>NC_059145.1:26218551-26843551 GCF_020740605.2 Lemur catta | reverse complement strand
GAATAGAAGCTTTCCATCATCCCAGAAAGATGTATTGGACCATTTCCTCTAAACTTCAGAACCCTCTACAGGATGGTCTGAATCCAGCCTGTAAAAAAGGAAGAGAAGGGGGAGAGTCAGAAGTGGTGGATGTATTTCCCCCTTAATTTCATTGGCAAAAGCTTGAGACATGACCTCCCTTACTGAAAGAGGACTGGGAACTGTCAACTAGCTTTGTGCCTAGGAAGGAGAGTAGCACAGACATGCGTGAGCCCTTGGACATCCCTGTCCCAGTGGCCTTGTCAGAATTGCAGTACTATCTCATACTCCATCCCCTGTCTGCCTAGTAGAACCAGCCAAGCTTCTAAGGAATATCACCTTGATTGGGCCTAGTAAATCTTGACTCTTGATGAAAAAAAATGTAAATTCAGGTGTCAGTGAGCGTTGACTCTTAGGTGGAGGAACTCTTTGATGACAATCACCTACTTCACTTGACAGAGAAAGCCTCATACGACATTCATCTCATCAACAGCGGACAGTGTGGAAGAGCTATTCTGTTTTTATATTCTAAATCAAGAGTTGGTAACATTTTCTGAAAAGAGCCAGATAGGAAATATTTTAGGCTTTGTGGGTCATACAGTCTTTATCAAAACAGCTCAACTCTGCAATTGTAGTGCCAAAGCAGCCATAAACGAATGAGCATGACTGTGCTTCAATAAAACTATTTATGAAAACAGGTGGTAGATCAAGTTTGGCACATGGGCATAGTCTGCTGGCCCCTGCTCTAAGTCTTTCACCAGGTCCTCTTTACCTCCTGTCAAAATCACCTTTGTATACTTCTCCATCCTCTCCAAAAAGAATGGTAAAAAGAAAGATGGAAATATTAGTATATGTATAGAACCAACACTTCACTGTGCTAAGCACTTTACTTGAGTTCATTCAGTTAAATTTGATTCTCACAACCTTTTGAGTTACCGTTGACAGTTGCCTATTTACAGATGGAGAAGCTGGAGAGGTTAAGTGGCTTGCCCAGGGTCGCACAGTGGGTAAAGCACAGAGCTGGGCTCAAAAGCCAGGTTTTGCTTATGCAGACACTAGGATTCCAAGGGCAACGGTACACTTCACTATAAGTCACTGCTGCACAGAGCAGTATTGTTTCATATCCCCCAACATGGTAATCAGGGAAGAACTTAGCCACAGACATTACCAGAGGGAGGGAAATAGAGCAGGGGATAGACAGGGACATCATTATTGTGATGAGCACAGGATTATTAATATGCAAGGATGTCCAGTTTTAACCTTCCCCCATCATTTTTAATAAAGGGAATTCTGTCTTTGATGTCAACTTCTCCTTTCCCCGGTTTCTGACTTTTAAAAAGAAATGCAAAATCAGGATGTTGAGTATAAACAAGCCCAGGTGGAATGGAAGAAAGGGGGAAAGATTTTCATTTGTCAGATATTTTGTGGGCTGTCCTTTGTTATGGAAAGTATGGGTAGTGGGAAAGGCAGAGGGAAGGATGAAGAGCAGTCAGAGAGGTGAAATCTGCCTAAATACTGTATTGCGGAGAATGGAAGTTGAAGAAAGAGAGCCAGAAAAGGCATGTGGCTGCTCTTGGAAAGATTTGGGGTTGGGCTGGTGAATGAGAAGCTCTGGTATAACTGAGGTATTAGGGAATCAAGAAGGAAAGGAAAAAGGATTTTGAGAAATGCTACTGGGGTTCTGAACTGGACCCCTTCCAACATTCTTTGGGAGTTACAGGTAAAGTTTCCATTGTAATTATTTTTGCTTTGTAATATGTGACTCTATGCAGACATTAGAACACATGGGACCTTGGGACTTACTTGGGTTGTACTAGCAAAATGTCTCCATCTTTAATCCCTGAACGGCTGGAGGAATTCAAATTATATGCAAATAGAGAATTAGAATAGGCATAGCTGTCCAGGAGAAAACAGGCTAGCTCATGAGGTAGAAAATTCTCCATGTTTACAAGTGTCCAGGTAACCACCCATTGTGACATAGAGCAAGGAATGTGTTAGCCATGTGGAAAAGTGTTCTCTAACATGGCTGGGCATCAAAAGAATCACAGCTGTCACAACCCAAGGCCCCAGGCCCCTTCTATTTCTGTAATGTTGTGGGCTGCAAACGCTTCCCAGGGGATTCAGAGGTTTGGAAATCAATGATGCCAGGAGTTGGGCAAGGTGATCTCTGTTGCCACTTCCAAGTTCAACAGCATTATCTTCCACAAACCTCTCCTTTTTAAAAGGACACATCATAGAATTATTCAGCCAATCAAAGCACATTCTATTAAAAAGGAAGAGTACACTTAAAGGATCTCTCAAATAAAGAGAAGTAGAAGGAACAAAGTGACTATGAAGTTACATCCTGTTTCTTTTGGGGTCTTCTTGGATGATATTTTAGACACATTAAACTAGTCCAGTTATTTATTTTAGTGCTCTTTTTCCAGGTCTATGGGGTGCCATCCCTTCTCTGAATTCACTCCTAAAACTCCTTTAATGAGAAAATAGAGCCAGGTGGGGGAAAAAGAGAAGAGGTTCTCAGGCCTCCCACAAAAATTATTCTAGTATCCAGGTAATTGTGGTGGAGAGTTGTATCTGGAAAATATCGAGTAAATTAACTTTGTGTAAATGCAGTCCTACATGAAAAGCTATGAGCTCCTTATGAAAAAGGCTATGTTAGAGTAAATTTTCTATAAACTGGGTGGGGATCAAGATTTTTATTTTTAATTCTTTCCCCCAATTGCAAAAGGAATATATATTTATTGTAGAAAACATGAAGCATTAGAAAAATGGAAGATTAAAAATAGTTGTAATTCTATCACTTCAAGAGAACTATTTGAAATATTTTGGAATAGTTCAAGAGAAATATATTTGAAAGAAATATATTTGAAATAGTTCGAGAACTATTTGAAATATTTTGGAGTATACCCTTCCAGATGAACACATACATATACACACATGGATATACATATATATTCACATATACATGTATGTATATGTAAGCTCTTTTCAAAAAATTGGAGTCGAACTGTATGTATTTCTTTGTAACCTGCTTTTTCTTTCCACCTCATCTCTCATGAGAATTCTCACATCACAAATGTTTTTCCACAGTTTTCAAGGACTGCAAAAAATCCCATCAGATTAAACCCTATTGTCGGATATTGAGGTTGTTTCTAATTTTTGACAGGATCAATAAGACTACTTGTCTACTTCAATATTATTTTAAATCAAGATGTGCGGATATAGCCAGTGATGCCATATAAAACAGTGACATCGCTAAACGTGGTCTCATGTTTTATGCACTCTAAATGTCAGAGCTATGGCTTGGGCACCGGTTAACTATAGCTCAAGTGTGCAGATGCGCCACACTCTTCCTGGGGCTGGACTGCAGCTCAGGAGCTGCTGGGTCAGCCTTTTTGGGGGTTAGGAGGGAAGCACCGCCCCCCCAATCCCCAGAGGTGCTCCAGTATCTTCCACTCTGGCTCCCAGGCGGAGGAAACCTCTCATTGCATCAATAATAATGTTAAAGAGACAGCAGCAAAAGAGAAAACAGATGGCTTTGTTATGGACTGAATCGCATTGCCCCAAAATTCACAGGTTAAAGTCCTAGTCCCTAATACCTCAGAGTGTGACTGTATTTGGGAATAGGATCTTTAAAGGGGTAATTAAGGTAAAATGAGGTCATATGGGTAGGCCCTAGCCCAGTATCCTTAGAACAGATTGGGACACAGACAGACACACAGACACACACAGAAGGTCATGTGAAGACACAGGGAGAAGACAGCCATCTGCAAGCCAGGGAAGGGGGTCGCAGAAGAAACCAACCCTGCCAACACCTTGATCTTGGACTTCAGCCTCCAGAATTATGAGAAAATAAACTGCTGTTGTTTAAGCCACCCAGTTTTTGGTATTTTGTTAGGGCAGCCCTAGCAATCTAACATAGCTTCCCAGCACCACTTCAGAGAAATTTTCCAGGTGAGTCGAGTTCATAAGAGCAGGTGCTTTAGAACCATAGAGCTGGAGAGATGGAACATGAAATCGAGGCCTAGGACTCAGGAGCAACCTTGGGCCTCCTGAGCCTCGGAATGCTCACCTGGGGCCCACAGCTCCTGTGACGAACAATCCCTACCTTTGGGAGGCTTCCAAGGATGACAGGCACTGGAGGCGCTAGCTGAGCCGTGTCAGCCGGGGGCCAGTGCAAGCTCCACTTTACCCCGTCAGATAAGGTGAGTCTGAACCAACCACGTGATTGTTAAAAAGAGAATTACATGCTCAGAACTTTTGCTTTCAGGCAGACTCACTTTGTTTAGCCCACACAGTGCTCTCTTAGACTTCCAATTAGTTGTCAGTATTTTAAAAATATGAGCTTCTAAGCAAATCTGGATTTCTGGCTTTTTGAGAAATCACCAGATCTGGAAGCACGGGACCCCCATTCTCTGGCTCACTGTGGTTTCTGGGCATGGGATGCATCGGTGTCACTTGCTGGGCCCTGGGGCATTGAATCTGTAACCTAAACCATAATGTATAGGCTAATTTTTATAAATAAAAATACCTATATATATAGACACAGAGAATATATGTTTATGTATATGTATGTTTATGTTTATATATGTATGTGTATTCCTTAAGTCAATGCCTCTTGATTTCATTATTTCAATACCTTTTTCCTTTTAAAAAAATGTACCTTGGGCTGGGCACAGTGGCTCACACCTGTAATCCCAGCACTTTGGGAGGCTGAGGTGAGAGGATCTGTTGAGCCCAGTTGTTCGAGACCAGCCTGGGCAACATAGCCAGACACTGTCTCTACAAACCAAAAACCTGGGAGCAATGGTGCATGTCTATAGTCCCAGCTACTCAGGAGGCTGAGGTGGGAAGATTGCTTGAGCTCAGCAGTTGGAGGTTGCAGTGTACTGTAATTGCACCACTGTATCCTGGTCTAGGTGACAGAGCAAAACCTGATCTCTTAAAAAAAAAAATCTACTTTGACTTCAGACACAGGCCTTTGTTGTCTGAGTCAACAAATAAACAAAACCAAAGTTTCAAAATTCTATCACCCCATACATCCTAGAAATGTGGATAAAACTACAATTCCCCTAATCTGACCTCTTATTTTACACACGAGGTCACATAGTTCACATGGCCAAAAATTTTAGCTTTGGAAGGGGCCTCAGAAATTATCTAGTCTTTGCAAAACCCTCGCTGTTGCTAGAAACCTCAGAGATTTAGGAAAGGTTTTTGGTATCCGATTCAATTTTTACTAGAACAAAAACAAAAAGCAAAGAAACTCAAACATTTAATTCGTCCTGTTAATTTTTTTTTTCTTTCCCTCCCAGCAATCTCCAAGTATTACTACAATGCTCCCAGGTATTTTCTAAAACAGGTTTACCTCCACCCAGCCCTGTGAACCTCAGCATTGTCTTGTACCAGTTGCTAGGTAACTGAGGAAGATTTATGCACATCTATTGTTAATTTCGAAGACAGTTTTCAGCTCTGCCATAAACAGCACTAGAAGCAGACACCACACTTGCACTGAGACACTCCTCTAGCCTTCCCTGAGATGGGGCATTCCAGGGCACATCTACGAAATCCAAATATTCTGGTTAAAGAAAAAAAGCATAATGCTGGTGAATTCTCAGCTGTCTGCATAAACAGTTCAGCAAATCTGAGACATTTGGGCCCATCTCCAGTGCCCTCGCTTGCCAGATCCATTGGGAGTTTTATTCGGAGAGTATTGTCTGCCCTCCCAGTTTGCCTGCATTTAATTGTGCATTTCAAGGTTGTTTGAAATTTAATATTGTGTTTCTCTCCTCTGTTCCTTGCCAACAGCACCAAAATTCAGTCTTTTGTATCTCAGAAGCATCTGCAAAATTATTTCTCAAGTCAGTGGTTTCACTGCTGTTTTAAAGGCTCTTGTTAAGCACAACTACAGTTTACACTGGTTTGGACCAAATGTATGGATTTTGTTGCCACTGCTTGCGTAAGCGATGAAGAGACCCTGCTTGTATGATGGGCCCCCAAACCAAAGTTTTACACAGTGATCATACTCATAATGACCCTTTACATGTGGGAAGCGGCTCGTGTTTTACTGCAAGCTTCCCTGGGCCTCCTGTCGTCGGATTCTTACCACAACTCCGTATGAAGCCTGGTTCATGGCGTCGTCACTTCTGGCTTAGACTCCTGACTTCAGCAGTCTGCCAGCTGGTGGT
This sequence comes from Lemur catta, assembly GCF_020740605.2. Classification (NCBI taxonomy): domain Eukaryota; kingdom Metazoa; phylum Chordata; class Mammalia; order Primates; family Lemuridae; genus Lemur; species Lemur catta. Next base: position 26,837,348 of record NC_059145.1, on the reverse strand, counting down.
CCGGCCTTGCCTCTTCCTAATTCATCCTTCACCGGGTCTCCAGAGAGGTCGTTCCAAATAGAATCCTGAACATGCCACTCTCCTGCTCAAAGTCAGACATTGACGTTTCGCAATTTATGTCCCAAAGCAGGGAAGACAAGGGCCTCTATGATCTAGCCCCTGCCTACCTCTTCAGCCACATCCCATTATTCTTGTCTCACATTTTGCAGCCCAGCTGTGCTGCCTTTTGTGTAGGTCCCCGCACACCATGCCATTTTTCATCCCTGGGTCTTTGTTCATATGGTTTCCTCTGTTGGAGGTATCCTACCATCCAATTATTGCGCCAATGTGCAATGCCATAGTGTTCTCTAACTCCCCTCCCTCTCTCACCCCTGCAGAGGTGCATGCCACTCCTCTAGGCTCCCAGAATACTCAAAGTATCTTTCGATCAGTGCATCTACAGAAATGCTTTATAGTTATTTGTTCATCTGTCTCCCTCCGTAAATGCTTGGGTTTTTTCCCCAGGCAGTGCCTATGTACCATCTTCTTCCTTTTAGCATCTCCGGAGCCTAGCACAGTGCCTAGCACATCACGAGCACCAGTTTTTTGGAGGGAGCAAGTAAGGGGAAAGGGAGGGAGATATTAAAAGGGAGACAAGCAGCACCACTGGCCGGATTCACAGATGCAGCCACCCAGCCTCCAATGATTCAGTGGGAGCCAGAATCTGAACAGGGAGAAAGATTTCTTAGAAATGACTGAGCCCATCCTTTCATATAGTGGAGAGAGCTGCTGCTTGCATACTTGCAGGGATGGGACACTCACTCCCTCTCCAGGCAGCAATTCCCATGGTTGGTTGGCCAGCTATGCTCTGAGACAGGTCGTTCTTGGGTGGTGCCAAACCCGGTTTCCCTATAATTCGCATCAGTCTGGTTCTACTTTTGTCTTCTGGTGTTAGACATTTCCTCTTGTCAGAGCAGAAACCTCAGACTTCATGTTCTGTGGATAAATCCCTCTCCTGCCTCCCGCAATCACCATTGAAAATGCAAAAAATAACCAGATTCCTGGCCTGAACGTAAGTGCTTTCCATGCACTACCTAAATCCAAGCCTCCCTGAAACAAAGTTTAAAAACATGCCCAAGATCACACAGCTAGAAAGTCACAGATCAGGCCTAGACCCCCAGGGGCCTAACTCCAAGTTCATGGACTTAACCACCTCACAATACTCTCGCCTGTCTGAGCCCTTTAGCTATTCGGCAGTGAAAAGCTAAGCAGATTAAAGACACGTAATTCTCTCTTTTACCCTCCCCCTTCCTCCAATACCAGCGTTATGGAGACCTAGCAGATCTCTCTCCTCTGAAGATTATTTTTAAAAATAAGTTTCTTTTCTCATCCTTCCTTCCCTCCCAAGCCCCATCTGGGGAAGAAAGATCACGGGGTTGCTGGCTCCTCACGTACCACGTTGCTCACAGGGGGCCCACCAGGATGAGACTGCTCATTAGTTTCAAAGCCTCAAATTAATTTTACATTACCGTCCCTGGAGGTGAAAGGTCACTTTTTTATCTTCTTAGCTTTATCCACCACCCGGGAGGAAATTGGATCTTTAGAAAGGAGGGGACCCCTCTCCCTATCGTGCCAGCTGTTGATGCTTCTCTTCTTTGTTGTGAGTGAAATTGTACACAGGTCGCCGAGACTGTTTAAAAAAACCAGAGGTGGTTTTGTTTTAAGTAGGAGAATTTTGTAAATCCTGGGGCAGGGAAACAATTAAGAAGCTGGTAGTGAGTGTGTTGAGAAAGCTGGAGACTGAAACAAACTGCTGGTGTGAGGGTGAAGCTGATGGGGACTGGAAGATGTGTCCCTTTCTCCATCCTCCAGCGGTGCCATCTCCCTCTTGTGCCTCCTGGTGGCAGAACCTAGCAGGACACCAGCTGGCAGGTAGAAAGGGCAGCCCCAGGCACCATCAAAACTAGTGGTGGGCTTGGGGCGGAGGGACAACAGGGTAATGACAGACACTAGGAATCCTACCCATACCCAACATGTGTGCTAATAGCCATTAGGCTGGCGTGAGGAGACCCTGGTGACGTGGGAGGGGTCCAAGTCCATGGAATTGTGCAAGCTCAGCCCCTGTAACCTCCCAAATCACGAGGAGCCACCCTAAAGAGTGAGGCATGGGTTTCCATGTTGAGCTGCCCCAGTTAGACTGAAATTCCTCCCAGCCGGATCAAAGTCGCATTGAAGAGGGGAAGAAAGCTGCATTGAACCCTGCCTGTTTAGGTTCCAAGCTGCTATTGTCTCTCCCACCACGGTGTAATCAGAGCGAAGGCATTAACCAGAGTTTGCTTTCCCCCAACATTTCCTCGGGGGAGGGTGTGGAGCGTCACCCTTGGGGAGCAGAGAAAAGAGAGCCTTCTCTTTATGTGACAGAAGCCCTGCAGACAGGACAGGTTGCTGCACAGCTTTGGGAGATGACACTGTCAGAATGAGGCAGAAACTTGCCCTTGCCCAGTGCAATCCCCATCAAAAGTGCCCCACGCATATCTTGGAGCCACGTGGCCCTCCTTGAAGACAGCAGCTGCCAAACGGAGCAGGGAAAAGGTCAAGGTAGAAAAGTGGGATTTGTAGGAAGAAAGCAAAATAGAGCCACCACCGTTTTTAAATCAGCTTAATTTTAAATTATATTCACCAGGAAGCTTAATGACTCCACAGAGTGGGGCAAAGGGGTTCCATTTATGACATGCCATGCTTCCAATTCAGGTCTATTCTTTCCAGGACAGAGTCGTGCTGGGGTACCAGCCCCACGAGAGATGCAAGCCCCAGGGGTACAGTTGAAGACTGGGGCTGGCAGAGAAAGGACCGCTCCAAACCAGGGCCGGGTGTGGACCCGGCAACCATTCCAGCCACTGGTTTTCTTCCTCCTCTGAGTTGAGCTGACCCCGCAGGGAAGGATGGCGAGTTGCCAAGTGGCAGCTTGCCAGCCAGCCAAACCCACCTTACTCCTTCTGGCCCGGAAAGAGAGAAAAGTTAAGTCTTCCTGATTTTGGTGGAGCACCCAACGCTGTGTACTGGACCCTCCTGCCTGGCCAGCCGGTGACGGGGTCTCGGCTCTGGTTGAGTCCCACCTTAGACAGGCGTAGAGGAGCAAGAAGGCTGCTTCCTGGCTTAATAGGGAGCAGGGGACACAAGTTTCCACGCCCCTTCAAGGACAGTGTAATAAGCACCAGTCCTTCTGGCTGCTCGGCCTCCTTTATGGTTTCTTTTGGTATCAGCTCCGTGATTTTCCTGTGGGAAGTCATCTCCCCTTCACTTTCAGCCCCATGACTTGGTTTGAGACGCTCCTCGTTCCCCTTACCTCAGCACTAGCAGTGGATCTAAGTCTGGCCAAGTGAGGTTGATCTTGGGATTTTCATTAGCACTATCAGGAAGGAAAAACTTTATTGGCGGTGGTTGTTGGGAGATAGTTTATGCATCACTCAGCTATGGCCATGACAACGCTACGTAACGAAGCCCCCGCCACTCAGCGCCACACGCCAGTAAGCGTTTATTGTCACACTGGCAGGTCCGTGGTTAGCTGGCATCCCTCTGCTTCCGGCTGCAAGGCCACGGGCAGCTAGGGCAGCTCCCTCTAAATGTCTTTTGTTTCTCCGGGACTAACAGGCTACCTGTGGCATGTTCTCGTGGTACTTCCAGAAGCACGAGGAAACGCAAATGGAAATAGGCATTTCCTCTTAAGACCTAGGCTCAGAACTGGCACGTCGTCATTTACAACCAAAACAGAGCGCATGGCTCAACCCGCCATGGGTAAGATGGCAAATGGACTCTACCTCTGGGGGAAGAAACTGCAAAGGCGCCGGAAGAGGGCAGGCAAGCAGGAGAGGTGAGGAGTTAGGCACGATCGTGCAGTCGACCACACGGTGCAAGCTGCCTTTGCCAGGAGCTGCCTTTGCCAGGAGCCGGCTCGCCACCTGATGGGGAAAGTCCGCCTGCGTGAAGCCAACGGAAAGGAGACCGAGATGGCAGAGGCAAGAGGGGGAGACTGAGGCTTGATGGTATTGTTTGAGTCCTCGAATCCTGGCATGCCCTGACTTTTCAATTGTATAATTAAGTCTGTTTCAATTGGGTGTCTGCTGTTTGCTACAAAAAGACACCTGACCCAACGGTATCAGTCAGGAAACAAGGAAAGTCTCTAGGGCCAAGTCTAAGAGAGCAGGATTGGATTCAAAGGGGAGCAAGATCGAGAAGTGGATTCTGGAGTCTGAAATTAGAAAGGCTGCCAGGGGCAACTGGACGCGGGCTGTGGAGTGTAGAGTTTTACAGGGCGCCCTCAGAAAGCCAACTGGTGTGACGGGAACACTGAAAGGACACGGTGCCATTTGAACACTCTGGGCCAAAGAAACATGAAGGCCCGTGTCTCCAGCATCCGATAGATACAGATGAAGAACACCAGAGTGGTCCCTACTGATGTCAGCCACATCACCCAACCCCAAATGAAAAGCGTAAGTTCTGGAAAAGTGCCACAACGACTTCTAGGACCATAAGTCCTAGAATAAGTCCTCGACCTTGTGATCATAAAAGAACCAAAGATTTCAGAGAAGCAGAGGAGACTTTTGGCTCAAGAGGAAGAATTCCCAAGACATTAATATTTGAATAGCCTGAGTAACAACATTCACAATGGACATTACCATTTATTGAGAACAAGCTGTGTGCCAAGCACCAGGCTAAGGATTTGCTATATATTAAATCATGCAATCTTGTCAATACACTGGAGAGGTTAGCATTTAATCTCCGTTTTACACATGAGAAAAATGAAGTTGGAGAGTTTCCATCCATCTTCAGTCCCTGGGCTGAACCTCTGTCCTGCCCCAAAGTCATTGCAGTTAACACCAGGCTAGGAGCCTCCCTAAAGGACGGTTCTTTGTTCTTCTTGACCCTAGAAGCCTGGCAGGGACCTTTTAATTAGCACTTCCTTCCCTTGCCCTTTTTATAGCCTCCTGTTCTTTGAAATTTGGGCCCAGTATCAGACTGGAGAGAAAAATATCCTCTGTCAAAAACTTTTCTACAGTCTCATTGCAGAGAGCAATCGCAGTCTCCCCTGCCTGGCACCCAGTCTCCTTTGTTCTGGCAGCAGCACCAGGTGATTCCTTTGGGGAATCACCTTCACCCAACCAAGCAGCCCAGGTGACTGAGGTGGGACTGACCCCACAGAGCTGATCCTACACCCCTGCTTCTTACCCCAGAGTGGCCATCTGAGCCACAGCCACCGATCGATGTGTTGCATGATCTTAGAGAGGCACAGGGTATAGTGGGGCCCAAGTCTACTGGCTGTGTGTCCTTGGGCCACTGCCCTAATCATTTCTGTGCCTTGGTCTCCCCATCTGGGTGTCTGATATGACCAGGCCAATGGGAATCTTTGCTAGGAGTTCATTGCGACTACTGAGAAAGCAGTTCTGTGTCTCTTCCTCTTCCTCTCTGGTGGGACTGGCTAGTAGACAGAAGGTCTGATAAGGCCGGACACAGCTTTTTCTCATCATTGTTTGAGGGCCTGGCTGTGCCTGTGGTCACCATTAACCTGGAGTTCTGAGAAGCATGCACCCGCCACTCCATGTTGTGGGGAAGATCAGTCATAGACAGGATTAGGGTGGGGTGGGAAGTAGCAAGAGTTAAAAGAGTGAGAATTGGAGAATCTTCAGACTTTAGCAGCTTCTGGCTTTCTTCTCCTCTCTCAACCCTTGAGACATGCAGAGTAGTAAACTATGACAGGGAAAGAGAAAAGAACACGCTTTCCTGGAATGATTTCCTTCCTCTCTGTCTTCCATGAATTGAGCAAAGGAGCACTGCTACGGTGGTACCATGCACACCTGAGTATGACTCTCAGCTTAGCCACCCCCCAATTATAACATGGACAATTTTTGTAAACCCTCTGGGCCCCTGGGAAATAATAGCATTAGGTTCAACCTTATGAAATGGGCATTTCTGTAGGCCAAATTGTTGAATATTGACCATTTCACATTGCTCAAACAGTTCCCACCCTACAGAGTTTTGTCAGCATTAAATGAGATGATACACTTGCAGTTCTCATCCCAGTGCCTGGCAGCGAGGTAATGGTTAATAAATGTTAACTGACGCTGCTACTACGATGATGATGATGATGATTGCTGAGAAACAGAAGTACAAATCACAGGAAACAGAAAGAGCAGCCACGTGTAGGTTTTCAGTGGTGGTTTTGGACTTGACTGCCAAATCTGCTCATTTCCCCTCAAATCTTGCTCTACGGGGTTTTATTTGTTATTGTCTCCAGCAAGGTGGGGAGGCCCAAGGTTCACAAAGGTAAGACAGGAGACTTCACGCCTCAGTGGCTCTTCTTTTGAACTGAAAACCTCCTCTGGCATCCCTGGGTTGTCTCAAGTTCTGATTACTGGGGAGGGAGAGGACGGGAGGGAAGGAGGAAGGGGTGATTTTAGAATTGCCACTCATATTTTTAAACATCTTGACATCAACAGAACAGTTTCTAATTCAGTGACAACTGGGGCATTTGTTTTGATCCTGCTTTTCTCACCCACCAGTCAGTTATTTTAGTTAAAATAGAAGAGCATTTGTTCTCTGAAAGGTGACAATTGGATGCATAGTTTATTCTCATTTCTGAAGGCTTCAGGGCGTGGCCACTGAGCTATTCAGGCCATTGCTTCCTCCTTGGGGCCCTGGGACACATTCTCCCTTGACGCCAAAGGTTCTCTCCTCTTTTCTGCACCTGGCTCCCTCTACAAAGTGCTCAGCCTCAGTGTGACTTCATGATACCTTCTGGAACACTCCGAACCCATTAACCCTTCTGTCACATGCCCGCATGCTACTTGGGAATTGTGTGTCACGTCTGCAGTGTGTTCCCTGTGCCACTATCTGTGGAACAGCACTGGGCTCGCAGCTCCGGGGTGACGGGTACTGGCTGAGTCTACTTACTCTCCACAGTCCCCAGGACCCACCCTGGTACATGCCACATGGTTAATACACATAAACAATGTATTAAATATGTGAAGTAATCATGCAATAATTCACAATAATTAATTAAATAAAATCACTAATCAGCGACAGAGGCTTAGTCCTTCCCCCTTGGTGATAAAATATTTGAACTGGGGTGTAGAAGGGAATGGCGGCAAGGATGCCACCTGGCCCACCCTATGGGGGGGAGCAAAGGGAAGGAAAATTCCTACTCATCGTAAAGTCTGGGAAAGGTGATCGCAAGACGTTCCAGCATTTCATAAAAAGTCCTGCACATGCAAACACAGACTACTGGGAACCAATCTTGACCTTGAGACATGACCAACAGCCTGGAATGAATGAGAAGTATCCGTGATTAGTTTGAAGTGAACAATAACACAGAATGGAAGGAATTCTAATCAGAATGAGATGGGGGAAGGGACGTTCACCCTTATCCATGAGATTGCATTCCTAATCACGGATCCTTGGCGAGTGGAAGCTGGTGTTTACATCTGGGCTTGCCAGAGTCATTGGAGTTTGTGAAAAGGAACAACAATCACAGCAAACATAGGGAGAGAACATTTTGTTTGGGCTGCACTAGCCAATCAAATGGTAATTTATCTTCTATATAAGGCTATCTTCCCCTGCTAGAGAGGAAATCTCCTAAAGTAAGAAACTGGGCCTTGTATAACCTTTCAATTTTATCTAGAATAAATGCTTTGGATGAACAAATGAATGATTACTATTATTGCCATATGGCTTTTATCTCTAACAAAAACAAAGTCCAGTCCAAATTCTCGTATTAAGATAACTCTCACTCCATAAAATATCCATTAGCAAGAAATAAATATTTATTAAATGCCTACAATGTAGCAGGCAGTATATTACACATTGAGAGGCACATGGGGACTGTGTCCTCAAAGAGTTTAACTGCCTGGGTAGGAAGCATCTAGTGAAAGCTTGTCTGGATCCACACAACAGAAACTACCTCAAGTAAGGAAAACAGAAAAATAGGGTATGGAATCCAAGAATACGAAACATGGGCATTAGAACTGGAAGAGCAAAAGTGGAGGCCACCTTCATCCACTACCAACCTTGCACTTGACCCAAGATGGTGGCCAGTCCCAACATTACATTATGACCTCAAAGATCAAGTGCTCACCATACTGATTCACCACGGCTGGGGACAGCGTAGGGGTGGGTCACAGGATTTACTGCCTACTCACTTGGGCTGAATGCAGGTTGCCCCTAGAAGACATGGCAAACAACTGGCATTTCAAATACAGGCAAAAAGGATCTACGTACATGCAAGGGGCAAACAGCAGGGGGCATAGAAGTCCCAGGAAGGAAGTAATATTATAACTGTAGGTTTGGTCAGTCAAGAAAAATGACAAGGCTGGGTTCGGTGGCTCATGTCTGTAATCTCAGCACTTTGAGCAGCCAAGGTGGAGGATCGCTGGAGCCCAGGAGTTCGAGACCAGCCTGGGCAACACAGCAAGACAAAAAATAAAAATGTAAAAACATGAAAGATGGCAAAAGCAAATGCAATGGGGAGAAGGAATCTGTCCCCAAATCCAAACTTCAGTAAGAGGAAGGGGTTCCCAAACTTCTCTCCCATAAGTCCTGGCTGTGATTATTCCAATTGCCAGAATGTGCCAGATGGTTTTGCTAGCAAGGCCGAGCCCTCTAGCTGCTTGGAGGTGATATTTCAGGGAGGTCTTAGTTTTGTTACTTCCTCTGGGGACCCTAGACAAGAAACGTCTTGTCTTCTGAGGTGCTTGCACAGCATGAGGACACAATTAGCCCCACAGATTAATAATAATACCTACTACTCATTTAGACCTTAGTAGGTGCCAGACATTGTTCTTGTCCTTTATATACACGAACTCATTTGGTCTTCAGTGCTTTTCATTTGAGCATCAAATATTCACTGAGCTCCTACTGTCTAACCCAGCAATTTGCTAGAGCCTATCAGAAGTCTCTAAGCTGCTTCTCCCCAGTCTGAATAAGTCCTGCTTGCTATAAAAGACAACCAAACATGTGGTGGTGGAGGGTGGAATTAAGAGTACAAACTGCAGAGTCTTGAAGCAAGTCTGACCTCAGTTTTGTCACTTCCTGCCAAGAGACCTTGACTCAGTTTCCTTTTCCACTCTGAGCCTCAGTTTTCTCACCTGGGGACACTAATGGTACCAACATCATACAGTATTCTGTGAGGATAAAGAGGAAAATGTATGGAAAGCACTCCGTATAATCTTTTGCAGAATAAGCACCATGCAACATTAGCAGTTTGCTTTTGCCTATTAAGAAATGCAAAGCAGAAAGTCACTGCATAGCAAAGATTTGCAAAAGAGACTAAGAAAGACTGGCTCAGAGAAATGGAATGGGATAAAGAGAAAGGATGCACGTGGAAAATAACTTTTCATTACAATCTGAAGGTGAGTACAGGGTAGAGTCTGATATCCTCCACCCATTGCTCTTATTAAAGTAGAGAGGGTCCAGTCCTGAAGCTTTTCCAACTGCCTCATTTTCCCATTTCTTGATGTGTAAAATGGATATAGTCTAAAATCTTTTTAGTATGAATTCTATCAATACAGTCTTAGAGGGGTATTTTTCTCCTTAATTTTCTCTCAAAGATCAACAAATTGTAGAATGGAAATGAAAATAAAGTAGCCTCTACCATATATTAAGTTATTAATATTGTCAATCATGAATCATACAAGGACACTGGGCTTAAGTCAACTCTCTACTCCCAAGGGAAGAATGAGATGCACAAGCTCATTGTGTTTTCAGTTTGGTCTTTAGTGTTCTTCAAGATCAGACGTCCAGGAAAAACTACTGTAGATTGTAAGAAATCAAGGAAAAAATAGGCTTGGAGAAAAACACACAATAATGTTACTTACTTTCCACGTGTTCATATATATGTAGGGAAATGTAACGTTAAAGTTCTGGAAAGATACCCCCAAACTTGTAACCTCCTATAAAGGTCAGGGTTAGGAGTGGCGTCCAAGGGAACATTAGCCTCATCTGTGATGTATTAAGTTTTTAAAAAAGGAGACTGTATTTATCTCTTACTTAGGTAATTAAAGTTTAATTGTTAAATAGGGAGCCTTATTTAAGGAATGGTTCTCCAGGGAGCTACAAGAAAAAGCAGCTTAGCTGGCTGATTTCCCTGAGGCCAGGTCAGGGTTCAGACCCCAACCGAGTTGTTCCAGAACTTAAGAGGTGAGTTTGCCAACTTAATTATTAACTGAACTGAAAAAGTGACTATCTGGAGACTGAGGGCTAATTTTGACATTGATGTCAACATGTAGATGTCTTTTCTTTTTTTTTTTTTAAAGAAAGCATCTGGTTGTGTTTTCCCAACTATTGTTAAAGCAAAACTAGATGGGAAGACAAATGTGCAGCAATTGCTATTCTGGGGGACTCTTGAGAAAGTAGAAATATGAAATAAACAGCGTTGAGAAAATTCCTTCAGCTGTGGATGTGTTTTAACTATATCCTCACCTCTTTCTGGGTGAATAGCACACACCTCCTTCCTAATTCCTTCCCTACAAACCCTCAAGGAGCTCAGAAGTAAAAAATCATATAATCAACTCTTTTAAAAATTGTTAATGGATCGGACATGTAACAGAAAATCTATAGCCACAGATCCTCCTAAATCTTCAGGCTAACCTTTGGTCTCAACGATTTCGTGTACAATCTTGATCAAATCCACTGCAAAACCACAAATACATAGTCGTCACGTGTAAAGCACTCTGTGCTTTTCTTTCCCCCAAGCCTGTTAGAACTGATATCAAATTCACCCTCCTGCTGTGCCCATCACCTCTGTAAGAAAAAAGTCCTCTGTATGGCTCCTTCCAGGGCATTCTGAATATCCAGGACTTCATAGGAGACGCTAAAAATAAAATACAATTTAAAGCTCCTTTTTGTTATTCTTTAGCAGTAACTGGGTAGAATAAGCAAACTAAAGCATAAGAATGGGGCAAGGGTTTGCTCTCGGACTATGCAGGGCCCACGGAAATGAAGGTCCCCTCAAGACCATGAGTAGTGTTGCAGGAAGAAGTCATATAACATCTAGGGGGGCAAAAAAGAGAATCTTTGCAAACCTAAGTTCAGATCTTGGAGGTTAAAGAGCCTGGCACGTAGAAATAATCAGTCAACAGAGAGGGAGGAAACGCAACTCTGCAGACACCATCTTAAGATCTTGTTTAAATTCTCGTGACAACCCAGGCATTATCCCCATTTGCCAGATGAGAAAACTGAAGGTCAGGGAGGTGAGGTTGCATAACTGGTAGGTAGAGCAGCAAGAGAGGAGGAGGACAGGTGTGTGTTTAGTTTAAAGAGGAAAATTGAGGAATTCAGGGTTTGGAAGAATCTGGAAACATCTTGAATCCAAGTGATGTTTGGAGGGGAAGGTGAATGTTGGTTCACAGGCGACTAGGAATATAAATCTAGCAAAACCAGAATGCATCTCTGTGCCAAGGGAAGGTACGGCAGTCAGAAACCTAATAGAAACAGCTGACACACTTGAGTCAGGTGAACTGGAGGATGATTTAGTTAGCAAAGGGCTGTCTAGAGAGGTGTGTGTGTGGGGGGGGCACGTGTGCCAGGTGCAAGGGGCCAGGGCTAGAAGCAGCAGAGGGCTCACCCTCCCCAGGTCTGAAGGACCGAGGGAAGGAAGCTGGTACCAGAACCTGAAGGAATTCTGTAGAGGAGGCAGCCTGAGTAGCAGAGACCTTAGTGGGGCTGCAGTGACCTTGGAAAGAAGGGCCCATGAAATCCCTACTGCTTTTGTCCTTTCCCATCCTCCCATCTCCTGCGAGGGTTCTGCATTGGCTGAACCCAGCTAAATGCCAAAGGGCAAGGGTACTGTATGACAGATGGACAGCCACCTGGGGCAGAGGAGGGTATTGGGGGGGGCCGTGGATCCAAGATACTCAGCCCAGAAGACAGGGCAGCACTGTTACCTAGAGACAGATGTGCAGTGGATTGAGTAGACATGGACTGAAGGAGGGGGAGGAGAGAGCTGAGGTGGCAGGTCGGTCCTGACACTAAGGAGTCATCATGTAACATGCAAACACGTTCAGCCACGGGGTGGACACTGCCACTTTAATAGTGGCCAGCTAACACCTGGGTGGAGGTTGAGCCCTGTGGGTGTTTACGTAATGGATACCATGTAACACAGTGCCTATGGGAGTGTATTATCGCTGGGTTGCTAGAATACTGGAAAATGGCTACTTGGGAAAAGGACACCAAACCATTTGGGGACCTAGGAGGACATACGGAGGTGAGAAGAGAGGTAAGGAGTGAGACCCAGTGATCCTTCCACTCCTCGCTCAAAGGCAGAATCCAGGAGGCGGCCTCTTTATTCATAGCTGGATCCTATTCCCAAGGGACCTTGATGTCAGAGTTGGGAATGAACCATGTTAAGAAATAAAGGGTCATAAAAGACAGAAGCATATGTCATTCTGGCAGAGGGTTCTCTATGTTCCTAGAGGGCTTTGAGGCGTATGTGCTAAAAGGAAAAATTAAAAATATGAAAAACAAAAGCAATTCCTTTCACGGGGCTACCAGAGCCGTAGGTCTTGTTCAAGGAGATGTCGTCACTGCTACATCAAGTTAGTAGCCAGGGCTACTCTTGCACTCAGAGAGGGTGCGAGTCTTCAGGACGGCGAGGAACAGGGAACGCTTCTGCCCGGCAGCTGAGTGTACGTCAGCCAGCCCCGTGGGCAGACTGGGGTGCTCTGGAGGACAGGGGATTGGTGTTACCTGGGTCCGGGTCAGATGAGGGAACGGGCCAGCAGCCCAGGGTGCCAGTCCACAAAGAACCCTAATCATCACTGGGATACTTTGGAAGGAAGGTGCCTGTTAACTCAGGTTCCCTTACACAACTGGCAGGATGCAAATTGGTCCCAATACTGTCAAAGTAGAAATTACCCTCAGGATGAAAGAAATGATGGTGCCTGCCAAGGCAGACTTATCTCTGTAGGAAAGTTTTGACAGTAGCCTCCACGAGCTGCAAGATTCAACTACTGAAAATGCAAGAGTTGCCAACTGACCGCCACTTAAAGGCAAAGTCTGAATAGATGAAATTTTGGAGCTGAGACATGCATGATGTAGTGCTGTTTCCTGGGGGCCCATGATTTTCTTATTTCTTTTTTCCTTTTGTTTTGGAGATAAGGTCTCACTCTGTCACCCAGGCTCAAGTGCAGTGGCCTCATCATGGTTCACTGTAACCCTTGAACTCCTGGGTTCAAGTGATTCTCCTGTCTCAGTCTCCTGAGTAGCTAGGACTACAGGTGTGCACCACCATGCCTGGCCAATTTTTCTATGTTTTGTAGAGATGGGATCTTGCAATTGCTCAAGCTGGTCTCAAACACCTGGCCTCAAAGTGATCCTCCTGCCTTGGCCTCCCAAAGTGCTGGGATTACAGGCATGAGTCACTGTGCCCGGCCCTTACTGACATCTTAAACCTTTAAAAACTTTCTAAGAAGTTGTCTGATTTATAAAATTTCAAGATAAAATTGAAGAGAGGGGCCTAGAAGAGGAGGTGGTTTTCTTTAGTCCGTGAATGGATGGAGGGAATTCACGTTGAACATGTGCTTTATTATCTACAACAGGTTTGTTCTGTCCCCACCAAATACATGTTGAAAAAATATTTAGAGAATTCTGGCCTGAAAGGGTAAGAAAGTAACAACCTGTCCCAGGCAGCCCCCTGGGTGCCGAACTCTGGGAGATTTTGCTTGGTGAAGTCTGAGTACAGTCCCACAGATTAACATGATTTGTCACAAAACATGGCCTTGCTTATCCATTTTCCTTTCTCTTATATTCCTTCCCGACAAATTCAAATTCATTGAGCACCTGTGATACGCCAGGCTCTAAATGTTGAACATGCCTTATTTTATTTCATATCCAAGGGGCTCTCAAGGATACCCAGACACGTTCTAGACCTGCACTGTCCAATATGGTAGCCACTAGCCATGTGTGGTTATTGAAATATAAATTTATTATAAATAAAAATTCAGTTCCTCAGTTGCACTGTGCATCAAGCACTCAATAGCCACATGCAGCCACAACTACCCTATTGGACAGCACAGATAGAGAATGTTTCCACCATTGCAGAAGACATTGCTGGACAGTATAGGTCTAGGTTTTTCAGAGTTGTGTCTACCTCCTGTGAATTCATTTAGGCAGGAAAGCTGCCATTCACTGAGCAGCTCTGGGCCAAGCACTACAGCCTCATTGCCTCACATCTCACCCCATTTTAGAGATGAGGAGACTTGAGCACAGAGAGGCCAAGGAATGTTCTAAGCATCACACAGCAAGTGAGCGGCAAAGCCAAGGGAGTTTGACTTCAAAGGCTTTGCTCATTCTGGTGACACCACCTTCAAGGGCATCACTCCCAAATGTGATTGAAAGCAGCACTGTGGACAAGAAAAGTCCTGGGGACCCAGTGCCCACAAGTCACTGGGGGCCGGGCACGGTGGCTCACACCTGTAATCCTAGCACTCTGGGAGGCCGAGGTGGGTGGATTGTTTGAGCTCAGGAGTTCAAGACCAGCCTGAGCAAGAGACCTCATCTCTCCTAAAAAAAAAAAAAAAAAAAAAAGAAATTAGCTGGACAAAATATATATATATAAAATTATATATAAAAAATATATATATAATTAGCCAGGCATGGTGACACATGCCTGTAGTCCCAGCTACTCAGGAGGCTGAGGCAGGATTGCTTGAGCCCAGGAGTTTGAGGTTGCTGTGAGCTAGGCTGATGCTACGGCACTCACTCTAGCCCAGGCAACAGAGTGAGACTGTCTCAAAAAAAAAAAAAAGAAGCCGTTGGGGTCAGACAGGGTGGAGGACCAAGCCCAGTTCTGCCACTAGAATCTGGGTGATATTGGCCAAGCCACTTCTCAAACTCTGAGTATATAGGCAAAGTGGGGATGCTTACAGCACTCACCTGGTAGAGCTATGCAGATTGAATGAGAAACGGCACAGAAAGCACTTGGCACCTTGCTATCTGGTACCTAATTGCCATTTAGTACACGTACATATGATTGTTCTTAACACTTCCGGAGTGAAGCCTTTTCTCCTAGTTAAGCAGCCAACACAAGATTCGCTGTGCTCTCTGCCATGCACATTTCTGAAGCTGGCGCGCCACCTGCTGGTCACTCCTGGATACATCATTCAGCCTCCTGTTCTCCCCTGCAGGGGCCCACCCCAGTGTTATCGTGAGACTTAGCTCCAAAACAGAAATGTCATTTGATTATTAAGAAACATAACAAAAAGTCCCTTTCACATTGAGGCTCTTCTGAACATTCAGGATAAATTTAGCTCTTGCTGACTTTGCTGTGATCGTCCTCATTGCCCTCACTGCCAGGCAGAGAGAGGATGCACCTCTTTGGGGCCCCGTTCTCAGTGTCTAGTCCATGTTCCCGGGGTCTTTTAGCTGCAGGCTACCTACAAGCACGGGGTCTTTACTTTCATGGCTGGCCTTCCCTTCAATCTCGTGCTGAACATACATCCCACCTCCCTGCCTCGATTAATCTAAAAGTCCTGTTGGGTTTTCTCCTAAATATATTTAAAATCTATCCATGCCCCTCTGTATTCTCCATCACCACCCCAGTCTGAGCTGCCATCGTCGCTCGCCTGGACCACCGCATGAGCCTCCTGAATGGTTGTATCTCTCCCCTTCCCCCATCCTGTGGTCCTGGCTGCTGTAGCCACTGGAATGCTCTGGGGACCGTTCAAGAGCTACCAACTCACAGGTGTCAACACATGACTAACCAAATAAGAGTCTGGGGAGGGTGGGTAGGGGGTCTCACCACATTCATAGCTCATACAAGCTCCTGGATGGCCTTCTGTGCAGCCAGGATTGAGAAACACTGAGATTCCAGTCCAGACCGGCAGCACCCGCATCCTGGGATGGCTTGTTAACATGTGAGCTCCTCAGCAACAGCCCCAGAGGTTCGGGTTCTGTAGGCCAGGGGTGCCCTGAGAATTTCCATTTCTCACAAATTCCCAAGTGATGCTGGTCTGAGGACCGCACTTTGAGAACTACTGTTGCAAAAATACAACGTGGACAACAAAACTCCTGTTTCAATGGCTTCTCATTGCACTTATACATGTATATTTTAAAAATTCCCATTGTATACCATGGCCTATTGGGCAGGGGGTGGCCCCTCCTGCCTCCCAGCCACTCCCCTCTCTGCTCTAGTCACTCACTGGCCTCCTGTCTGCTCCTGACCACCCCAAACTCCTGTCCACCTGGAGACCTTTGGACCAGCTGCCCTCTCTGCCCAGACGGCACCTCCCATAGCTCTTCTGTTGTCTGGTTACCGCTCAGTCTTAGGGCTTACAGAGATGTCACCTCCTCAGGGAAGTCCGCCCTGACTGCCCCACTGAACACTTGCCTTGCCTCCAGCTCACCCCTTATTCTCTCAGCAACCCATTTAGTTCCTTTAAAGCCTTTATTACAATTTGCAATTATTTTACATGTCTGTTCTCTTAGCGTACATTTACCTCTACCAGAAGGCAAGCTTTATGAGGGCAGAGACTTTGCTTATGCACTGCCCAGCACATAGTAGGTGCTCCATAAATGGTTACTGAATGAAGGTTTGATTAGAAACACAGAGTCAGAGTGTGCAGAGTTTAGAAGTAGTAGTAATACTAGAAGCAGGAGACTCACGTCCCACTGAGGGCTTACTGTGTGCTCCTCTTCTAACATTACATCTTTAATCCACACAGCAACTGGGCGAGGTGGTATCATCTTTAACTTACAGATATGGAATGGGAGACCTAGAAAGGTGGGGAAACCAGGCTGAGGTCACACAGCTAAAGGGGGCAGACAGGCCACGAATCCAGTCTGCCCATGCCCACATCCATCGTGGGGATGGCAGGAAGGAAAGGAGGCTCTGCAAAAGGAGACCTCGAAGAGCTCTTCCCTCAGGGAGTTTTTCACTCTAAACTCTCAGCCAAGGCAAAAATATAAAACAGAGCTGAAATCAAAGAAGACTTGCCCTACTTTCCAGCTCTGATTCTCCCAGAATCTTTCAGAAGAGAATGATCAAGCAATGATGGGTGGCTCAACTTTTAAGATTTTTAAAATAGCTTGCTCAGAGCCTTTGGGGGCACAGCACAGGCAGGAAATGCAGAGGCAGGACTTGAACCCAGGCCTTCTTCCTGCACAGCCTGCCCGGGCTTTAGTACCCTTTGCAGAGGGTATCTCACTCAACTTCCCTTTGTGGTGGTCTGCCTCATTATTATTAATGTATTAGTTAAGGTAACAATAGATGCTGCCAGATACCCAGCCTTCTCCCCAAATCCAATGGCTTAATGTAAGAAAGCTTATCTTTCACTCTATTAAAGCCAAAATCAGCGCTCCTGCTCAGCAGGCAGGGGCAGCACTTGAGGCCCAGCCTCCTTCATCCTGTGTTTCCCCTGTGGTGGCTGGAGAAAGAAGAAGAACAAGGCAGTTTTGACGGGCCAGGCCTGGAAGCGGAGTGCATCCCTTCCAGCCACATGCACCGCCCAGAACTCAGTGGCAGGGCTGTACTTAACCGCAAGGGAAGCCGGGAAATACAGCCTAGTTGTCAAGGTGATGCAACAGCCCACCAGTCTCGTCCTTATCTCCTGAGTCTGGTGAATTGCCCCCCCCATCTCCCCTCACTGGTAACAGCATCTCCATAATTGTAGAGGTGATTTCAAATGCAGCCAGGAGAGGGGCCACCTTGATCTTAAGTTCATATTACAGAGGAAATGACAGGTCTCCAAGATCCCCTGGAGAGGAGGCGGGAGGTTTGGGGAAAGGGAGGGGAAAGAAGTGGAGGTTCAATGCACTATTTGCTTAAGTCCAGTCCTGGCCTAGAGAGGAAGACAGCTTTGTCCAACATTTTGGTGTCGTTTACGAAGTCTACCTTCACTTCAATTCTGGATATTTCAGAATTTCACTAATTAAGTAAACATTTATTGGGCAGCCAATGTTTTGCAGACATAGTTCTAGGCCTTTGGGATATTAAACCAACGAATGAATGAATAAATGAATGTAAGAGTAGCCCAGTCTTTATCTGGTTGAGATTTTGAAGACACCTGTGATAAAAGTTTGACAAATTATAATATCCAAGACAGTATTCAACACTTCACATAAATGAGCTCATTTCATCTTTACCGTAATCCTATGAGGTAAGTCCTAGTGTTATCCCCATTTTACAGAAAAGGAAACTGAGACCTAAAGAGATAAAATGATTGTTCCAAATTTCACTGCTCTCAAGAGGCAAGAATGACACTTGACTACATCATACTGCCCCTATGGTCAAACTACAGCTCTATCTGCACATTGACACAGACGCGGGCATAAATCAGTCGGCTGCAGATAACAGAAGGAGGTTTGAGTTCTTAACAGTTACTGAATCCCAGAACAAGTTGAAAGTGAGATCACGATTCCTACAAGGAATTCAAAGGTGACCGTGGAGGAGACACTTTGTCTCCCTGCTCTGCAGTTTCCCCACCTGTAAAACAAGGGAGCCGGCCTTGAAGAACCCGAAGTGCCCTTCGTCCTCTGTAAAGCAGCAAGACTACGGGAAGCGCAGACTTTCATCAGCCAGGCTCGGGGGACTCGTTCTGCCTATCTGAGCCTCCGTTTTCTCATCTATGCAGTTGGAATTACTTCTGATTTGCTAGTTTCCCTCTCTCCTTAGTGTCTGGCGCGGGGAAGATAATAGGGGCTCAATAAGTCTTGCTCATCCCCCGAGTCTCCCCCCTGACCGCGATGCCAGCAAGCCATTGCGTGCACAGACGGCGCACGGCTAAGCCGCAGGCTGCTGCGGAGCCGAGAGCGCGGGGTACTGACGCGCCCTCCCGGGCAGGCGCGCGTTTGGGGAGCAGCTGGCTCCCGGCCCAGGGAAATGGCCTGCAGCTGGGGCCCCCGGGGGCAACACCGCACAAAGCCTCCCGGGCCGCCTCTGCCCCACACCCCGTGCCCCCTGCATCACGCACAGCGCACACCCTGGCCCCCGTGAATTCGGATTCCCACCATTTGCTCCGAATCCCCAATAGGAACCTCAGGACTTCGGGGCGCAGAGTTCAGAGAGGTCAAACATCAGATGTCCCCGCAGGCCTCCCCAGAAAGCCTTATTTCTTCTGATGACTTCTGGGATGGCCCCAGGAGCCTTGAGCGCCTGGCAGATACTGAATACGGCAGACACCAGCACAGACAGAGAGCAGCGTCTTGGAACGGTTGCCTGGTTACGGGTGGCCTGCGTCACGTGGTCTCCCCCTTCGGGGCGCGGAGCCTGCTGAGCAGGGCAGGGAGGGGAGAACCAGCTCCCTGACGCTGCGCTTGTCCTTCCCTCACCCCGACCGCCAGGAGCCAGGCCAGGACAAGATGCAAGGCAGCCTGGGTGGGAGCCCGGCTCCCCCTCCCACCAGCTGCAAGATTAGGGCAAGTTAACTTAGCCGACGGGTCCCTCTCCTCCCTCACCTATAAAACGAGTCTAATAATAGTACACACCTCACTGGATTATGACAGGGCTTCAGACAAGAACGTAGGTCCTCGAACGCAGCAGATTCACCGTGGCCAGCCCGGTGGGGCTCAGTGGATCCGGGCGCTGGTGCTGGAGCAGCAGAAGTTCCGATGGCTACCTAACGTGAAGTGCAGTGCACGACGCAGACGCACGGCCCGTGCTCTACTGGCAGGACCAAAGTGCACTGGGCTCTCAGATTAGTAGCCAGTTAAAGGTATTAAGTAGAAAGCCACGGCCCGTGCTCCACGGGCAGGACCAAGGTGCACTGGGCTCTCAGATTAGTAGCCAGTTAAAGGTATTAAGTAGAAAGCCACGGCCTGTGCTCCACGGGCAGGACCAAGGTGCACCGGGCTCTCAAATTGGTAGCCAGTTAAAGGTATTAAGTAGAAAGCCACGGCCCGTGCTCCACGGGCAGGACCAAGGTGCACCGGGCTCTCAAATTGGTAGCCAGTTAAAGGTATTAAGTAGAAAGCCACGGCCCGTGCTCCACGGGCAGGACCAAGGTGCACCGGGCTCTCAAATTGGTAGCCAGTTAAAGGTATTAAGTAGAAAGCCACGGCCTGTGCTCCACGGGCAGGACCAAGGTGCACCGGGCTTTCATTAGTAGCCAGTTAAAGGTATTAAGTAGAAAGCCACGGCCCGTGCTCCACGGGCAGGACCAAGGTGCACCGGGCTCTCATTAGTAGCCAGTTAAAGGTATTAAGTAGAAAGCCACGGCCCGTGCTCCACGGGCAGGACCAAGGTGCACCGGACTCTCAAATTGGTAGCCAGTTAAAGGTATTAAGTAGAAAGCCACGGCCCGTGCTCCACCGGCAGGACCAAGGTGCACCGGGCTCTCAAATTGGTAGCCAGTTAAAGGTATTAAGTAGAAAGCCACGGCCCGTGCTCCACGGGCAGGACCAAGGTGCACCGGGCTCTCAAATTGGTAGCCAGTTAAAGGTATTAAGTAGAAAGCCACGGCCCGTGCTCCACGGGCAGGACCAAGGTGCACTGGGCTCTCATTAGTAGCCAGTTAAAGGTATTAAGTAGAAAGCCACGGCCCGTGCTCCACGGGCAGGACCAAGGTGCACCGGGCTCTCAAATTGGTAGCCAGTTAAAGGTATTAAGTAGAAAGCCACGGCCCGTGCTCCACCGGCAGGACCAAGGTGCACCGGGCTCTCAAATTGGTAGCCAGTTAAAGGTATTAAGTAGAAAGCCACGGCCCGTGCTCCACGGGCAGGACCAAGGTGCACTGGGCTCTCATTAGTAGCCAGTTAAAGGTATTAAGTAGAAAGCCACGGCCCGTGCTCCACGGGCAGGACCAAGGTGCACCGGGCTCTCAAATTGGTAGCCAGTTAAAGGTATTAAGTAGAAAGCCACGGCCCGTGCTCCACGGGCAGGACCAAGGTGCACCGGGCTCTCAAATTGGTAGCCAGTTAAAGGTATTAAGTAGAAAGCCACGGCCCGTGCTCCACGGGCAGGACCAAGGTGCACCGGGCTCTCAAATTGGTAGCCAGTTAAAGGTATTAAGTAGAAAGCCACGGCCCGTGCTCCACGGGCAGGACCAAGGTGCACCGGGCTTTCATTAGTAGCCAGTTAAAGGTATTAAGTAGAAAGCCACGGCCCGTGCTCCACGGGCAGGACCAAGGTGCACCGGGCTCTCATTAGTAGCCAGTTAAAGGTATTAACTAGAAAGCCACGGCCCGTGCTCCACCGGCAGGACCAAGGTGCACCGGACTCTCAAATTGGTAGCCAGTTAAAGGTATTAAGTAGAAAGCCACGGCCCGTGCTCCACGGGCAGGACCAAGGTGCACTGGGCTCTCATTAGTAGCCAGTTAAAGGTATTAACTAGAAAGCCACGGCCCGTGCTCCACCGGCAGGACCAAGGTGCACCGGACTCTCAAATTGGTAGCCAGTTAAAGGTATTAAGTAGAAAGCCACGGCCCGTGCTCCACGGGCAGGACCAAGGTGCACTGGGCTCTCATTAGTAGCCAGTTAAAGGTATTAAGTAGAAAGCCACGGCCCGTGCTCCACGGGCAGGACCAAGGTGCACCGGACTCTCAAATTGGTAGCCAGTTAAAGGTATTAAGTAGAAAGCCACGGCCCGTGCTCCACGGGCAGGACCAAGGTGCACCGGGCTCTCAAATTGGTAGCCAGTTAAGGTATTAAGTAGAAAGCCACGGCCCGTGCTCCACGGGCAGGACCAAGGTGCACTGGGCTCTCAGATTAGTAGCCAGTTAAAGGTATTAAGTAGAAAGCCACGGCCTGTGCTCCACGGGCAGGACCAAGGTGCACCGGGCTCTCAAATTGGTAGCCAGTTAAAGGTATTAAGTAGAAAGCCACGGCCCGTGCTCCACGGGCAGGACCAAGGTGCACCGGGCTCTCAAATTGGTAGCCAGTTAAAGGTATTAAGTAGAAAGCCACGGCCCGTGCTCCACGGGCAGGACCAAGGTGCACCGGGCTCTCAAATTGGTAGCCAGTTAAAGGTATTAAGTAGAAAGCCACGGCCTGTGCTCCACGGGCAGGACCAAGGTGCACCGGGCTTTCATTAGTAGCCAGTTAAAGGTATTAAGTAGAAAGCCACGGCCCGTGCTCCACGGGCAGGACCAAGGTGCACCGGGCTCTCATTAGTAGCCAGTTAAAGGTATTAAGTAGAAAGCCACGGCCCGTGCTCCACGGGCAGGACCAAGGTGCACCGGACTCTCAAATTGGTAGCCAGTTAAAGGTATTAAGTAGAAAGCCACGGCCCGTGCTCCACCGGCAGGACCAAGGTGCACCGGGCTCTCAAATTGGTAGCCAGTTAAAGGTATTAAGTAGAAAGCCACGGCCCGTGCTCCACGGGCAGGACCAAGGTGCACCGGGCTCTCAAATTGGTAGCCAGTTAAAGGTATTAAGTAGAAAGCCACGGCCCGTGCTCCACGGGCAGGACCAAGGTGCACTGGGCTCTCATTAGTAGCCAGTTAAAGGTATTAAGTAGAAAGCCACGGCCCGTGCTCCACGGGCAGGACCAAGGTGCACCGGGCTCTCAAATTGGTAGCCAGTTAAAGGTATTAAGTAGAAAGCCACGGCCCGTGCTCCACCGGCAGGACCAAGGTGCACCGGGCTCTCAAATTGGTAGCCAGTTAAAGGTATTAAGTAGAAAGCCACGGCCCGTGCTCCACGGGCAGGACCAAGGTGCACTGGGCTCTCATTAGTAGCCAGTTAAAGGTATTAAGTAGAAAGCCACGGCCCGTGCTCCACGGGCAGGACCAAGGTGCACCGGGCTCTCAAATTGGTAGCCAGTTAAAGGTATTAAGTAGAAAGCCACGGCCCATGCTCCACCGGCAGGACCAAGGTGCACCGGGCTCTCAAATTGGTAGCCAGTTAAAGGTATTAAGTAGAAAGCCACGGCCCGTGCTCCACGGGCAGGACCAAGGTGCACCGGGCTCTCAAATTGGTAGCCAGTTAAAGGTATTAAGTAGAAAGCCACGGCCCGTGCTCCACGGGCAGGACCAAGGTGCACCGGGCTTTCATTAGTAGCCAGTTAAAGGTATTAAGTAGAAAGCCACGGCCCGTGCTCCACGGGCAGGACCAAGGTGCACCGGGCTCTCATTAGTAGCCAGTTAAAGGTATTAACTAGAAAGCCACGGCCCGTGCTCCACCGGCAGGACCAAGGTGCACCGGACTCTCAAATTGGTAGCCAGTTAAAGGTATTAAGTAGAAAGCCACGGCCCGTGCTCCACGGGCAGGACCAAGGTGCACCGGGCTCTCATTAGTAGCCAGTTAAAGGTATTAACTAGAAAGCCACGGCCCGTGCTCCACCGGCAGGACCAAGGTGCACCGGACTCTCAAATTGGTAGCCAGTTAAAGGTATTAAGTAGAAAGCCACGGCCCGTGCTCCACGGGCAGGACCAAGGTGCACTGGGCTCTCATTAGTAGCCAGTTAAAGGTATTAAGTAGAAAGCCACGGCCCGTGCTCCACGGGCAGGACCAAGGTGCACCGGACTCTCAAATTGGTAGCCAGTTAAAGGTATTAAGTAGAAAGCCACGGCCCGTGCTCCACGGGCAGGACCAAGGTGCACCGGGCTCTCAAATTGGTAGCCAGTTAAGGTATTAAGTAGAAAGCCACGGCCCGTGCTCCACGGGCAGGACCAAGGTGCACCGGGCTCTCAAATTGGTAGCCAGTTAAAGGTATTAAGTAGAAAGCCACGGCCCATGCTCCACGGGCAGGACCAAGGTGCACTGGGCTCTCATTAGTAGCCAGTTAAAGGTATTAAGTAGAAAGCCACGGCCCGTGCTCCACGGGCAGGACCAAGGTGCACCGGGCTCTCATTAGTAGCCAGTTAAAGGTATTAAGTAGAAAGCCACGGCCCGTGCTCCACGGGCAGGACCAAGGTGCACCGGGCTCTCATTAGTAGCCAGTTAAAGGTATTAAGTAGAAAGCCACGGCCCGTGCTCCACGGGCAGGACCAAGGTGCACCGGACTCTCAAATTGGTAGCCAGTTAAAGGTATTAAGTAGAAAGCCACGGCCCGTGCTCCACGGGCAGGACCAAGGTGCACCGGGCTCTCAAATTAGTAGCCAGTTAAAGGTATTAAGTAGAAAGCCACGGCCCGTGCTCCACCGGCAGGACCAAGGTGCACCGGGCTCTCAAATTAGTAGCCAGTTAAAGGTACTAAAGCCCCGCCCCCACCCTTTGTGGCTTAGTGTGCTTTTTATTTGCTATTTAATGCCACACTCCCTTGGGCATAGAGCTAGTTACTGAGAGGAGAGTGACAGTGGCTTCAGCAAGACAGATGTTTTTCTCTGTCTCCCAGAAGCACCCCAGCACAACGGTGGCAGGAATCCAGGCTCTGTCTGGCTTCTGGCAGCTCCCTCCTCCCTGGCTTTCATTTCCAAGGTCACTTCAAAGTCCATGATGATGCTGGGGTTCTGGCCATTTAACTTACATCCCACCCTTGCAAAGATTCCGCTTGGAAGTTGCAGACACTGCCCGGGCTTGCATTCCAGTGGCCTGGGGCATAAGTCACATGACCACACCTGCAAGAGGGGCTGTGAAAAGTAGTCCTTATTCCAGGCAGCCACAGGCCCAGGTCAACCTTGTGGTTTTTATTAATGAGGACAAAGGGGAGGATGGATTCTTGGGGACAGCTTGATCTTTACCACATAATGCTCCCATAGCTCCCTATTGCACTTGAAATAAAACCCAAACTCTTTCTCACGTGTCACAAGACCTGGGCCATTTTCCCATGTTCTCTCCCTCCTTGTCATGCTCCATGCCCTCCTTCACTGGCCTCCTTTGGGTTTCTGAAAGGTTAAGGCCCTCCTTGCCCCCTATCTGCTTGCCCAGCCCCCGCCTCCTTCCCCCAGGGCTGTTTGTCCAAACAGTTTCCTGGCTGAGGCACCCCCCCATGCCAATCGGCTCCTCCCCCTTTGGGTCTCTGCTTACAAAGCACCTGCTCAGAGAGGCCCCCCAACCACCCCATCCCACACTTCTTACTCTTTTTTGACTCCTTTTCTTGTTTCTTGACAGCATGAATGACACCTTGAAACTATCTATTCAATTAGCTGGTAAACAAAACAAAACCTGAATGCAGGCATCAGCGCTTCCTGCCTTTTTGCTCTGTCTCCCCCTTTAGAATGGAAGCTCCCTGGGGGAGGGTTTGTATTCTCTCTACAGATATTTATTGTTCTACTGCTCTTGCCATATTTGGTTTTCTTCTCAGCTGCAGAGCGGCTGAGACATGAGAATCCGGTCTGTCTGCCAGAGGGGAGGCAGAGACAGGAGCAGACAGCCCAGCAAGGATGGGGACAAAGAGTCCAGTCACTCCTAAGAACAACCCTGTGGCTGCCAGAAACAGGATTAGGGGCCCTTTTAGCCTCAGTTCTGGCTCCACTCTATGTGTCCGCCCTTATTTTAATATGTGCTTTTGTCCCACTTTTAACTTATATCAGCCTATTGTTTGTTCCTTATCCTTTTTATAAGATAAAATTTATTTCAGGGTGTTATGGGGGTACACATGTTTTGGTTACATAAATTGCTTTTGTACAGTTTGAGTCAAAGTTAATACAAGAGGTATTCACCATTTTTTTATGACTGAGTAGTATTTGGGTGGTATACATAACACATCAAATAACCCCATTAAAAAGGGGGCAAAAGACATGAACACAAACTTTTCAAAGGAAGATAGACTAATGGCCAATAAACATATGAACAAGTGCTCAATGTCTCTAATCATCAGGAAAATGCAAATCAAAACCATAATGAGATATCACCTAGCTGCAGTGGAAATAGCTTTTATCAAAAAAATTCCAAAATAACAAATGCTGGCAAGGACACAGAAAGATAGGAAAACTTATACACTGTTGGTAGAACTGGAAACTAGTACAGCCTCTATGGATAGCAGTATGGAGATAACTCAAAGAACTAAAAGTAGAATTACCATTTGATCCAGCGATCCCACTACTGAGTATTTACCCAAAGCAAAAAAGGACATTTTGTAAAAAAGACATCTGAACCCAAATGTTTATAGCAGCATAATTCACAATTGCAAAGATGTGGAAACAACCCAAGTGCCCATCAATACATGAATCAGTTAATAAAATGTTCTATATCCTTGCAAGCAGCTTTTACATCCTTTCTGGAAGAGGGTGGGATATAAACAAACAAATAAATACTAGATAAAATACATAAGGTATTTGGGTGTATCCAGTTGCCAGGAATAGAAACCTACTCTAGGCAGTGCCAGCCCTCTCTGAGCTGCAGAGCTGAGCAAGCATCCAACAGTCAATTTGCCCTGTCCTCTTGGGGTTTGAAAAGACCTCAGCTGAATGTGTCCAGAAAGCAACTCACAGTCACCCTCAAACTGGTCTTCCCCTAGTATAACTGGTCGCCTAAGCCAGAAGCCTAGCTGCTGTCCTCTATAGGTGGTATCATAGTGATTGCCAGCAGGGTTTCTCAACCTTGGCACCATTGACATTCTGGGCTGGGTAATTCCTTGTTGTGGGGGCTGTCCTGCGCATTGCAGATTATTTAACAGCACTTCTGGGTTCTACCACTAGATATCAGTAGTGCTCCAACCCCAACTGGGACAACCAAAAATGTCTCCAGATGTTGTCAAATATCCCGGGGGGTAAAATTGTCCCCAGTTGAGAACCACTGGTTTAGCACAAGGACTTAAACTTTAGACTCTGAGTGTTCACACCTCAACTCTGCTATGGAACCTTGGACAAGTTATTTAACTTTTCTGTGCCTGAAGTTCCTCCCCTATCAAGTGGGGAAAATCATAGTCCCTCGTGTGTCCCATAGGGTAAAACAATTATAATGGTGCCTGGC
The DNA here is from genome assembly GCF_020740605.2 of Lemur catta. Lineage (NCBI taxonomy): Eukaryota > Metazoa > Chordata > Mammalia > Primates > Lemuridae > Lemur > Lemur catta. Next base: position 26,810,593 of record NC_059145.1, on the reverse strand, counting down.
ACGTTAGCTATTATTACTTTTGAAATTACTCCTTACCTTCCCCTCACCCCTCAATCAAATCCATCATGATTTCTGAATACTTGTACTTCATAAAACAATTTTACCCTAAAATCCATCCACCTTTCTCCAACATCACCCTTGCCTACGCCACCAGCATCTCTTCCCTCTGAGTAAGGCTTCCTACAATTTACACTCTGCAGAAAAACCACTTTGATCTATTTAAACCCTTCAATGCTTAAAACCAATCTAAAATCCCATTGATCTTAGGAGAAAGGCTCTTACCAATGGCTTAGAGATTATGGAATAACCCAGGTCCACTCTAGAGCCTTATCTCCTAACTTCATTTTACTTAATTTGCTAATTTCAGCCACAGTGGTTTTTCAGTCCATTCCTCAAAGATGTCATTCCCCCTCCTACTCCCCAGGCCCTCAGGTATTCCAGATCCTCTGCCTGCCACCTCAAACAAAGCCATTTCAAAGCAGTGATCAAGAGCTTTTTTAAAATAAAGATAGGCCTCTTCCTTGGAGAAGCAGAAATAATTTAAGCAATTGAGCCAGGCAGGGCTGCCTTGTCCAGAGGGGCAGTGTGTGCACTGCACAGAGACACTCAGCCAAGGAAACAAGGAGGGACTGCAGTTCATCCCCAGCTCCACTTGTCAAACCACACCCTGGTGCATAGCCATCTGCTCTCCAAGCTGTTTGTTTGCAGAGCTGTGTTCCCTGAAAGAGGGAGTCCTTTGCCAATTTGCAATGAAGATGCCACACAGGCTAATGGCCGCCTTATAGTCACAGCACACTGTAAGTTGATAGGAGTGGAGCTACATTTTAAAATGCACATTTTGTGTCTGTTGTAGAGACATTAAGTTGTCAGAGGCAGGAGAAAAGACCCATTATGCAAACAGACTAGCTCTCCAGCACTCTCTTTTCTTCCATAGCTGGAAGGTGAAGGCTGGGTGTGGTGCCGTGGCACGTGCCTGGAATCCCAGCTACTCGGGAGGCAGGTTGGGGAGGGAGGATGGATTGAGCCCAGAGTTTTAGTTCAGCCTGGGCAACATAGCGAGACCTCATCTCTATAAAAATAAAAAATAGTAAAAAAAAAAGAAAGTGAGCTGTTCTTGCATGACTGGTACTAGTACAGAATTGAGGCAGACTTGAGAAAAATTTCCCTTACTTGGTGCATCGAACAATTGGACAAATTTCAAGTTTTGGAGTGAAGCAATTAGCACTTCCCATAATTCAATTCATCATAAAATGCCTTCTGGGAATTCAATATCTTTTTTAATTAACTATTCTTATTAACCTCATTCATCTGTCTCATAAAAAAACATAAACGAAGCCTAGCCATAAAGAACACACATCCCAAAAAATATAATTAGCACTAAATATTTAGCATCACAGTTAAAACATCTCTGAGCCAGAAGGGACCTCAAAGATCACCTAGTATAAGCATCCACCTTAGTAATGAAGAACCTGAGGCTCAGAGATTGGGATAAAAGTGCCCTGGATCACTGGGCTCCTCCTGTTAGAGGATGCCCAGGTCTCCTGCTTGCTGGGTAAGTGTGATACTAGAAAAAGAAAAAAATTAATCCCCACTATCTAACCAGGTAAGAGATGTAAATGAAAACCACATTTCTGACTACTTGGTCTGCATATAAGGGGTACTTTTCTAGGGTACTGGTTGGTGACTCTGTGTTGAATCTAATTATAATCAATTACAGAGATTGTTGTTTTTTGGATACAACACATTTTGAGGGTGCCACTCTCCTGAAATACAGGGCCTGGCTTGCCGAGTTTTATCATTCCCACATGCATGAACAGGATTAAGGCCTCTGAGACTACCATGTTTTAAGCAAACCCAACACTTGCACATGCAGATTTGCAGAATAGAAAAGTGAGTGCTTCCCAAAAAGGGTTGACCAGAAGAGTGCAAGAATGTTTTCCCCTTGTATATTTAAATGGGAATCAATTTTTTAAAATCCATTTACACCCATTTTGAACTCTGTGCCGCAGAAGTCAGCATTTAATTACGTGCATGTGTGGTGTCCCAGTGGGTGTTATGGAGTTGACGCTGCCATGCACAGATAGGCTGTGCCTCAGTTGGGCAGGGCTGGGTTTAAATCCTGACTGAACCACCTACTAATTGTCACACTGTGGAAGTCACTTCACTTCTCTGAGCCACAGTGTACTCGTCTGTGAATCAGAATACTATTGCTACCTCCCAGAGTTGGGAGGATTAAATGAAATGAGAATGCCATGCGTGTACCTAGACCTGAGCCCTTCTTATCCCATGCCCCTAACAAAGCTGTGAGATCTTTGCAAATCCTTTGCCTATTATCTTCATCTTGGGTCTGCAATGCCACATAGTGGGTATTTTATAAAATACGTGCTCAAATGTTTATTGAATTAATTAAAAGATGAGTGAGTGTGGGAATGGGTTATATCTTTCCTATATCTGTAGCATTAGCCAGCAGTAGTGTGTTGAATGGTGGTCCCCTACCCCTAAAATACATCCAGGCCCCAACCCCCAGACACTGTAAATATGACCTTATTTGGAAAAATGATTTTTGCAGATATAATTAACAAAGGGATCTTGAGATTATCCTGGATTATCTGTGTGGGATCTAAATCCAATGACAAGTGTCCTTATGAGAGACAAACAGAAGACACAGGCGCAGAGAAGGCCATGAGAAGATGGTGGCAGAGGTTGGGGTGGTGCAATCACAAGGAATGCTGGAGCCAACAGAAGGTGGCAGAGAAAAGGGGGGCTTCTCCCTTGCAGCCTCCCGAGGAGCATGGCCCTGCCCACACCTTGATTTCTGATTTCTGTTCTACTTCCGGCCTCTAGGACTGTGACAGAATAAATGTCTGTTGTTTTAAGCCACCCAATTTGTGGTCATTTGTTGCAGCAGCCCCAGCAAATGAATCTACCAGCACGTAGGAGGCATCCATGCTTCATGCTGGAACTCATCACTTAACACTGGGAGTGGCCAAGTGAAGGGATTCTGACTCCTGTGTTGAGATCAACTCCTTACTGTCTAGTATATGCCCAGAGCACTTTACCCAAGTGGACTCAACTAGGAACTGGAAATCTGGGGGACAGTACATTAACCTTTAAAATTCCTTTGCAAAAGGAGCCAGAGATTCTGACAAGCCACTCAGATGACACTATTACTTTTTGTTGAAGAATATACCAGGTACTTTGTCTCACCTGCCCCCAGCCAGCCGCCCAGGGCAAACAGTGCTAATCGATAGCAATTGCCTCTTGCTGAGGTCAGAAATGCCCCTTGGGTATCATAGGGAGGCACCAAAGAGCAGCTGGATGTTCAATCTGGAGCTCAGGGTGGAACTGTGTTGGCACCTGGAATGGCTCCAGCCTCCACCCTGCGCTCTAGGTTCATGGGTCCTACTGCTCCTGATGTCTCCCCGGCTGTCTCCCACCTGATACGCCCCAAACTGAACCCCCGATTTTCCCCACCTCCATCTGCTATTCTGCCAATCTTCTCCATCTCAGAAATAGGCCACTTCATTCTTGCAGTCATACTGTTCGTCTCGATTCCTCTACTGGTCGCACATTCCTCAGCTAATTGTGTTGGTGCTGCCTTGAAAATGTATCTAGACTCCAGTCACTTGCACAATTTCCATTGCTGCCACAGACCGCTATCCACCATGCCTTTTGAATTGGTTCATTTTAAGAGGTTTTTGTTTTGTTTTCTGTTTTGAGACAGGGTCTCACTCTGTCGCCCCAGCTACAGTGCAGCGATGTCACCATAACTCCCTGCAACCTCAAACTCCTGGGCTCAAGCGATCTTTCTGCCTCAGCCTCGGAGTAGCTGGGACTACAAGCGGTATGCACCACTCCACCCTACTAATTTTTCCATTTTTTGTAGAGATAGGGTCTTGCTGTGTTGCTCAGGCTGGTGTTGAACTCCTGGCCTCAAGTAATCCCTCTGCTTTGGCCACCCAAAATGCTGGGATTACAGGCGTGAGCCACTGCCCCTGGCCTAAGAGCTTTTTCATAACTGGTTTTTCTGTTTCCATCCCAGCCCTATGACATTCTGTCTCCAATAGGCAGCCAGACAAACTTTACTAAAACCGAAATCAAGTCAAATGGCTTCCTAGTTCATTCAGAATAAAATTCAAAATCCTGATCCTGGTGCATAACGGCACATGTACACTGCCCAGTCCCAATACCCTGTCCCTTTTCCTCTGCTTTCATCACTTATCACTGTCCCTTCACTCACAACTCAAGGCCCCCCGACCTCCTTCCTGTGCGTTCAACATACCAAGCGCACTCCTACCCTTCCTTCTCCCAGATGAGTGCGTGGTCCTGTCTCTGGCATCAGTGCATGTCTCATCCTCTGGCCGTTCCTGGCCACCCTGTGAGACAGCACCCCTCCCATCACTCCTACCCTGCTTTGTTTTCCTTCTTTTCATATTGCACAGCTTGTCGGTAGAATGACTGTGGGCATTAAGCTTAAAGATTCCTCACTCTCCTGAGAGATATCTACAATTTAATCAGAAATCTGTAAGAGTTGGGTGGCCTTGAGATTATGACAAAACAAACAAAAAAAGCCAATTCTGGTCAAGTTCATGAGTCTTTTAGACCAGGTGGGAAAAGATGGACATATCTATAGAGTGAAAGAAATGCAAAAAACCAAAAGTGTGGCCGTCTGAGTGAGAAGTCATGAATTACATGAACATGGAGTGGAACCGCCACCTTCTTTTTTAGGCATCTCTTTAAAAGGAGTTCAGTTGGGCAGTTAGAGCCTCAAAGATCTAGCCATGTCCTAGTCAGTAAACTCAGTAAACCCCAAACCTGAAGGGGTTGATAGCATTGTTTCTTTAAAAATTATTTCAGCCCTGAGGAAATTTATGATTAACTATAAAAATGTTTAAGATAATCAGATAACACTAATATGTATATATAAGTCTTTTATAGTAAAATATATATTTTCTATGCCTATTATATTTATAAGAATTTGGTCTATTGGAATGAACACTTCAGCCTAGTAACACCCATTTGAAATATGCAATAGCTGGGCGTGGGGGTGTGTGCCTGTAGTCCCAGCTACTCAGGAGGTGGAGTAGGGGAGGATCACTTGAGCCCAGGAGTTCAAGTCCAAAGTGGGCAAAATAGTGAGACTTTGCCTCTTAAGAAAAAAAAAAAGAAAGAAATATGTAATTGAGTAATAATTGATCTTGACTTAGGATTTTAATTTGAAATCTTATTAAGTTTATAAATATTGTTAGAACATTTAGGACACTTTAAGAATCACCATATTTATTCACTTAATTTAATAGATTTATAAAAATTACCCAAGTGCCTAGGAAGATTTGTCAATAACACAAATGAGCTATTAAAAATGAAATTGAATATACAAGATTTATAAATGTAGCTTAAAATGTTTGATAGTATTAGAATTAATTAAGTTTGGAAATGGAATTAAACATTATTCAAATGACCTTTAAAAATGATAGCTCAGACTTGCAAGTAGCTGTACAAGCTAAGCTTAAACCCTTGCTTTTTTTTAAACATGTGACTTTAATAAATTAATTATTAATTTCTAAAACCAAGATTCTAAAACCACCAAAACCATCAAGGACGTCAAACATTATTTATTTATCTCATTTACCCCTCATTAGAATATAAGCCCTACCAAAATAGGTATTTTGCCTATTCATTTACTGCTGTACTTGCAGTCCTTAGGGCTGTGACTGGCATGTAGTAAGTGCTCAGTAAAACTGTGTTGCTCAGTAAAACACACAACTGTGTTGTGTGAAGGTGAATACTATTTGTCCCTGTGTCCTGTGTGATTCCTGGGCATTCAGTACATCCTAAAGAGACTAAAGCCCAGTGACAGTGTGGAAGATACCCAAGATCCTGAATCAAGTCAGATCTAAGAGTCTGGGGACAAACTGAGGACCCTGACTTCCTAGGCCCTCTGCTCTTCAAAAGCATCTATGTTTGCTGCCTCCTCCATGAAGTCTTCTTTTTTGGAGACAGAGTCTAGCTCTGTTGCCTGGGCTAGAGTGCCGTGGTGTCAGCCTAGCTCACAGCAACCTCAGACTCCTGGGCTTAAGCAATCTTTCTGCCTCAGCCTCCCAAATAGCTGGGACTACAGGCATGTGCCACTATGCCCAGCTAATTTTTCCTGTATATTTTTAGTTGTCCAGCTCATTTCTTTCTATTTTTTTTTAGTAGGGATGGGATCTCACTCTTGTTCAGGCTGGTCTCGAACTCCTGACCTCGAGCGATCCTCCCGCCTCGGCCTCCCAGAGTGCTGGGATTACAGGCGTGAGCCACCTCGCCCGGCCCATGAAGTCTTCCACTGAACTCAGGGCATGTTATGTCATCCACGTGACTCAACCTTGTAAGTAAGGTTACTTTTGTACTTGTGTCATCTCTTCTTCTGGTGGGCTGAAGAGCTGTACATTTCTATATCACCCCAACACTTTCACACACCTTTTCAATGTGTGAATGAATGAATAGACAAATAAATGGTGCTTTGGGAAGGCACACTTGTGTGCCCATTGCTGCGCAGATGTTAACAGCCCGGGCTTTGGAATCAGATGACACGAGATCAAATCCCAATTCCATGGCGTGGAGGTATGTAACTTCAACCCATGTTTAAGAAATATTGACAATACTGCACGCTTTAAAAATAAACACTAGCCTCAATCTGCTTACCAGGGAAAATGAAGGGAAAAGCTAAACTCAGGACACCAGTGGAATCATTTTAAATTGTTTGCTTAAGATATGTCAATAGATACCTGCAGATGTAAGGGCTTACTGGGACACGCAGGCCTTTTGGAGAAGAGTTTCAACATGGTTTACATTTCAGCTTCAATATTTATAAACAGAACAAAATCCGGAGGGAAGGAGCCCGAGAAGATAAGCCTTTAGATAAATAGTTCAGGAGGCACCAGAAGCCGCTTCCTGGGATGGGCCAACGAGGCTTAACAATGCGGCTGGTTGGGGACAGCTGGAGAGTCGGGTGGGGGGTGGGAGGGAGAAGTGGACTAGATCAGGATGTTAGACCAGTACTTCTCAAGTTTTAAAATGCACAGGAATCACCTGGAGGTCTTGTTCAAGGCAGCTTCTGACTCATAAGTCTGGACAGGCTTAAGATTTTGCATTTCTACCAAGCTCCCAGGAGGTGCTGGGGCACTGGTCTGTGGACCACACCTTGAATAGCAACATTCTGCGGTATGAAAGCATCATACATGCCTCCAAAAACAGAAGGAAAAGCAGAAGTACAAACAAACCAATAAAACTCCCTGCAAGTACAAATAAGGCCAGTGCTTTGTTTTCATTCTTGTCAGGTAGGCATCTTAGAAACCGTATCTTCATATAAACCACCTTGAAAAGATGCTGGGCAGATTTATTTATTTGCCCATGAAATATTTATTGAGAATCTACTAAGTGTCAGGCCTTGGTTCCAAATTTTGGGAGTACGGTGTCGTGAGCAAGCATGCCACAGTCCCTGTCCTTGAGGAGTTGACATTCTAGTGTGGGGAGACAGACAATAAACTCATAAACACACAGAAATACGCAAGCAGAAAAAGATGAAATTGTTTCAAGTTGTGACAAATGCCAAAAGAAAGTAAAACAGGGCTATGGGTCAGAGAGTGGCTTGGGAAGGAGAGTTGTTGGGAAACGGTGAGAAGTAAACAGCCATGCAAAGTTCTAGGGGGAGAGTGTCCCAAGCAATAAATGCAAAGGTCCTAACCTGAGAAAGAGCTTGGCAAGTTTGAGGGCAATAACTCACTATAGTTGAGGTGCAGTGATCAATGAGGGAAGAAGTAGCCAGGGGCCATATCATGGTCTAGGTTCCATTCGTGATGGGTAGCCCTTATAGGGTTTCTAAGCAGAGGAGTGACGTGAGCATTTAAAAAAATCCACTCTGATCAACTTAAAAATCACTAGTAGTGGCACAACTAGCCATGAGGTGCCTCTTAGAATATGGAGGACACAGCATCACTTATGAAATAGTCTTGCCGAATAATTAAGCCTTTAGATCTAATGTCTAGTTTATAGGAAATACAGGATTTAGCTGAATAAGTTAAAGCACTTCAAGAGGAAGTACTCAGGCAAATCCAGAAGACGGGACCACGGGCCTCCTTTCTTTTCAACAAATCCAGAGCATGGAATGAAAAGGGAGGGAGGGTACTTAAGAGTAAAAGAGAGTTAAGAGATATAACAATCAAATTTATGCAATATGTGCATCTTAATTGGATCATGGTTCCAATAAACCATCTGTAAAAGGCATTTTGGGGACAACTGGAAACATTTTAGAATGGAGACAGGGACTTAGGAATTGCTTTAATTGTATTAGATGTCGTAATGGCATTGTGGTTAAGGAGAAGAATGCCCTTATTTTTTAAAGATGACTATTGAAGAATTTAGGAGTGAAAACTCATGCTATTTGAAATTTCCTAACGACCTGCTTCTAATGAATAGAATATAGCAAAAGGGATGGGATGTCACCTCCGAGATTAGGTTATGAAAGACTGTGACTTCCATCTTGCTGTCATTTCCTTTCTGGCTCTTTCGACTTGCTCGCTCTGATAAGGGCTGGGGGGAGCGGGTAATGGGGGTGCTTGTTTAGTGGGTTCAGACTTTCAGTTTTGCAAGATGAAAAGAGTTCTGTGGGTGGTTGCACAACAATATGAATGTACTTAAGGCCACTGAAATGTAGACTTCAAAACGGTTAATTTTATGTTATGTGGATTTTACCACACAATTTTTTAATTAAAAAAATAAAAATTTAAAAAGTTTTTTTTTGAAATTACTGCAATAGGTATTAAACATCACTTCATGTTTTAGGAGTTTATTCTTTCACCACTTAAGAAGTTGGGTTTTTTTCCTTTTTTTCTCATGAGCTGTGCTATGGAAGAGATCCGAGACACAGAGAACTAAGGCAGCCTACTGGCCGACAGCCTGCAAGGAACTGAGTCCTGCCAACAACCGTGGGGTGAGCCTCGAAGCAGATTCCTCCCCAATCAGCCTAGAAATGACTACAGCGCTGGCCAACATCTAACGGTAATCTGTAAGGGACCCTGAAGGGGTCTTAGACCCAGTTAAGGAGTCTTAGACCCAGATCCTGATCCACAGATACTATGAGATAATACATGTGTATTGTTTTAAGCTAGTAAGTTTTGGGGTGATTTGGTATGTAGCCATAGATAACTAGTACACTATCATATAGATTACCACAATTCATTTAACTAATCTACTTTTAAGGGGCATTTAGGTTATTTCCAAGACTTTGCTGTTACAAGTAATGCAACGGTGCACATCTATTAATCTTGTTATATTTTTGGGAAACTATTCGTAAAGTGTGTGTAAAAATTCTTGATTTTGAGAATTACCAAATTGCCCACTGCAGAGGTGGAGAACACTTCTGCAAATACTGAGTACTATTCAGTTTTTCCCTGTTTGATAGATTTTTAAAAATCTCCCTTATGGTTTCATTTATATTTCATTGATTATGCAATAAATTGGGCATTTTTCATGTGCTTGTCATTTATTTTAATTTTTTTTTTTAAAACCTGCCTGTTGGTGCCTTTTTACCATTTTTCTTTCTTCATTTTCCTTTCATTATCCTTCTTTCCCTTTTTTCATTCTTTATTTTGACTGGTTTTTATTTTTCTTCAGCAAACACATTTTTTAACAGGTCGTTTATAATTTGTGAACTGGAATAATGCCTTCTTCTGGCAAGTGGAAAAAGAAAACATTTTTCTCCCAGTTTATAATTTCTTTTGGGACTTTGTTTATGGGTTTGTTTATTTTTTCATATATACATTTTTTATTTTTTGTGGTTAAATTGATAATTTTTCTTCTTTATAACTTCTGGGTTTCGTGTCATTTCTAAAAAGATGTTCTTTCTCAAAGATGCTGATGAGGATATGATGATGATGACAAAAGGAGGAAGAGAGAGGTAGGATGATAAATATTTACGTGTATTGGGTGCCAGTCACTGTTCTAGGAGCCTTATGTATAATATATTGTTTCATTTAATCCTTGAATTACCCTGTGAGATAGATGCCATTATTACCCTGACTGACAAACGAGGAAACTGAGGTCTACAGAGAAGTCACTTGGTCCAGATTTTAGAGGCTGCACTCTCAACCCTCACCCACTTGCAAAGGCTGTTGCTGAGGCTGTTCCTCCGTGATTTTATGCCAACCCAGAGCATTTTGGTCTTTGCAGCTGCAAAGCCAACTCTATTTCTTGGGTGCCAAGGATGATTATAATGCTTTTCCATTACCAAGGAAGCCTTTTCTTCCATAGAAAAATGGAGCCATATATGATTTAGCACACACAAGGAGGCAGAAATGGAAATCGTTGCTGCAAACCAGCTCTTACCTGAGCAATGGACTGGGGGCTGGAACAGAAGCCTGGCCTTTCAGAATTGCTCACATCCTATACCAATTAAGTGTTTGGGGAAGCCGACAATGGCTTCCTGATGTGGAAATCACTTTGAAACATGTCGGCTGGTAGTTAAAGCCATTAATCCCACTTGGGCTCCGAGGACAACTACAAAGAAAGTATTTTGTAAATTGCACAAGAAGCATGGATTTGCCAACTCTGGGTTGGCCCAAACTGATCAAGCAATTACTTTTAACACTTTATTTCCTAAGTGGACTCACACCTGGGGGGAGATAGAAAACAAACCTCACTTGAGAAAAGACAGCCCAGGGCTTCTTAAAAGCTCGGGTCTCTCTGCATCAGATGGCCCTCGAGTGAAGAGCTTGGCTCTTTCCCCAGACAAAGAGGTTTTATTTCAGTCCCAAGATTGAGGGGATGCAAATAAGCCCAGCGCCTCTCGCCTGACCTTTCCTGTTGGAAAGTTCCAGCAGGAAGCCCAGGAGGACACGGAGACCCGCATGTCTAAGTGCCCCTAAGTCATATCGAGGGTTGAGCCACAAAAAGCAATGGAACAGGAGACAAATCTAACTTACTAATGGGAAAATGACCTTATCCTGAGTCCTTAAGACGCTGTGGCTCTTACCCAGTGGTATCTGAGCAATCAGGAAGTGGTTGGGGAGGGACTTTGTCTTTCTCTCTCTGCTTGCTCAGGTGAAGCAAGGTTCTAAATTTTCTCTGCTTTCTGTGAGCAAGCTTGCTGGTGTGGAAAGTCAGCGTGTCAGGAAGGAAGAGATGTTAGCTCTAGTCTTGGCACTGCCCTTTCACTAATTTAAGGTCCTGGACACAGCTGCTTTGGGTCTCACCTACACTGAGTCATTAAGACCCTGGGCTCAGGAGTCAGCCTGTCATACTCTTTCCCCTCGATTTCCTCTGCTCTAAAATGAGAATAAAAATAGCAGCTCCCTCGGAGAGCTGTGATGAAGGTTCCATGAGAGGACATGTGCAAAGCATCTAGCACAGCTTCTGGCACGCTGGGGCTCAGGTTGAATGGCACCCCCTGGGGGTGTGCAAAGGATCGGCTCCGGCCTGTCACATACTGCATCAGCCGGGCAGAGGTGTTCAGAGAATAGAACCAATAGCAGTGATAGAGATAGATCTGTCTATTTATCATCTATCTATGCAGGGAATGAAAGAAACATTTCAAAAAATCGGCTCACCTGATTTGGAGGGTTGGCAAGTCGGAAATCTGCGTGGCAGGTGAGCAGGTAGGAGTGCCAGGGAAAAGGTGATGTGGCAGCTTGAGTCTGAAGGCAGAATTTCTACTTCTTTGGGGGACCTCAGTCTTTTTCTCTCAAGGTCTTCAACTGATCAGATGAGGCCCACCTGTGGATGCTCTGCTTTATTCAAAGAACACTGATTTAAACGTTAATCACATCTAAAAAACACCTTCACAGCAACATCTACACTGGTGTTTGGCCAAAGCCTGGATATTACAGCTTAGTCAAGTTGACATAGAAAATGAACCATCACACATAGTAAATGGTCTGCTGTGATCTAAATATTTACGTCCCCCCCAAATTTATATGTGGAAATCCTCACCACCAAGGAGATGCTGTTAGGAGGTGGGGTCTTTGGGAGGTGATTAGGTCATGAGGGTGAAGCCCCCATCAGTGGGACCAGGGCCCTTATGAACAATGCTCCAGAGAGAACTCCCGCCCCTTCCACTGTGCTGTGCAGTGGGAGTGAGAAGCCAGATGCCCTCACCACACAACGAAGCTGCCAGCACCTTGATCGTGGACTTCCCAGCCTCCAGGACTGAGAGAAATAAATTCCTGTCGTCTATAAGCCACCCAGTCTGTGGCATTTCATTAGAGTAGCCTGAACAGATTTAGACATGGTCAATAAATATGGTTATTATTTTTCTGGTGATATAGTTATTTTTGTTGTTGTTCTATATGCCCTTTCAGGCCTCTTCAGGTCCTGACATCCTCTGATTCACAACTCCCGTTCACATTTTGGGAAAGCAAACAGAAAGAACTGCAGTATTGCGTGAGCAAATGGAATCTGTGGAGGATACGTACAAGAAAACCCAGTTTTCTCAACTCCACGTCATGGAGGTAAAAGTCAGGGCCGACACCCTCCCCATACTCACCTTCCCCAAACTGAAGCGTAGATCGTATGTAGCAGTTTGTCATCCCACGTCTTTCTGAATATCCAACAGACACTGAGTGCCTACTGGGTGCCAGGCAGTGTTCTGATCTCTTTAAATGTCTTAGCGCGTGGAGCCTCACAGCAGCCATGTGACATGGGTGGCATCCATGTTCCTCATGTCACTGAGGAGGAAGGTGAGACGGGGGGAGTGTAGGAGTCTTGTGCAAGGCCACACAGCTCGGGCGTGGGCGCCAGACAGGCCATTCTGTCCTGTTCTAGAGCCTGTGGGTCCTGACTCTGTGCCCATTCTGTGGTATTGTGAAGCTGAGCAGGAAGCACCGAAGAAGTGTCCCGGCTCATCGAGAAAGATGAAGACAGCACGGCCACCAGGTGCACCCATGGAAGTTTCTGTACTTAATCATGGCTCATGTCCTAAAAGCTGTCATATCATAAGGGAGGCATACAAACTTTGACTGCAGGTCGCGAGAGACACTGAGAATTCAGTGCACCATCACCCAGCACCGTAAGAGTTCTATGTCCTGGGAGGTGCTCTGTTCACAGACCCACAGCTCTGTTCACAGCTATGAAGTTTGTAAAGAAGGAATTTCCTGCCACCCTATTTAAAATAGCAACACGCTCACTGCGTGGCACCCAGCACTCCCTGTTCCTGCACGTAGGAATGCAGGATTCTTGTCAAGTACAACAGTCTTTGGACCGAGACAGAAAGATAGTTATGAATAAGAGCCACGCGTCAAATCAGTCAAACAATCAAACAGCTGCTGACTCTGGAATGCAGACAGAGAGAGGCAGAGAAATCAGGCAATGTGAGAGATTTGAATCCAGGAACGTGGGCTATGGGAACATCCTTCACTTGAAGGTTAAGGTTTGTTGACATAAAGCCCAGCGTGGCTCGCTGGGGATTTGGACAATCATACCAGCATCTGCTCAATCTCTAGTCCTTAAGTGTTTGGAGAAGGGGTAGTAGACAGAACAATGGCCCCTCCAAAGATATCTGTGTCCTAATCTCCAAAACCTGTACATGTCACCTTTTATTACCTTGCAGGGCAAAGGGGCCTTCGTAGAGATGGGGAGACCATCGTGTGTTACCTGGTGAGCCCAATTAAGCACAACGGGCCTTGTAAGAGGGAAGCAAGGGGGTCAAAGTCAGAAAAGGTGACATGATGAAAACAGGTCAGAGAGGCAGAGAGAGACTTGAAGATACTACATTGCTGGCTTTGGTGATGGAGGAAGGGGCCGTGAGGGAAAGAATGCAGGCAGCCTCTAGAAGCTGGAAAAGGTGAGGAAACATTCTCTTCTGGAGCCTCCATTAGGAACGCAGCCCTGCTGACCAGTCGTAGAGGCCTGGCCTCCAGAACTGTAAGATAATAAACTTGTGTTGTTTTAAGTCACTTAGGTCTGAGGTAATAAGTTACAGCCACAATAGGAAACCAATACAGAAGGCTGCTCTCCAATTTACACGGGATGAGCTATTAGTTTCCTTAGCTGGAATGAGAAGCATCACCCTGGTGGTCTGTCACTCCAGATCTATGTCCAACGGAAACCTTGGGGTCTACAATAGTTATGTGAGCACACAATATTTATTCATACTGAGTAAGATATAAGACATAAAAAATGCTTAAGGAAATCAGAACCATTGTATGAAGATTTTTGTGTTGAAGAATATGCAAAAATTTAAGTTTATGTAATTGTCATAATTTTAAAATTTGAACTATTGGAGTGACGGCTTGTGAGGTCAATTTAAAATGTGTCATTGAGTACTTGATTTAGATTTGAGATTTTAAGTCAAAACCATACTGAGTTAATTTTCTGTGTCAGAATATTTTCAAGAACTTTAAGATCACTGGTGTATGTAATGTTTGTATTTTTGTATTTATAAAAATCATTTAAGTACTCAGAAAGGTTTCCTTATTGAGTCAGATAATTGAAAGACTTAAGACAGAAATAAAATCCATTAAATGTATAAATGGTGTATAAAATATTTCAGGCCTTTAATTAAGTTATGGAGCAAACAGTTTTTTTTTTTTAAGTAATTGATAAAAACTAAGCTGATAAGCAAAATAATAGAACTTGGAAGTGGAACTCAAAAAAAGAGGCTTAAGGAACAACTAGGTTTTTGAACTTATAAATGTAATAAACTGGATATCAATTGTCTTTTCTACACCTAACACCATCCCCGACCACACTGTGACCCCTCCTATGAGTGGCCTATAAATCATTTGATCCCAAGTCCAAACCAAGCGGTCGGATACAAGTTACACATGGAGATGTATATTTTTATGTAAAGTTACATTTTTTTTTCTTCTTTCACATTGTGATTGGATGCCCTTGTTTGGATGCACTTTGAATATTTCCTTCTTTTGTCGTTATCAGATATCACTGTGATGAATAATGTTGTAAAATTAGCTGGATCACATACCTGGCAGATGAAACGTGTACTTAGGGTGATAGCAAAGGTGGCCTTCAGGTTTTGTTTTGTTTTGGAAATGTCAATATTTGATATTTAAAAGAAAAAGTAATCTTCATGGAGAAAGATTAAATTCATGGTCAGGAGTTATTTTTGATTTTGAGGCACATATTCAAGGGGAGCGGCGTAATCTTTTCAGGGCTTAGGACCTCTAAAGCTCCAAAGCACGTCTTGCAAAATCACCTCTAAAATGAGCAGAGTGCTCACTTCGGCTGCACACATGCTAAAATTGGAACGATACAGAGACCAGCATGGCCCCTGTGCAAGGAGGACGCACACATTTGAGAAGCATTCCATATAAAAAATAAAATTAGTAAATCATAAAAGAAAAAAAGTGTGATGGCCCAGACATGAGACTAAAACGACAGAGCAAAGCCTCAAGCCTCTCCCACCACCTGTGGGTGACAAGAGGTTTCCCATGCCCCCTGAGGTTGGAGGCCGGCTTTGCCGGCGACCCACAGCTCTGTTCACAGTTATGAAGTTTGTAAAGAAGGAATTTCCTACCACCCTATTTAAAATAGCAACACGCTCACTGCATGGCACCTGGCACTCCCTGTTCCTCTTCCTGGCTTTATTTCTCTCTCTGGCACTTCTCACCTTCTCACACAATGGGTTTTGCTTGCCACTTACGACTTCCGTGTCACTCAGAGGATAAAGCAAAGTCAACACACCCAGGCAAAGGGAACAATAGCATGTGTGCAAGCTTTGGTGTACAAAGTTCTTGGTGCTCAGGGAATGCCGTGCCAGGCCATGATGGATGGATGGCAATCATGGAAAATATGGTCAGGTTAATTACTGGAAAAGAACCGCAGGGTGGCTTACTTGCTGATATGCTGGTTTTCTCTCTTGTCACCACCAAAGTGTAAGCTCCGAAGGGCAAGAGATTTGTGTGGGTTTTGTTCAATGCTTGTGTCAGAAGCAGCTGATTTTCCCCTTCTTCCTCGTAGTAGTAGACCAC
The DNA here is from genome assembly GCF_020740605.2 of Lemur catta. Classification (NCBI taxonomy): domain Eukaryota; kingdom Metazoa; phylum Chordata; class Mammalia; order Primates; family Lemuridae; genus Lemur; species Lemur catta. The sequence goes on along the minus strand of NC_059145.1, from coordinate 26,794,628 downwards.
CCACCTCCACTCAGTGTGAGCCGGGCATGTGGTTGCCCACTAGAGAGCGAGCACACTCCCAGCCTCCCTTGCAGCTAGGGGTGGCTGTGCAGCTAAGTAATGGCCAAGAGTTACAAATAAAAGTTACACTTTAACTTCCCCGTTTTGGCCTTCAAATAATTGCTCCCTTTCTGCAGGGTGGACACACACATGGCAAGGAGGAGCCGCCTAAGGACAATACCTTTGAGACTGGCCAAGCAACAAAACAGAAGGAGCCTCAGTCTTCTTTTGACATACTAGGCACAGTTGCCCACCAGGCCCAGAGAGCCTGCTACTTCTAGACAGAGAATGAGAAACAAATGTCCAACTTATTTGGGGGTCTCTTTGTTACAGCCTTTGCTATGGACTGAACTGTTTCACCCCCCACCCCTTCGTATATTGAAGCCCTAACTCCTAACATGACTGTATTTGGAGACAGGGCTTACAAGGAGGCAATGAAGGTTAAGTGAGGTCATAACGGTGGGGCCCTAATCTGATAGGACTGGTGTCCTTGTAAGAAGAGAGAGACACCAGAGATCTCTCTCTCTCACTCTCTGCACATGCACACAGAGGAAAGGCCACATGAGGACACAGGGAGAAGAGGCCTGTCTATAAGCCAGGGAGAGAGTCCTCACCAGAAATCAACCCTGACAATGCCTTGATCCTGGACTTCCAGCCTCCAGAACTGAGAGAATAAATTCCTGTTGTTTTGACACTCAGTCTGTAGTATTCTGTTATAGCAGCCCTACAAAGTCATACAGCATCGTAGCCTTTACGCTGATGCACTGCTGCACCCCAGTGCCTGGAGATTAGCAGATGTGCAATAAATATTACTTGGATAAATACATGAATAAAATGCAATGACAATATTTAAACTGTGCCATGCTATATAAATATAAAGAATTACTGGACTCCTATATTTTACCTATCTATTCATTCATCCACCCATTTGTCTTTTTATTATTCTGGTTGTGTTTACAACCAAAATAAAACCTCACTCTTACTGGCGCCCTCTCTCCTACAGCCCATCCCAAATCTATCAGTTGTCAACTCCTGTTCATTTTGCCACCTATATCACTCTAATTTTTTTACCATTACAATGATCACAACACCAGTTCCCATTATCTCTTGCTCACTTTATGGTAATTGCTTCCAAACCTTTCCCTCTCCAGTCTCCGTACTTGGTCTGTTGCAAAGACTTCTAATTTCCTCTCTCAAATCCATTTTGCCTGCTACTCTAGGAAGAGATCTCTCATTTTCTTCCATATGGCAATGCACTGTGTGAAACCACCTCATTTCCCCCCGACTCCTGCATCCTTGATGCGGCCATATGACTAAAATTCTGGCTAAGGAGATATAAGTGAAATTTGTTGGGTGGGTGAGGTTTCTGAAAAACCTCTTTCAAAGAAGAACAGAGAGCTGAGACTAAGCCACTTTTTATTCTTCCTCACTCCTTTTTTTCTTGTTGCCTGGAATTTTGGAGTGATTGCTGGAGCTCTAGCAGCCATATTGAGAATGGAAGAATGAAGAGAGGAGATAGAGAAAGAAACTCTGTCCCTGATAATTTTGTGGAGCTGCAGGACCAGCCCTGGATTGCCTACCACCAGGCTTCTTTTGCGTAACAATGAAATACACTTTTTATTATGTAAGCCAGTGCAGTCAGGCTCTGTAATTAGCTGTTGAACACAATTCCTAACCCACGCCTTCACTGCTGTCAGCTTAACCTTGCTGATGCACATTCTGAGGGCAGCTATTCTGCCACCACTGATGGCAGAGCTTAAAGGGTTATGAGAAAACACTTTGTCCTGCAAGATAAAATAGCCTCATTTTACAGATGAAAAAACTCAGGCTTAGGATCATACAGTTAGTAGACACCAGAGAAAGGACTAGAACTGAGGTCTCAGATGATGCTGAGGGACAAGAGCTTACGACTTTGGTGTAAGCTATGGGATCTGAAGATTACACCTGTGCACACACACAATGGGAATTTAGAGTGGATACCGATACCTGCTGCTTTTGCATGTCTCCAAACCATCTCCCCTTTTCTGATAAAACCCTTCTCTTGTGGGGACCATCTCTTTTCCAACTGAAGCTGTCAATCATCTGACTCTGGGTGAGCAGAGGCACAGGATCCCAGCCCCCCTGACACTGCGATTGGTCCAGAAGTGGCCATGTGACCCAATCGGAGCCAAACAAAGTTCTTTTGGGGACTGCTACTCACTCACTGTGAACTTGAGCTTATTGGCAACCATAAAGATCTGTCTCCTTACCCATAAAATGAAGGTTAGTCTATTACCTACTCTATTTGGTGGTTGTGAGGATGAGATGAAAACATAAGTAAAGGGCCTGGCAGATGGTGAATGTTCAGTTCCCATTAGCTACTATTAGACTTGTTTAGAAAGCTCTCATTTCCCTAGGCACCTTCCATCTATAGGGTAGGAACCACTGCTACATAAAATTAACAATTAAGCCCCCAAACCCCACTAAAATCTGTTTTGTTTGCTCATTTGTTTCCCATCACACAGACAAGAGGTGTATGTCTCCAACTTCCAAGAGAACCACTTCGACTGATTTGCTGGATGAAATGACAGACCTTGTAGACAATCCCCATTCCTTATCTGCCTTTATAATGGCAACTGTAATAGATGAAATTAAGACAATCTGCATTTCTTCTCAATCTGGAAGTTTTAAAAACCATAGACATTTGAATCAATCAACTCTTAAATTGAGAGTCCAGAAACCATACGAAACATAAATGGTTTGGATGTGGTCATGGTATTTATTCATAATATATTTTCACAATGTATTAATAATGAAGAATAACACTTATTCATACACTGAGTATAACTTTTCCTGGAGCACTCTGGAGTTTGCTTGGAGTTAGAGAATACTGCCAAGTTTTCCTATTCTCTTTGGTTTTTAAAAGTGGGCAGAGTTCCTCAAACCAAGTGTCTTCCATGGGCCATTGGTGAAGGCTTCCCTTCAATCAGGTTGGAAGGGTAGAAAGACCATGGCTTCACACAAAAAGTAGATTAATGGAAGATGAGCAAAACTCAGGCATCCTGTGTTCCACAGTTCATTTCTTCACACAAATGCCAATTCCTACAGCAGCCACGAAAACCGACAGGGTGTTAGGCTCATGGCCTGATGAGAAGCCAGGTCACCGGCCAATGTTCTCATGCAAAAGGCAATCCTGATGACTCAGAACCTGGTTCTGAACTTCTTCAGGTGTGCTGAAGGGTAGTTCTATTCTGTGCATCCTCTTTCCTGCTACTGGTAAACTTGGATGTCATTTTAGAATATCTTGACAAAATGGTGAGAGGATCTCACTTTCCCAATTCGCTCCATAACCAAGCTGTTTGGGGGACCCTCCACTTGATTGTAGAGAGACCAAGGCACCATGGACTAAAGCAAAGTGTATTCACAACAATAACAACAAGAATAAAGTCCAACTTTCTTCCAAAAAAGGCATGTCCGAAAATAAGAGTAAATAGCTGATTCCGTCCATTGGAAATTATCCTTCTGTTCCTCCCTTTTATTAAAAGTGTTTACATTTCTGAGTCTGAAGATCACTTAAATACATACAATAGTAGCACCAAGGCAGTATATTTTTTCCCAGAGATCACAAAAAACTGAATAGATACTTAACATAATTAATACTTGGTACAATCTGTGACATCACTAACTTACTTATTGGCTAATGATACTGTCCTAGAAATGCCAAAAACACCCTTATACGACTCTCGTAGCACCTTGATGACAGCTAGGTTGTTTTTAAAAAAATTTCAATTTTAAAAAAGCAACAGTAAGACATTTACAGATAAAAAATAAACAATAGTGTACCGTGATAATGAAGGATCACTTTTGTCATAGTACTACATATAATGTAGAGTACGTAAAATGCAGTGGTCTGACTGCAAGAGACAGAATAATGAAAAGGCAGTCATAATAGAATCATTTTACGTACAAAAATATTACATCACAATAAATAATTTCAAACATAAATATTAAACTTTACATCATTAGGCTATACCACATATATACACGTACATATATATATGTGCGTGTATATATGTGTGTATTCATATGTGTATGTACACATGTTTACACACACACAAGCATACAAATCCACACACACACACACACATACACGCACCCAAATTTAAGGTGGAGGTATTGCATTACTATCCTTCATCCATCCCATAATGGCTTCCTCTTCAGAGCACCTGAAATAAACAACCAGAAACATAAAACTTCTGCTCAAATGCCATAAGCTAGGAGTACCTAAACCATACATTTTTACATATAGAATTTGAAAATAACACTTATTGTTTTCTTTAGATTTTAAAAGTAATATTTGTTTGCTGCAAGAAACATGGAAATTTCAGGGAAGTAATAAAACATAAAATAAAAATCCACTAGCCTGAAATACCCCCACCAAAGATAACTGCTCTTCAAATATTGGTATATTTCCTTCTAGTCTTTTTTCTACACATATATGTTTATATGTATATATTGGAAATATTGTGTATATGCGCTCACTCATAAATTTTACAACATATAACATATATACAAAATTTACCTTATTAGATATGAAATACATAAAGTATGTATAAAATGGCTATCTCTAGTGGGTACCTGCTGACTCTAGCCTGCCTCCACCCCATCTCTTCTCTTCTGATCACAAACCCTTCCTTGTCCTTTGGGAACCATCGCTCTTCCAACTGAAGCTGTCAATCACCTGACTCTAGGTAGGTACATGATCTCAGTCACCTGGAGATTGTGACTGATTCAAAAGTGACCACGTGACCCAATCAGAGCCACACAGAGTTCTTCTGCAGAATATATGCTGAGGGTTAGTATTTACTTGGATCATGAGTTGTAAGGATGACATAATCCTAGAGCCACCCAGGACCACGGTGTAGGGGAGATGATCTGCCTGGGAAGGAGGCCACAAGGAAGGCAATGATCGCTGACTGACAGGGAAAGAGAGTGCTGATGACTCTGTTTGAGCCCCTAGATCCAGCCAGGCCTGAAGCTAGCATGTCACTTAGACATCTCAATTATTTTAGACAATAAATTTCTTTTTTTCCTTTGCCCCTTACAACAGAAATAATCTTAATTGAAGATCATAATTTTGAATACAGATGTTTAATTAAACATTAAAATACTAATATATGAATGTCAAATAGGAAATCCTCTATTGGGCTCTTAAAAAGCCTTATAGGGTTCATGGGCTGCTGGAAGCTTGTGGGAAGATGTAAGGAAGGTCACGAGAGTTGGTTGAACTTGTCCCTTGCAGCTGAAGGCACCGGGATAATAAAAAGAGTGAGCAATTCAGCCTTTTGCCCAGCAGAGGGAGCACTTGCCAGCACAATGCAGTTAGAACAGGGATTGCCAAATATTTAACTTTCACGACTCCTGCGGATTTTGTTAAAATGCAGATTTTGATTTCACAGCGATAGGGTGAGGCCTGAGATTCTGCATTTCTAACAAGTTCCCAGGAGATGCTGATCAAGCTGGTCCTTGGTGCACACTGTGAGCCGCAAAGGTGTGGGTGCACAGAGCAGTGACTGTGAACAGTGGCTTTGGTGTGGGACACTGGTCGGTTCTGCCAAGGGAATTAATTCATCATGACTTTACGCTATTTAATAGCTGTGGGGCTCAGCTTATTCATCTGTAAAACAACAGTCCCACCTCACAGTTCTTTTGTGTGTGAGGATTCAGTGAAATAATGCCTACAAAATGCTTAGCATGGTGAGACCCGGATAAATGCCATTGCTATTATTATTACAATACTCCTGCATAGTATTTCTCAAAGCATGATTTGTGAGTCACCTGCATCAGAATTCCCTGTGTTAAAATTACATATCCCAGAATCCACCAGAGACCTAGGGAAGCAGGGTCCCTAGAGATGGAGCCCGGTAGGCAGCATTTTAAATAAGCACCTCAGAAGAATGTGATGTGAGGCAAAGGGACCTCATGTCCAAGAGTGGAGAACAGATGGTTTCATTCATGCGAGGACAATGAGCAGGTGAGAAAAAGGTAGGATAGTACCGGATCAGGTTCAAGATGCTGAACAGCAACCCTGTCTGACCCACCCACATCTGCTCATCATTAGGCTACAGGAAAAATAAGAGAGACAGACAGACAGACATAGGACTACTCACCTTCGCTATAAAACTCGCACCTCCAGGCCAGTGCCAGAGGACGGAGTGCATTTTCCACAGTAACCACCGCATTTCCCTATGACGCGGGTCCCATCCTGCAATGAGTGCAGCACTTTAGATTACTTGCTTGGCTAGTGTTTTCAGAGCTTGCACTGGCTTTTTGAGAACTTGTTCCGAACTGAAGTTCATGGTCTAAAGCGGGGGTTGGCAAATTATGGCTTGTGGGCCAAATCCGGCCCATCACCTGTTTTTTATAGTCCGCAAGCCAAGAATGGTTTTTACATTTTTAAATGGTTGAGAAAAGGCAAACTAAGAGTATTATTTTTTGACATACGAAAATCATATAAACTTCAAATTTCAGGGTCCACTAATGAAGTTTTATAGGAACACAGCCATGTTCATTCATTTACCTAATATCTACGGCTGCTTTCGTGTCGCAGTAACAGAACTGAGTAGTTGTAACAGCCCTTATATCTTCACACTGCTGCTCAGCGCAGCACAAATTGCAGCGACAGCTTTAACTTGACAGCATTTTGAGTGCCATGTATATTCCTAGGTCATAATGTTCTATTATTTGCTTATTACCAGTGTATACCATTATGACAAATCAGGAAAAGAAGAGAAAGGTGGACTGTGAAAGTTGCACTTTTAAAGTACAATGGCACGTGAATTATTTTGTTATCAAATTTAGATGACAAAACATTTATTACGACTATTACGACACTATAGCTGTGCTAAAAGAATATAATACACAACAATATTATCAAACTAAACACTCATCACAATGGTCCCAACTCACAGAAAGGCAATGGTCAGAAATTTTAAAAATTTAAAATGGAATATCTCACCATATAGCATAATTCCTTTACAAAAATAAAAAGTGAAAATAAGTAAGCTTCCAAGTAGCTTGTTAGCCAACCAAGGAAAACAATTTACCCATGGTGAGTTAATTAAATCTTGTCTAATCGCAACACCTCAAGAAATGTGTCCAGAGAAAATAAACTTGTTTATGAATACTACCATTTTTGTAAGAACAGTTGCTTGAAAAGCTAATGACGTGGGAGTCACATCAGTAGCCTAAAAAACAAGGCAAATGATTTTCAGTAGTTATCCTTGGCTCTGGGTAAGTCAACAAATATTACTACTATTGTTCAGGTGTTATTGTTTACTTGAGGAGACAATGGCCGGTCTGAAGTAACTAAAGAATTAGCCTCTGAATAGTCTAGGATCTAGTAGAATAGTGGAATCGTTTCTGGAACAAGTATAGGGGAGAATATTTCAAAAGGTTGAGAAAAAACTACAGAACAACTGAAGTAGAATCTGTTAAGATGTGTTGAAAACTGCTGATGGTAAAAATCTGTGCAGAGCATTAAAAGCTTTAGCTGGGCAAATTTACAAAGCCTGTGAAACTGTAAGGTGTTTAAAGCCTATGACTATTCATTGAATTATTCATCAGCAGGTACTCTGTGGAAAATATTTGAACCTATCAGGTGCTATAGAACTAGGACTATCAATAATGAAGTTCATTTTCTATCGTGGACTTAACCATCATCAGTTTTATGAATTTTTTGTCAGAATCAGAAGCTCAATACCTTGACTTATTTTACCATACACCAATTTAATGGCTTAGCAATAGTAAAGTTTTATTTCGATTTTTGAGCTCAGGGCCGAGATAAAAATTTTGTTGAACGGGAACTTTTCTCAAACACTATAACTGAACACTTAGTGGTTATGAACATCGCCTTGTGCTTCAGAGTTGATAATGTTTCTTAATAAATTGAACCTAAAATTACAAGGCAGAAATGCACTTATAGGCAAAACTCATACTGCAGTAAAGTCATTTCACTGACAACATTGTCTGAATCACATGTAATGTTAAGCCGCTTTATACACTTCCTATGCTGTCAAAGTTAAAATGAGAAGCTACTTCTCTGTTCCACACAAATTTACAGTGGATATAGTTTCTGAACTTAAACTCAAGTTCGAGCAGTGTTTTTCGGACTTTGATGCAAATGCAAAAGAAATTTTCACGTTTCAAAATCCATTTAAGCAATGAGGAGCTTCCACTTGCAATTTTCAATTGCAAGTGATTAACATGCAATATAATGACATGCTAAAAGGCAAATATTGAGAGAAAGCTCTAGTAGAATTCTGTAAATGCCTGCCAAGCCATGAATATGCTCAATTAACATTATATGGTTATGGACAGATAGTGTTTGGTAATACCTATCCATGTAGAAAGACATTTAGAAAGATGAAATGCATAAAATCTCATTTCAGATCAGCATTAACAGATAAACATCAACAATCAATTTTGATAATGGAGAACATAAAACATTTTCTTCCCTCTGTATCCCATTCTTCCCATCAGTAGATCTGCATTACAAAAAGTTGTACTAAATTATTATTGTATTTTGAATTTAATCAATAAAAATTTTGCACAAATTTGTCTTCTTTCTTGACATATAAATACATACCTAATATTAATTTTGCATCTTGGCCCTCAAAGACTAAAATATTAAATATTTATAACTTGGCCCTTTATAGACAAAGTTTGTCATCCCCTGGTCTAAAGGCCGACACTCTCTAGAGGTACAACCTTTCTTTCCCTGGTGCCTGCAGTTCTTGGGGTTGTTCTTCTGGCATGCCCCTATATCACAAGGCCTTTGCACATGCCATTCTCTCTGGTTGGAACTCTCTTCCCTCTACCTCCCCATGTGCACCACACTACCCCAACATTTTTGCCTGGTAAATTCTCCAGAACCCAGCTCAATGGCCACTTCCTCTGAGAAACCTTCCTGACCTCTAAGAAACCTTACCTGCTGCATAGCACTCATGATTGTGTAATTCTTTTCTTAACATCTGTCTTCCCGCTATAATGTAAGCTTCACAAAGGCAAGGCGAATATCTTGTTAAAACCTAAGAGTATCCAGAATCTAGCACAGTGTATGGCTCACAGCAGTACTAAATACATACTAAATGAATGAAAGAGGATGAAGGTGAACTCTTCTTTGTGAACTGCAATTAAGATTGCCCTGCTAATTAGTTCTCCTAATGCTTCATCATGCTATGAAAAATTTCTTGTTTAATTGTGGCATCATGTTCCTTTGTGTATAATCACCACGTCACATCCCCTCATCCCTCAACCCTGCACCCTGTTTCACATTTTCCACTATTGGGAATAACATTATGATGAACATACTTGTGCCCACATTTGGGGATTTCTTTGGACGATGTACCTAGAACTGGGCCAAAGGGCATGAAGATTTGCTTTATACAACCAGACTGTGAAAGCCTCTTGCAAACAATGGATAATCTCATTTTTTAAAAAAGAAAGATATGTCCAAAAATACAGTTAGATAGAGGGCCGTGGCAGTTCTGGAGCTGGCCCATGCCAGCACCACCTGGATTTGATGACAGATCAATTGGTCTTCTAGCCAGGAGCCGTCTCACTAGGCTTACGTGTAGGGCTGGTGGCCTTCAGGATAGGACAGGCTACCAACGTTTTCTATATCATCAAAGCTCATGCTTTACCCAAACTCTCCTGACCCAGCAGAGGAGCTAACTTGAGTCAGACTGCCGGGGCTTGTACTGCATCTTCTAGTAACCCCTTTAAGCCTCAGTTTCCTAGTGCATAGGTAAAATGGGGATAATAATAACCTCCCCCCATAGGTTTGCTGTAAATGAGATAATGCACCTAACATGCTTAGCATAATACTTGGCCAAATATATGTGCTCAATAAATGTTAGCTATTATTATCATCAAGGTATTTTTTTATGAATCTCCACCATAGCCTGTTCTCATGGAGACGAGTAAAAGTCAGGAGGATTATAAAGCTGCAAAGTTAAAAAAAATGAAGCCAATACTGGGTTTACAACATTCATGCTCTCTCTTTAATTAGAATTCTGTTCATTTGATTTAGGTAAAGTCTGAGCTAAAACTTATCATTTTTATTACAGAATAAAAAAAGCCACATGGAGCGAGCAAATAAAAATATAATTGTCATGGAGACGGTGTCTATTTCAGAAAAAAAGGTACATTAGAATCACCCACTTGTACAATGAAACACTAATTTTTTTCTTCATTAAAGCAGGACCTCTAAAAATCTCTTTTCAACGGGTATTTTGTTAGCCTAGTTTGAGCTATCACATGTAATTAAAATGAATGAATCTGTTTCATTAAGAATAGTTTGTAATTCATACTTTTCACTAATTCTTCTGTTTTTTCAGTTACTATGAGGAGGGGAGGGTGGCTTTTATGACTTAGGAAGCCAGCCTATCTTTGATTGAAGTGCTTATTTACAAGTCTTTGGAGTGTGCTGGTGGTAGGATCAAGCTGGGCTGGGCGGTGGGGTGGGGATTTTGCTAAGAAAAGCCGTACCGATATTAACAGTAATGAATGGAGACATGACTGTACGGGCTAAAATCCCATGTTAGGGTCAAGATCATGTACAGTGAAATTTACCCTTGAATGTCCCTGAAATTGACGATAAACACAGCATATGTTTTTTGTTTTTCTGAATACAGCCTTAGACAGTTACATATATATGAACATCTACATAGTCTAATTTCTACAGGAATGTATAGAATAAAAAGTACATACACATAAAATGTAAATACACAGTGTTTCACTCTGCTGGTCTGTGGTATGCTATGATATTTATACGTGGTGGATAGGATTTTCGCACGTTAACTGCAGGTTGGAGGAGCCCACACAGAGACATGAGAGTTGACCGCGCCGAGTGTGCATGTGTGCACACATGTAGTTTATCTCAGGAGCCTGAACGCCACTGGTAGTAAATGAACTGAAAGATAAGAACTGAGTCCATCTCCTCTATGGTAATGCAATTTTCATTAATTTTTAATTTGAAAGCAATTCTTTGATTTACTGTTCTTTCCCTAGCACAGGAATGTCCATTAGACCAGAGGCCTTAGTCACAGGCCCCCGGTCGCCCTGACCCTGCAAATTCTCCAGGCACACAGGGGCAAAACGCCCTGTGAGCGCCTCTCACAACCTGCCAGGAAGTGATGCTCCCTTCATGCTGCCTGGCTCTGAAGGCCCGTTCTAGAACATTCTCCCTGGAGGAGACCCAGATGGGCAGCTCAGCGAATGGGCATGTGGAGTTGTGGTGGATTCTGGATGGGGCTTGAGGGCACTTTCATATCCTGAGCACATTCTAGAGCTGAGGGTGCACAGAACCTCAGCGCAGAGGAGCTCAGAATGTCTACATTTTCTCTCAGACCTCACCTCTGGGCCCTGGTCCCCTTTCTGTCTGCCTGCCCCTCATGCAGAGATCTACGCAGAGCGAGGAGAAACTCATCAGACCCTGAGCTGCTGGGCTGAGGCACCCTCTGACTAAGGGGGTATCCCACATGGACTCACTGCCAGGGTCGGGTGCAGGCCACAGGGACAGGCTCAGCCTCAGCTCACGCCAGAGTCCTACATCCTTCCACGAGCTGGCTTGAGTGAGCCTCCTTCCTTACTCACCTTGACCAACTTTTGAACCCATAGGGCAGGTGTCGGGGCTGTGAAGACGTTGTAACATTAACAGCTAACACTTGTGCTGCTGCTGTTTGCCCAGTGACATGCCAACTGCTTTACATTCTTATTTCAGAAGAGCCCAGTGAGACCATGGAACCAACCCGGTGTCCAACAACAGTTGAATGGTTACAGAAAACGTGGCATATATACACAATAGACTACTACTCAGCCATCACAAAGAATGAAGTCCCGTCATTCAAGACAACGGGGATGGAACTGGAGGACATCATGTTAAGTGAAATAAGCCAGGCACAGAAAGTTCAACACCACCTGTTCACACTCACATGTAGAAGCTAAAAAAAGTTGATCTTATAGAAGCAAAAAGTAGAGCAGAGGATACCAGAGGCTGGCAGGGATAGGGAGAGATGTGGTAAATGATACAAAATGCCCTGATGTGGTCAGTATACAATATATATATGGAAACATCACCATGTACCTCATGAATATGTACAATTATTATTTGTCAATTAAAAAAATCCAACAAGAGCCACTCCAATCCCCATTTTATAGCTCAAGAAATCAAGCCCCTCACCCCCTGGAAGTTAAATAACTTGCCCATGATGGCAGAGCTAGGGAGTGAAGATTCAGACAGTCAGACTTCAGAGTCTGTGGGCGTCACCTCTATGCTCTGCGGCCACTGAGGGCTGTCACTGTGGCACTAAGCACTGGGCCTGCTGCAGGTCACTAAGACAGAGGCCACTACCTCCCCAGCCTCCCAAGAATTTGACCTCCTTCCCACCTTGCTGTCCCAAACTCCTGGTGATGGCACAGCTGGAATCCATATTAATAGATTTCATGTATGCAAACTACCCAATATATAGTAGCTATTTATTTTCATTATAATCATGATTATTTTTATTAGGTAAAAATTGGAGAAAGAGTTCTTCCCATTCCATATGAGGGCATCAACAGTGAACGTGGTATTGGGACTTATTGTGACCAGCTCTGCCCCTGGTAGTGAGACAGCATCTCTGTCCTCCAAGCAGTACTGGGGATCCAGTTTTACCCCGAATGACTAGAGCTTTCGTTTAGTCTTGCTTGGGGAAAACATTTTATTGCCAAGGATGTTTGGAAAATTGAGATTTTTATTATGGTTTTTCCCACTGTAGGTCTTACCAGAAAAGCACAAGAAAGTGAAAATTGATTATTTGAGGGCTGAATCAAAACAGAGCTGTTTGGAGAGGACAGAATTATAACTGCCGAACGTCTGAGCATCACAGAGGAGACTGGGCTTCAGTCCCTGGGGGGCCAGATGGTGGTGGGTATTGAGTGGGAGCAGGATACTGCACAATTCCCAAAGTGTGTTCCATGGAACTCTGGTTATTTGTGAAAATTAAAAGGTGTAACTTTGCAAACAAGGTTTTGCGGTTGGTTTAATTTAGGTGAGTGGTTCTCAAAACGTGGCCCCAGACCTGGTGCACCAGCATCACCCGGGAAGTGGTTAGAAATGTCTCCCCAGCTGACCATGTTTTAACAAGCCCTGCAGGTGATGGTGATGCACGCATGAGTTTGAGAACAGCTGTTTTTGGTTCTAACAAAGCAGTTCAAATAAAGCCATGCAGGTTTCTTTCCTGTATACTGTATTCCAACCTCATATGCTAATGCTTACTGTGACTCTTCAGGAAGGAAATACAACATACTACAATTTTTCCCAAATGTGTTGGGCAGTGGGGGCTACTTTCACGGTGCTTCCCTCCGGGATGCTGCTCCGTGGACCAGGCACGGAGAGTGCTCAGTCTCAGCTCCTAGGTATTCACAAGGAGCGCTCGATGGGCCCCTGACATTAGTTTTGAGTTCAGTCTCTCTGAGCTGCCCTAGAACACCAGGTTTAAAAAAAAAAAAAAAGTGCTGACAGGCAACTGTCAAATCAGCTCCCAATAACTGTCCCTAACGGCTTGGGGAACAGCTAGCGTAGTGCTCATTCTCTCCATAAGGTGGCGCTCCCAGCTTTAATAATTTTTAGTTTCTGGTTGAAACTGTTAGTAACTGGCTAAGGAACAGAATTACAACTTCTGTTACACAGTTTACACGGATGGGTTTCCTATAACCATGATTTGGCCAGTTAATGTTTTTGTTCTGGGTCACTGAAACATAAAATACAGTATATTTCAAAACATCACGTTGTATACCAAAAATATACAATTTTTACTTGTCAATTAAAAGAAATAATGTATAGGTTTTGGAGGGAAGGGGTTGGGGGAGAACATTGTAATTCTGGGGCCCATTCTAAAGCACACGCACTGTTTCTCAGCTACCTTTATTCCTTTCTGTGTAAGAAAAAATATTTAACGATTAATTTACAAGCAATCAATATGGTCATTTAGTTAATCAGATTTGAGGTCACTGATTGGCTTAGATGGAGAAGAGAGGGGATGAGGTTTTTACCCACAGACACAAATTTAAAGCTGGCAGCTCGAAAAACAGATTTCCCTGGAAAGTCACAATTGGAAGTTTCTTCTCTTGGGGATGGTGCTGGGAGCAGGTTTTAGCTGCTTCTTTATATTCTAATTTTGATTAGGTAGAAGTATTTCTGATAGCGTTGCCAGGTCTAGCAAGTAAAAATACAGGATGCCCAGTCAAATGTGAATTTCAGATAAATAACATACATTTTTAGTGCAAGTATGTCCCATGCAATGATTACAATTCAAATTTAACCGGGCATCCTGTATTTTATCTGGCAACTCCACTTTGGAATAATAACCCCCTTTCCAAGTTCTCCTCTTTTTCCTCCCCTACTCATGTTTCGGAGGAGAACCCGAGGTCATGACTGAGGCCGGGCTGGGAAACAGGCCATGCTTGGGTAAATTTACACGTCTTTGTCCACGAGCCAGGTTCCGGCCACACATTCTCAGGACTTCAGGGGGAAGGCTGTGAGGTTTCTGTCCTGGCTGTACATTGGAATCATCTGGGGAGTTTTCAATTCTACCCCTGCCGGGGCCCCACTCTCAAAGATTCTGATTCAGTTAATCTGGGTGGGAGGGACCCCAGCACGTGTATGTTAAACTTCCCCAGGTGATTCTAATATACACCCAGGGTGAGAAACAGCATACAGTCGAGATGCTCCTCCACATACGATGGGGCTATGTCCTAATAAACCATTGTAAGTTGAAAGTATCATAAGCTGAAAATGCATTTAATGCACCTAACCTACCAAACACCATAGCTTAGCCCAGCCTACCTTAAACGTGCTCAGAACACTTACGGTAGCCTACAGATGGGCAAAATCATCTAACACACAGCCTATCTTATAATGAAGTGTTGAATATCTCATGCAATTTATTGACTATTGTACTGAAAGTGAAAAACACAATGGTTGTATAGATACTCAAAGCATGGTATCTACTGAACGTACACTTTTCACACCATCGTAAAGTCAACAAATCAAGTCACATCACAGTAACTCGGGGACCGTCTATAGAGACCAGCGCTTCTCAAGCTGTACTGTGCTCATGAATCACCTGGGGACCTTGTTCAGCTGTTGACCCTGACTCAGTAGCTCTGGGGCCATAGAACCTGCACTTCCAACAGGCTCCCAGGTGATCCTGATGTGCTGCATGACCACACCTTGAGCAGCCAGATTTTTAGACTATGAAGAACGGATTATTATAGAACCTATACACATAGTTCTAATTCTCCAGACCCATGCCCTGATAAATTATCCCTTTCTTCTGGCCCCATTTGTATTTAATTTTTTCTAAAGAAAAGTAGGAGATCATTTCCTTGGGCTCACAAAAGTGAGCTGCATGTTGTCCAACTGCAAAATAAGCCGCACACTCGCTTGAGGCTTCTTCCTGCTTCTAGCTCCCTGGTTAGGCAGTTTTTCTAGTCCCTCGGCTGGTTCACTTGAGAACATCTCTCACTCACATAGAAACATTCACTCTCAGTTTATTTCCTAAATTTTCTTCCTGACATTTTGCAAAGCGGTTTGAGGAAGTGGGAAAGCACACTGCTTCCTCCAGCGGCACCACCACAGGTATAAAGAAAAGACAGACAGACAGGAAACAGAAGTCGTCCCCCAACCCATCTGCAACCTTACCGGTGACTTCTTAATGTCGGACACAGCATAATTCCCTTGTGATATCCATCTAGCAGATTCCGTTAAAGACAGGCCGGTTCCGTACAGGTTGATGCTAAAACGACCCTAGAATAAAGGACCAATGAAAGATTTTTTAGTCCACGTGATGTCCCAAACAATAAAACGTACTTCGGGAAGGAAAAAGATATTGTGATAGCTACTAATTATTGAGGGTGTTTTGTTTTTTTCAGGGCCAGGCATTTTTCATGCATCATCTCGATCCCCCTCACAAGAGCTCAATGAAGGGGGTTTTCTTTACAGACAGGGAAACTGAGGCTTAGCGGAGGTGATTAACTTCTCTAGGATCCGGTAAGAGTCCAACTCACACCTTCCTGACCTCAACGTCCTTGCGCCCAACCACCTCCATTGGGCCTCCCGAACACAGCAATCCTGATGTTGCTCACAATTATCAGATTCCTTCAGGAACAAAATGTCACAGTGTAATTTTTCTAACAAGATCTCGCTGCCAAAGCTTCCTGGGCTTCCAGCTCCCTGGGGGCATTAGCACACCGCGTTCTAAGCACAGCAGGACGGGACTTCAAAGAAGAGGCGCGTCCCCCGGGACGGCCAGCAGAGGGCACGGTGGGCCTGCTCGAGACCCCCCGGGCCGGGGGCACTCCCACACCACTGCCAGGGCGCCTCGCCAAACACGGCCTCGGTGCTTTCATATTTATTTCCAAGGAGACGGCGCAGCCCAGAGACCCTCTCGTTGCTTTCTCCAGGTGTGTTTCTCTCTTTCAAAAATGACTTTGCAAAGGCATCTGAAATAGTTGCTGGTGGAGGCTTCCTATTCTGCAACGAGCAGCTTCCGAGCTAAAAGTGTTCGCACGAACAGCTCCGTAGCTGCCTTCTCTCTGCAACTGAGGAACCAGGACTTTGTGAAAACAGCCTTTTATACAGTAAGGAGAGTGGTAAGGTGGAGCTCACAGCCAGTCAGACGTGTGAACAAAGCTCTTTCACCTGTGATTAGATCCTGGCTACATTTCCTTAAAGCATTTTAGAGCCTCAGTTTGTCCATCTGTAAAATGGAAGGTAATAAATCTCAGCTCAGAGCACTGGAGTGAGGGACCAAATGAAATTAGCCATCTAGCACATGGCTGGTACTTACTTAGTCGATATGCAAAAATATTGGTATCTGTCTTGCATTTTCTAATAGTTTCCTAAGTGTTCCTTTGATCTCTCTAATATAATAATAAGCTTATTGAGGGCAAGGGCTTGGTATTGCTTTATTTATATCAGCTATGGTTTCTAATGTTTGATTGATTCTCAATAAAGAGAACACCCACTAGCTCCTCAATTAAGATTTCCAGGACGAGGGGTAGCTCAGTGGTCTCCTATCAATGCAGTATCATAAATACTGACTAACAAGAGTTTATAAACCCTTTTGGAGCCTTAGGTTCCACATATGTAAAATGGGGGAAAATAGGATTCCTACTCACAGAGGTGACCAAAGGATTTAGCCTGGACTAAGACAGTGGTTCTTGACAGGGGACAATTGACACCAGGGGAAATCTGGCAATGTCTGGAGACATTTTTGGTTGTCACGGCTGGAGGGGAGGAGCGCTGCTGCCACTAGCGCCTGGTAGGCAGAGACCTACCTGGTAGGCGAATTTATCCTAGAATCTCACTCCCCTACTCATTTTCAGTGTGACCTTGGGCAAGGGCTTAACCTTCCTGAGCCCACCTGTAAAATGGATTAGAAAGACTTCACCTGTGAACAGGAGCCAATCCGATACAAGGCACAGTGCAGGTAGCTCATGCTGGCCAGAGAGTAGGTGATATTTAAACAATATTTAAGAAAATATCACCTGCTCTCTGGGACATTATTTTTATGACAATATTATACGGATGTTAGCGGTTCTTCTGGTGAGTGGCCTCAATACCCAGGTGTTTGTGATTGTGGCTGTGCTGAGGCTGAAGGTCCTCATTGCCCAGCCTCCTTGGACACTGGATTCCGTGTGCTGCACACGGTGGCTGAGGATCCCTCTCTTAGCTACCTCCACGCTCCTTTCTACTCAGACTGCCTGGCCCACCTGTACTGCAGGACAAGGCAGACTCCATCTGCTTTGGCGTCGAAGTTCTTAGAAGGCTGCTGTCCTGGCTTCTTTCCTGACAGTGCCCTGTGCTGATCTGGGTGTCTGGGGTCTGGACATGCTCAGTACACACATCTACGAGGCCTGTCTTCTCAGAGGAGCTGATAAACTCAAATGCAACAGGAGATTGTCCTCCTCATTCTTTTTCTCTTTTCCGCAGCTCGGGGGATCCACATTTTCAGCACTCTAAAAGTTGAGTGCCGCCAGAGAAGTAAAGACCTAATGTTCTTTCTAGCTCCGTTCTGGGACATCTTTGCCCCTGAAGGCCTTATGTTTGGGGTCGAAAGGGCACAGGAATTGTGACTGCTATCTCCTGTTGCTGATTTTAAAGAGAAAAGGTAATTAAGAGTTATGCCTTCACTAGTAAGTCCATAAAGGTTTGCAAAAGATGTGCTTAGACCAGAGAGGAATCCTGTACTCTGCTGGAGAGGAACAAATGTTGCAGAAATTCTTGCCTACAGAAAGCGGTTAACACACATCTAGGACCAAATAGAGCCTCTGCTGAGCGGCAGCCGTGTGGGTTGGGCAAGTTCCCCAATTTTTCTACTCCTCACTCTCCTTATCTTTAAAAAGGAAGCATTCTCATAGAATGCTGTAGGGTCTAAATGCTGCACTGACTAGGCAATGCTGAGCACAGTGCCTAAAGCATAGTAAATGCTCAATAAATGCCAGCTATTAATACCATCAATAACATCATCAATAATAGCACCACATCTACTGTGATCAGGATAAAAAAATACATTCTGGTTATATTTTGAGGGGAGCTCTAGGGAATCCACCCTTACTGATAAATCTCCAAAGCCACAGCAATGGATGAGGCAGAAGAAATAGATTCTCAAACACAGCCTCCCTCTGCTTTGATTTCTGTGCAGTCATGAGGTCAAAGGATGAACTATCCACTCTAAGTCAGTCTGCACAAGTATGCTTTCTACAAAGCTTTTCCTGGAAAACTGATTTGAAAAACTCACATCTTTCATCAGTAGAGCTGGTGCTCAATAAATGTCCAAGGAATTGAATTCTAGAAGTACCCAATATGGTTGGAAGAATGGGCTGGGAAAAAAATACAAATTAGCCTCTCATGGGCTTTGGTTTTCCCATTTAGGAATTGCTTCATTGTCAGAATTTAGCAAATCAATCAGTTCATTTGTCTCTGAATTATTAAAATAAATGAATGAAAATTACTTTCATTTACTTAAGCTTCCCAAAGGATGTGTATATAGAAGCAAGAGAATCCTGAGACATTTGAAAAAGGCAGGACAGGGCTAATCTATTAGCCACAAAAATGCAACCGACACCAGTGGGGTGTTTGAAACCATCAGCTGCTCTAAAAACACTGCACTTCAAAAGTTTTCAATTCCCGGGTAATGGAGGAAAGGCTCTTTTTACCATTATGTCCTTTGTTTATTTTCTTTCTCCCCTGAGAGCTTCCTCTTCACTTCTCTAAAATGTTTAGCAATGTGCTTCTAAAGCTTGGGGCTGAAAAAACACTTCGTTAAAAGAAAATTCAGATGTGTTTGTCTTTGGACGGTCTCCGTGGTTGGGGGTAAATCCATCCTACGGAGACAGTGCTGGGATTCTGAACGCATCACCCAGTCCCAATCTCCAGGCTTTTCAAAGCTCATAGGCAAAGTGGGAAATTCTCAGCACAGAATTTAACGACAGCTTTGTGAAGACCTCATTGGAACCAAAGAGACAACCGAAGGCCAAGTCCTCTTGTCCAGAGTTACCGAATTCATTATGTTTGTCCTGCCTTCCAAGTGCAGAAGCTTCTTGCAAAGACCAACCCCTGCTTTGCAAAATTAGCCCAGGATGATGGTTACAGCATGTTTCAAAAGGCAAGTTCAAACTCGCCACACCTCTGAAGAGGCAAGAAAGTGTAGAACCACAGAATGGGCGGAGAGAGGGCTCTTGAGCAGATCTGCAGAAGAGAAATCCCGTAAAAGATGATGAACTTGCACTTCTGGTCTGAACAATGGCAAACTTTACAGATCTGAAGTAGGGGTAACGGATGGGAGTTATGGCATCTACAGAGCCCGGAGCCTTGTTCCTGGAGGACTTCTAGAATATGTTGTTATATCATGGTTATTGATTCTCTTGCCGTTCTCCCCAACATCTCAATAAATTCCTCAAGGGAAGAACGTTTGTGAATCTTCAGTAACAAGGACAGTGCCTGGCACAAAGTGAGCAGTTAACAAATGTCAGCTCATTTGTTGTTAAGGCTATTCTAGAGGCATTTCTGGCTAAAGTTAAAAAGTCAAAGAAAACCCATATGAGTCTTGCAAATTTTGGGATCTCCAGGTCCAATATTTATTTCTTTAAAAAAAATCTGTTTCATGTTTGTTTTGAAAAATTTAGAAAACCTAGGAAAGTTAAACATAATAAATAAAATTTAGAAAACTTGGGAAAGTTAAACACCATAAAGTGAAATGTGCCAATACACCCCACTGATGCTTTGAAAAAGTCCTTCCGGACCTTTTCTCTATTTGTACATTTTCAAAAACCATCGTATTGCATTTACTGTTTTGCATCTTGTTTTTCCTACCTAATCCCACATGCATTTTTCTATAGGATGCAATATTCAGAATTTTCAGTGGCTGACACTCGTGTGTGGAAGCTCACTTGCACTGGCTTTAGCGAACCAACGATGTGCGTCTCTTCCCGACTCTCCATTTAGTGACATAATGTTGACAGCTTGAAATCAATCATGCGGAGTATATTTACACCATGGAAATTGGCAAATGCTAGAAAGCAGGGTTTTTCCTTTTTCTTGGAAAGTTGGTCTTTAAGCACTTGCTGGCACTCCACTGACTGTACGATATTCATTTTATGAACCATCATAACTGGTTTAACCAAGCGCTTGCCATCTGACATCTAATTTGTTTCTTTTTTTTTTTTTAGACTTTTTAAAATTATTATTTCAGCATATTGTGGGGGTACAAAAGTTTAGGTTACATATATTGCCCTTGCCCCCCCACCCGAATCTGTTTCTAAGTTGAAGTATTTTGTTAAATGCAGAAGTTAGGCATGTAGCTGTGATCATTTCCTTAGGAACCACTTTTAGGAGTAGAATTACTGGATTAGACTCTGTGAGCACTTGTGAGGCTCTTGATACATGGGGCCAAATTGCCCTCCAGAGCAGCTATTCTAATTGCATTCCCAGATGCAACTGAGGCCCTTGAGGTAAGGTGGGAGGTCAGTTCCTGGCAAGGGGGAAGGCTCCGAGCACATACCTGTGGGCACTTGGCAGCACTGTAGCAGTCTCCAGCCGTGGCAAAAGGGACAGGATGTCCTTCGCTTGTCCTTGCAAACTGTAGGTCAGTGGCTGTGGGGTGGAGAAAGGGTTAAAGGAAGAGGATGGTAGGAGTGGGAGATCAGGGCAGGGGAGGGACAGGATATTAACAAGGAGACAGAAGGGAAGAAGAATAATAAGAGGGAATGGGAGAGAGAGAAACAGTTTGAAGTATTAATGGGCAAATGGATCCAGATGTGCACTTGGTTTTTCCTCATTATATTTGTGGTTCCGAGAGCTTCGTTTCTTGGGTTTTATCAGCACCGACTGCCTGTCTCCTCACAGTATGAAAGCCAAAAAGGGGGTTTCAAATGACTTTGGAATCGATCCGTACATAAATAAATACGTGAATCAGCACTCTTAAACGTAGTGTAGTTGGCTGGTTGGGAACCTCCTGTTACCCCACATGGCAGGCTTAAGGCCAGAGAAGGACATGAGCCAGGAAGGCATTTCCAGCAACTCAGGAGTTGTTCTCTGAGGTTTCCTCTGTCCTCCTGTGGCCTAGGCACTATTATCGCCAAAATGTGGAGCAATTAGAACCCACATCTTGAAATTATTAATGGTAGTTTCTCAAGTTTGGGGCTAGCTCACAATTTTTTTCTTTTAAAAGCCAATAAAAACAACCCTGACCCAGAGCTCATGTTTTTAACCCTTGTTGTAGATCCTGAGATCAGCTCTGCAAATGAGTAAGGAAGAGTTAAACCGAGAATCCTGTAAAAGTTGTCTGCTGGTGGGACCGGAGGCCACAGGCAGGTTTTCCTCTTGCTGCCCTGTCTTTTGGGGATGGCCGAAGGCCTTAATCTTTCTGCAGTTAACCACACTTCGGTGAGAGGGAAATCTCCACAATCCCTTCTGCAAGGACAGGGGCCCTTGCCTGCTTCTGCAGGCAGAACCCCTGGGTCTCAGCTGGGGTGTGATTCTTTTTTTTTTTTTTTTTTGAGACAGAGTGTCACTTTGTTGCCCGGGCTAGAGTGAGTGCCGTGGCATCAGCCTAGCTCACAGCAACCTCAAACTCCTGGGCTTAAGCGATCCTACTGCCTCAGCCTCCCTAGTAGCTGGGACTACAGGCATGAGCCACCATGCCCGGCTAATTTTTTTGTATATATATTTTTTAGTTGGCCAGATAATTTCTTTCTATTTTTAGTAGAGACGGGGTCTCACTCTTGCTCAGGCTGGTCTCGAACTCCTGACCTCGAGCGATCCACCCGCCTCTGCCTCCCAGAGCTAGGATTACAGGCGCGAGCCACCGCGCCCGGCCTGGGGTGTGATTCTAAGCGGAGAAACTGCAGACCCTCTGCCTTTAGCCCTCATCAGTCTAGCTGAAGGGAATTAACAATATCTTGGTACAAAGCAAGTTCGAGAGGAAAGCAATGCAATATCTTGGGCATAATGTTAATGAGGAAAAATTAATTATTCATTATTTCTCTTTTTCCTCTATTCAAGGGAACATGGTTAGATATTTTAGCTGTCCTTAACCACTCCTATGGTTAACATCCCTAACAGAGACGCAGTGTCGGCCAGAGTACGAAATCAGCCATATGCAGGCTGGTTTAGAAAAGGAAATTCTGTGCTCCATTTTTCTTCTGCAAATCAACAATTGCATAAAAGTTTTATGTCTGCAGGAGCGTGTACGCTGTGCTGGTGAGAGCCGGGTGCGGGGTAAATGTGGCTGCATGAATCTCTCAGCTTGTGGGCTTTGTCTGCTGTTCTCCTACCTCAAATGCCCCCGCCACCATCTCTGCTTTCCCCATTGATCCCTGTGCTTGGCCAGCCCTTACTTGCTCCACTTTGATGTCATATTTTCTGGGATGCTACCCTGACTGCCCACACTGCAATGGTGCCACGCTAATGTGCTTTCATCTACTTCATTCATTCATTCATTCATGCTCACAAATCTGACGGAACACCTGCCCTGTGCTAGGCACTTTACAGGCACTGGGAATACAGCAGTGAACAAAAGGGACAAAGCTCTGCCCGCAGGACTGTCATTACTGCCCTGTAAGCTCCTGGTCTCAATCCCTTTGTATCCTCAGCACCTTCCCACCAGCCAACGTGCAGGCCATGCTTGCCCACTGAGTGGAGAGAAGAACGAACACATTCCCGCATGACACCTTGTGAAACTTACTTATTATCTGCATGCTGGTCAGGTCTATTCTGATTTTCTGGAAGCTGGAGAACCCGGCTGCTGTGTAATCCTTCCGACATTGGCAGTCATCGCGTCGGCTCCCATTGTAGGGGCATTCTGTTGGGTTGTGCAACCTAATGTACAGAGAGAATGTTCTGCTAAGAATGGGAGAGCATTTCCAGGGATATCCAGAGGCATCTGGGCTCTTCTGAGCCTGGCTCTCCTACCTGTGCCCGTAAACCTCGGAGAAATTCTCAGAGTCTCCATGAACCAGTGTCACGTACTCTTTGGGGCGGTCAGAATGCATCCCTGCGCAGAATACCTGAAAGACCAGAAATCACCTGTGAACAGTGGCTCAGACGAGGTAACGAGAGCAACGATCACTCACTCTAAAAACAGTCTCGAAATAATGACCAACATCCAACATTCACCTTTAGGAGCTTTCCTCTAATGACCAGGAAATATTCACCATCTTCACTGGTACTTTGGAGTCTTTTTACCTCCTTGCAGTTCTGGGGTAACTCACCTAGAAAACACAAATCGCAAAAACGGGGCATGATGCTCTAAGACGTGTAACATCTGCCAACGGAATAAATCGCATTGTTCACACTGAATTTTTTTAGTAAAGGGAATGATTGCGTTTAAAAATTCTGTATTTCTAAAAAGGGAGAGCAAACAAATGAACAAAGAAACCCTGTTCATCGTGCTAAAGAAAGATGGCTTCGGTCAGCCAACTTACAGTTATAAATGTTATGGCAGGTTTTTCGTTCTTCTGGCTTCAGATCAGCAGGGCACAAGTGGCTGGGTTGGTCCTCGTTGGTTAAACACTGCACAGACCTCTGCATCACTCCAACACCACAAGACACTGAGCACTGTAAGGCAAACCAGAGTCAGCAGTGCGGCTTTCCAACCGGGAGGCTTCTGGAGGTGCACACCTCAGAGCCCCGATGCATGTACATGATGTCATTTCAGATCCTGTGTTGCTGAAAACAAACAGCTGACATTTACTGAGCACTTACTATGGACCAGTCTCTGTGCTAAGCTTTATATAGTCATATTTATCTATACACACATATATATAAAAATACATATGATACATATGTATGTATAAAGCATTTATACATGTGTATAAAATTATATGTAATTTCATACACACACATACATATGCACAATATTTTTTTCATTTAAGCCCTACAATAACCCTATGTGATAGTACTACCATTATCCTACTTTACTGGTGGGAGACTGGGGCTCAAAGTTAAGGAATTTGTGCAAGGTCATGGTGGCACCAGGATTCAAACCCTAACTACTTTCAATTTGTCATATACTTTTGCCTGATCACTTTAGAAGACTGGGAGTCTTGTAGTCCACAGCCAGGGAACTGTGACAATTTTCCAGGGCAGTCCCAATTTAAAGTATTCTGCCTGTTGTACCCATAATGCAATGAAGTATTGCTCATATGGAAGGACTAGAACAGACAGACTTCTTAACAACATAAGCAACAACAACTGGTCCTTCTGTAACTCTTACAAAGTGCCAGATTCTAAGTGCTTTAAAAAAATTGTGGTAAAATACATATAACGTAAAATTTACCATTATAACGCAAGTGCTTTTCATACACAGATTGAGTATCCCTTATCTGAAATGCTTGGGACCAGAAGTGTTTTGCATTTCAGATTTTTTTCAAGTTTCAGAACATTTGCATTCTTACTGGTTGAGCATCCCTCATCTGAAAATCCCAAATCTGAAATGTTCCAAGGAGCATTTCATTGGAGTGTCATGTTGGCGCTCAAAAAGTTTGAGATTTTGGAGCACTTTGGTTCTCAGAGTTTTGGATTAGGGATGCTCCATCTGTATAAACTCATTTCATCTTCCCAACTGCCCATTTTGCAGATGAGGAAACTGAGACACTAAAGTTCTGCTACTTGCCCACGGTCATTCACCTGGGAAGTGGCAGAACCAGGATTTCGATCCAGGCTGTCTGGCTTCAGAGCCCACGCCCTGAGCACCAAGCCACAGTGCCAGACAGGAAGAGGTCCCCTCTATTCCTGTCTGCCCATTTCACGTTGCCAGGGTCTCTCCCGCAAGCAGAGTTACTCGGGAGGGCAGGTCAGGCAGGATGTGTTTAAGACTCGGTTTGAGACCCAAGAGCTTTCAAATTTGCGAGCTCAGTCGTCTACTTACGCTCCCCCAGTTGCCGACTCTCCAGGTGGCTGAGACGGGGCAGCCCCTCAGGTAGCAGGGGTGGACGCTGGGGGGCTGCGTGCCTGGGCAGTTGACGGTGCTCTGGTAGCTGTACTCATAATTCTCCTTCCCGGTGTAAATCTCACTGCACGAGACCAGCCTTTGTTTGTAGCCCTTTCCACAGGTCACTGAGCACTGTGAGGACAGGGGTTGAGAGAAGAGGTTGGAGCAGCTCCTGGGGGCAGCCCACAATAGGCCCCTGACCTCCACGCCGAGCTCTGACCCCGTGACAATGCTGCAGAAAGCTCTCACTTCATTAGCTTATTTATTCACTTCAATCGGCAGGCCCCGAGCACACAGGGGACAGGCAACCCTACACGGCACCTCCCGGAGCTGGGGCTTCCACTGCAGTGGGGACACCTCGGGCCCCTTCGCTAGGTTTGCAGGGGAGAAGTGGGGGAGGCCCTGCAGCCGTCTTTCATTCCATTTGCACCTTCAGCCCAACTGCACTGGCTGGCAAATCGCCCTTTTCCAAATCTACGATGAACACCAGGCTGGGAGGGGAAAGGGAGCCGGGAGCCACCCAGCGAGTTAAGTCGGTGTTTTGAATGTGCAATCCAAGCACTCAGCCTAAAGGGGACTCTGGGGCTGTTTTCCTTCCCCACTTGGTGCTGTTGGCTTTCCCATCTGCTCCCCACTAATTCCCTTCTCTCTTCTCTTTCCCTGGCTGTCACTCTCGAAAGGCATGGTACCTTTCTGCTTATCTAAGTCATGTGGTCTTTGCAACTCTTTTATCATAATTATGCAGCATTTAAAAATACTTAACCAATGCAGAAATGGAGAAGGAATAAATATCTTTCTAGTGTCCTAACTCCTTTCTGTGATGGGACATCTAATCGGTTATTTATAAAGTTTTATAATATGTCCAACCTTCCTTGTTAAGTGTTTTATATCATATACTGTTTAGAAAATAAAACTGAGTTACCATTAATTAAGTTGTGATGATATTTTTAGGCAACATCATCAAATCCTTTGTTAAAGGTGCTACATAAAAGAGGATCAAGGACCAGTATCCTCCAGACCTAGGGTTCTTAGGGGAGGGCCAGATGAACCCGTGGAAATAGTGTGCTGCATGTGGTGTGTTATGCTTTTTCTGGGGTGAGGGACCACAGGTTTCATCAATTATCAAGGGCAGTTAAAAGCCACAGGGTGAGCTGGGCACAGTGGCTCACACCTGTAATCCTAGTACTTTGGGAGGCTGAGGTGGGAGGATTTCTTGAGGCCAGGAGTTCAAGATCAGCCTGGGCAAAGTAGTGACACCCTGTCTCTACAAAAAAAAAAAAAAAAAGAAAGAAAGAAAGGAAAAGCAAAGAAAAATTAGCAGGGCGTGGTGGCATGCACCTGTAGTCCCAGCTACTTGGGAGGCTGAGGCAGGAGGATCCCTTGAGCACGGGAGTTCAAGGCTGCAGTGAGCTATTAACATCCACTGCACTCCAGCCTGGGTGACAGAGTGAGACCTTGTCTTTAAGAAATTTTTAAAAATTAAAAAAAAAAAATGCCACACTGCCTGCTCTGCCCTAATGTTCCCTGATGCTTTAAGCCACATGTTTTTCCTCTTTCCCTTTTTCCTGGAACTTTTCTGGGGAAAAGGCTCTTCTTGAAGAAATCCCAGAGACAGGAGACAACAAGTCCAGCCAGAGGCATTTAGAGCATCCTTGGGCCTTCCCTTCCAGTTGGCTCAAGACCGGGAAATGCTCTGTAAGCATTTCTTCCTTCTTCGGCTGCTGCTGTTCAAATGCCCGAAGGCCCAGTTGACGCCAGGCCAGGGGAGTGTACGGCTAGCCCGGGGCGTTCCGTGCATGCACGGATGGCAAACACACACTGTCTGTCCAAACTGTGGGTACCTTAGAGTGCCGAACCCAGCTCTTGCATGCGCTGACCTCAGTCCTTACTAACTTAAACAAGGCTACATGTTTGAGAAAGTCAAGTAACCCAAGAGCAAAAGCAGCCCACTGCCCATTTAGGTGGGGGACCCAGTGGGAGATAAGCATTTGCTAGGAAACTGAGCTCCAAATATGGTCAGGCTTTTTGCAGAGGCCTCTAGATCTCTGAAGAGAAGCTGGAAAGAACAGATGCTCTCAGCTAGCTGATATTAGCGTTGTGAAAATGTTGACTGTCTCTAGTTTCCTCAAACCATTTCAGAGCAGTTTTGAAGTGCAAGAAGCTCCTCTCTGGGGAAAGAAGCTCTTACCGTAGACTCTACGTGCCTTGGTGTATGTGCTTGGTCCCTCATAAGCATGTATTACTTTTCTAATTTGAAAATAACAGCAAAGCAAAATAAAACCATAAGAATGTGGGCTCCTTGCATTAGGGATATATAATACTTCAGGCCCCACTAGGGCAATGCATGCGTCAGCAGGGGTGACGGACCTCCTCCTTGCTGGTCTGGCCAAGGCCTCTTCAAATTCAGGAGGAGCAGAGCTCAGAGAAGAACACAAAGAACTCTCCAGGTAACCGAGGTCCCAGAAAGAAGGCATGTCTTCCTTTTCTGGAGGGAATTCTGGTGCCAGTTCCTCTGGGCAGGTCTCCCCTTGGAGGCTCTCTTCCCTGTGGTCCCTGTGTCTGTGCTTAGTCCTATGTCCAAGCCTCTAGCATTTGCCTATAAATGTGCAGATTTTTTAATTCATGATACACCTGAGAATTTCTGGAAATGTGGAGGGCTTTTTTTTTTTTTTTTTTTTTTAAATCTTCTTTCTGTCTCATCTTTTGGGGGTTAAGGTTATAGTAAAGCTATAGGATTAACAAGAGTCAAGTCTTAGAAAGAGATCAAAACTCTTTTAGCATAATGAAAGCACTGCAAAGAGATTAGGTAAAATGAGGCTGTCAATCTTGGCCAGGTGAAAGGTGTAGAAACTCCAGAAGGGAACCGAGCCAGAAGCCAGGAAGAGGAGGCTCCCAGAAGGCAGAAGGGTGAACAGTCACAGGGACAGAGACCTGAGGAGGGAGAGAGAGGGTAGACAGGAAGCCTGCTCCCCGAGTGAGAGCTGGGGATGTCTTTAGGTGGTAGCCCTGGGAACCAGAAGTTAGGGACCATGCCCAATGAGGACCAGGAGGGACAAATTGACAAGAAGAGAGGAGCCATCCCCAGGGGCCCTTCCCAGCCCTCCCCTGCCTTGGGACTGGGATGAGTTGGAACTTATGCCTCAAACCCAACATTGTGAACACTCATCTGGATTCCACATGCTCCTGGCTGGCCTAGAGTCAATCTCTTTCCTAATGATCCGCAGCAGGCTGGACTCCACTCTCTAAGGGTGTAGGGTACCATTCAGGGCATCCCAGGAACATTCAAGGGTAGAGGAGAGCAGGGTTTCTCAACCTCGGCACCACTGACATCTGGGCTGGATAATTCTGTGCTGTGGGACTGCCCTGTGCACTGTAGGATGTTCAGCATCATCCCTGGCCCCCACCCATGACATGCCAGTGGCAGTCCCCTCTTCTAGTTGTGACAATCAAATGTCTCCAGACATTGCCAAATGTCCCCACAGAGGATAAAAAATCACTGCAGTAGAGTGAAGGATGGGGAGAAATAGAAAAGTCTTTAGGACCAACTTTAGTCCAGAAAGAATTCAACACCCAACACACACAGCATCTAAATGCAAATATTCATCCCATTAAAATGCGAAATTGCTGCCCTGTCAAACTTTGAAGAGACCCTAGTGGTAGCAAGCACGTTACGTAAAAATCTTTAGCACGTTTGCTGTGAGCCAGATGCTTCCCTTTCAAATCTCTAAGTTCTTTCAACCAAATGGCAACTTGATTTGATGTTGTAGGTCTTTCAGTATTTGAGAATAATATGCATTTTTAAAATAACAATCATGCTATTGGCTGGGTGTGCTGGCTCATGCCTGTAAGCCCAGCACTTTGGGAGGCCAAGGTGGGAGGACAGCTAGAAACCAGGAGTTTAGGACCAGCCTGGGCAACATAGTGAGACCCCCATCTCTACAAAAAATTTAAAAAAAAATAAGAAAAATTAGCCTGCTATGGTGGTGCATACCTATAGTCCCAGCTACTTGGGAGGCCGAGGGAGGAGGATTGCTTGAGCCCAGGAGTTTGAGGCTGCGGGGAGTTATGATCGTGCCATTGCAGTCCAGCCTGGGTGACAGAGCGAGACCCTGTCTCTTTAAAAAAAATTGCACTATGGTAATTACTATTTGTTTGTTAGTAATAAAAGTGTCTGCGTCTATGTAGCCATTGTGTGCAGGATGATAAAAGAAAACGTAGACACTTGAGATTCTTTGGATATTACAGGAAACTATTCTGTTCCTCTGGAACAGAGGTTGTAAAATGGGCAACCCACATCTGGCTCATGAAAGTGGTCTGCTGTGTACAATGTTTTAAACAAAAATTTTGAGCCCACATTTTGAGGTTAGGAGATCTCACATAGAAGTCCAGACTTCTATCCTCTCTTGAAAAACAAGGTTTGGTAACACTGGACCCACGTTTCTGCATGGCCTCAGCTGGAGTGGAAGAGAGCCTGCTCTTTTACACAGCATGTGCTAGTTTGCCACAGTCCCAACCTCTCCCTATTGTCTCCCTGGCACTACGATATTTTCGTATACTTAACCTTCTTTAGGCACCTAAAGGTATCCTGTGAGTTTGCAACCACTGTAATATTAATATTTCCTTCCTTATAGCAACAGGACATCAAGGTGAATCACAGAATGTAGAGTTGAAGGGAGCTTAGAAACCATCTCATACATCTCCCCATCTCCCCCCACTTTGCACATGAGGGACTCTGGCCCAGGAAGGCTGAGGGACTTATCTGAGAACAGTTTTGCAGTGGCAGAACTGGAGGGTAAGTCCCTGTCTCCCACATTCCTGCCCTGTGGCCCTGAGGCCATGGCTGAGCTGAAGGCGGTTACAGACGCCCCGAGATGGTACCTCCGACCACTCTCCTGTGATCCAGACATACTCGCAGGGCTGCAAACTACAGCTCTCGAGGTCCGCAGGCCGCTTGCCCGTGTCACAGTGCATGCTGTGCACCTCGCTTTTGTGCTCATCCACGCACACCACCTTGCGGTACCTGGAGCCTTCGCCACAGGTCTTGGTGCACTGTTAAAGACAAAAAAATGGGAAGAATGACATATGACTTATTATGTCCTGTTACTGCAATTGCGTGTTTTCCTGTCTATACAGGGACTGTGAGATCCCTGAGAGCAGGATTGTCAGGAACTCCTTATTTCACCCCAGTTGCCTAATGACACCCTCCTGGCATTCAACGCTGAATGACGGAATGAAAGTGTGAATGAATGAATCTCAGGTTTGGAAAGGACCTTAAAGCCTGTTTCCTTCAAACACCTACTCAAACACTGACTCACTTTAAAACTTACAGCCAAACAGTCACCAAACTGATGCCTAAATACCTCTAGTGTTAGGGACATCGTACCTGCCCAGGTAGCCCATCTCATCTTATAACAACATGGAACTAAAAAAAATCTTCACAGATTCCAGCCCCTTGTCCTAATTTTCTATTCCAGAAGAGCATAAAAAACAAGTTTCCTTTCTCACAAGTAACCCCATTTAGGTGCTGAAGCAGAGCTTTCCTGCAGCCTTCTCTTTTCTTCCCCAGGTGAACTGTTTGTATCCTGGAGCACCCAGCAAATAGTCACCAAGTTCCTATTAAATGCCGGGCCTGGGTGAATTAGAGTGGACACAAATACCACATTCCCTGTTCTCAGAGAGGAACTTATATTTTAGTATCAAAGATAGACAATAAAGACAGCTAGGTAGTGAGATTTAGCAAGTATTACAATGTCCATTTTTCAGATGAAGAAACGAGGACTGTGAAAGCCTAAATCACACATCTCTTAGCAAAGTAGATGGAACAGATGTTTATTCCCAAGTCATGATAACAGACAGCAGGTGGTATGTTTTGTTCTAGGACCAATTCTATGCTGTTCACAAATTCCTTATCTTTTTTGCTTTAACCAACAAGCAAAACCCACCTTGAAAGTTTAACCTTAGTGATCTGTGTTGCTGAAGTTCACTCAAAGCCTGTTCTATCCAAAGCATGTGTGTCATCCAACATTTCAAGACTGCTAGACCACATGGGGAAGCCCCAGTGAGCTCACCAGAGCCTGTGCCAAGGACTGCTGCCACTGCATTTACAGCAGGGACTGCACACCCTGAGGCCCCAGGGCTTATCTGACTACTGTGATTTTTGTTGTGTTGTTAGCACATTGTCTTTTAAAATTTATAATTTTGGTCTCTTTACGGAGAGCCATTAGACTCCCCCTGCCCACCTTGGGCAGCCTTTTCTTTTATTACTCTGTGTCTTTTTGTTTTTGGTGATAAAAACATATAAAATTCACTATCTTAACCATTTTAAAGTGTACAATTCAGTAGCATTTAGTACATCTGCAGTGTTGTACAAACATTACTATCTAGCTCCATAACATTTTCATCACCCCAAAACTAAACCCTGTACCCATTAAGCAGCCACTCCTCCTTCCTTCCTTCCCCCAGCTTCTAGCAACCACCACTCTGCTTCCTTTCCCTATGGACTGGCCTATTCTGGGAATTTCATATGTATAGAATTGTCCAATGTGTGCCTTTTACTACCTGGCTTCCCTCACTCACTCAATGTTTTCAAGGCCCTTCCATATGGGAGCACGTATCAGTAGTTCATTCCCTTTTAAGGCTGGAATAATATTTCATCGCGTGGATATACCACATTTTGTTTATCCACTCAGTGAGGTGGAGGATATTTGGGTTGTTTCCCTTTTTGCTGTTTGCTGAATAGCTGCTATGAACATTCATGTACACACCTGAACATCTATCTGTTCTCCATTCTTTGGGGTCCATACCTAGGAGTGTAAATCCTGTAAAAGACATGGCATGTGCCGTGTCTTTTGTGAGCCACCTGTTCCTTTAGGAAGCAGAGGGATACGCTGGTATGTCCTCGTAGCCCCTCACCCCTTGCAAACTTGACTCAACATTTCTGCAGCTTGGGAAAAAACCTCAATACCTAGAACGTAGAGTCACTCATCATTTTTCTGGAGCACAAATAGGACTTGAAACCACCGTGAGGTGAGCACAGGGGAATAAGACCACTTCGAACTAATGCAGGAGGCTGGCTGGGCCTGGTTCCCTAGTGCAGACCTAGCTCAGCGGTTTTGGGGTTTTCTGTTCTCTTGAAGCATGCTGGGAACTATTGTGCTGTGATAATATTTTCATCAAAAACAAATGAATTAGAGGGCCACTGAATGTTAAAAACAAAACAAAAAGTTAGCCTGTGATTCCCTTTTGGCTATCGTGTATAGTGCTGCTATGAACATTCATGTACGAATCTGAACACCTGCATAGACACATGCAGAAGAAATACCTAACGACCCATACAAAAAGCAATTCCTTAGAAAATCAGGACTTAGGCAATTCAAAGAAGATCATAATTATGGAGAAGCTAAACCTGGACTAAACCTTCCAGCATCCTCTCTTGTTTTCACTAATGTACAAGGCTTTGATCCATGTTAATAAGTAACAGTTCAGGGCAGAAATGCAACGATTCCTAAATACTTCACGCCTGTTGCGTCTTTCTCCCTTGGTCTTGATGAATGGTTAACTACCATAAAAACCATTTTGCCAATGGTGGAAAAGGGAGCTGGGAAAATTTACCTTGAATATAACTTTGAGAAAAATTAAAAATTAAACTAAGTAAATAAGTGACCTGCCTAGTGCTTTGGAATTAGTCAACAGCAGCTTGGAAAAAAATCACATGGCAAGGGTTTTCCCCTGGAATCTTAAATCCTAACTAGGGCATGGGGGCTGGGTAATCAGAAAACAAATCCAGCCCATGCTGTCCGGTTTTAGCAGCTTTTGGTAATATCACTTCCTGAAAGCCCCTTTGATTTATGCTTTGAAAAACAGTCAGAAAGTTCAACTAGCCTCATTTTAATTTCCAAAGGTTTTCTCTTTTTTTTTTTTTTTTTTGAGACAGAGTCTCACTCTGTTGCCCCAGGTAGAGTGCAGTGGTGTTATCATAGCTCACAAGAACCTCAAACTCCTGGGCTCAAGCGATTCTCCTGCCTCAGCCTCCTCATTAGCTGAGACTACAGGCACACACCACTACACCTGGCTAATTTTTCTATTTTTTGTAGAGATGGGGTCTTACTCTTGCTCAGGCAGGTCTCGAACTCCTGACCTTAAGTGGTCCTCCCACCTTGGCCTCCCAGAGTGCTACAATTACAGGCATGAGCCAATGCCCCCAGCCGGTTTTCTCAAATTTCATTATGGCTTTTAGAAAAAAACCTCTAGTAAGTACATAAGTAACACCACCAGCCTCTTTGAATTTCATCACACACTATAATTCAGAAGGAAAATAATCACCTGGGTGGGCTAAAGTGGGTAGCTTGCCTGTTGCCCTGCAAGCTACATGTGCCTTTAAGTGTTCTGAAATTCATAGAGGGAAAAGAACTTTCTAAATTTGAGAGTGAGGAAGACCTAAAATAAGTTCTTAAGGTAATATTTTATTCAGCCAGATAGGTTGGCCACTGGGTGAGCCTAAAAAAGGATCATTTAATGCAATGGGTAGAAATTGTCTTTTCTTAAAGATTGTAATCAAGTTGCTTTACACTTCTAAATATATCTTTTGGTGCAATTCCCTAACCATGGAGGTAAGAAAATCACTTGATATTCACTCGCTCTACCTTTTAAGTTGCTGATTTTCTCCATGGATGAAAGAATTTGTCATTTCTAGTGCCAAATTACCACTGTGGGATAGTGGATGGACAGGCAAGTCACAGAACCAAATAGGGAACTTGACAGCACAGGGTTCCATGAGCTCTGTTATGTTCTCATGTGACAAGAAACAGCAATGGCAAATCTATTCCTCTACCACTGCTTTAAATAAAAACAACCCACCCCTGCCAAAAAGCAGTCCTTACCTCAAAGCTCATTTTAAAGTCAGCTATGTAGAATTAGGACATTTTTGTCCCCAAATGGTATCAATATATTTGCGAGAAAAAGGAGACAGAAATAATACTACGGAGATACTTTGTAACTCCATAAAGTCATTCAGTCTTTCAACTAATATTTCCAGTGGACCAGGTTCTGTGCTGGGCACTGGGACACAGCCCTGATGGCTTCCTACTCACCTTCTCTGCCTGTTATGACACCCAGGGTGGCAGCTACTCCCAGCTTCTGGTCCCATGTGTTAGGTCAGCTGGCTAACTGGTGACACTGGGGTTTAACACCTAGGGCTGCCTTATGCAGTTGCATAAGCAGATGGGGGCTTCAAAACAGAGTGTATAATTGAGTCAGAAGCCATCAGGGAGAGAAGAGGAAGAACAGAGGGAAATTCCCACAATGCTGGGGTTGGGGGTCTCAAGTGGCAGCGGATGAGAAGCAGAGTGAAGGAGGGCATGAATTAGCCAGGCAAGGAGGGAAAGGGGACATTCTCAGGAGGGGCCCAGAATGCATGGGGGCTGGAGGTGAGAAATGCCACGAGTGGAGAAGTGAGAGAGAGGAATGACCATAACATTTGGGGTCTTTTTGAGCAGATGTGAGGTTTGGGGTATTTATCTGTTTATTTATTTTTTAGAGACTGGGTCTCACTCTGTCACCCAGGCTGGAGTGCAGTGGCATGATCACAGCTCACTGGAACCTTGAACTCCTGGGCTCAAGTGATCCTCCTGTGTCAGCTTCCCAAATAGCTGGGACTACAGACACACCCAGCTAATTTTTAATTTTTTTGTAGACATGGGGGTCTCACTCTGTTGCCAAGTCTGATCTATAACTCCTGGCCCCAAGTGATCCTCCCACCTCAGCTTCCCAAAATTCTGGGAATACAGGCATGAGCCACCATGCCCAGCAAGGTGGGGTTTTTAGAGCATCCCTAATGCCTAGTGCCTGGCACTTTGCAGGTGATCACTAAATATTTGTGGAATAAATTAATGAGGAAGTAAGTGATAAAGAGTTAATATGCAGCCTTGTGCACACATCAAAACGTGATCACTCCCTGTTGTAAACATCATGAAAATCTTCTTAATTGACTGACCAAGAACCTGTGGCTCATTTCTAACTTTCCTCTGTTAAGGAGATGAACTTGGGAATCATTCTACAGCTGATCTCTATAAAAGTCCTCAGACTCCAAATATGTGTTCGAGTGGCCTAAGTCCCTGAACTGGGCCAAGCAGCACCAGGGCAGGCAGTTCTGCAAAGGCCAGACGTATCTGAGCACAGCTTGTCCATGGCATTGTGACAAGAAAATAAAACAGCTGTTCTTACAGGAAAAACAGAGTGTGCTTGACTGTTCTAAAAGTCATTTTAGGATGTCCTAATTCTAAAGCGTTAAAGAAAGAAGGCCATCAATTGGCAGGCATTGTTCTATGCCTTTCTCCTTCCTTTCTTCCTTCCTCCCTCCCTCCCTCCCTCTTTCTCTTCTTTCCTTCCCCCCATCCACCTTTTTGTCCCTCCATTTATTCATAGATTCATTCATTCAACAGGTGTCTTTGATGCTGTAGGTACCATATTAAATGCTGGGGAAAATTCTGGTGAACAAGCTTCCTAACCTCAAATAGCTGATCCAGGGGAGCCTGAAGGGTGGCTGTATTAGCAAGTGACCGCCCAATTTATTGGTGAACAAGGGCACTTTTGATCATAAAAGCAATAATAATTAATTAATAATTACACTGGGACTGCCCCAGGCAAGCAGAACGCGAGGCCACCCTCTTCCTGATTCCATCTATGAAGGTGGTTGCCCAGCTGTGGTCAACATGCCTTGTCGCTGGGGGACAGTCTGAGCAGGCTGCTGGCAGGCCTTGCATATATGGGGAACATAAAGGCTTTGATGGGGCTTCTCTCCCATCCAGCTGCCCTGGGCCTCACTCTGCCAATTTGGTGTCTCTCAAGGGCCTCCCATGGTGCTCCACCCACCCTTGCCCCCCAGGCCTCTCCCTCTTCAGACCGTCCCCTTGGGGAGCAGGTGGACGAGAAAGCACGTTTGCAGGAGGACGACCGTTGAGACTGCTTTCCTCATCGCTCACAGTCTTTTCTCTTTGTGAATGGTTAACCTCTAGGAAACTTCTCAAGTAGAGGCTCAGGTCAGGCTATCTTCTTAAGTCCTCTATTCTTAGAAGGAGTTTGACAGCAATATTTGAGTAAGGTTTTAAAAAGACCCATCTGCACAGCACATGCAAAGAAGTAAACTTTTAGGCGTATTTTGTATGATCAGAGAAGAGGAATTTCCTCAGTGCATATGTGGCAAGCTTTTTCCATTCTTTGGGATTTAGCAGGAATTATAAATGGAGCTTGCATTTTTGTGATTGGCTCTAGCATCTTCAAAAGCAGGCTAAAGCGTGCACAGCTTAGATCCATTCCTGAACACTCTCTCACTTTCTGCTCCTTGGAGCAGTTACACAGGGTTGAGTTTGGCATGGGATGCAGAGGGAGAGGGAGAAAGCAGGCAGTGGTAGGTCTGAAACGAGAATTACAAAGAGAATCAAGAGGTCACACGGAAGGGAGAGAGATGAGGCCCTCTTCTTCCTTTTATATCTGACACTGCCAATCCAAAAACCATAAGTGATGATAGATAACTATCTCCAATTTTCTCAGAGCAATTCTGCATAGTTATTTTATCCCCATTCTACAGATGATGAAACCAAGGCTCAGAGAAATTAAGGATGCTTGTTCTGAGTCACTTGGCTAATAGGTGGCAGTGCTGGGATATGAACAGATCTGCAGAATTTTACAGTCCCTGGGGTTCCCAATCACTTGTGTGGCTCAAATGCAATTAATTTGAACTGTCACTGCTTTAGGCATTCCTCCCTGCCACTGTCGGGTGGGAGTGAAAAAGTAAAGAAGAAAAACAAGTGAAAAGACTGAGTAGATGGAGAGGGTGAGTTTCCTAAAGACAAGAAATGTCTGCAAACAACAGAAATAATCCATCAGGAGCAAGGGACGGGGGACAGGGCTTGGTGGCTGGGTCCCCATGGGGTAGAGAAATCAGCTGTAGTATCTCACGATGATTTAAGAGAACAAACTTAGCATCAAGTCTTGCTTCTTCCATTTGTTAGGTGCTAGGTAGGTGACAATTGGACAAAGGACATCAACTCTCTGGACCTCAGTTTTCTCGCCTGCCCAATGGGATGATATTAATACCCACTTTGTCTAGCGGTTAAATAGATCAGGTGAAGTTGTGAACATAAAGTACTCAGCACCATGCCCGGGGTGCAGTATAACTGCTCCCCAAACTGTACCCTTTCCCTGTCTTATTCACTGTCTCTGCACCTTAAACAGCATGAACTTTCTTTTTCATTCCAACACCAGTGGACACAGTTTTGCTCTCTAATTCTCTTTCTCCCCTTTTCTACGATTTACTCTTCTGATCTGGAAACAGAGGCTACCTCCTACTAATGTCTTACCTTCCTAGGCAGACTTTTCCCCCTGGACACACTTAGTGTTTTCTTTTACCAAACATTAACTTGGAGTGGGGCAAAAACAAGTCCAGTCTTTTTCTGAGTCGACTAAGCAGTTTCTTTAGATTCTATCAGTTTTCTTTTTTTAATGTTGGAAATCCTTCACGAATTAATCAGGGTTTCATACAAGTGCCCATCTTCTACCTGACAGCCAAAGTCGTAGAAAGAGGAAGAATACAGAGTAGGTGCTACCTAAAGCCTGCCTTGTGGCTATTTAAACTAATACAGAATGACCAAGTCTGGATACACATATTTAAAATATTCCTTCCAACTCCCCCTCCTTCTGCGAAAGTTATCTGTATGCATTTGGCCCAAGGCCTGTTAAAGTTTTTTTTTTTTTTTTGGAGACAGGAGATAGCCAGACTCGGAACACTGAGGAACACAGACAGACGTAGGAACTGCTTAAAAACAAGGAGCTCTCCCACTCTTGTCAGTGCAAACGCTGGAGTCCCTCAGTGAACCTTTTGGGAGACAGCCAGCATTGTCACCGTGCTCGGTGGCTTCTCTGGCTTCACAGGGAACAGATGCGATGATAGCAAGGGGGCTGCGTGAAATGCCCGGCAGGTGCCCCCTTCGTGGCTGTACTTACTTCTTGCCATTCCTCTGCCCTCCAAGTGTAGAGAGGACACGGTGGGCCTTGGCAGGCGCGTTCCGGCTCCGGTCTGGCGTGCGGGTTGCACTCGGTCTCTCTGGCGACTTTGTGTGTTCCGATCTGACAGCCCACATGCCGCTGCTGCACGCCTCGGCCACAGGACACGGAGCACTAAGAAGACAGAGGACGTAAGTGGGAGCTTCGGCTCATTTATTTTTTTGTGGGGGGAGTGTGGGGGGTTGTCAGGTCATAGAGGAGGGGAATGCACTCCTAATCCAATGACTTTCATAGCGATCACATCACTTTCTCATTTCCAATGAAAGGGACCCCACATAATGACTTAAATCTGGAAACTCACCGCCCATCAATGCTGCAGAGTGAAGCAGGGACTCAAGTTTGGACGAATCTCTAAAGTTAATAAAACTCTCAGAGGACTGAAGAGGTTGGTAGAGATCATTATGAAACATTTTAGCACAACCCAGAAATAGTGCTGTCATGTGAAACGAAAATTCTAAATGATTTCTATCCTGGAGGATTTGAGGTTCTTGAAAACTGGAGACACAGCACTATACAGGAAGAATTTCTTGGCAGATTAAAAGCACAACCCAAAGAGAGTAAACTACTGAAGATTTTAAGCCCTTATAAGTAGAATTATTTTCTCTAGTCTCTTCCTTTTCTTGCTCCTATTCCTGGAGATAGGGGAATTTTTTTTTTTCAACCCTGGAATTCACTAAAGTATTTGTGTCTATTTACAACCTCAGATGAATATATGAAGAATAAAAGCTGACAAGGAAAAACCATTTCCTCGGGCTTAATGTTTTCAGCCCTTGAAAAATACTGTTAATCATGCTGAAAGATTTTGTTGACCAAGTTGCAAAACACCATATTAAATCTGCAATTAACTTTCCTCTAAATTAATTTTTTAATGGTTTCCTCATTGCTGGGTTTCATAATCTCACTTATGGGCAAGGCCAAGAATTATTGTCTTTATTAAGGTTTTGACAGTCAGAAATTAAAGGCAACATTTGGAAAGAATGGCATATTATTACACTTAGCTATTAAAAATTATTTCCAAATTTTAGTGATAGCCCAGCCTCCAGTAATTTTTCTTGTGTTCAGAAAACAAGTTTAACATACATTAAAGCCATATTGACAAGAGGAAATCTTAAAGAATAGAATCACGCCTTTTTAAACTAGAAAGAAATTCTTGTCCAATTAACCTGCCGCAGCATTCAGTTCTCTCTGAGGCTAATGGAAATTTACTATCAAGAATCACACCCAGATGGATTTTGCTGAATATTAATTTTCTCTCCGTTTCAGATTTTAAGAAAATAGGTGATTCTATTTAGAAGGTAGCTTGGGAAATCATATTGTTCTAGATGAATCTATGCCAGGGAGGAGGCCCATATGTTCACATCAAAGCTAGCTGAACAGAAGAAAATATTTTGGATCAACATAGCTACTATTGTTTGGGTTTAATTGTATTAACTGGATTGAATGAGTTTGTGAACCACAAGAGACCAGACTTTTAAAGTCATTATGTCCTGGGTGTAATGGGAGAGTTCCTGAACACAAGCGATGATCCTATCTACAGAGAATGGCCATTTAATGCTCATTAGAGCTACATGAATAATATTTCCCATCGATTACACTGGAAAAGGATGAACTGTAACATGGTAGAGTTACCACGCCAGTGACAGAAATATTCAAACATCATCAACAACAGCAAACCACCACCACACCTAAAAGCCCTTTGGCTATTTGAATTCGGATTCTTAAATATAAAAGGGTACATTTCTGGAACAATGTATTGGTATCCAAATAGAAATACAAAGAAAGAATAACAGTAGTGCAAACAAATTTGAGTTTGGCATAGGGCTGACATATATTCAAAATCTCACAATGTTTTAATAACCCCAAGAAAAATGAAAACATGTTAAAGACTTTTAGAGCATATAATACTTTTCAGCTTATTAAGGAAATGAAACCTCTTTTTGATGCTATTGTTACTGAATAAATGACTTGTGGTTCAAGGACTGCAAGGTATTAAGAGCCATAAGTGTCCAACATTTAAAAAATCACTTCCTACAATGTCCAGTAATTTTCCAAAAGACAAATTAAGACACAGGAAGGGTTCAATTATACAATATGTTGTTCTGGCTTCTGATTTTCACAAGGTCAAAGCCAGCTTTGAAATAACACATTCAAAAATTTCGACCTGACTTAAATGCACAAGCAAGGTACAAACCCTGCCTTTCTGAATAATGCATCCATGGTAATCTTTGCTCAGAATGAGGTGCACTGCATCAGAGTTAGTCCTCTGTGTTCAACTCTTCTTTCTGTGCTGTCTCAAGGGAGGCAACAGTTTGCATGCAGAGCCAGCCAGGCTTGCTTGGAGAGTTCCAAGAGATTTGTGCAGAAACCCCATGAATAAAACAGCATCAGAAAGACATCTGTGACCCTGGAGGTAGTAATGGTAGTGATGGTGGTGATGGTGTGTGTGTGTGTGTACGTGTGTGTGTGAGTGAATTTAATTTTTATTGTTCTGTTCAGTACACTTTTTAGTTAGTTTGCAGAAGAAAATGTCTGAGCAACCTCTATTAATGTGCCCCTCCCCCAGCCATCATTCTAGTGTGGCCGTCTATTTGTACAGGTTTGAAAATAGATGCTTTCAGTTCTGAACTACTGAGCTGGGAGCTGTTTCACCGCTCTTTACTCCCCGCTGTGCAATGCTAGTATGCAGAGCTCACCAACTTAAAAGAGGAACCTGGTGCTTATTTCCATAGGTAGAAGGGATCTCGATGGAACTTCTGATGTTCGGGAAATCATAACATACACTTGAAAACCTGGGAAGAGCTTTACATACTTCTAGTATTACTGCTGAAATTATGGTGATGACACTCAAGCAGGGACTACCTTGAAGAATAACTGTATAAACTGACTATTATAAATAGTAATAATAGTAAACTTTTACTAAGCACTTACTATATGTCAGGCTCTACACTAGGGTTTCTAGGCCAAAAAATGCTTTGTTGTGGGGGCTGTCCTGTGCATTGTAGGAAGTTTAGCAGCATCCTTGGTTTGTACTCACTAGATGCCAATTGCATTCCCCTTCAGCCCTGAAGTTATGACAACCAAAACTGTCTCTAAATGTCCCATGGGGTACAAAATCACCCCCAGTGAGAGCTTAGCTCTATGCTAAGCATTTTCTGTAAAATATATTTTAAACTTCCTAATAAACCTTTTAGGTAGGTGCTCCACAAATAAATAAAACAGAGATAATCACCCTAGCTCAAGCAAAAACAAAAACAAAAAAACAAAGTAAAATTTCTCTTAGACGACGTAGCATAGCTACTGTTGATTAGAATTTGGCTCCTAGTTTTTCAATATGGTGCCAGTATGATGTGGTCTTTTGAAGTCTATCAGTGAGGAGTGTGGGTGAGAAGCCTGTATTCAAACAATGCAATACCAATGCTCACAGTTCAAATAAAAACAAAATAAATGGATAAAGTCTAGTTTTTATCACTGATCATGTGTATGTGGTTTCCCCAATTTCTCATAGAACACAAGCCACACATTTGCCATTAAACACTCGAAGAACACTTCAGAATCAGACACCACAACTAAGCTGCTCTCATTGTAACTTTAAGAAAAGTCGTAACCAGGAAGGGCTGGTAGATTCATAATGCAATTTGCCAGTTTCCATTTTGGCATTAAGCACTGAAGATCTTTTAAAAATTAATTCTTATTTCATCGAATCTAAGACAACACTGATTACAGACACACCACTATACTTTGTATCACTAAGAAAGAAAACAGGGCTGTTAAGTAAATCATGACACTCCTGTGTGTGTGGCCCATCCTCGCCTCAAAAGTGTAGAACTATGAGCAAGACCTGCATTTCAGGGATGATGGGGGCATTCATTATGGGTGAATAATGAAGTGTGACTATCATTCTAATCTGATCATTTATTCTCTTTATTTCTGATCTTTATTTAAAACAATACCTTTCTATAGGAATAGGGTAAGTTTAAAAAACTTTACTCTGGAATGCTTTTGTATTGTAGGAATTCCAAGTCTTCATATTTATCAATCTGATTCAAGAATCTGATGAGTTTTGTCTTAAAATTTCAGGGGCATCCTTAGTTCTTAATCAAAAACACAGCTAAACAAATTGAACATAAATTTTTGAGGGAAAAAAAAAAAACCTTTAAGACTTTATTGAGGCTACCCTCCTGCCCCACCAAAAAATAAACCTTATTTCCTTTACAAATTCAATATTTCAAAAGATGTAGAAATGAAACATTCCATTTTAAACCTCAAAACACCAATTTTGGGGTAGGGGCTGAAGGTCGGCATGGCTACAGCAATCTCCTGTCCTAATATTCTACATGTCTTAT
Organism: Lemur catta; assembly: GCF_020740605.2. Classification (NCBI taxonomy): domain Eukaryota; kingdom Metazoa; phylum Chordata; class Mammalia; order Primates; family Lemuridae; genus Lemur; species Lemur catta. Next base: position 26,751,667 of record NC_059145.1, on the reverse strand, counting down.
TATCATCAGACATTTTGACATGATGAGAAATTACACTAATTATTCTTCCTACCTTGGAGACAGGATAACTGGACTATATAGCTGCAAGCAGAAAACAGAAGGACCAGATATAAAATCTTCCAAATATTGTTGCAAAAGGACAATCATTACTCTTGCTTAATATCGCTGCCTTCGGGATACTGCTGTTTACCACCCAATCATGGGTAAGCCAATAATCTTTAATGACGCAGATCATCTATCTCCATCCACCATTGGGTCTGATTATTTGCAGGTACACTTCTAAATTGTACAAATCAAATTTTACCCATGCAGCACCCCGTCTTGCCTGCTTTTATAATTCATTTCTACAAATCAAACCAGGACATTATAAAGCTGGCCACAGACCATTACATAACTGTGTTTACTTGCATTTTCTACAAAGGTGACTTGACTTTTTGAAGCAATGTTTTGAACAGGTGTGGGTTTTTTTTTTTCTGGGGAGGCATTCTGATAATCCTATTACCTTATGTTCACAAAACCCCCCAGGGTTTAAATCTAATCATCCCAGCTTTGTAAGCAATTTTAGGCTTCCCATCAAGATCACAAGATGCTGGATTAAAACTCACTCTGTGTTTACCAATAAAGAACAAAAGATTTTTTTTTAATTGTCTTTTCTTGTGGATAAATTGGCCTTTAAAATGAGCATCATTTACATGCTCTGAACTTAATATTCAGAGGGAATACAAACAGTTAAGTAGAGGCCGAGGAACATAAAGAAAAATAACAGAGCATGAATGTCTACAGGAGGACAAGCTAATTAGTGTGGTATCTTAAATAATGTTAGCTGCAGGCTTTGACATGAATCGAACAGCTCCAAAAATAAAAGGGCTGGAAGCCAACAGATGACAATGGTCACTTACAGAAACCATGAGGAAGGATGACCCAGTATGAAATACTGTCTTGACTGTGCTCCCTTAAGGAAGCCAGAGGAGGAACTAGCTCTGGCTGGGCACAGATTCTTTGATTGTAAAACGAAAACAAACACACAAACACAAACCCATGCTTCATTATGATGAAGGCCTTCAGAGGGATGAGGCTACCGGCTGGGGAATGGTGCACCACGTTTTATGTTTCTGTGACACAGACTATGGCGGGAGGAATGGACGATCATGATGCCAGCTCAGGACAGTTAAGAAAAATTCAGGTTTCTGGAGGAATTTTCCATTAGTCATGTTGAAATGGAGGATTCCCAAATCCTCTCCATGTTAACATAGCTGTGTTCCCGGCTCTGGAACAATCAATTCTAGATAGGTGCTGCCCACCTTGAACCTAGTTTCCCACCAATTCTCAGCAATTATCTGCATGATGCTTCACTGCATGGAAGCACTGGAAATTCAGCAAAACCTCATTGAATCAGATCAATGGAGAGAAGGATCAGCATTAAATAAGGAATATTTTAAAAGAAATTGTGCCTCATTACTTTGAAGTTAGCACCTTCCACCAGGCTGAGAAAATGTACGAGTGTGGAGTTATGAGATTACTCTAAGGACTAGCTATGAATGGCTTTAGTTCACATACCCAGTGTTTATAGATAAACAGAAGCTTTTAAAGTTCCTGTTTCAAATTCAACAGGGAAACTCTCACACTGAGTTCCTGACTAGCTTAGGAAATGTTTAGAATTAGGGGAGTCTAATTGTAATCAGTATCTTGGGTACTCACCCTCTCTTCCCCATCTCATACACGCATCACACTCATCCAAACAAAATATTACTCTTGAGAGTCTATTAGATTCAAGACCCCTGAAAAGCACTTGGCATTCATTATTGTATTAAATCTTCATAAGAACCATATGAAGTAGGCTCAGTGAGGTTAAACAAATCACCCCAGGTCACATGGCTAGAAAATGACAGAGAACTCTCCCTTCTGTCCCTCACCTCTGTTGTAAACAAGGAAATGGGCGGAGAAATATTTTCTAACACTTTCTACAGACAGCCTTTTCTTCGAGAACATCCAAGGTAAATTCAGACTCACTCCCTGCCAGGTGACTATGGTCAGCTTGAGTGCAATATGAATTAGTGGTTTTCTACGTGGCGACTAATAATGCAATAGCATCAGTGAAGCATTGAGGGGCCCTCTGTGCTAGGTCTGACACCAATTACCTCTTAGAATTCATCCTCAGAACCATCGAATTAGAGATATTTTCCAAAGCTCCAAGGGCTGAAGGCACTTGCCCAAGGTTGCACAGTTAGTAAGTATCCTGACTACTTAGGTAAAGATTCCTCCCTCCCGGTCCCCGAGCTGCCCTCTGTAAAACCAAGACCATGCAGAGAAACACAAGTGAACACGCTGGTGTCAGCCGCGTGGCCGCAGGTAAGGAAGCAGTCGGGAGAGGAGAAGCAATGCTCACCTGACTCCAAGCGCCAGCCTTCCATTTAGGGCATCTTCCTCCTCGGCACTTTCTGTGCCCATGTGGCTTAGGAAGGTGTTTACAGTAATCACTCTCTAAATGGCTTCCATCTTTTGCCATGCAGTAAACATTTCGTTGTTTATGCCCTCGACCACAAGAGACAGAACACTGCAATATAAAGCAATGGCAAGGTTGTTGTTGTTTTTTAATCACATGGAGTTTGATAAAAAAAAAAAAAACCTGCGTTGTGAGATGTTAAGACAATGCCTAACAAGTTACCGTTCCCCTCTTTTACAGCACCATTTTGGATTGTATCTCAAGGCTCAATAGGGAAGAAAGATGGCACTGGGGAAAAAATGTCCGTGGCATTATAGCAGCAATCCTGTATGGCATTTTGGCTCACTCAACGGTGTGGGTAAATCCTGATAATTTAGCCAAAAAACAAAAACAAAAACAAAAAAACAGGCTCATGAATTAAGGAGGTCCTTACTATGAAATAGTAAGATATTTCTTCAACAGAATGCCTTGTGATTCACCGATTGGGATAAAGGTGCACAATTAAATGATTTAAGGAAACTCTTCAACCATTTTCCAGAGGAAAAGCTCTCGTTTCCCCAGTCCATCGGGAAGAGGTGAAAAAGGCACGTTAGAAACTGAAAGGTAAGCTGGCAGGTAAGTCCGTGCCAATTTCGGGAGGGAGGCATTACCTTTCAACTTTGATCTGCAGGTTCACTGAACTGTTTTAAATGTGACCTTGTCTGACCACATCTAAGAAACTTGACTTTGATTTCAGATTAGGTTTCTCAGGAAGGTTTAGGAATCAAAGTGCCCATGGAATCAGGACAAAAATTTGATATGACAGCTTCTTGTAGAACAGGCAAGAGGCTGGCCCCAGTGAGTGCACCGAGATATGCAACGTCCATTGCCTCATTAGCGATTACAGAAGTCATTACCACTTGGATCCTAAGCTGCTGGCTCGGGTTTTCAAGACACATTATTTCCCAGTATAATGTTCTTGCTTTTTAGAGGGAAACGGGTTTAAGAATGAAGAACAAAATGTGAAAACGCAATGAAAACAGATTTCAAGTGTCACTTCCTTCTATTCAATATTTTTTATATCCCCCATTAACTTTGTGATTTTTGTTAACTGAAATTACCAGCATGCCCTTTTACGCCTAATATATAAATAGCACCACGTAAAACATGTAGCCTAATGTTAATTCAACCACTATTACCAAGCGTGCTCAAAGTTACACCATTCATAAATGTGCCCCAGATGTTTTTCTTGTAGAGACAAACCATTATTAAAACTTCAATAGTAGCTGATAGGGAAATTTAAAATATATACATTAATACATTTGGCTTTAACTTTTTCACTTTAGGAGGTAGAAACATTGCTGTTTTCATTTGAACTCTCATCTTATGAATATTATGATGTGGTGTAGTCATTCTGAAAATCTTAATAGAGTTTACAGTATGGAAGGAAAGAGCCAAAATAAAAATATCCGTCATTCACCCTAAAGTGTTTTGATGTATATAAAGACTTTGGGATATAACTATAAAAGGCTTTTAGAATGAGGTTCCTAGATGTATTCTACAAATCTCTGAGAGTGGTCTAATGACTTGCACACAGATAATCCCTATTATGAGTGACCAATTTTAATATTTTAAAATGTTACTTTGACATGAAGATAAGGGCACAATTAGAATTTGGGATGAGCTCATTTGTTTATTAAACATTTTTTTTTTTTTTTAGAGACAGAGTCTTGCTCTGTCACCCTGGGTAGAGTACAGTGGCATCATCGTAGCTCACTGCAACTTCAGACTCCTAGGCTCAAGCGATCCTCCCGCCTCAGTCTCCCAAGTATCTGAGACTATAGGCATGCACCACCATGCCTGGCTTATTTTTCTATTTTTAGTAGAGACAGGGTCTCGCTCTTGCTCAGGCTCATCTTGAACTCCTGAGTTCAAACAATCCTCCCACCTCAGCTTCCCAGAGTGCTAATACTACAGACACCAGCCAGCATACCCAGCCTATTTATTCAACATTCATTGAGCACCTACTATGTTCCAGAAATTATACAAAATACTAGGAATATAGTGGTGAACAAAACTCACATAGTCTCTGCCCTCATGGAGCTTACAGATCAGTGAGGGAAACTGACATTAATTAAATGATGACAAACATAGCCTGGGCAGGGTGGCTCACACCTTAATCCTAGCACTTTGGGAGCCCAAGGCAGGAGGATAGCTTGAGTCCAGGAGTTGGAGGTTGTGGTGAGCTATGATATTGCACCCTTGCACTGTAGTCTGGGTGACAGAGCAAGAACCTGTCTCTTAAGAAAAAAAAATATGTATGTGTGTATACATACATGCACACATAGTGATTATTCATTGAGATGAGTCGTATGAAACAAACAGGCTGGAATGGTTTCATTCCAGGAAGAGGGCTCCCTGAAACAGGCATTCCCTGGGGTCAGACCAGCAGAGCTCACAGGCCATAATAATGAGTTTGGATTTCATTCTGCACGAGATAGAAAATCACAGAAGAGTTTTAAGTTAAAGTAAGACATGGTCTGAATTTTGTTTCAAAAATTTTACTTTGTGTACTGAGTGCAGATTGCATGGGAATAAGAAAACTGCTCAGGAAGCTGCGATGTTTGTCCAAGCAAGAAGCAGTGGTGGCTTGGGTTAGGGTGAAGAACATCCGGGTCAGGGAAGTTGGTGGGTTTAAGGTTTGTATTGTGCTTTTTAGGTAGAAATGACAGTTCGGCTGCGGGATGGAGACGAAAGGGTAATACCAGGGATGACTTTTTAGGTTTCTGGTTTGGGCAACTGGACAGATGGTCCTAACACTTACAGAGATGGGGAATAATGGAAGAAACAGCACTGAGAGTCAAAGATATATTTATTTCTAGGAAATGGGTTGGACTTAAAGAGTATGGAATCACAGGTGGTAACGCTTGCTTGATTAGGAGGAAGAAACATAGCTGTATTAGAGTAATCAAATGAACAAGTGAAGACTTAAAGTAAGTCTATCTGTAGGGACAGTCATTTCGATACACAAACAGTCCAAACAAGCAGCCCCTAATATGGAGAGCAAAAAGAGAGTTGATGGAAATACTAATTTAGTAATCAGCCGTGGTCATTAGAAGATACAGCTTAAAAGCAGGCAATTTATAGAGGCAGAATTAGAAAAGGCACAACACATTTATTATATGCCAGACACTGCCTAAAGACTTTATATACATTATCTCATTTAATCACCCAATAACCCAATGAAACTCAATAACAGAGACAGGTACTGTTATTGGAGACAATCGGTCTTTTCAAAATGGCCTAACCACAATACTTTATGTACTGCTTCCGACATGAGTCCAGCACAAGTGGGTACGTATCCATTGGAACAGTAACAGCGTAATGAAAAACAGTTAAATTATTGACAACTTCACTGATAATTTATCTGAGGTGCAGCCAACATCTGTTGTTAATGAAATGAAGTAATTTTTCAATATGATGCCTTAAAATCTTTTAAATATCTTTTTAATATCTGGATTAGCTGCATCCTACCCATTCCTACGTGTATTTTTCTTATTTGGGGACTTGAATGAGATTGACTTGGAAAAAAGAATGCAAAACTTTTAGCACGACTCACCGCACATACTGTTTGCCTAACATTGTTAAGATCTAAAAGCGATTAGGAAATTCTCAAGGTATCTAATCTGATAGCAAACACTCTTCATTTAATGCTAACTTACCAATGAAGAAAAGCAGCCGCTCAAATCTAACAGGTTTATTAATGGATCTATTATGACTTCATCAAGGAGCTGTCATTTTGACAATCAAACACAAGCTTCAGCTTTTATATTCTAAGGGAAATTTCCATCTGATCTTTTCCAGTCTTTTCCCAGGCATTAACTTTTACATCAACGTGCGTCACTGAGATATAATAGTTAAATTTAGTGCGTCATCTAGTACTCGTTATTTACTGGCTACATATCTGACAGTTTTTGCTCTCGGGAACGTTTTAATTCCTTAAATTTGCAGCTGAAATAGCCTCCTACTTTTCCAATAGGACTCTTTTCTCTTGGGAAAAAAAAACCAACTTGTGTAAGAGCATGATTTTTCTCCCTGCTTTGAGCAAGACTCTCAAACAATGTAATCTCTGCTTGTTACTTAGAAACGCCAAGGTCAGCATCCCAAGTGTGTGGGCTTTCAGGCTTTTGTTTCTGTGAGGCCGTTTGAAGGGGATGTTGGAATGTGGAGCTTTGTTCAGATGTTGTGTTAACACTTTCCACTGACTAAGGTCTAAGAGTTTAAAATCCTTGCATTTCGACTCATCTGGTGGAAACAAAGTCAAAGACGTGGGCAGTTTGTTCTTAACCTCTACTGAAGGTCTGCTCTCTCTCGAGCAGTAGTTCTGGATATGGTGCAGGTGGATTTGGGTCTGGTTTGCTTTCCTGGTTTTAGAGGTACCCTGCATCAATCCTCTCACTCATACGGAGGGGCATGTACTCTCAGCCACCGAGAAACCAGCAAACAACCCTGTTGTGTCTGCCTGGATGAGAAGCACCACAGACCTAAAAAGAATAAGATCTGCAGAGTTGCTGAGGCTGCTGAGGACCCGGGCATCCAGATGAAGATGGAGTTCCACATCTGGTAAAGATACCATAAGGACCCAAGAAGGAACAAGAAGGAGAAGGTGGAGGTCAGGGATGCACCTGGAATCTGGCCAGAACGAAGCTTCTGGGTGGGGCTGGAAGATGCTGGGGCTTAGAGAAAGCACTGGACGGGGAGGGGTGGGGACCAGGCCGCCTGAGCTGCAGCAGATGCTGCACATGTGTGAGTTAATGGATGGTCCAGAGGAGGCAGCCCTACCACAGTGTCTGGGCACAGTGCTATGTAGCAAGGTGATCCCCATGTCCAAGCCGTCTGTGCAGATGAGATTCTGTACATACTAAATGTGCAGTGGGGGATGCTGATCAACTAGTCCGCATTTCCAACCACAGGACTGGCTGACAGCAGGCTAGAAAGAACCAGGTCTGAAAGGCTAAGAATCGTGTCAAATACTGGAACCTATTACCAAGTTAAGGCAAAACTCTTTTGATCTAAGTGTTTTTGACAACTAGGTAGATAATGATCACTCTGAGACAGGGGGGAGAAGTTCTGAGATAGAAGACTGTTAATTACTCTTCAAGGCCTTTCCCCTGTGATTCTACAGAATATGCAAATAACATTTAAATCACTTCATTTAAAAAATATTCTGTTGTATCTTTTCATAACAAACAAGCTCTTCTTGATTCTGCTCTTATTTTGACTTTGTTTAACAAAGCATGAAGTCAAACTTTATCAGGAAAGTACGTTATCAGAGAGGATGCAATGCTTATGCCCAAGGTTCAGGACTGCCCTTCCAATTATAGAGACAAATGAAGCGAATATCGCATGAGCCTCACACCACTGGGAAAGGCAACAACTGTTCCACCAGAAAAAGAACGGACATGCAAAGACAGAGGTTGAGAGATCTAGTTTCAAACGCTGTTCAATAGAAGGCCTGGAAGACCTGTGGGCTTGTCACCTAGAAAAAATATAGTAGCTGCAACTCACCCGTGTTTATTTACTGCTTTCCACTCTGTAGCCAGTCAGCAAATATTTATGGAAATGAATGAACATGTGAAAGCTATCGCCATCACAGGAGAAGTGTACTATAAGCTATATGTCATGTTTTCACACAGGTTGGAAAGAAAGAACCACCTGGGATCTGACTCACAGTGCTAATGCTGAACTAATTTGGCACAAGTTATTTAGATTCACAAAGGCTACTCCAACGGCACTCTTTCAGTTTGAGCAGAACTTATGAAAATCACAGCAGGCGTTTTCACCGTGTTCTTACTGGGTTGAAGAACTGGTTGAAGAACACTGGTTTTTCTCATTTAATCCCAACAGCAGCCTGGTGGCTCAGGTACCATTAGTATTCCTTTATACAGATAAGGAGACTGAGGGTCAAAGAGGGGATATCCCTTGCCCAGGGTCACAGAGCCAGGCAGCGGTAGAGTTAGGCTATGAAAATACCACGTCTGTCTCTAGAACCACCATTTTAACCCTTACGCTACCCTGGAAGGAGGGCTTGGTTAAGACAACAGGCTGCTCACCTCCACTAACCCACGGTGACAGGGGAAAGCAGGGACCTCAAGAAATGTCTCTTCACACTATTTTAGAGTCCTCTGATTCCTCAGTCTCCCAGAGAGTGGCTATGCCATGTTAGTATTTCTGACTTGGATACTTTTTTCACAACGCCTTTAGCACCTTGGGAACAAAGATACGACAAAAAGCAAACATCCAATCCCATCAGTAAAGGGCCACATTTCCCCTTAACTGAAGTCACACTCTGCCTTTCTCTTAGCCATCTTTTGAGGGTTTACTAACCCTTTGAGGCCTGCCTGATGCCACATGGCGAGTTATCAATTCTGTTGACCAGCGAATGGCTCTTTGCATGGTCAAGAATGGGAAGGCTGCAGGTTGTCCATTCTGGCCTGCCAATCACCAAGGAAAAATAATCTCTGGAATGTCTGAGCTATAGAGCATCGTAAAGATTATTCAGTCCACCTGTTTATTTCACAAATTCAAGACTAGAGAAAAGGAGGCATGGCACGCTCACAGTCCCACAGCAAGGAAGGAGTAGATGCGGGCTTGGGAGGTTTTTGTCCCTAGCAGAGAACACTATTAGGCGCCAATCACACTGGCGGTTTGTGGTCAGGTTCTGGTGTTCTGCATGTTATTCAGGAACCACAGCTAACCAGACACCCTGATTCTTTCCATTCCAAATTGGGCATGCTCGCATAGAGCTAGCATCACGGGCAAGGAACAGCCAAGGCAGGCATAGATTCTGCACCTGTGGCTTTGAGGGATTGCCAACATCAACATAAACAAGAATGAGTGTAACGACCTCTTGTTCCAAGGCACCAGTTAAGATCAAATTCCAAGGGGGGCTTGTGCCTGGGTGCCAACACAGGAAACAACAGCTGGCTGCAGGAGGTGCTTGTCTTCACTTTTCTCTAAAATGTAGCATGAGTTTGGGAGTCAGACAGACTTGGGCTGGAATCCTATCTGCCATTGTGCCACGGTGCCACCGGGAGGCAAGTGACTTAACCGCTCTCAGCTCAGATTTGTTGTCTGGAAGATAGGACAATAGCAGTATCTATACCCAATATACTTGGTGTTACGGTTAAATGACACTATGCATACAAAGCTCTCTATATTTTGACCCGATAGCATAAAAATAATACATGTTTTAACTATGACTACTATGACTGTTTCTACTCAGCAAAGTCTTTTAGAATATCTCCTAACATGAAGTTAAAAAGGTGAGTATTTTTAAAAATATGTGTTAACTAGTAGACTCTAAGATTAACATTCTAACGCAGGCATTGATGGGTAAAGGTGGGACTTTGGCAACATCTCACACCTGGGCATGAGTGAAGTGCTTTCTTTTCCAAAGCTCACAGCGAAATCCACAGAGCAGACATCAGTGTTGACGATTCCTTCTGCAGTGCCCCTTTCTCTCTTAGAGACTACGACTTATTCACATGGTGTCTTCTCACCAGAGTAAGGAGAGGAAAGACGCCACATCTGAATGCCACGTCTCTTGTCTACTCCGTCGTTCCCTGCTCATACTCACTGTCTCAAGAACTACTGACATTTCTCATTTGTTTTTGTGATGCCATTTCTTTCATGGCCTGAGACACAGAATTGTCAGGGATGACCATTAGGAAATACACAGTCGCTCGCTTCCCTGCGGCGCCCTGCCCGGCTGTGGGAGTTGTCACAGTCCTTTGTGAAAAAAGCGTATCTCATTATTGGCCACATGAACCCATTTAGGGGGGTTTTATGGGGCTTCTCACAAGACAAGAATGGCTCAGAACAGGGGCAACAGGAAGCAAAATATTGAGGAGGAAGGGAAAGAAAGCTCTACCAGGAAACAAGGGCTGTGACTTCAGGCCGTAAAGCCAGTATTGACAGGCCTGCCTGATGGCTGTTTGCATCTGGGACCACCCTGGCACTTATTACCATGAAAAGGAGCCGAGAGCGTTTGAGATTGGCAGGGAACACCAAAGAAGAAAGCGGATGCAGGAGTCATGGTCATTGCAGCCACAGCCGGATGGGGCATTAGGCCACCCTCCCATCCCCACTGCACCCCCAGCACCCCCAGCCTTTGCAATGCTACAAAGGTCTAAGAAAAGGAGCTAAGACTCGCACGTCAACTCCTGGAGCACACTTGAAGGCTGCTGTCAATAGGAGAGCCAAGTAGGTGGCCCTGCAGATGCCCAGCAAGGGAGATGGCAGGGCCAGCAAATGAGGGGAGACAGGGAGAGGGGGTCGTGCCCTCCACCCCCGTTACCCCAGGAATCACAGGGCAGAGGGCTCTCCAGCTGCACCCCCCATCTCACAATGGAACAGCCTCGTAGTAGAGGGGGAAAATAAATCTTAACATTAAGTATAGCAGCATATGAAATTAGTTATGCAAACCAAATTGAGGTTCTTCTTGTTCTCTAAGAATGTAAATATTACACTTTTTCTCCCCATCAACAAAGAAACAAAAACCAAGGGAACCTGCAAACGCGGCACCTGCTGAATTCTACTGTGGCCATATCCAGGGGTGCCCGGGAATCTGAGGCACATCACCAGGCCCTATTACCCCTCACGTGCCCTTGGATCTCCCCTTCCCAAGTGCACTGCCTGTTTTTGTAGGACTTCTTTTCCCTTTCAAGGTTATACCCAGTGATTATTTGCAACCTGACTGCAGCAGAATAACGATGTTGGCATTTTTCAGGAAAGAGGTGAAGACGGTGAAAGAACCCACCCTGAGCCTGCCGCAGGATGATTTATGGAAGCAGTCTGGAAGACGGGGAGGGTGGTGGGGGAGATGTTTGTTCCAGGATCCCTGTTCTCAGCTGTTCCAAAGATGAGTGAAGAAGTGTCTGAGTAAGTAATTGATGGGAAAGTTACGGCTGGTAGGAACAGTGACCAGAGTTTCCTGATACTCTGAAGGTGGACTGTGATGGAGGGCCCTAGCTGGAGGGCTCATGGCTACCTGGAAATGTCGGTCTGCCAGCAGATAGATGACACTGCTGGGGCAGACCCGCTTGACATGACTTATGTGATGGCCACAGGCTGTTAGTTAGGGACGGGCCTGGGAAGCTTAAGCCACCTTTGGGACCACTTCTGGAGAAAAGCAATCCATGCAGTCTGTCTCTGGACTCTCATGTACCTAACCAGTGTCCACCCCTTGAACCTTGTCCTCTTCCCAAAGAAGCTATCTATGTGTCAATCAGCCATTTACAAGACCCAGGACAGAGTGCATTTAATTGCCTTATCCAGTCTTATTTCCTCTGCCCGGCTGGCCCTTCCTCCATGAGCTCAGTGTGAAAGGAGCGTCTGTCCGGGCTAACATGCCAGATACACTACACTGCAAAATTTACAACCTTTGGGGGAAGCAGTTTATATAATTAATTTGCTTTTGGGTGGATATTAATATCAACCCCAGAACTGACATGTACATACGTATATCTGAGCCTGTATCCAGAGAAATGTATGTCAGGAGGAGGGAAAAAGGTCATTTCAACCATTATTGAATTAGATGCTCATCCTCCAATTTTGCACTGCTCTATCGGGAGTTCAGACACAGACAGTCACTCTCAATATACATTATTCAAGTCCTCTGCGGCTTTTCTCGTCACCTGTTCCTGCCTACCTTTTGGTAAAGAAACGGCTCAAAAGTACCAGTATGAAAGGACAAGATGAGAAGAAATAAAAGTCAGCTAAAATGTAAATGGCTTACAACACGGAAGACTTGGCATTTAAAGTAGATAAAATTGTGTTTGATGGTTTTCTGCAAATTTCAACGATTCTTACACTACTCTGAGATGTATTCAAATGGAAATGGAAGGATTAAGGCAAGAGAGTGTGGGAGTTATGGACAGGATTTGGGGACCAGTCAGACCTGGTTTGACCAGTACTATCTCTTCCTTTGCCATCTTCTGCAAGGTCCTTAACCACTGCAAGGATCTATTTCCAATTCTGTCCAACAGAGATGGAAATGATGGTGAATACACATCTCAAACTTAACATGTTCAAAAGAGAAGTCCTGATCTTCCTCCACAAACCTGTTCTTCTGATAGACTTCCCAATTTCAACTGATGGAAACCATTCTTTCATTTGTCCAGTCCAAAAAACTTGGAGTCATTTTGACTCCATTCTTTCTCTTGTACCCCACATCCGAACCAAACTCACAGCTATCCTTCAGCACTACCTTTTTTGTTTTTTGTTTTTTTTTTTGGACACAGGGTTTCACTCTGTTACCTAGGCTGGAGTGCAGTGGTGTCATCATAGCTCACTGCAACCTCAAACTTCCAGGCTCCAGTGATTTTCCTGCCTCGGTCTCCAGAGCAGTTGGACTATAGGTGCACGCAACCATCCCTGGCTATTTTTTTTTTTATTTTTAGTAGAGACGGGGTCTCGCTTTTGCTCAGGCTGGTCTTGAACTCCTACCTCAAGTGATCCCGCTGCCTCGGCCTCCCAGAGTGCAAGGATTACAGGTATGAGCCACAGTGTCCGGCAACATTACCTTAAAGATCCATCAGAATCCTACCCCTTCTCACCACCTCCCCTGTGACCACTCATCTGAGCCACTGCTGTCTCCCATCTGAGTTCTGCAATGGCCTCCTAATGGTCTCCCTGCTTCCTACAGATGCTCCTCCTATAGCCTCCCTGAATTCAGAAGCCAGCGTCATCCTTTTAAAACAAATTCTTGTTCCTATTCAAGCCCTACCACCACCACCACCTTCACTGTCAGGGGCTTCCTATTTCACTCAAAGCAAAAGCAAAGATCCTTCCAACAGTCTAACCCTCTCCTTTGCCCCACAAGCTATCTCAGCTTCACCTGTAATTACCTGTCCTACTATTGCAGCCACACTGGCCACTTTGCCATTGCTAACACGTGGCTGGCACGCTCCTGCGTTCGAGTCTTACCCTACAATACTCTTCTCCAGGACACACACATGGCTTGTATTTCGTATTTTCCCAGAGCATTGCTCAAATGTCACCTATTTAATGGAGACTTCCCCAAACCTCCTTAAAATTGCAGTTCCCGCCCCCTCTTCCATGCTATTCCCTATCCCTCTTCCCTACTTTATTTTTATCTATGGCACTTATCATCTTCTTTCATAATATATATTTTACTTTTTTTGTTTTGTTTGTTATTTATAATTTCTCCCCACTCTCTACTAGAATATAAGCTTGATGAGTTCAAGGGTTTTTGTGTTTTGTTCACTCTTACATCCATAGTGCCTAGAACAGTGCCTGGTTTACAGAAAACACTCAAACATTTATGGAATGTACAAATGAATGCACGAAAGAGTGAATAAATAATAACCAAAAGAACCCAGAGCCGCTTATCTCACAAGAATATTTAAGGATTAGGTAAACATTCTGCACAATGCTCAGTTTATTGTCAGAACCAAATAAATAACTATTGCTCTCTCTTATCTCTTGTGTCCATTCAGTCCAAAACTGGCCAAGTACTTTTGTGGTTTAATATTTAATTCATTGCTACATAACTAAATACTGCACAGGGGACATCTAAGGGGAAGTTTATCTGAGAATACATTACAAGATAAGCAGACAGCAGGCAGAAGCTCAGAGCTCAGAATGCTTCACTGTCCCGCAAATGTAAGACCAACTTTGAAAGTTCAGCTCTGAGCCATGGATACCACCATATACCGTGAGTGTCATATACTACAGTTTCTCCTCCCCAAAGATGCCACTTAGAGTGCACTTTTGTCATATGGAAAAACACAGACATACAGACTGAAAATAGAATACAAAGAAATGCAACGGACAGGAGTGGATTCTATCAAGGCCGAGTATTTTTAATCTCCATTCTGCCTGGGAACATCTAAAAGCGAAAAACTGAACTCTCACACTTGTTTCAAAACAATGTATCTCAGTTTATCCTGACCTGATCTTTTTTTTTTTTTTAAAGTTTTCTTTCATTTAGAAAAATGCTCGCAAAGTATAGGATATCCAGGATTATAAAATCAATATCAAACCCAAGATTTTGTAACTAGAGTGAACTCAGTAGAACGAAATCATGGCCACACGCCTGCACACTATATAGCACCACCACCAAGGCTCTCTCTTATGTGGAGTCCTTGTTACCCAGATATTAGGATCAGGCTATGTCCAGAAAGACCTAGTGTTCTGAGCTCAGCAGGACCTTTCCTTATGGATGTACTAATCCTCATCATTCTAGGACACTGTAAATGCCCCGGGGGAAGCCTACCTATCTCAGAGCTCTGGTCTGAGATTGCTGAGTGACCAAGTCCAATTTTTGAGTTTCTTTGAAAGCCAAGTAAGTGTAAAAATGTCCTGTTCAAAAATCCAAATATTCAGCTACCTCTGACTTGTGATAAATATAATAAACCAAACCAGGAACCTGGCTAAAAACCCATGGGAAACACTCAGATCCCAAGGACTCAGCTTTGGGGACTTTTACAAATCAGAGGAGGCTAAACCAGTTTCCACTCTGGCAAGGGCTTGTTTCTTTTATGTGTCCCCAATCAAAATGAGTGTTTCTAGAAGTTTTGAAAGTCCCCCCGCCCCCACCAAAAGGCAGTGAGAAAACATGGGGCTTTGGATTCTATCAGGTTTGGATCCAAGAATTTCCGATTGTATAATGTTGGGAAACTTGTTTAACTTCCTTGAGTCTCGGTTTTCCTAGCTGCACAATGGACATCATAAAATCCACTTTGCAGGGATTACATGAGGATTAGCAACAGTGCATTCAAAGCATCTGGCCCAGGCTGTGGCTCACAGCAGATGTTCAATAATTGGGGGCCTTTGTTATTATTTTCTACTTCCAGTCAAATCCATCTGGCTGATTGCAGATGAACACCTTTATGTGCCACATCAGGAAATGTAAGACAATCAACTGGTCATTGATTGATGACTGTGAAATGCAGAAATTCCTGCAATCAAAGAAGTGAGCTTTCGTTCTCATTCATTTAGGGAAGATTTGCAGGTGCTCAATTTATAGCCTAGAATCACGGGTAAGATTATATTTAGGCAAAATTCAAAATTCTACTTTTAAAAGGCTTTTGACATAGTCCATTGGCAATTTAACATTCTCATTAATTCTGGAAGGTGGTACCCACTGCCTTATGAAGAACCAAGATCTCTTCTACATTGGGTATAGGTCTGTTTTTTAAATAAACATTTCTGTGGTCTTCCATCATATAAAGTTTGAGCACTGTGGGGAAAATCCAATGTTTCATTAGAGCTTAGGTCCCACCATAAAACTTCTGAGGCTAATGACAGTGTCTTGGGTTCACCTTGTTTGCCTTTCCTCTACCGATAGATCTCTTCTCCAGTGGAAAGCTTTGGAGTCACTCTTAGTGTTTATGGCCATTGTTAGTGATCTTTTTAAAAGAAAAGAATTGAGATTGATTTTCCTTCTAGGACCGAGAGATACATCATCTAAAATGTTCTCTGGCCCTGTGATCTCAGGGTTGCACCTGCCATTCTGAGTGTATATATGTGTGTGTCTGTGCGGCATGAAGGTTGGGCTTGGTAAATATACAGCATTTGCCATCTTGGGAAGCAGGAAAGATTTGCAACATGGAAAAGAGGAGGTATGGAGAGGTAGGACTTATGGGAAACTTTCTTTCCCAGAAGTCTATGTACAGAAAAACCAAGTTAAAAGCCAACATCTGTAAAAACTGATCGATCACCTATGTATAGTTTCTTCTCATGGGTTAAAAAAACAACTCAGCGGATGGGGAAATAACTGATTGTGAAAACATGACCTCTACAACATGACAATGTGTCTTCCTTGGGAGGAGGAAGAGAACAATTTTATAACTTCAAGGATTTCTCTGACTTAAGAAACAGGGATTTCGTATCAAACATGTTTGGGAAATGCTGCAGACCATATCCACCTAATGCCCCTAAGAATATGGAAAGTGAAATTCTGCTGTGAAAAATCCATAGAACTACCAGAGATCCCTGTTGCCCCCAGGGGACATCTGCCAGTGGCAGGAGACACTGACTCGGTTGTCACAACCGAGAGGGCACACTATTAGCATCTCAAGGATGCTGATAAATACCCTACAATACCCAAAACAGTCCCCCATGACAAAGAATTACCTGGTCCCAAATGTCTACAGAGCCAAGGTTGGGAAACCCTGCTTTATACCTATTCACTATCCAGGTACCTCTGTCTTATCCTTAATCAGAAATTGCCAGATAAAAGTCTCTCTAGAATTAATCCTACTTTTAGAAGAGTTCTCAAAAGAGAAACCCACTCCACTTGGGCACTGAAGTCTGCACAATTCCTAGATATTGCTGGACTACTAACTTATGAGATAATTCTGTCATCGCTGAGGGAAGCTCTGTTTGAAACACAAAATTAAAAGGAACCTACATGTATGAACTGTCAGTGCTACTGGAATAATCCTAATGTTATGAACATGTTGAGGAGTAACCCTTGTTTTCTTAGAAATGTCCATCCACATTTATGGCATTTTTTCCCAAAGTCCATCACTCTTGTTAAAGTTGCCATGTGGAATTTCGATTGATCATTTTGGGCCCATTGGTACACATTTACAGTATCTGTCCCCTCTTTCCATGTCCACCCCGCCCTGAAATGAGTGATGTTGCTTGTTGGTTTGCAAATTCATAGTGTGGTGGGGCAAGTCTGAGACCTCGTATTTTCAGCTTATCCTTGAAAACCCTGTTTGGATTTGGCTGCCCGTGGTGGCTTCCTGGGACGTCACATACATTCTATGGGAAATTCAACTCTCCAGGACAAGAGCTTTTTCTAACTGGTGCCATTCCACAGGGCTTGCAGCTGTGACTTTCAACTTTCACCTCTGAATGCGACTCCTCCCTCTCCTCAACAGACGTACCCATGCTGGCACTATTTCCAGATTTGGGGTGAGACACTTCTTTGTTGTTGGGGGCTGTGCTGTGCATTGTAGGATGCTTAGCAGCATTCCTGGCCTCCCACACTAGATGCCAGTAGCCCCCCATCCCCATTTGGAACAACCACAACCGTCTCCAGACATTGCCTGATGTCCACAGCGGGGAAACATCACCCCCTGATTGAGAACCACTGAATTATCCTAAGGTTCTCAGAAAGGCCTTCAGTAGGTTTTCAATACTGAATTGATTTCAATTGACTTGGTGGTGGCAGGGCACACAGACCCTCTCTGTGGACGGGAGCTGTAAAGGGCCTGCTGAACATTGCTGTGACAGCGTCAGGGGCTGAGGCTGGACAGGTCGCGAAGCTCTGGTCTGTGCAAAGCGTGCCGTGTACAACATGAAATCAATTCCCACGCACAACAATGAACAATGGACAAACACGCTCTTCTGGACGGTACTTCCTCCCTGACATCACCTCCACGACCCTCCACCCAAAGCGGTTCCCGGGCACGTCACATCTGATTCAAAGACCACCAACGAGAAGGAAATAATGATCTCACTCCGAAAGGACAAAGAGCAACGCAGGAATAGGTGAGTTGGCTGGGCGAGGGCTTTTTATTAAACTCAAGAAAAACAAACAGCACACATTTTTGGGAAAAAACTCTTTAGTTCTCAAAGGAATCTGGACTTTGGGTAGAAGAGGACAGAAAAAGGGGGAGTCTGTGTAAGGCCAGATAGTTACTAGAATTTAGTGGCAAGACTTGCAAGAAAAGTTTGTGTTTCTCTGAGAAAAGGGAAGCAAAAAGAAGTACCATTCCCAGAGGACTTTCCTTTCAGCTGCATGGGTGGGAGGGGGTGGAGGGAGGGAGAGAGAAGGAAACCAGGAAAGACAAAACCATGGAAAAAAGCCAAGGCAAAAGTAGGGAAGATTCTACTTCCACTGCGCTCTCCGTGCAGCACCCACTTTTTTTCATTATCATGTTATAGTGCAAATCTGAGATTAAAAACCTCTTCCTAAAATGTGCCAGGATGTTTAAATTTGCGAAATAAATCCAGATCTACTCTTTACTTCCTTGTGAAGAAAAATACACACTCTGAACATATTTATGTTTCTTGAAGAAATTAAAAAAAATAACTTATTTCAAAAAATTTCCAACTTAGAGAAAAACTGTGACATCGCAAAGTCCCTTATGCCCTCAACCGCCCCCAATCACCAATATTTCACCACATTTGCTCCTCCCATCTCTATATATACCAGTATCATTTGGTCTTTGCCTGACCAGTTTGAGAGTAATTTATAGACATAATGTCCCATCATCTCCAAAACTCTAGTTTCCTCAAATCAAGGACACTGTCCTACATAAATACCATACACCTCTCCAAGCCAGAGTATCACTACTGATACACCATCACGAACAATCCTATGTCTTTAATGATGCCCTCCTACCAGTTAGCTCTGTATTTCCCTATTTCTAGACCTATGTGATAGGGAATTTAGCTCCCGAGTAGCTGAGCTCATTCATTCATTCATTGATTTCGACATTGCCTACTTTGAGTAAGGCATCAAGCTTGAACTGTGGCCTCATCAGCCCGAAGAAAATTAAGGTTTGGGGCAATGAAATAAATGATTTGGGAAACAATTTGCACTTGAAATGTGGTGGCTATGTCTACATTTCTTCCTCTATCCTAGACAAGATAAAGGAAGGAAACTGACCCATTCTGTGTTTTCCCTGTTAAATTTCCCTTCTCTTTATTGTACCAGTTCCCCAAACCATAACTATGTTTTATCATTCACCTGCCACATGGACTAAGGAATACAGTGGTAGTTGGGAGAAAGAGGGGTGAAGCAAGGAAGAGAATGCAAAGCCAGGACTCAAAGCGGCTGACTGTCCTACCAGTGGGGATGAATAAGACTTAGCATTGCTGAAAGGAGAGTTCAACTCTTACAGCTTGGTTTTAGCTCAAGAAATAGTCTGGAAGACCTTTCAATGCATTTAATGTGTTTTACTTCAACAACAGAATTACTAGTATGAGAGCATTTTTTAATAAATTTTAATTTCATCATTTTTCATAATTCACTTGTAGTGCATAGCATCTTTCTACGACAAACCTCATCACCGCAAACATCTGCAAACTCCCATCTCTGACAAAATTTGATCTATGATCCTACTTATCTACATATTTATGGAATAAAGAAAACACTTTTATTACCTGAAGTTTTTCCATTTCTCTTTGTATATTAAAAATGTCACAAATATCACCCAATGTGTGCTTAATATTGGATGTGCTTTCCTCAAAATCTTCTAGAAATTCTAAACCTTGCTCTTTACCTGGTTTAATTTTAAAAGAAACAATTTTCTTATCCCCAATTTGCTTTCTCATCCCCTGAGCAAAATCTGTCAATGCCTCAATTAATTCCAGAATGTTTCAAGCAGTTCTACTCTGGGATAACAAAAAATCTTAAAATTGTAGACATCCTCTTTCCACAGAGGTTACATTTCACACTCTCAGCAACTACACAGTGATTTCAGGGGATTATATCTTGGCTAAAACCAGTGGCTTGAAAGTCAGAAAATTCTGGGTTTGAATCCTGCTTCAGCCACTTGCCAGCTGTGTGACCTAGAATCAAGTAGTTAACTTTTCTGATGCTGCTGATGTCACCGTGTAGAGAGGATTAGCTTAGATAATGTGGGTGAACCGCGTAGCATAATTCCTAGCATAAAGTAAATACTCCAAAATGTAAGTGATCATTATAATAAAAAATCAAAGTCCTCCCTATAATTATGGGAGGAAACGGCACTGTGCAAAATTAAGTAGAGGAAAATCAGCTCTTCTGTGGATAACTGAAGCTACAATATTAAATCATTCACTTTCTATTTCAGAAGAATGTGGCTTAGGGAGAATTATTTGAATTATTTCTCACTTTGGTGCTTAGACAACCTGATATTGAGCATAATAGATTAATAAACGCTTCTAAAAAACATACTACCTGCTGGATTATAGTGTAATTCAGGATGTTGCCCTAACGGGGGAAAGAAAAACACTTCACCTGGCCACTGGAAAAGAGAACTGATGACATCACCAGTGAATGTGCAGTCAATGTTGTTGCATGCATTTAATTTTTTTGGGGGGGTTAATATAGAGTATAAATGTGAATGAACCCATATGGGTTTTGTTAACACTGCAGAGGCTAAGTTTTGTGAAGTGACAACAATTACAGTGATGGAGGAGACACTGCCTCAATTCGGTTTCTTCTGATGTGTCTTTGAAATAGAGCCCTGCAAAGCTAATCTGTTCAACCTTCGCCTACTGGGTTCAGTGACTGTGTAAAGCTGCCTTCCCAAAACTTTTCCTTCAAAGAGGGAACGATCTCTTGGAAGTCAAGCTTCTATAAGGTGGCTACCTGGTGTTTTCTACTTTTGCCTTCTCCTAAAAAGCATCAATCAAGCCTTGCCCTTTCAACCCATTGAACATATAAACATGCTTTCTCCTTAACTGAACTTACTGCCACGATGAACTTGAACTCTGAGATGCACAAGAGGAGAGTTTGTTTTAACAGCTGCTTTTACAATGAAAGCCCTGGAGTTACTACTCTCAAGACAGCTGGTTCGTATAGGCTCTCTTTTCACTGTCTTCTGTTTTTTCTAATGCCCAGCTGTCAGGGAACACCCACCAAAGTTTTCCAAAACAAAGGCACAAAACACAAGAAGGCCAAGAGAATGCTGATCATTGGATGCAAGGGCATCCTACGCAGGGACTCCTTACGTGCTGACGTCGGGTTTTTCTCCCCAATTTATTTTTATAAGTTTATTGATTCCTTGGCTAGTTTATTATTAATTGCTAAAGATGTCCTGGTGCCTGAGGTTGCCCTGTTCAATATGGTAGCCACTGGCTACAGGTGGCTATTTAAATGTAGAGTAAATAAAATTAAGTAAAAAAATACAATTTCCTTGTCATTTAACCACATTTCAAGTGCTCAATAGTAGCCACATGTGGCTAGAGGCTTCCATGTTGGAAAGCCAAGAAAGAGAACATTTCCATCACTGCAGAAAGTTATTGGACTGTTGGCCAAGGCATAACCTCTGTCTCGTAAGAGAAAGGGGATGCAGATCTTGCTAAGAATGGTAGGTTTCTGGGTTCATCCAATATGAGTTATCTTTCATACTACTCCATAGACATACTTTGCTTTTTGTAAATTTTCTATTTTATAAATTTCTAGAAAAGGAAGTTGCGCTCATTAAACCCATTCATGACAATGATCCCACTTTAGAGGAAATAACAACAACAAGCAAAGAAGACGGTATGGCAATCCACACATCCCAGATCTTTTAATTGGTATCATAAAATAACAAAGGGGAAATGGACCCTCAGACCGTGGAGGCTGGGGACCCCAGCAGGGAGAAGGCAGAAAATCAGGTCCTCCACTGATCCTGGCTCTCAGACCACTGAACCCACCTTTGAGTTCTAATGTCACAGTGAATAGAAGTATATTCCCTGATAGGTTTTTAAAAGTTCCATGCCATCAGCTAGGCAGCATTTATCACTGAAAATGACTGGGCAGTTGCACATTTAAAAGATAGGATTGCTAATTTATATGTATTGAACAAACACCATCAGCAACCATGAAGATATATACCCTAATAGCAATTTTTATTTTTGTGGCAGTGGTGGGGCTTCCAGGAAAAAACAAAGTATCAGGTCTTTAATTACAGGTGTTTAGTTTTCTTCATTTAATACTAAAATTTCTTTTGCTCCATTAGAATGAATAGGTCTGACTTACTTATTGCTATATCCTTAGCACCTAGAACAGTGCCTGGCCCACAGTAGGCACTCAAAGAATATTTGTTGAAAAATGAATAACTTTTTCTTTTAAAGGAATAAACCATAGTTTTTCACTTCTTCCCTCCCCCCAATAAAATAAATCATCCTCAACTGTCATCACTAATTGCCAGGATTCCCTCCCAGCCAATTATACTTGGATTCAAGTTCTACCTCCCACTCCACATTCCAAACTTTCTATTCCTTTCAATTCCAGAAGGGAACCTCCATGACACAAGACAGGGAGAGGACCTACACTCCTCCTCAGAACCAATAACCCTCCTAACCCCACTCCTCCTCATGTTTGGAATTTGTAAGCCCATAAAAATAGAAATCTGTCAAGCTACCATGAAATAGCTATCAGAAAGAAAGAATTGAGTCTTTCATAGGCATACAATCACTGTAAATACTAAAAAAAAAAAAAATTAAAAGCTTGCAAAACATTATCTCCAATGAAATAGATGCAGGCAAGTGTTTTGATTATTCTGAACACATTGGAGATGAATTCTACACTGAACTCAAGTAAACTTTGTAATTCCATATGTCATAAGATTTTGCTCCTCAAAAAACTGTCTTATTTTTTATATTCCATACCGATATAGCCAAATAATGTGGCTCTTCTTTTTTACAAGTGCTGGCAACATGTTTAAAACGTGTCTTCATTTTAGTAAAAATACAATATGTATTAAAAACACATATGCATTTAATGTGATATTCCTTATAGTCAAAATCTTGATATCATCTTCCTAACATGGCTAAAATTATGTCTTTAAATAAAATGAAAGAGAGGGATGTTTTGCCATTCCCCACACAGTTGTTTGACATTTTTCATAATTGATGGTTATGGGAATTTACCAATGACAGTAATGAGTTTGGATTTTCTGTTGTTGGAGTCAAATGGATGATGGCAAAATTAGCTAAATAATATTGAGGTTAGATAAAGTTTGAGTTTTAGGCATATCCTTTTGTGAATATAAAAAGGAGCCTAAAAATTGATTCTGAACATAGGCTGTTTCTTTCTACCAAAGTAAGATTGATATAGTCAGTGCACTGACCCTGAGGTCACATCACTGCAGTAGATTATCACTTTGTCAAATGGGTTTTAACAGCATCTCTCTCACGGGGTAGAACAAGAGCATTAATGTGATGCGTGCTTGCTTAACTTGGCCTGGGACACAGGAAATGCTCAGTAGAAGTTAGCTATTGTTGTCATCATCTCCTTCGAAGAAGTCATCTTATGCTTTACCTTATTAAAAAAAAAGTCTGACTCATATAGGAACCCCTTTATTTTGGTCCTTTCACTCACAAGTACCGTAATAAACTACAGTGCGAAATGGAGGCTCAGCAGGGAAATGAGGTATCATTAGGCCTCCGCGGTCCCTTTTATGATTTAGAATTTTTTGAAAAGGGTAGGCTTTCTTGAAACGTCCAAGTTGGTTGCTACAGTACTTTTTATTTTTCTTCAATAAGAAATGTTTTCTGAAATGTAATGCAAGTGCACAAATAACAAAATTGACAAATGTTGTAAGACTTTTACAGTTATCTGAACACAAGAAATAAGGTGTAATCAAATTTATGCACATTGGATTTGCTTTTTCCTGTAACTAGCTTCTCTTCTGTGTTCAGAACCACTTCTAATTGCTCATTTTGTCTTCTGGCTATGTTTTATCATTATCTACAAATTCAATAAATGGAGCATTCATATTTCATAGTTGAGACTCAATGACTCAGGACAACAGTATTAGAAAAGAAAAAATACCCAACAAAATGTTAAGCCTCATACATTTTTGTTTATATAACTAAGCATCATTTCCAATTCAGAAATATTTTGTAAAGTATCCCTTTAAAATACACACTTTGAACTACCCAATTACATAAAGCTTGACACTTGGCTACTCAGATTTGAGGAAGGGATTGTACAGGTTGGAGAGAATTTACAAAATTAAAATGTATCTTCTTAAACCAAAAGAAACATATACATTCATTTCTAATTCACATAGCCTACTTGCCTTTACAGTCTGCTGACAAACACTGATTTATAAACATTGCATATAAAATTAAATAACATGAAAAAAATAAATATGCTTTATTATATAAACACATAGAAATCTGTACTGCTCAAAATATTCAGAAAATACTAGGCGTGGCTGCTTAAAACCGTGTTTAGAAAACATGGTGGTGATATTTACAATCTTTATTTTTTCTACAGGATAGATGCAGTGAGGTTATAAAACACTGATGTCAAACATTTTCTCTTCCTACCTACAGAAGCTGCAAACTTTAATACGAAAATGAGGTAGATACAAATTCATGAGTTGGCCAGGCAGAAACAAAAGCACAGTTCCTCCGTGAGCTCATAAATTCTCATTATTTGGGTCGACAAGCATTATTCCAATGCACCTAAAGGCAAGGCTCAGAGAACACTTTTAGGTTTGTCATAAAAACCCAAACAAGCAATTTCTCCTAAGGAAAACCACAGTCTCCATGTTGATCAGCAAACAGACACATGGCAGTGCACAAAGGAACACTAAAGAACCATCTCGGATATACGGTATCACCTAGCAGACTTTTAAACTTTAATTATCTAGATGAATTGGCTTACTCTAGAATGCTCTGGATTGTAACCTACTTTCTGCTGTGGTTTGACAGAATAGGAGCTCTGCTTCCAAGTTATCCCTCTAGCCATGGGACGTGTGCATTGACTACTGAGGATTTTCCTGGGACTGGCTGCAGGAGGTGATGGAAAGGCATGTTAGTTTGAGACACATACGGTTTAAAAAAATTACCAAAAAAGAGTTCAAGGACACATTTTTTTAAAAAGATAGAAAAGGCTAAATTTTTAGAGGATGTTTTTCAAAATCATGATTCTTACATCTGCAATGACTTGAGCTGGAACCAAATGTCGGTCTAAAATGGGTACTTGAATTCTAAGTTCACAGAAGCTTCATTTTGGGGACTCTGGAAGTCAAATTAACAGTGAAGTGGGGTTTCTCCTCTAGTAACAAGTGTTGAAGTAGGCTATCTCCATTCTGACCTTGGAGAAGGCCGACTCCTGCAGCAGCAGTTGCTCCTTGACATTATCTGCTGCGTGGGAGTGCTTGGGGAGAGAAAGCGACCAGGCAGAAGGACTAATTGCTGCTCTTGGTCTCTAATAAATCTAATTTGCTTTCTGTTGAAAGCAACATGTTAGCACCTCAAATATACTTTTTATTGTTGTTAATTTCACCGTCAGTTACAATGATGAAGCACCATAGAAGTGGTTTTATGGCTATGAACACAATTCACTGAGGTATGCTGAAATTTAGAATTACTAAGATATTATACCAAAGCATCCACAGAAATAAAAATAAAATTAAACTCAAAATCCTACAGTAAGAATCTGAAAGACTATCCTCTTACACAGGTAGTTAGGAAAAGGAATATATTACAAATGTATCTATTTAAAGAAAATGCTTTTGATTTAATTTTTTTTAAATCACAAGTAAAAGCCTTGCAGAAGTGGTCTTGCTTTTAGACTGTAGAGGTTTTAAATATATATTTGAATAATGATCACTTTATAAAGAAAGCATTAAAATCACATACGCAGCAAAACTATTTTAAAAATCCATGCACTTGCTTCTGTGCATACTAGAGCACTAGAATTTCTCTCTTTCTTGCTCTTCCTCTGTTTCAGAAAACTATGTGCAGGCCCAAGAAGAACAACTACATTAACTAAAATTCATGTCTTCAGTTAAAATAATTAGCAGTTCATGTTTTAAAATTTAAACATTTATGCTCTTAAAATATCTGCGGGGGATCCTACGTAAAAAATTTGAGCTGTATTCAGAAAATGTTCAAGGAAGAGAATGCTGTGGAAATTAATGTGCAATTCTCTGAGACTATGTTGTCTCCCTGTTTTCCCAAATAATTCTTCCTAAGAGAAAAATATCGGATGATCAATGGAATTAGAGTTTGGAGAGGGGAAATACAGATTTTTTTTTTCCATTAAACCACAGGAGTATGCAATGAAGAGTCTTGTGGAACCCTTTCTAAGGGTTAAGAGATTTTTTTTTTTTGGTCAGAATCAATGAAATACTACTTTTTGGAGAGCTTGTAGCCTTTTGAAACATAACTCTTGTCAATGTTGCTATTGGTTGAGTGAACAGGGTGAAAATATAATGAGCTCAAGAGGGAATATTTTATGAAAAATAATATGTGATTAGGGAAGCTGGGAATTTCAGAGGATGTTTATGAGATTCTAAGGTTATTTCTGATCTTCTCCAACAATGTTCATTTTGGAAGGGTGCCATTATTGTAGCCAAAATGTACATCTGACTCAGAGTAGCATTTTTTAAGCTCTTGAATAAAATCCTTAGAACCCAGCTAAATAATACCAGATGAGATAATGCTCTAAATTCTTCTAGATTTCTACTTAATACAAAGCACAGTGGTTATATAGCTAGTGTTATACCTGCAGATATAACCTCAGACATTGAAACCCTTAACTCTTAGAAGCGTCAACAAGTATTAACCACGTCACTTCACTTCATCTGCTCTTTAGCTGGTTTCAGAAAGGGTTAAGACTTTTCCTCAGAACCATATGAAATAAAAAAGGCTCTGGATATGACTTACTATAGTACTAAATTCAGCTTCAGTGCAATTAATGTATTTACAGGACCGTTTACACTATTTACATGAAACAGCCCTAATGGCTCCACAGCTTACAGCACAACTTAGCCAAAGTCTTGTTTTGACACAGCTGATCCTTCTGTTTGCCAAGAGCTGCCCCAGAAGTCTGCATAGTATTTACAGTGGCAAACCTGTCTCACCATGTCAGCTGCTAGCTTAGCACATAGGAAAGGAAGACTAGGACCAAAGCAGAGGAAAAAAAAAAAAGGGGGGGGGGTCTCAAACAGGCTTCCTGTCCTGTTGGAAGAAAGAGAACATTTCAGACACCATAAAAGGTACCGGGTCACTGATTCCACTGTTGGTCTTTTGCATTTTCAAAATACTTTTAGTCTATTTTGTGGGCACAGTCTTGTGATTATGGTGAGAGTGGTACCCGAGTCACACCGAGGCAAATCATAGTCACTGAAGAAAAAATTGCTTTGGCCTCAATAAGCAGGTTATCTTTCCCCAAAGTCAAAACTACCACAGCTCAGAAAAGGAAAGAATGCCTGCTATTGAACTGTCTGCTGAAATCACTATATATGTACATGCATAGTTCTAGGAAAAGGCAGCTACTTCTTTGGCACCAGGTCCTGTATGAGGTACATGTATTCCGTAAAGTCACTTTGGCAATATCATAAAAAGTTGATTCTATTGTGCGTCAATATGGAGAGAATATTAGACTAGTTATAGCATAGTTTCTGGGATGCCCTTGTGAGTATGACATTTATCTGTCACAGAGGAGTGCCCCTGAATACCTTGCAATTAGAGAGTCTGGTTAACAAACATTAATAGTTAGGGCCGTACCGAGTTCCAAGGGCCGGTACTCCACGCAGCATCTTGCGGACAAGCATGTGTGTTACACTGCTCACGATCGGGAGGTTTATCAAGAATTTCACAGCTCAAATCTGGAAACCGTTCCCCGTTGGACCGCTGACAGACCACCAGTCTTGTTCGCATGCCTCCACCACACAGCTTAGTACACTGGAAGAATGGAAAGAAAGGCTGCAGTTATTTTTGTCTAAATGGTGAATGGCAAATTTTCTTTTCCCCCAAGAAACATTTCTTAGCCAAATTCTGTTCTGGCACTGGGCAAGGTAAGTCTCTGATAGATGGAACCAAGTCAAATTATTATACAAACGGTGAAATGCACAACAGACCAAAGCTCTCCTACCTTAATGGTAGGTATTGGTTATTGAGTGCTTTCACTTCACTTGTACTAATGGCTTTTATATATAAAATCTCATCAAGAGGAGTATAATTATTTGCCCCATCTTTTATATGAGGCAACTGAGGTTCAGAGAGGTTTATTAACCTGACCAAGGTCAATCAGTTAGCAAGTGATAAAGATAAGATTATCTGAGGTATACAAAACCAAAGCAAAAAAAAAAAAAAATCCAAAAACAAAACCAAAAATAAACAAACAAAAACTACCCAATACCAAACAAAGGAGATAATGACTTAGCCAGTATTCTGGCAACTTCTAAGAAGCTGTCACCAACCTTTGGCTATTCTCTGACTCCAATCTCCGTAGACCTTTATGACGCTAAAACATTTTACTCTCTCTCTGAATGTTAGGGCAACTATGACCTCCTCCAGGATGACTAAACAGCGTGGTGGGAACATTGGATAAAGTTCTGCCTCTTGGCTAGCTCCAAACTTCTGAGGCAGGAACAAGTTGTATTTCTTGGACAGTGCTGCTGTGCTCGCATCCAGGAACACTGACATTTGGTCTCCCTGCTGTGTCAAGGCCAGATCTCCCACGGAATTTGGAATGATCTGGTCCGTGCTGACAGCAAGCATCCCAGCAAATTCGTGTACTCTCCTGGCTTGCATTCAATTACAGAAGCTTAATCACAGGCCCCACAGGACAAAACTTTGCGAGGAGTTTTGGGAAACCCACAATAAATGCGTCACAAAGCCTCACTCCCCTTTCCTTCCCTTCAGTCAAGCTCTCCAGAATGACATAACTGTCAACGAAAGTCAACAAAAACCCCGCTCTGACTGCCTAGGACTACTAGATTACGCGTATGAAACCATGAGACGTGGATGCACGATTTCAGTTAGCCAAGGGTGTGGACTAACATGCCCATCAATCTCAGTTGTCTTTTTTCCCCTCTTGGCACTGGGGCTTCCAAGGTGTTAATCCTCATGTTTTATTGGATAAATCTTACAATCAAGACAGAATAACTCAATAAGCTTTAAGTATGTATTCTCTCTGTGGATTTACAATATATTCTTAGTTAATTAAACATAAAATAGTAAGCATCTAAGCCCTGCATATAATAGGCATAATAGGGGCTCAAAACCCCATTTAATAATAATAGTACTATTAATAATAATAATTATTATTTTTTTTTTGAGACAGAGTCTCGCTTTGTTGCCTGGGCTAGAGTGAGTGCCATGGCGTCAGCCTAGCTCACAGCAACCTCAAACTCCTGGGCTTAAGCGATCCTCCTGCCTCAGCCTCCCGAGTAGCTGGGACTATAGGCATGTGCCACCATGCCCGGCTAATTTTTTCTCTCTATATATTTTAGTTGGCCAGATAATTTCTTTCTATTTTTAGTAGAGATGGGGTCTCGCTCTTGCTCAGGCTGGTCTCGAACTCCTGAGCTCAAGCAATCCACCCGCCTCGGCCTCCCAGAGTGCTAGGATTACAGGCGTGAGCCATCGCGCCCGGCCAATAATTATTCTTAATGTTAATTATTAATAATTATAACAGCAGTTAATCAATGAAGCCTCTGTGCTAGGCATGTGATGGGCACCACCTCATATAATGGCCATGAATACTACGAAGTTGGGGCTATCATTATCCCCATTTATAGATTAGGACATAAACATTTGGCAAAGTTACATTATCTGCCAAGGTCACAAAGCTTGGAAGAGGCAGGGCTGGGAATGGGACCCAGTTTCATCTGTTCCAAATACTCCACTGCCCTTTATTGGTCCCAGCAGGCAACTCTGAAAAGGTAACAGCTGAAGAATTTCATTATTTGAGAATATACAGCCAATTATTCACTTCTACAATGAAAACACATCACCTTTCACAGGAATAGTAATAACCCTTACTCATCCGGGCTTCATCAGGAATTTGGCACATTGGGAGACATTATGCCATGGGAACAAGGGCGTATCACAAACACCCAAAAACTATGCAGAAGACGGCAAGACATCCATGGACCAATATAATCCATATTTTCAATCACTTTAAAAGCTCCCATTTTTTAATCATCTGAGATGAACAAATAACTTAAGCCAGTTTTTATTGGATTCTTCCCTTGTTTTCTTCTCCTATGTATTCAAGTTGTCTCTTAGTGGTAATAAGGGTACCTTAAAACTAGTCCAGAATTATTAAAGGTCTCCTAGTTAATCCCAAATCCAGAAGCTTCTACTAGAGCTCGTTCTTCTTCCTTAAAATAAGATATGAACGACGCTACAGTTTGATCGCACAATTCCTCTGTGTGTTTTCCAGAGGAGGTTCAGACGGAGGGTTCGCTCTCACCTCTCCCCAGCTGCCGTAAGCCCACTGCGGACAAGGGCCGGATTCACAGGCTCTTTGCTCATCGGGTTTGATTCTCTCCACGCAGTCGTTTGCGGTGTATCCGTTTTCATCCTGACACACAACCACACGCCGCTGGGACCCACCAGCACAGGTACTGGAACACTAAACACATCAGTCAACAAGTTAATTCCCACCTCGATCTCCATCTTAGGGACACAAAGAAGCAGCTGGTTGAAAGGCCAGAGACAAATGTGACAGAAAGCGTTCTCAGGTCATCCACAATGGACCCAAAGCAGTCAGGTTCTCCCGAGAACTTCCCATAGTGGGGCTGTTCAATGTACCCTGGAGGGCAGAAATGTGGCTTCTCCTCTGGCATGCTTCAGGCCCTCCACGGGGGTTTAATAACTACCTAACGAGTGACAACATCTTGTGACTTCCAAAGTAGCCCATTTATTGTCCTCCCTTATCCTCTCTGCATCTCAGAAGGTACAGAGGTGTTGATGGATACCACCGTTTATTTTGAAATTCTTTTCTTTTCTAAACTCCCCAGCATTTGACTTCCCTTTCAACACAGAGGTCATATTACACGCTTAATGAATTGCCAGTGGTTGAAATTAAGCTTCTGTATGAACTCATTCAATTACTCCAGGAAAACATAATGGAATGCCATTTAGATATCATTGCCCAGCAGGTAAATGTTCCCTTCTCTCCCTTTACAACGGCCTAAACTTCAGTGGCTAATGGTAGCAAGATCTGTTTTATTTATTTTTTACATCCCCAATGAACTTAATTGAAATCCATCTTGACAAACTTCTCTTCAGCTGTACTTTCAGTCTAACACACACACATTCTCTCTCATGGTTGTCATTGTTTTATGTTTGTATTCCAGTTCATTTCCCATACGAGCTTCTTATTTCTCTACACCTGGAGTGCCTTCTTTTTTTCGTTTCCATAACTTCCTTATCTTTTTAAACCTAATGTGTTTGCTGGTATCCTGCACTCTGACTTTTCAGTTGTAAAATCAGTTTGCCTATAAAATAACCATCTGGTCCTCAAAGCAATGTATTTCCCATAAATTATCAAGACTCAAGCTGCATTTGCAAGCATGATTTTAGTTCCAGGTTCTGAAGGCTGACTTGTGCTCTCTATCCAACCCTAGCTCAAACTAATATTATTTCAAACTATGCTTAGATAATGCTCCTTGCTGGTCAGCTTCTTCCATATCAAGAGATGACTATACTTTGTTGCTTATTGCATTGGACAACTGTTCAATGTCCCTGCCAATGTTGGTCAAATTATAAATGATTTTAAAATGTACCCTAATTGATATATATATTTTCATTTTATAATGGGTATATTTCTTAAAATGTAGAGCAGAATAATAGATTTATTAGTTCTGTCTGAGAAAACCAGCTTAGTAAAGAGAACTATCATTTTAATTAACTTTGCTTGGGGACCACAATTTAAAATGTTAGAAAGTAACTTCCATGTTGTAAATAGATTTATAATCTATATTTTGGCCCTTGAGTTTTTCCCTTGAAAATATAATCTGGTATCATTCCTTTATGATGTTAACTGTGAACTTTACTGTCCCAAGAAAATGGTTAAGTTCCTTTAGGAAAGGCTCAATGTTATAACTCAAGGGTCCCCAACCTATGGTGAGTTGTATAATTATTTCATTATATATTACAATGTAATAATACAAATTAAGTGCACAACATATATAATGCACCTGAATCATCCTGAAACCATCCTCTGCCTCCCCCAGTCCATGGAAAAGTTGTTTTCCAGGAAAATGGTCCCTAGTGCCAAAAAGGCTGGGGACTGCTGTTATGTCCCTATTATCACCTACAATGCTGGTCACAGGATTTGTTGCCTCATTACTGGAAGCAACAGCTCTAGAAACCACACGCTACTCGCTCTCCAATATGGCTGACCGGAGCAAGATGGACACGTGATCCAAGGCCAACGAATGTACTGGCTGCCCAGTGACCAGTCAGATGCTTCCTACTGAGAATAAACTGAAGCCCTGGAGATAGCTCTCAGGCAGAACCAACTGCACATACTTTTATTTTTTTAGAGACAGGGTCTAGCTCTGTCACCCCGGCTAGAATGCAGTGGCATGATCACAGTTCCCTGAGCCTCAAACTCCTGAGCTCAAGTGATCCACCCAATCCTCCCGCCTCAGCCTCCTGAGTAGCTGGGATTACCGGTATGAGCCACTGTGTTCAGCTCTCACTATCCATTCTTGAACTATCTGAATCCCGGGCCGGCTTAAGTCGTTATACCCCACAGACAGATGAAGTGTTACACATAATCTTTCTCCAAGACGTCTACTTTTGCCATTATTTGATTAATACGGGTTCTTAGTTCCATTCCCATGTTGCAGACTTTCCCTCTGGACTTCTTTGGCCAACAGTGTTCCTGTCCGCTTTAGACGATAACATTTTCCCAGGTAAAACATTTCTTTGAACAAACCCGCCACCTATTAGTGAAATGTAAATGAGATTTGTCATCTAGACTAGACAAGACAAAGGAGAACGGTCTTTAGAGAAGGAAAGGGTGAGGGATATTCATTTTTCCTACCTGTCTAACATACTTCCCCTTCCATCTGGCAGCCCAATTTTCCTTAAAATAACCAGTCCTCCCTGTAGTAGATGCCATGTTAATCTACCTATTATGATATTCTGCCCTTTCCTGCTCAGGGGGAGAGAAATCAGACTCTCCTGGGAATTTGAATAACTCAAGGGTGGTATAGAGCTGAAAGAGATTCATTAAGACAGAAACTGCCTAAAGAAATTATCCCTTAGTCACCCCTCTCTCTAGATCAAGGGTTGGCATACCACAGCCCAAAGGCCCAATCTGGCCTGCCACCTGTTCTTAGAAATAAAGTTTTATTGGAACACAGCCGTGCCCACTCATTCATATACTGTCTATGGCTGCTTTTGTGCCATAACAACAGAGCTGATTAGTTATGACAGAGTCTGTATGGTCCACACAGCTGAAAAGATTTATTATCTGACCCTTTGCAGAAAAAAACTTGCCAACTCCTAAGCTAGATCCCTGAAGAGGCTCTGGTTCCCATCCCTACTGGGGCTAAATGAACAGTTTGGTTTGTTTGTTTTTCTTTCACTTAAAAGAGTCAGTTTCTTTTCTATTGTTTGCAAAACCCCTAATTGGTAACACACCGAAAACCTCTGGCAGAGGGTTCAAGTTGATGCAGAAATCTACTGTAAAGTCAAGTTCTGACTCCAGAAACCACGGAAAAACTTGATTGCTATTCTCTAGTGTTTATAACACTTTGCTGCCTTTTCTGCCACAGAAGGCAGGAAGAACACGTACAGTTTGTGTACCGTACAACGCAAATACGCACGTACATCCTTCATCCTCTGGGAGCAGGTCAGACACGGCAAATTAGGGCTGGAAATCACATTGTCCAGCTTCAGCCTCACTTAACTTAGGAAAAAAAAAAATCCCCAAACATAAAACAGGTGCAGCTGAGGAAAAGAATGGTATCGCCCATTGTTACAAAAAGCTTACCTAATCCTCCCTAATTAAGAACTCTGCCCAAGGGCAGAATCATTCAATCTTAAAGGAATGCATCAACCCCAAATGTGGTACTAAATAAGAATATGATTTCAATGTTTTTTTTTTTTTTAAATCCCAGTGCTATCTTTAGAATACAGATGCATTGAGTTTTGAATTTTTTCAACCAGGAAACACCATGGGACACTCAGTGATTACCTCCTCTGTTTACCCTTTAATGTCTCAGAACTGAAATCCTTTCTGTCCCAGGCAAAGGGAGCCTTAAAGTGGGAAGCAAGAGAGAGGGGAATGGGGTGGCAAAGGTCCTGGCAACCTGGCAGCTGTCCTGCATGCAGCCAACACCAGCAGTGGGTGCACATGGGCAGCAGCTAATTAGTATTCGAGGGAAAGTACATCTGGTTTACTGCAACATAACCATGGTGGGCAACAGACAGCTACCTTCTAATTCTTTTTAGTGCAGAAATACTTAAACAGAATTAGTAGTACTAGAAGTAAACCAATAGTCAACAATTAAAAAGAAGACCCCTGAATGATTAGTAACATGACCAGCCACGGTCTCTTGCTACCTTACCCTTCCTGGAATTCCATGAAACATGTCCAATATCCCACAACATAATTTTTTTGGGGGGGAATTATTCAGTAAAAAATTTAAAACATCCCAAAGCACATTTTTTTTGATATTAAATATTTTTTTCAAGGCCTTCCTAATTTGAAGGATAATGAGAATGATAATAAGAAAGACGACTGTCAACATTTATTAAGTTCTCTGTGACAGGCATCGTGCAAAGCACTCTATTTGCATCCTATCATTTAATTCTTACAACCACCCAAGAAAGCAGGAATTATCCTTTTCCTCATTTTACAGATGAGGAAACTGAGGCTCAAAGAGGTAAGGGGAACTAGCGGAGGCCCCCAAATTTAAAAGAATAAAGGCTTTGGATCACATTGAGGCATGTTCCCTCAGAGCCAGGGCTGATATCATTAGGTTATGGCACTTTTCCCCTAAGTACAAATCTTACCTAGACTAGTATTTCCCCCCCAATCCATGACAACAGTCT
Source organism: Lemur catta (assembly GCF_020740605.2). NCBI lineage: Eukaryota > Metazoa > Chordata > Mammalia > Primates > Lemuridae > Lemur > Lemur catta. The sequence continues at coordinate 26,716,734 of NC_059145.1, read as the reverse complement.
ACTACAAATTACACAGCATCCGTCCCACTTTGAGGCTGCACCTTGTCTGGAAAATATTAAGGGAAGAGACTTTCATTAGGAATTCCCTTTCAGAATAAGTTTCTCTGTCCTCTTAATTCTCCTACAGGGATGAGCTGCCTGTCGCCTCCAGGATTAATCATGGCCACTTGAGCACATCACCTGGCCGTGACATCCCCTCCTCCACCCGAGGGAGGCAGCCTACAGGTGCACACAGGCAGCATCTCAGGGACTGTAATTATCCCCTTACAGTTCACCCAGAGCAAATGAAACCGCACAATGTCAATCCCTTATGAGAAACAGAAAATGCTCCAAAGGCCATTCTGGTCTGTTTTTCCCCCAAACCCTACCTCAGGTGAAAGAGAAGCAAGTCAATTAGGGAGAGACGTCAGCGCATACTTACTGCTCCCCAGGGGCCTGTTCTCCACTGGTTTCCACCGAGCACATGGGTGCGGCTAGGGTTGGCGCTCCTGGGGCGATAGTCCTCGTTTTGGAAGGGGTGCTGAGCTAAGCCACTGTTTGGGGTCCGTTGAGGGCATGGTGACATGGAACAGTCCTGATCGGTTTCTGGCATGTAATCTGGGTCGCACTCGCTCCGATCGATCACGTGGTCACTGTAGTTGACACACACCACTTGCCGGGTTGCCCTACCTTGCCCACACGTCACGGAGCACTACGTTGAGCGTTCAGAAAGAGAAAGGGTCGGTCACTTGGCAGGTGGTTGAAAATTCCTGAATGTGCATTTCTGTAAACGGCCCACCACTTTCCCAGCTGCTCAGGCCAAAAGCCTTGGAATCGTCTTTGTCTCTCTTTTCTTCCTACCCCATGTCCATTTCAGTGAGAAATCCTATCACCTCAGAATTCAAAAATATATCCCCAATCCAGCCACTTCTCACAATCTGCATCGTCACCTCCCCCCAGTCCGAGACATCACTTTCCCGTGCCAGGACTACGGCCATGGTCTTTCAGCTGGGCGCCTACTCCTGATCTTGGCACTCCCCAAAAACATGACCCTTTAAAACCAAAGTCAAATCATGTCGTCCCCTCCAGTGACTTCCCAATTCATTTAGAATAATATCCAAAATCCTTATCTTGACCTACTAGGTTCTTTATGATACAGCCACTCGATGCCCTAGGACTCATCTCCTTTCCTTCTCTACTGACTGCACTCCAGCTCCACTGGCCTTATGATGCTTCTTGAACATGCCAAGAACTCTCCCTTCTTGAGGACTTCACACCGGTGGTACCTTTTGCAATACCACATATACATCCATGTGGCTCATTCCTTCACGTCATTCATGTCCTGCTCAACACCAGGCCTCCTTGACCACCCTATCTGAAGCTACATCCCATCTTTCTCTAAGCCATTACTCTTCTTGACTTCTATCTAGTAATTACCAGTACCTGATGCTATATTATATATTTATTTTTTCATTGACTGAGTCCTGTATTGAAATAATCTTCATGAAGGCAGAGACTTTGTTATTCATTGTTCACTGCTCTTTCTATAGTAAACTTTCACAAACATCTGGTGAGAAGACAGACAGATTTGATAGAAGATGAACTGATAGATGGACGGATGGATGGATGGATCAGTGTTTGGAGGCTCAAGGCACTAGAGTGAGATTATTCACCATTTATTGAGTACCTACTTTCTCCTAAGCAGTTAACACATATAATCTCATATAATCCTAACAACTTTGTAAAGTAGGTATTCTTTTTGGCCTTCTTTAGAGAGCAGAAGAGACTGAGAATCAAGGACTTTAATCAGATTGCTCAAGGTCATGCAACCAGTAAATGCCAAGGTCTGGGTTTTTATACAGCTCTATTTTACTGCACCTCTCAGATTTCATGTATATATTATGATATTTATTGAGCTATTAATCTCCATTTTCCTTTTGCTCTTTTCTGACCTACCTTAAGCTATTTCCTCGACTCTGGGATTTTTGCAGGACAGAAAGCAGAAGTTGCTTGAAGACAAAGGTTCTTCTGCTTTTATAAAAACCCATAGATGGTGCTTGGTGCGTAAAAGAAGCTGGATTCACAGCACTGGATAAAAATTCCCACTTCCCACTCTTGGCAGGGAAAGCAAGAGTCGCTTTACTCAAGGGGCCACCGGGTGCAGGAGGTACCCAGACTCAAAGTAAGTGTCTCTCTCCTCACTCTCCTGCCACTTTTGGTCCTCTACAAACCCCCATTCTGATGTGACTCAGTGAAGACTGGGATTTCTCGTCGCCCAACAGGACAGGCACTCAAGCAGATTGTACATTGATTTACACAGATTTTTTAAAATGTGCATTCCTTGCACACGTGGCTAAGATTCCTTGCATACTTGGCCAGCTGTATACATGTGGAGCAAAATAATTTAAACCACAAACCACATCCAACTCTGGAATACTACCCCTTGACATCTGGGATCCTCATTCTTCCTCCCCCTGCACAGTTCCCCAATCCCTCCCAATTCCAAAGGATTCACTCGCTTACAGAGCTCCAGTCCAAGGCCTTCCACTGCCCACAGGGTGTCACAGAACATTCCTCCTTTGCCACTGGTCTAGGCAGGGTAGCACAGGCACTCTCATCAGCTACAGAGCCGTCCTCGTCCCGGCAACTGACGTATCTCATTCGGGTACCTTTCCCACAAGTGGCTGAGCACTGGGGGTGGGAATAAAATCATGCAGATGTTATTTGAAATGGCTGCTTCCTGGATGGTAGCATGACATGGTACAGTCATGTCAGAGAACATCTTCCCCGCTCCTGTTCTCCCCATTTCTCCCAGTCTATCTCTTACCGGAGTCCAGGACCCAAATCGCCACTGGGTTCTTGGCACATTGTGTGCACTTCTCCTTGCTTCCGGGGCAGCTGGTGGAGGGTGACAAGATGGTAATTCACAGTCCTAGATGTGATGAGGAAAAAAAGGTCAAAGTTACCTTCAAGGCAATGAACATTTAAATGGGCACGGTATATAAAAATGTAAGGTCTAAGAATCTAAGACCTCAGATTTCTGTGTGAGTCTGTGCAAGTCACATGACATCTCTCAGCCCCAATTTCTCCAACTGCAAAATGGGATATAACCTGAGTCTCTTTGTGGGTGCCTTAACACAGGGTGGGGGTCTATTTTATGATTTTTAAAGCCATATTTATTCACCTGTTTGTGTGACTAGAGAAAAAATATTGTGAAATGGCACACACGTCTGGACCGGGCAGGATAACATTTTAAAATTATTAATTGTTAATGTTTTAAAATTCTGAAGGCCAGATCCTGTTCTCACATTTCAATTAGTCTCCTAATCAGAATTTGCTAATCTTGAACTTGCTTTCCCAGTTTATCTAAAGATAACACCTGAGGTCCAGAAGGTCAAATCTAGATGTAAGAGGTGTATTCAACAGGCCAATACCTGGAATTTATATAACATTTCTCAATCACTCAAAGGAAGTCTCTGTAATGGACTGAGGTCATCTATGCGTACATAATATTCCCAGATTTACAGATGGGAACAAAAATACATACCTGCTCATATTCACTCCCAGCCTCAGTGGTTAGCGACTACTCTATGATTTCATACACATCCATCAAATGCCTCGGATGTGACGGGCATTGTGCAAAAGTGCTGGGGCTATGGGTGTGAAGATAACTGAAGTGTCCTTGCCTTGGGAAGCTTACACATGGAATGTGAAATTCTGTTACTTGGCTTCAGAACTTGCCTATTCCTCTGCCTGAGGTCCAAGGAAAGCCACAGGGAACTTTTCACAAAGTGAAGAAATTATTCACACGCTGCAATGGTGGGAGCACCCCATTGTCGAATGGATATTACAAAATAACTTAAAGAGAAATTATGCTTTGAATCTCAAAGGGGGTTGCCAAGTCTGCACTCCATGATTGTTTTAGGTGGCATGGCTAACTTTTCCAAGGCTTTCATCACACTGTGCTTTGGAACATTTTGATGAAATAATAAAAATAAAGATGACACTAATCACACCTGGTATTTGGTTAATTGATCGGTGATGACATCATGAACAGTGCTGCCATATTCATTCACTTGTTTGACACTCTTTGTCCCTCAGCAACACACACTGAGATGTTCATCACTGAGGGGTTCAAAACAGATGTAATACATTGGCCACACGGGGCCTCGCTCACAGTATAAGCTCTGGGAACAGTCTGGGTTCAAACCCTGTCTTCAGCAATTAGCAAAGCTGATACCCAAACCCAAGTCTTCTCTTTACATATTCTTTTTACATAAATGAAACCAAAATCAAGGCCCACATAGAACAGTGTGCTATCCTTTTGCTCAACCAGCTCTCTTGAGAAAAAAGGTATGCATGTGTGTATTTATAGATATGTATATGTACACAAACACACACATATATATTATATGTGTATACATATGCTTACTTATCCATTTTACTGATATAAAGGATGTGCAGCAAAACAATTTATAAAGAATAAAAAATAAAAATTTTTTATTTTAAATTCCATACATTCAATTTATTCTCATAGAATACTTTTGTTTTTTTGCTGGACTTTTGAAACTGTTGCCAAAGTATGGTGGTAACTGCCTAAACAGTATAGTTCAGGTGTGACTGTTAGTTGATATTTTATTTAAGAGTAGGGTGAAAGTGGAATGATAAAGATAGATGTCGGAACTTGGCTCATTGACCAATGATGTGGAAGATCTCTTTGCTGAATCAGATAATTTTCAAATACTGGAAGCATATTTCCTCATATTTTTGTGCTATTTACAACATAACAGGTATAGACATTAGAATCTTTTAAATTTAACCTGCATTATTAATATTTTCTCCATCACTTTTCTTAAGTCTAAATAATCAACAAAGCAATACTGAATTGTAGTGCTTGCTGATTCCTGTGGTGTAAAATACTCTCACCATGACTAAGTTCAAGCTACCACTTGACATCGATGAACACAGAGCTGGGAAGAGCAGCTCAGTAGCACACCCTTAGATAGCCCGTCCGCCACACAGATACATATTGATATAAATAACCTCAAGGGCACAGATAACAGTAACATGTAGTAAAATGATTAGCAAGTGATATGTTTTGAGTATTTATCAGTGCTGTTTTTAATACCATCTATTTAATCATAGGTTTGTATCTTCAATTTCTAACAATGGCTATGATGAATTAACTCACAAAATTTCTGAAAAATTTACCGATTGGCTCTTGTGAGCTGGTACGACTTAGTTCTAGCACATTGCTGCCTGAACATATGACACCAGTTACTGAATCCTACATTAAAACCATTTTAAAATTTGAGTTCAGGAAAATGAGACTAAACAACCAACATTTCCCGTCCAATAAGAATCACAATCAATCCTATAAATATTTCAAATAACTACAGAAGAACAAAACAGGTACGTCAAAGCATTAGATTCTATATGCAACAAACAGGTAAACCTGGACAATTTAGTTAATCAACTGGATGCTCTATTTACATAATCTATAAAAGGATTTCAATTTTGCCTGAACTGCTGGGAAGTTCTGACACCTTAGTGCGCAAAGCTGATAACTGATTTGGACAAAGGGGACTCACCTGGGTATCGGTTGGTCTAGTAGCTGCATTACAGTCATTGTCGTCCACCACTGACATGTAAGTCCCAATGATGCATTTCACTGCTCTTAGCTGGTACCCCTGCCCACAGGTGACGCTGCACTGGAGGAAGGAAATAAGACAAAAAGGATACACATTCAGGAAATCTTCTCTCTCCCTTACTTTCCCCATGACATTTTATAAAAGAAAAATATTTCCATCATAGTAGGCCAAAGGGTAAAATTAGGTAAAAGTGGACAATCCTACTCTGTACAAATTATACTGATTAACTATCATGATGTCACCTGAAATTACTTCTGCCTCACACTGGAATTATATTTGTAGGGGTTCAACTCCTTGACTGTGAACTCCTAGAAGAAGGGCAGTGCATCTCCATGATTTTTACATCTTTCTCACTGGACCTAACAGAGTGCTGTGGCTAAAATAGGTGCTCACTATAGCTCTGTGACCTTATTTGACTTCTAGAAAATTGTCTTGAGGAAGTACTTAGAGTTTGCATCAATATTTTTATACAAGATGGTTTTTTCAATATCATTTATAAAATAAAACAAAATATTGAACACCACTGAAGTACATAACAAGCAAAAGTTGAATATACTGTGGCACACAGATAGTAAAGAAAACAATGTAGCCATTAAAAGGCAAATTGTTAGGTCACAAAAAGTAGTCTACAAGACAGTAAGCAGGAGAAGTGATGTCACGGAAATGGCAGAGTAGAGATCTAAGAATTGGTCTTTCCACTGAAACAAACTATAATAAGCTGGCAAGAACTAGTAGGGTCAACCTTTTTGAAACTCTGGAATCTAATAAAAAACTTACAGCAACTAGGTGAGTGTTTAATGAAGAAAAACGTTGTCAAATTTTGATCAGGAAGTGTGATGGCATTTTTTTCTTATCCATCTACCACACTACACATTCCTCCCAAATGTACATAGAACATTTTCCAAGACAGAACATACATTAAGCCACAGAACATGTTTAAAAAGATTAAAATTCCACAAAATATCTTCTTTGATGACAATAGAGTGAGGCAAGGAATCAATAACAGAAGGAACACTGAAAAATTCACAAATAAGTGGAAATTGAACAACATCCTCTTAAACAACCAATAAGTCAAAGAAGAAACCACAAGGGATATTAGAAAATACTTTGAGAGGAATAAAAATGAAAACAGAACATAAAGAAATTTATGAGATGCAGTGAAAGCAGTGTGCTCACAGAGAAATTTACAGCTGCAAGCACCTGCATTAATAACGAAGAAAGATCCCCAATCAACTTTATATCTTAAGGAACCAGAAAAAGAAAAGCAAGTTCAACTAAAACCAGGAGAAGGAAGGAAATAATAAAGATTAGAGTGGAGATAAATGGAGTAGACAGTAAAAAAAAAAAAAAAAAAAAGAAAAGAAAACAGAGAAAAATAAATAAAACCAGAAATTGGTTCTTTGCAAAGATCAACAAAACTGACAAACCTTTAGCTAGAAAGACTAAGAAAAAAAGAAAAAAGATCCCAAATCATAAATGAAAGAGATGACATTACTACTGACCCTACAGCAATAAAAAGAATTAGAAGAGAGTACTACAAACAATTGTATGCCAACATATTAAGCTAGATGACACGTGCAAATGATCAAACACACACAAATTGCCTAGAAACACAAATCACAAAAACTAACTTAAGCAGAATAACAAATATGAACATATCTATAAGAAGCAAAGAGATTGAACCAATAATCAAAGACTTCCCAACACAGAAAAGTCCAAAGCCAGTTCACTGATGAATTTTGTCAAACGTTTAAAGAAATATTAACACCAATTATTCTCAAATGCTTCTAAAAAAATTGAAGAGAAGGAAACACTTCCTAACCCATTCTACAAGGCCAGCATTACCCTGATAACAAAGCCAAAGATAACATAAAAAAAGAAAACTACAAGCCAATATTGCTTATAAATACAGATATAAAAATCCTCCACAAAATACTAGCAAATTGAATCCAATAGCATATTAAAAGGATTATACATCATGGCCAAGTGAGATTTAGTCCAGGAATGTAAGGGTGGTCCAACATAAAAAAAAAATCAATCAATGCAATATATCACATTAATAAAACAAAGCAGAAAAAAAAAAAACAACCACACGATCATCTCAATTAGGGAAAGCATTTGAAAAAATTCAACAGCTTTTCATGACAAAAACTCTCAAAAAACTAGCAACAGAAGAGAACTTCCTCAATGTGATGAAAGGCACTTATGAAAAACCCACAGCTAGCTTCATACTTTGCCCCAAGATCAGGAACATGACAAGGATGCCTGCTCTCACCACTGCTATTCAACATTGTACTGAAAGTTCTAGCCAGAGAAACTAGGCAAGGGAAAAAATTAAAAGGCATGCAAATTGGAAAGGAAGAAATAAAACTTTCTATTTATAGATGTCATCACACTATATACAGGCATCCCAAGAGTCTATAAAAAAATACTACGAGAGATAATAAACAAATTCAGTGACATTGCAGGGTCTGAGATAAACACAGAAAAATCAGTTATGTTTCTATACACCAGCAGTGAACAATCCCAAAAGGAAATTAAAAAAAAAATATCTAGGAATAAGTTTAAACAAAGAGGTGAAAGACTTCTACAATAAAAACTATAAAACATTGCTGAAAGCAATGGAAAGACACTGTATGTTCACGGACTGGAAAATTTGGTATTGCTAAAACGGTAATATTCCCCAAATTGATCCACAGAGTCAATGCAATCCCAATCAAAATCCTTATGACCCTTTTGGGGAAGTGGAAGAGCTGATCTTCAGATTCATCTGGAATGGCTAGAGACCCCAGATAGGCAAAACAATATTTAAAAAGAACAACAAAGTAGGAGGACTCACAATTCTCAATTTCAAAACTTATTACAGTGATCAAAACAGTGTGGTACTGGCATAAGGACATATAGACTAATGGAATAGAATTCAGAGTCCATAAATAAACCTACACATCTGACCAAGCGATTGTTAACAAGGGTACCAAAACCACTCAATGGAGAAAGAATAGTCTCTTCAACAAGTGGGGCTGGGACAAGTGGATACCTATAAGCAAAGCACAAAGCTGGAATCCTACCTCACACTATATACAAAAATTTACCCAAAATGGATCAGCGACCTAAATATGAGAGCAAAACTATAAAACTCTTTCAAAAATCGCAAAAAACTTCATGACATTGGATTGGGCAATTTCTTTGTTATAATACCACAAGCAAAGGCAACAAAAAACCAGACAAATGGCACTTTATTAAGATTAAAATCTTTTGTGCTCAAAGGACACTCTGAGCAGAGTGAAAAGGCAATTCAGGGGATGAGAGAAAATATTTGTAAATCATATATCTGATAAGGGATTGATACCCAGAATACATAAAGAACTCCTACAACTCAACAACAGAAAAGCCAAACAGTTGGGAATAGTACTGAACTCTACATTTAAAAAGGGTTAAAATGGTAAATTTTATGTTAAATGTATTTTACCACAATTACAAATTTTTAAAAAACAAGCAAAGGATTTGAATAGACATTTCTCCAAAGAAGATACACAAATAATCAACAAGCACATGAAAAGATGCTCAATATCTTTTGTTATTAGGCAAATACAAATCAAAACCATAGTGAGACACTACGTCACACCCTACTAGGAAGGCTATAATTAAAAAAAAATGGAAAATGCAATAACAATTGTTGATGTGGAGAAATGGAAATCCTTGTAAATTGCTGGTAAAAATGTAAAATGATGCAGCTTCTGTGGAAAACCATTTGGCAATTAAAAAGTTAAACAAAGAATTAGTACATGATCCAGCAATTCCAATCCTAGGTATTTATCCAAAAGAAGTGAAATCAGCTACTAAAATAAATGCTGGTACATAAATATTCATAGCAGCATTATTCATAATAGCCAAAATGTGGGAGCAGCCCAAATGTCCGTCTCGGATGAATGGATAAACGAGTTATGATATATCAGTAAAATGGAGTATCATTCAGCCATTAAAAGCAACGATGTATTGATACATGCTAAAATGTGAAAACATTATGGCATGTGAAAGAAGCCAGACACAAAGGTTACATATTGTACGATTCCATTTCTATGAAACCTCCAGAATAGGTAAGCCCATGAAGACAGAATGCAGACTGGTAGGTGCCAGGGGCTGGGGGGATTGGGAGCAACTGTTTAATGTGTGCAGGGTTTCCTTTGGGGGTGATGAAAATGTTTTAGAACTAGATAGAGGTGGTAGTTGCAAAACATTATAAATATACTAAATGTCACTGAAGTGTTCACTTAAAATGGTTAATTTTGTTATATGAGTTTCATTCCAACTAAAAAAATAAGGCACAATCCAAATATTAGTTTAAAAATATTAGAAGAAAATCGTAAACATGTTAACACTAGCAATCTCTGCAGTGTAGAGTTAGGAGCATGGTTTTCCTTTTTTTGCTAAATGACATTTTGCAAAATTTCTCTGATGAATACGTGTAACTCTTAAATAACATTTTAAGGAGTGTTCAATCAAAGAAAGAACATATCTGTGGATATACGATGGGCTAGGAAGGGCCTGGAGTAGACGTGGATTAAAAAATAGACCTGTCAGTTCTAATAGATGTTCTAGCCAAATCTTGACAGTGACCCTGAGCTGTGCTCTCCTCTTATTATTCCCTAAAAGTTATGCAGATGTAGACGAAAAGGAGGCAAGATCAAAAGCATAAGTGGACTCTCCCTGTTTATTCAGACATAATTAGCCATTTGGACTGGAGATGCTGTGAAATGGGGACGAGTCAGAAGAGTGTCACTATTAGTGACAGAAATTGCAAGGGTGCAATAATAAAGCACGGCATTGCATGAGTATTTGGAAACGAAGACAGAGGCTACAGGACTGAAGTAGCTGTGGCTAGTCAGAGTGGGTCATTCTTCAAGAGATTATGTAAGTGACAGCAGACAGCTGCTCTACTTCTGATGGGAACTCAGAGTGCTACCCGAATAGTACCCAGAACGCTTTCTGCTTCTATATTAAGAAGGACTTAATTCCAAGAGTAGTGGCTTCTCCAATGCAAGCCCACGGGAGTCTTTCACTTTCTCCTTTAAGAATGGTTCAAGTTAAGACTGTGGAACATACACACTAGAGGACTCAGAAAAGATTCTTTCCAAGTGTGAGGATTCTGCAAACTTTGATCTAATTAATTGTGTTTGAAGAGTCTGACTTATTTATGAGAGGTAAGCTCTGGAATTGTGACGTTGGGAGCCAAAACATCCCTTCCAAATCCCATTCCAGACCCTCTTGCCAAAGACTCTGGCGCTGGGTCACATTTTGCAACAGACCCTCAGAGGCACGCTAGAAGATAACATCAGCCAGACATGAAATCTGCTGTGAATTTGAGCCAATGCTCATGTGCACGAGCTACAGTCTAAGCCAAGGGGTGAAGACACGCACGTGGGTCTGTAAAAGGAGTAATCAGCTCCAGCAGGGCGAGCGGTGACTCTCAGAAGTGGGGCGAGATGGTTGCAGAGTTACACTGTGCTCGACCTGGCTCCATGGAGGTACAGCGTGTGCCACACAGCGCAGCGGCTAAATCCCTGCCGCTGGAATGCTCCTCTGCAAGCCCTCTCCAGATAAGAAGGAAAGAATGTAGTTAAGAATCTTATCGTTCAAAATACCTGTCCCCAGGGACCCGCCTGCCAGGACGCACATTCCGGCTGCTGACAAGTCTGCATGGAGGCTGGCTTGGTCTCAGGGTCACACATTTTATCATTTAATCGATCTTCGCCAAACTGACACCAGACCTGGCGGTGTGTATGCCCTTTTCCGCAGGTGACCAAGCACTGTAATGAAACGCAGAGCCGGTCAGGGTCATTCCTGATCAATGTGCTGTGGTTTCTGGGGGTTATTTACTGATTAGCAGGAACAGGTGTGCTCTTTCCCCACAGCAATTCCTTTCTCCCACAGCAATTTGTACATACACCAAGCCTCATTTTTTTTTCATTTATTCATTCCTTCATTCATTCCATATTTATAGTCTCTGGGCCAGTTTCAAGCACAGAATACACTCAACACAGCACCAGACTCTAAAGCACTGAAGAACAACATTCATGATTTTTCTAGCATAGGAGTTAAGTGTAGGGAATTATGAGTCAGATCAATCTGGGTTTTAATCCCTATACAACCAACTCACACGGTCTCTCTGAACCTCAGTTTTCTCATCTGTAAAATGGGTATAATGTTAATGCCAAAGAGTTGTGAAAATTAAGTGAGAAAAACCCAAGTAAATTCCGTAGCACAATGTTCACTCAATAAATGTTAAATATAATCATCATTATCCATGCTCATTGTAGAAAATTTAAAAAAATACAGAGAAACATAAAAATGATAATTATCCAAAATCTCACTACCCAAGGATAACCATTATCAACATTTTGCTGTTTTCTTTCCAGTCTTTTTATTTAAGGAACTTTGGATCATACTGAACTTATGGTTTGATCTCTCCCACCCCTATTATCAAACATTTTCATAAAGATTTGTTACTTAAGTTGAAATGATACTTTATGGTATTAATAATATTAGCTAGTTAAGTAAAATTTAAAACCATACATTCTTTTATCTTTTTAAACCAAATACTAGAATTTAAGCAAAGGCAGCTTATTAACCTAAAACTAAAGTACTAGGTTTGTCGTTAATTTGTCCAGAAATCAGATATTGTTAATCACATGCATTATTAATTGTCTACCATTCCAGGGGCATTAATGGTATCCTTTTCAAATTCACACTTTATTTAATAATGAAAGTAAACAGTTAATATTGCACTTATTATGTAGCAGCCGCAGCAGGGAAACATTGTTCTTTTCCCACATTCCTGACTTGGCCCATAAATAAGTAAACTTCTGTTCCCCTTCCACTTGTTCCCTCTTAAGGAAGGTGGAGAGAGTCTCTTGGTTGGGGAGAATCTCCCTGGGCCCTGTTCATGCTAATTCTGTACCATGAAAGCAAGAAAGAGGCTCCACCTTCTTTCTCTTGCTGTCTTGGGGCCACCTGTGCTGGGCAATGGAGGGTTCCCCTTGTGTTTCGTAAAGTAAGGGACATGAAAGGCATAGATCTGGAATACTCAGCCTGGTCTATTTCTCTGTATTGCAAGCTTTTCTCTAGCAACTGCATGGGTAAGTCAGATAGCTCACCTGAGGTCTAATTCCCTTATTTCAAAGCTGAAGTAGGAAACCTCATGATGACTTCAGATCTAAGCTAGTATAGCTTTATGAAGAATAAAGCCCTAATTTCCATTCAGCAACTTAGCTAGGACCCAAAGAGGAGGGACTGGAACTTCAAAATCCTCAACAGAAGCTACCAAGGTGGGTGATCCAGTCAAGCCCACAGTGCCTCTGAGGTCACCTGTAGATTAGTCACATCCAGTTCTGCAGTCTCGAAGCAGGTGGAGAACTGGAGTTTTTTCTTCAAGGGGAGGTAGGAGAAAGGTACAGCAGGTTTAGCCTTAAGCAGACCAGGGGAGCCCCAGAATTAGAGTATCAGAGATGACCTAGGGGAAATAACAGCCCTCCCATCTCACCTCTGACCAGTCTCCAGATTTCCACTGTGGACAACGGAACTCATTGCACCTCTGAACAGTGACTTTCTCCTGATGCGTGCATTTGCTGTCATCTAGCACGTCATTTCGGGTGTTGACACAAATAGCCCTTCTCCTCTGGGTCCCACCATCACAGCTTTTAGAACACTGTAAAGACAAAGAATTAAATAGAACTGTTGCGGAGTTTCTTATGAAGCATGCTCAAGATCCTGGCTATGCTGTCTCTTCCAGTCTTTAACTGTGGTCCCCAACCCCTGGGCCGTGGATGGTACCAGTCCTTGGCCTGTTAGGAACTGGGCCACACAGAAGGAGGCAAGTGAGCGAAGCTTCATCTGTATTTACAGCCACTCCCCATGGCTCTCATCACTGCATAAGCTCCGCCTCCTGTCAGATCAGCGGCATTAGATTCTCATAGGAGCATGAGCCCTACTGTATACTGCACATGCGAGGTGTTTAGGTTGTGCACTCCTTGTGAGAATGTAATGCCTGATGATCTGAGGTGGATCTGAGGTGGTGATGCCCACTCCCCACCCCCCAGTCTGTGGAAAAATTGTCTCCCATGAAACTAGTCCCTGGTGCCTAAAAGGTTGGGGACCGCTGTTTAAGTAACAACCAACCAACCCTGGCCAACTTTAGTTGTTATTTTGGAGGAGATATTTTTGAGTTATCGATTTATTTACCAGGTTTATACTGAAGTCAATATTAGCTCACTGGCATACAAAAATAAAATTGGAAATGGCCCATGGGGTATGGAAAGGGATTGGGTGACGTTATTCCACCACTTTAAATTTTACACGTGCCATGCCCATGTCAGACATGACATATCAATCAGGGTACTCTTCTCCGCAGGGCTTGAATGAGGGCAGGCATTACAAAGAAATCACGGTTCTCTTTTCCATATAGCCTAAATGGGCCTTCTCAGCACAGCCCTGCAAGGGGCCACCATCGACTAATCAGACGTAGCAGCCAAGAGGACTCTCCGTGAATGAGCGCCAACTTACTTCGGTCCAAGCAGAATAGCGCCAGCCGCCGGTGTTACATTCTCCTGAGCATTTTTCCCGGTTGCTTGGTTTGGGGTTACTGCTGCAAAAACTGTCATCAACCTTCTCGGTCTTTCCATCCAGCCTGCTGTATTTGGCACAGTAGATGTCTAATGTGCGGTAACCCAAACCACACTGGGCACTACATTCACTCCTGCTGGCAACATGCCACCTGTGCATCAAAAATGAGAAACCAACATTGCCGTTAAATATATACGCCTTATCTAAATTCAACTGGGAGAAGAGTTATTTTTTTCTTCCTTAACTCAAATACCATGAGGCTCAAAGCCACAGTCAGTTACTAAAATCCAATTTTAAAACAACATATCCATATATTTTTCATGGCTGCCGATGCACATGGCAGTCACAGAATGACAGCCATACGTCCTATCTTTGTCAAGATTCTCCCCTGATACAGTCAATCTCAAACTCAAGCAACCAAAAGGAAAAAAACACATACTCACTGGAATTCAACAGAGCAAAAAAAGCAATTTTACATTTAAAAGGTTCATGCAACCCACTATGTCATTTGCCTTCTCCTTACAGAGAACCAATGTTGGAAATCTAACCTACGAACCCTCCTTTATGTAGGCCTATGATAGAAAGTGCTCAATGAACATTCTGTGAATTAATTAAGGAGTAAATAATTGGGACCATAATTGTGAATTTCAAGTGTGCTAAACACTGTGTACATAATATCTGTAAATAAAGACTCTAAATTCCTTGAAAATATAGACTATATTCTATATAGCTCAATGATACACATTTAAAATGAGATTTGAATCTATAAATCTTTGTTGCCTTTGAATCCCCAGTACCTATAATGAGACTTTTTGGGCACACAGTAGGTACTTAGTATATGCTGATGAATCATCTGGTTCTTTTAATGCCCCAGGAACACAGTCAGCAGTGACATTTAAAAAGAAAATAAATAAAATGCCTAAGCTGAATAGAACAGTTGAAATAAATGAGCTTAAAATGTATTTTGTTGATTAGATTTACAAATCCAGAAAGAATAATTTCTTTATAATCTTTGTTTGATTTCACTCTGGACGGTTAATTCCCTCACTGCTCAGAAACTGGGTGGCTTGTGGATTGCTAATGTCCTAAGAGTCGTCCCATGCACACCTGTCCAGGGGGAGGACTCAGGAAAAGGAAGAGGAGTCCTGGCCACATGCTTGTCTCGGAACTTCTTGCTAATGCCCAAAAGTAGGTCAGAGTTGACCATTTGGCAAGCAAAGCGGGCTACGGAGATCTTCTGTTACAGTGACACCATGCTGGGGGGCTTTGTTCTAACCCGGAAGGTGTTATCAGTGAAGAATTGTAAAACAATGTTTTATCTCATCCTGTCACGGGGCAAACTCTCACTTCCTTCAGGAAGTGAGGCAAAAATGTGGCCCAGTTCAACAGAGGCATCTGGAACTTTCATCTGCTCTTTGATTGCTGGCTACCTTCTCTTTGCCTTTGTCACCATTTCCTATGGAAAGGTTATTTTCCATCCTGGATAAGGGAGGCAGCCGTCCTGCACCAAGAGAATACACTAGCACCTCGGGAGGGCAAAGTAGAGTCTCCCTGACTTTCACACAATCCCCAGAATCTGAGCCGAGGGCCTTGAAGATTCTGTGGAAAGGGCACAGCACCACGTTAGAAAAGATCAGCTCAAAATGCTACCCTCCACTTCCTGGTCTTGCCCTGGACGGTGGTCTCAACTTCAGCATTTTGCAATCATTCGGTTCACTTCATGGGAAATAAAATACAATTGTATTTTACTATATTTCAGAAAAGCATATTGCAAAGCATTTGTTACTAAGTGGAAACTGAGAAGAAAGCGTGTGAGTATGTCTGTGCTGCCGTGAGGGTTGGGGGATTGAATGATTTTCAGAACTACTGAATTGAATAGGTTTCTATGTTGCAGAACTTCTCAGGGCCTTCAAAATGGTGATCAGCATTATGAATCTCCACACGGGGAAGGAAATGGTTGGTGAGGCTTCTCACACATAACCAGTTTGCCACGGATCATCCTGTGGAACTAGGGATCCACAAACATGCCTTGGGAAAAGCTGTTTTAGAATTTTTTTTTTTTTAGACAGAGTCTCACTTTGTTGCCCAGGCTACAGTGAGTGCCGTGGCATCAGCCTAGCTCACAGCAACCTCAAACTCCTGGGCTTAAGCAATCCTACTGCCTCAGCCTCCCGAGTAGCTGGGACCACAGGCATGCACCACCATGCCCGGCTAATTTTTTCTATATATATTTTTAGTTGTCCAGATAATTTTTATTTCTATTTTTAGTACAGACGGGGTCTTGCTCAGGCTGGTCTCGAACTCCTGACCTCGAGTGATCCACCCGCCTCGGCCTCCCAGAGGGCTAGGATTACATGTGTGAGCCACCGCGCCCGGCCTGTTTTAGAATTTGACCCATTCGTAACAATCCTCTTTCCAGGCTTTCAGTTTTAGACACAGCCACTTGGCAGTAATTAGCACAAATCATTATTATATTGACTGTTAGGCTGATAGAAGAAAGAACACCTTCTTTAGGCTTGCTTTGTCTTTGTGCATTTTTCAGTGAACTTTATTTTTCTATTAATCTGTAAAAGCCAGTAAGATATGAGTTCGAATTCTGACAAATAAACATGATCTTCTCTTTAATTTTAGGCATGAACAGATACCTCTTTAGTTACGAGGCTTTTGTAAGCTAATCCTAAACTGTTTTTTTTTTTTCCACTTTTTAATTCATACCCCTACGGGCTTCACTTCTACCAAAAGACACGGCCACAATCCCTTTACCTTCTTTTTTTTTTAATCAGTCAGAGGTGCTACTATTACCATCTAACAAGCCTGTGATCTGAGCTACTGTTCTCATTTGGTCTCAGTAGGATTAAAAAAAAAGTTAGTGACTTTTTCTGAATAGAAATTAGAGGAATTTAGAATAGCATATTTGGCATGCCTACTATATAAAATGAAAAGACTTTAAGCTCTGTCTTTACCTAGGTATTGTGAAATTATTTTTAATAACCATCAGAGGATGGACTATGGAATCAGAAAGACCTGTCACTTATTAAACTAAGGGATCCTAGGTGAGTCACTTAACGTCACTGAGCCTCAGCTTCCTCATCTGTGAAATGGGGGAAAATAGAATACATTTCATAGGACTATTTGGGGGGTTCAGTGAGGCAAGGCATATATTGCAGGCATTCAAGAAAAGTATGATTTATTATTATTACTGTTACCCTTGGTGTTTTATTCTCCAACCAAGTTTTAAGGATCATTAACTCCATATAAGCTAATGAGGAGAAATCCACTTGAGATATTTTGTATCATCCTACATAAAAGTCTCTCTTTTTTTTTTTTATGATCACATTCTAATACTCAAAATGCTTTGTACACACTGGCCTTCTTTGTGATCACAGGAGCATGCTTAGCATGTATTGATCACGAGAGACTCGCCCAGCCGCGGTCTGATTCAGCAGTGGAGAAACGAAAGGTGAGGGGATCTGAGTGAGGGAGGGAACAGGAATGGGGTAGAAAACTCATGGGAATTATTTCTTTTCACAGAGGAAGAAAAGCTACCCAAAATGGGATCCATGAATATCACCCATCGTCATGAAGGAATTAAGAATGAAAACAGCTTTCTCCTGGGGTTTCAGCACACAGGCTCCAGGGGCCAACGGACTGCACTGGAGCACTGGGATCTCTGCCACTCCTCTAACTAGTTGTGTGACCTTGAGCAATTCACTTAACTGCTCTTAGCTTCCATTTTCCTTATTGGCAAAACAGTGATAATATCAAGCCCCACGTCATAGTGTTGTCTGAGGAACTAATTGGGTATTAATTATTTTAATAGGATAATATAAGAACTATCCTATTAATAAAAATATTAACAGGATAATATATAACAGTTAAAAAACAGTTCTTAGTAAATGGTTGACTCTATTACCATTACTTTCAGAGTACTGGGGAATATAGTGATCATCTGATATAAGGCTAATCTGAAAATGTCACCTTACTCAATTCATTAAGGCTGTACTATAAGTTAGTTACCTAATTATTTTTTTCTGAAAAGACCTTTATCTTTAACTCCAATTTAACTGAATTAGCTGAAACAATGGGTTTACATGGATACTACCTATAACAAGAATACTCCCTAGTACAAATGTCTGCCTTTTAATGTCTTCTTGTCCTTCCACAATGACTTTAGTCAATGCTTTTTTGTAAGACAATAAGCAAGCAAGTCAGTGACAATGGATAGAGGAGAAGTGTGGTAGGGTACAGAAATCCTGGGCTTTGATGTCAGAGCCTTCGGTCAGGACTGGCAAAGATATGGCACTCATGCCACAGCTGCTCTTCTGACTCCCACAGCAGGCATCACTATTGATCACAGCGCTCCTCTTGTTCTCTTAGAGCCTCAAGAGGGCCTTATAATCTGCACTCCAGCACTATAGGCAGCCAATGCCACTTGATAGGATTTGACATGGTCATGTAGAACCTTCAAAATGCTTAAGCATTTATTTTGCTACTTATGAATGATGAGTTAACCCAGTTCCATATCACTCTACACTGATAATTTCTCTTCTTAAAAGGAGAATAAAACAACAACTCACTTTACCTGTATTTCACTGTCAAGAAGACTACACAATACAAGCCTAAGCCTACTTAATATTTAAACATGACACAGTCAACCTTACAGGGAAATGGGAAAGCTAATTCTAAATTCTCTACCCACCCAATATTTCCTGCCCCAGATATCATATTTTTCCTAAATATAGAATTGTTTGAATATCAAGACATTTGCATATAGATTTTCTTGCTCCTTTCATGACTCTGCCTTAGTGCATAGCAACTTTTATGTGCAAAAGAGTTCCCTGTGGGGTAGTAGACACTCTACATGCATACGGAACATTATAGGTACTTTGAGGGATGAGGTTCTCCCCTTTTCTTTTTTCTTTTTTTTTTTTGAGACAGATTCTCACTCTGTTGCCCAGGCTAGAGTGTTGTGGCATCAGCCTAGCTCACAGCAACCTCAAACTCCTGGGCTCAAGCAATCCTCCTGCCTCAGCCTCCTGAGTAGCTGGGACTACAGGCATGCGCCACCATGCCCAGCTAATTTTTTCTGTATATATTTTTAGTTGTCCATATAATTTCTTTCTAGTTTCTTTCTTTTTTTTTTTTTTTTAGTAGAGATGGGGTCTCGCTCTTGCTCAGGCTGGTCTCGAACTCCTGAGCTCAAAAGATCCACCCACCTCAGCCTCCCCTTTTCTTTCGACTTTCAAACCAAATTTTTGCATGAGATGTGACTCAATCATGATGCTACTATATAGCTAGTGAGTTGTAAGGATCAAATGGGAATATTTTTTGGCAAGAGCCATACCCTATTAGCTACTTTTAATTTTCAGGTGAACAAGGACTCTGCAGGCATATATATGTCCTTGATAATCAGTTCTGGAGGGATGGAGAATTGGCTAAAGCTTATTCCGCTGAAACACAAGAAAGGGGAACTGCAGACCAGTATCCCCCCTTCCCCTTCTCACATGCACAGGGCTCCCCCAAGACCCTCACAACTCACTAGTAAAAACCCTAAAAATTGCAGCCCCACCTCAGGTCACAGTCTGTGCCGCAGGGTTCAGTGACTGGTCCTGGCTGTGGCAGCCGATCGCATCTTTGATCAGAAACAGTAAGCTGGTCCGATTCCCTGGTGCAAACAGGTTTTCGTTTCCGTTCCCCTAAGCAGGGAGGAAAAAAAAATTATGCAGGGAAATTAACCTGTTCCATAATTACCTATTTCAACCAGGTATTGGCAAACATTTTTTCTAAAGATCTAGACAGTAAACATTTTCAGGCTATGTGATCTCTGTCACACTACTTATACTCAACCCTGCCATTACAAGGCAAAAGCAGCTGCTCGTAGATAATACCTAAACAAATGATCATGGCCATGTTCCAATAAAACTTTATTTATAAAAGTGGGCAGCAGGCTGGATTTGGCCCCCTGGCTGTAGTTTGCCAACCCCTAATTTAGATAAAAGGAAACAAGATAAATAATATACGATATGACTTCTAAAACCACGTCCCTAGAAAATTAAGGAGGCAGAGCTGATTTTGCTTGGTTTGACACGTGTACAAACCTCTTACTATGAGGAAACCTACCATTTCCTGAATCCTTTAAAAAATTCAACTTGCCAGCCTAAAATGACCAGATCGATGCAGAGAAAGCTGACTACAGAACTCATGCAGATAGGTTGCACTGATTTGGTTGTTCTTTTAAAAAAGAAAGAGATTTTTAAAACCCTTCCAATCCCCCAACCTCAAACTCAAAGCAGATACCTTGGCAGGGTTTGCTGCATGCTTGCCAAGGCCCATGGCTGTTCCAGTAAAACTGCTGAGGTTTATCTTCAATCGGAATATTGAAAGAATAGCGCACGTCGGGGTTATACAACTTCCCCACCGACAGAACCTGGAATGTACAGACAAAACAGAGAGGATGTTTGCGGGCCGGGTGACTCCAACTGGAAGAAGAGTGTGGTGGGCTCATGGTCAAGTTTTTACCTGAAGCAAAAGTTCTTGTTCAATGCGGTCCGTGGAGTTAATTCTTTCCACCACGTTGTCGGAGCCGCTGTACTCTATCACAGCGTTCCCAACACGGATTTCCCTTTTGGACATTGTGACAACAAAGTCTCCATTTAGCAAGAATTCACCTTTACTGCTTGATAAAGCTGTGGGAAAAGAGAATTCATTAATCTGCTGCCCGCAACTACCTGTTTGAAACATGAAATAATACCTTTATAGGCAGAGTCACAGTGCAAAGAACGTGAACTTTGAGCCAGACAGGCATGGCTTCAAATCCTAGATTTGCTGCCTGCCAGCTGTGTGGCATTTGGGAATCACTTTCCCTCTGTCCGCCTCCATTTATCTCTAAAATGGAGATAAAAACACCTACCCCTCATGGTATCTGGCAAAAACAAAATATAATATAGGGGTTCCAATTATAATGGGGTTTGTTAAATAAGACCCATAGCTACAGGATTATATTAATAGAGAGAAGCACAAGTGTGATGATTTGAAAATATGTGCTAGTAAACTAAACACTTATACAATTGGTTCCTCCACAAATCTCTCCATATATTTTAGAATTAGTCGAGCCTATTAAACCTTTGATAAATCTTTGGCAGATGCTGAAATCTGAAAATACATGGTTAACAGAATGCTCAAATGTCATCTTTTCAGTGAGGCTCACTGTAGTAGCCAGCCTCAAATATGGCCCCAAAGATCCTTGCTTTCTGGTATTCACACTTTGTGTCATCTCCTCCCACCATGAATAGGAATTACTGTGTAATCACTGAGATTAATGCAGAAATGACAGAGTACAATTTCTGAGGCAAGGACAAAGGCATTGTGGCTCTGCCTTGTTCTTCCTTGGACTGCTGGCTTTGGGAGAAGCCAGCTGCCATGTTGTAAGGATACTCAAGAAGCCCATGGAGAGGCCTCCTGCAAACATCAGTGAAAAGCTGAAGCCTTCTGCCAAAAGCTCCAAGTCATCTGGGATGTGGATCCTTCAGCCCCAGTCAAGCCTTCAGATAACACCACAGCCCTAGCTGCCATCTTGACTATAACCTCATGAGAAACCTTAAGCCATTAATACCCAGCTACGCTGCTTATTTCCTGACATAAGAGACTGAGAGACAGTATGTATTTGTTGTTCTAATGTCTTGAGATAACTTGTTACACAGTAAAAGATTAATACACACCTACCCAGACCATTCTTTTTAAAACTGCAACCTCCTCCCACTGCCAGCACAGATTTCATATTTCTTATCCCTTTTCCCACCCTAATTTTTCTCCATGGCACTTTGTTTATGCTCTCTCTCCCCAAAGAAGAACTTAAGCTCCACGAGGGCGAGGAGGTTGGAACTGTTTTATTCACTACTATACCGCAGCTTCTGAAAGAGCACACGGCAGGTGCTCCAGATCTTGCAAAAGATGAAAAAAAAAAAAATCAGTGACACTGAAAAAGTGATGCTGGTGAACTTCTTGAATCAAGTGTCAAAATAATGGCCAAATGAGGACCTGACAGAATTAGACCAGTTATGGAATCTAAAGTAGTCAAACTCATAGCAACAGAGAGCAGAATGATGGGCGGGAGGGAGGGAGAATGGGGAGATGTTGGTCAAAGGGTACAAAGTTTCAGTTATGCAAGATGGATACATTCTGATGTAAGACAATGTGGCTAGTTGACCATACTGTACTACATACTTGAAATTTACTTAAGGGTAGATCTTAAGTGTTCCCACCAAACACACACATACATACTTAAAAAAAGAAAAAGAATGGAGGGAAGGAAGAGAAAAGGAATGAATGAAAGAATGAAGAAAGAAAAAAATACAAAAGAAAATGGTAACTATGTGTGGTGACAGATATGTTAATTAGCTTGGTTTTGGTGATTATTTCACAATGGATAGGAATATCAAACATCAAGTTGAACCCCTTAAATACATACTATTTTTATTAACTGTACTTCAACAAAGCTGAAAAAAAAAAAAGGAAAGCAAATTGATAAGGAAGATAAGAGCTGCTTCATAAAGAATAATTTATTTATCAAAGAGCCAAGAGAGATTCTTGGTAAAGTTAATGAATCCTTTGAAAGTTTTTTAAAAATTGACTCCCTTTCAGATTTTACTGTGAAATCCAAACTTTAAGTCAAGAATGTACTACTGTGCTATCATATGACATGATATGGAAAACTTATGCAAAAATATTTATCAATTGCTTTATTCTTTCCAAAACTTCAGCACGACTGGAATGAAAACACAATTTTGTTGACTGTAACATCAAATAAATTTATTTTCATACTTTTGTATTAATTTCTCAAGAAAAAATCTCAACTATATCTTTTCCCCTCTAGTATTTATTATAACATTTTGGTATCATTTTCAGCTCTGCTTTTTCTCCCCAGTACGACTGCTCCTTGAATAACGAGTCCTCCTGAATATTGGTCTTGACATGAACCAGGTACTCAATAATTCAGAGCTATTAAACATTTGGGTCCTGAACAAAATATTAGAAAAAGGCTCTCTGATCTTTTGTAATTTGTGCCCTATGAGCAAATCTCAGCAGCGAGGAAACCCTTGAAATGTCCTTAGGTGAACAGAAGAAACAAGGAATTTAACTCGTGTATTGTAAATACGTATCCTCCCAGGCACCGATGTTAATCATTTGGTACTAGCTGCCTGAGAAACCATGTAGAACAGGGTTCACGGACAACATCACGGCTCGGCATCATATTAATAATATCTGTCTTGGTCGTGGAATGAGGAATGGCCAAGTTATCTTAGGTATCTGCCAGGTCCTAACTCATCTTTCACTGATGCAGGTGATGCACTGTCTTTCACCACTCAGGCGAGAAGTGATTTGTATATAAAAGAGACTTTGAGGATTTAGGTTAAATAGGTATTATACTCTTATGTGCAGATTAAAGAGGGCTGAGATGAAGCTCTGAATGTCCTTTGTGGTTCAGTAGCAGTAGGATCCTCATTTTCTTAGACATGGGAACCTCACAGAGTTCAAGCAATTGGACACTTTACTGATGCAAGGCTACTCTTTCTAGGATCAGGAATTAACTGCACTGAATTCTGTTCCCAATCCAGTGTTTCATTTATCAGAATTTCCACCCATGTGAACACCATTTAGCCCCAAGGGAAGCATAAGATGCCTTAATCTGAGCTGGTTGGGAAGAAAATGGTGACACAGGTAACAGCCAGGGTTAGTTTTTAAAAGAATAAAAGATCATCCAACTTCTTGGCTCTAAATCCTTTGATAGTTCCTATTACCCGTAGAATATAGTTCAAACCCCTTACATAACCTACCTGTAACTTTACAAATCTTAACCTCACCTATCTTTCTAGTCTCACCATTCACTCCTACCGATAAACCTAAATTTCCAGGCCTGTATATCCCCTGGTCAGTCATATATTTTTCTACATGGAAGCAGTAAACTAAAGTGGTTAAGGCTATAACATCTGGAGTCAGACCCATAAGGATCCCAATTCTTCCCATTTTCTGTTTGTGTAACCTTGGATAAGTAACTTAAGCTCTCTAAGCCTCAGTTTCTTCCTCTGTATAATGGGTTTCTTATAGGATTGTTAGGTGGATTAAACAATATAGTGCATAGTGGGGCTTTAGTTCTTGGCAGACCACAATGCTTTCACATGCTGTCTCTTTATCACACCTCTATGAGGCAGGAGGTCTCTTACAGATGCCTAATTTATGGATGAGAAAAGCATGACCTAGAGATTATTAATTTCCCAAGGCCAGATGGTTTCTAATCAAGGAAATCTATTTCCAGAACCTGTTAACTACTAAAATTTTCTAAGAAGGGAGTTGACAAATGCTTGTTAAATTAGTGAATGAATTCAAGCACCTTCTCTCACATACAAATAGAAACTAAATATGCTTAGGTTACAGATTTTTGACAATTTAAATTGTTCATTTTGCTAGCCTGCATGAGCCCTTTAGCAAAGCAACCATTTAAAAGTTCACTTTTGTCAGCCCAAGAAAAATCCCAACCCATAGTAGGTGCTCAATCGATGATGTTGAAAGAATGCATGATGGATGGAACCTGACACTCATGACAAGGAGAACTGAGTGCTTCCAGCCAAACGACTTTTCTCAATCAGTGTAAACCTCTGACAACCTCGTTCACCCGCAGCTCCTGCAGCGTGGTCTACCAGCCATGCAAGATGCAGGCGTTTCAATGGGTCACTGATTGGAGCCGAGGTCGTTTCCGTGGCACCTCGGGCATCCTGAGGCTGCTGTCCAGTGTGGGTCACTCACATGGTGATGGTATGATGTGCTGTTAACAAAATCACCCAACTCTTCCAAGTGAAGTCACATACTAGCTACCCGGCTGATGTTTCACTAATAAGGGGGAACTGAAATGTCACATGCCAGTTCTGTAAATTAAGTGATAATCCAGTTTGGTTATGTTCAAAGAGTGATGGTCTATTCTAGGTTAATTGGGGAGGGGGGTCTTTTCCATTGTCTCCAGGCTTCCTCTCATGCTTATGCTGACTTGGGGTACTTCACCCTTCACCACACGTTATTTATTCCCATCAACAGTGAGTAGGGAATGAGATAGGAGCTCAAATGACAGAAGGTTCCTCTTATGATCTGCTCTGATAAACAGTTTGGCCCCAGACGTCCTTAAAATCATCAGATGAAAAGAAATTCCTCCTTCGTCTCGCACTGAATCGATTCCTGTCTTCCCACTGCCACAATTAATCCAGGACTAAGTGTACTGGAGACAAATAAGTGTCACAGAAATGTCTACTTTTTCTTCTAAAGAGATATGAACATGGGGGCCCTGGGTACAACTTGGCTTTAACTCAACAGGAGGGAGGGGCCCATGTGAAAGGACGACCTTTGACAGAGAGGCTTTCTGCTTCGGTACCTTGTGAAACAAATAGTTTCCTGAAAACAACAGTCTAATGCCCAGCCTCCCACTAATGCGATTAGGGGAGCTAATTTCCTGGGTTGGTTTCCCTCCCATTGCACCCATCAGAGCCGGGTTGCTACAAAGGCCCTCTCTCCTGGAAATTGCTCCCTCACCAAAACACGCAGAAGAGTATGTCTTGAGTGACGTTTAAAGAAACAGGAGGGATAAGGATGAAGATCGCTTAGCAACGGAACAGCTGCGACTGGACTCCCGCAAGACACAGCATGGGTTGTAAAACCTTCTCGGGCATTTGCTGCACCTTCCTTGAAGCCAAGAGTAAACATTTACACACCCCAGACTTGATGACAACATCAAATTCTTCCTAACTTGTTAAGTAACCACTGTGGGGTTCAAAGGCTCTGAGGTCTTGACTTTCACACTCGGTGGCCTGTGACTTGCAATCTATGCCTGCACACTTTTCATTTGCTTCCAGAGACACTTTGCTAAGCCAACAGGTGACTTTCCCATAATATTCCATTAAAGAGCCATGACTGGCTCAGACTGCCTGTCCCCAATGACAAATCTTCTTTAATTTTGTTTTCATTCTCTACAAGGAGATTAAGAAACCTCCAGTGAGAAATAAAAGGTTATCAGGGGGCCCGCCCTGAATTCAGGCGCCTGAGGTGGGCTGATTAAGTGGAACTGAATTGAGGACGCTACTTGGAGGGAGATTATTTTTCCAAGAAGGAGAAGAATAGAAGAGAATCCTTCTCCCTTTCGAGGAGAAGAAAGGAGCAACTCAATGTGGCTTTCAGCTCTCAGGAAATCAATTTATAAAGGAGGTTGCATGCAATGCAGCTTGATTTAATTAGGAAGTAGTAAGGACACAGCAGTCACATGCTCAAATTTATAACCAAGCATATGAAAAAAAAATACAGATTTTATACAGTGGTGGAAGGAGAAATGCTTAATTCCCCCAAAATAATTTGAAAACAGTCTCCATGAATTTTGTTAATTCTCTTATAAAGTCAACACTCCTTTGGATATTTAGGGTGGCAAAAAGTCAATGCAGCCATTGAGTAATTAACTCCGAGTAAGACATTATGGCCTTTGAAAGAAGGGATGAATTTGTATTTCCAAGGTAACCCCCATTCTCCATTAAGCACATAGTAGGTACTCAGAAAGACAGCACGAATAATGGCTGCTCAGCAATTCAACATTACTTTATACCTCCAGGTGTACATTTTGTATCAGGAGCTAAAGCTGTAAAGACACAGCTCTGACCTTAAAATACTAGTGGGCATATAGATAAATATGTAACAAGTCTTCTCAACTCAGTTGAGGGCAATGCCAACCTTTCCATTGCTCAGGTCAAAGCTCTGGCGTTTGTGACTCTTCTTGACTTCTTCACACCTTTGACTCCTGTCTTTCTTTCACCCACCATATTCAATCCACCAACAAATCATGATGGCTCTGTCTTCCAAAGACATCCAGAATCGACCACATACTGCCACCTCCACTGCTCCTGCCTGGGGCTAAGCCACCAGCGTCTCTCCCCTGGATTACTGCAATGACTGCCTAATCTGTGTCACTGCTTATGCCCTGCACCCTTCTTCCACCTTCTCTTCTCAACATACCAGCCAGAGTGCACCTTTACAAACACAAATGCAATTATGTCACATCATTCCTCAGCTCGAAACTTCCAGTGGCTCCCCATGTCTCTCAGAGTCCAAGCCAAAGTCCTTCCAATTGTTATGTGGCCCTCTATGACCTAGTCCTGTTACCTGTTCAACTTCATCTAGGACTGTCCTCCGTGCTTACTCAGCAATAGCCACACTGGCCTCCCTCTGTTCTTCCAACAATTCAAACATGCCCCTACTTCAAGGACTTTGCAGTGGCTGTTCCCTCTACCTGGAATGCTCTTCTCCCACAAAGCCTGTTATCTCTCTCCACGATTCAAACATTTCAACGCCACTGTCCCTGCCCCACCCTTGGTATCCCAATTTCTTTTATGCTGCTCTGATTTCTAATAGCACGTATCACCTTCTAATAGTATAGAGTTTGCTTATCTATTAAGTTATTATTTATTTTCTATCTCCCCTCACTAAAAAGTAAACTCTAAGAAGACAGAAATTTTCATTATTTTTTGGTCTGTTTTGTTCATTGTGCCTAGAACAGTGCCTGGCCCAAATTAAATAAGCAAATGAATGAATGGAGATACACAGCAAAAAATGCTAAATGGGATTATATATAAATATTACACTTGACCAGCATGCTTGGCTAAAGCATCACTGACTGTCTATGCAAGATTTCATGTAGACATTCCAAAATACAGATATATATTCTATTTTGATTCAAAAAATACTCATTTACTGGCTCAATATATCCAAATGTTTGGATTAAGCCTCTATAGAGGCTATATTCAGATGGATAAATAGAGTTCCTGTCTGGATATTATAAGAAACAAATTACATTCATTTCTTATAAAAATTGCCTAGACAATCACAAAGATGTGGGAACAACCCAAGTGCTCATCAAGACATAAGTAGATTAATAAAACATGGTATATGTATACCATGGAGTACTACTCAGCCATAAAAAATGATGATCTAGTATCTTTTGTAACAACCTGGATGGAACTGGAGACCATTCTTCTAAGTGAAGTATTGCAAGAATGGAAAAACAAACACCACATATACTCAATACTAAACTGGAACTAGTCAATCAATACTTACGTGCACATATGGAAGTAAAACTCAATGGAAATCAAGTAGGTGGGAGGGAGGAAGAGGGGACAGGTAAATTCACACCTAACTGATATAATGCACACTATTTAGGTGAAGGGCACTCTTACAAGTTTGACTCAAACAGTACAAAAGCAAATTATGTAACCAAAAGATGTGTACCCCCGTAACATTCTGAAATAAAAAAAATATGAAATCAGAGACACTTAAATAAATTTCCTTCTACTGCATTTTAAGTTTACAGAGAAAAAAATAATCCAACTGAAGTCACAGTTTGTGCTAATACCTCAAAAAAGAGAGGAGAGAAAATAAAAGTTTATAATGTTTATAAACTTTTTTTTTTTTTTTTTTGAGACAGAGTCTCTCTCGCTTTGTTGCCTGGGCTAGAGTGAGTGCCGTGGCATCAACCTAGCTCACAGCAACCTCAAACTCCTGGGCTTAAGCAATCCTCCTGCCTCAGCCTCCCGGCTAATTTTTTCTACATATATATTTTAGTTGGCCAGAGAATTTCTTTCTATTTTTTAGTAGAGACGGGGTCTCGCTCTTGCTTAGGCTGGTCTCGAACTCCTGACCTTGAGCGATCCACCTGCCTCGGCCTCCCAGAGTGCTAGGATTATAGGCGTGAGCCACATAATGTTTATAAACTTTAAAAAAATAAACAAATAAAATTAAGAAAAATAAAAATTGACTGCCAGTAAGACTGCCCTGATTTCTTCTAGATATGAGGGTGCAAGCCACGCTGCTCTTCTCGGCTGGGAGGAGTCCAGTTGTACAAGGCTGAATCACTTTCACTCCTAACTCTACTCCCCACGTCCTTCTTTTAAATGCCAGTTGAGAAAATGTCATAATCACTTGTGGCAGTTTACAAAATATTGAATCGAAGTGGGATTGGACTGAGAAAACTGTCGCAAACCAACACAGGGTCCTTAGTATGTTGTGGTTTAAATATAAGGAACAGATATGAATTAATCATGTATCTGGACTCAGTGAGGGAAGATAAAGACTCTGCAAAGAACAAAGTGGGCCATTCTAGAAATGACTTGAGAAAAATATGTGCCACTCTAGAACCTGTTGGAATGAACCAGCATGATGAAATACTGAAAAAGTCTACTGGTGGTCTGCTACTGGTGAGAGCCGATCACCTAAAAATCAAGTCAAGTAATGCCTCTAATAAAACATTTGCAAGCCGGTTACCCACAGGACATATTTTTTAAAAGACCCAATAAGAGCAATGATTTTATGTTAAACTTAGAGGGTAAACTCTTTCAAAATTTCACTTGAGGCCATTCTATTTTGTCAGATCCAGAGTAAATCCCTTGATATCAAACAGCGCAACGACACAACCCTTAAATCAATACTCTGATGATGTGTGTGTGAGGGAGAAATAATGAATTTCAAGATCAACTTCTTTTACGAAAATCCATGACATTGGAAAGCTCTCCTGCTGGTTCTCTGGCATCTGCCAACTGCTCCAGAGAACCAGAGTTCCAGCAAATGGCAGGGGGCAGCCCATCTCACCTAAGTAGTTGTCATCCTCTGATTTCCCTGAGAAACTGTGCTGCCGCACGTCGATATTGGTAGCACCAGCCGGAATTCGGACCACAGTATTGTAACCTGGAAAGAATGCAGCAGAAATTCAGTATTCCACAGAATGGTTCACTTTCTCTAAGTATGGAATAAAAGGTCGGCAACAAAGGAATATAATATAACTCTCATACAATTCTGGTAGGTGCCTTATAGTCAGACGGATAATGTACCATAACAAGACTGATTTTATGCTTGACATTAATACGTTTAAGTATAACATGCAGTTAACAATTTTTAAACTTTGGCCATTTTCATTCTCATGGTTCTTAGGAGCAGATTCTTACCATAATGTACCGTATTAAATGTTCCTGCCACCGTTTTACATGAAGAATTATCGCCACCACAAACCCCACATTTATCTCTCCGGGCTTTTGAGTTTAAAACATGATCGCATCCAGCTTGCTTTTAAAAAGAAAACATTTGAAATAAATGGTAAGTATTACAGTGGTTATAAAATGGCAAGTAATGTGTTTCTTTGAATGACATGCATTCAAATGACAAGAAAGAGAAGTCCCCTTTAAACTTGCAAGGATTGTGAATGCACACTGCATACAGCGTTGCTATTTAAAATGTGGTCCTTGGACCAGCAACTTCGGGCATGCTTGGTGCTGTTTGGAATGCAGAACCTCAGGCCCACCCAGGTCTCCTAAGTTGGCATTTTAACAGAATTCTCCAGCTGCTTCATCTACAAAGTTTGAGAAACACTAGCCTATGAATAAGCAGAGTAAATGAAAAAAAAATCCCTCAACAATGAGAAAAAGGGGGTGTGGTAAGGACTGTATCTAATTAAGGAGTTCATGCCCCATCTTAAGAGAGCAGCCGCCGTCCGCGGCAGGCTACCCCTGCCATGTAGAAATAGGAGCCCAGTGTTGACATTTTCCAATTTTTCAAGGGAAGCTGGAAAATTTGATTTCATGTGAAATCCCCTAGGTTTAAATATCGGCTATGAATAGAAGACAAAGTGCAACTGCAAGCTGCCTGTTGAGGCCTTAGGCTCCAGCACATGGACTCCTGAATTTCCTCGCATATTAACACAATGTGGCAGTATAGACTGAACTCTGAGACAGACACCAGCAATGAGCAGAAGAACAAAGTCCACATTCCTGTCCATTCTGTCCTTGTGTGAACCAATCCTTGAGGACAAACTCAAGGTGGTGCCATGGAATGAAATAACAAGGAAATCCGTGCTGTAGCTGTGAGCTGGGAAGTAGGTGAAGCTTTTACGGGCTCTTTCCATCAAACCCTACCAACCAGGAACTCCAATTTGCCTTTGGACCATATGCAAAAAAAAAAAAAAGAATACATTATCTCAGAGCCTGGCTGGGTCAGGAATGATTTTTGAATGGCAAGAAAGAACACTGAAATGGTATTAAGCCCTTAAGAAATCACTGCTCTGGTGCCTTGTCATTTGCCAGAAGTTTCTCAATTTCTCTTTCAAGAATAATTATCAAGCACGTCACAGGTAGAAGCAACTGTGGTTAAAATCACAAAGAGGGGTATGAATGAGGCCAGCTCCTCCTCATGACATCCTGCTGGAGCATAGCTATTCAACTAGAAAACCAGCTATCGGGAAGCATTCGCTTAAACACTGAGTTCAAAGTAAAGGAGAGTGTGTGTAAATTGTTATAATAAATCTTTAAAGGAAGGTTTGTGCAGACCCCTGCAGAGGCTGAAAATGTCAAGAAAAATCCAGGGCAGTGGTTCCCAAACATTGGCACAGTATGCATCAGAGTAAGGTGATGTTGATGCTGAAGCTGGCCCAAGGACCACACTTTGAGAACCACTGCTCCGGAGACAGTGCACAGATATTAGCAATTGCTATCAAGGAAGCCACGAATCACAGCTTGGCAGCAGGACAACACAGTGAAGAATACACCATCTGGGACTTACCCGGCAAAGGCCTTGGACACAGATATCATTAGTGTCCTGGCCACACGGAGTTCCGTCTACCACTCTGTCTCGGAGCTGATAGTAGGCCGTGTTCCCTGCCACTCTGCAGAACAGCTTGCACCGGTCCTTCATCAAAACTAGAGAGGAGAAACAGGACATGATGTGACTGCTGTGCCTGGCCCCAGGACCAGCCTGCCAACAGCGGGCGCATGCTCTCAAGGGACTTACTTCCACTGTACTTAGGGACCCAGCGCACATTGGGAAGCAGACCGTTGATGTTAAAATGCTTTCCGTCAAAGTGGGCACACTGCTCATCTCGGAAGTCTCGCTTCTGCTTGAGACACGGCTCCGTGTTGCAGGACTTAAATTTCATTCTACGCCCTACACAGTATTTTCCACCGTTTTTTGGCCTGAGAAAATATAAAGAACACACACACTGTATTAGCATAATGTATTTTTCTGCACACCCTTTGCTCATTCATGACTTCTTGTCTTCTAGGGAAGCAAATTTGAGGTAGCAGATGATAGTGGGAAGGGAGAGGGCTCTGAATTCTGGGCTTGCATTCTGCCTCCAATACCATTAAGTGTATAGCCTTGGGTAAGTCACTCAACCCCTGCAAGCCTCAGTCCCTACATTTCTAAAATGGGATGTAGCTATCTTATAAGGCTGTGTATGTATGTATGCATGTATGTATGTATTGATTGTTTAGTTATAGAGATGGGGTCTCCCTGTGTTGCCCAGGCTGTCCTTGAACTCCTGGCCTCAAGCAATCTTCCCACCTACGCCTCCCAAATTGTTGGGATCGTGGGCGTGAGCCACTGTGCCCAGCTGTAAGGCTGTTTTGAGGATAAAATATTAGGGTATGTAGCTTAAAGTATGAAATACAAAGCCTGAATCTATTACAGTATTTTCTTGTCCTTTTCCTCCTGAACGTTCACAGTCCTTTCATTTTGAAAATGTAACAGGTAAAAGGTACCTATGAGTAGTCAGAACGATCCCTGTCCACCTCTGTCCCTTGATATTCTCATGGGAGACCATCATAAACTTGAGCCTTCCTACCTCCATTCATTCTGTCCCTCCCCACCCTCTCTCCCAACAACCACTGTTTTTGTTTGTTTTGTTTCATAGATAAAATGGAATAAAGGGAA
Organism: Lemur catta; assembly: GCF_020740605.2. NCBI lineage: Eukaryota > Metazoa > Chordata > Mammalia > Primates > Lemuridae > Lemur > Lemur catta. The sequence goes on along the minus strand of NC_059145.1, from coordinate 26,683,714 downwards.
TGTGCCCATATTTTGACTAACTGAAGAGGAGAGACAGGAAAGAACACACTGGTCTCATTAGCTTTTGTGTGACAAGCCTATGGAGTATGCCTTGCAAAGCATCACAGTGCAAATTTAACCTCGGCATGCAACCCTGTACATGTATTTTCCAGATGTGATCCAGAAAGTAAATTATACAACACATCTACCAGCAGTCAGCGGCTTGCCAAATTCATCATGGAAACAGGAAAATCACAGAATCCTAGGAAGCCAACGCTCACCCACCCAGGGCTGCAATAGCTTGGATTTCACAGCAACCCCAGGACACCCGTGAAACTGAAAGAAAAATGTTCACCTTTTTTCTTTAGAATGAATCTTTCAGAATAATCCTGACTACAAAAAGTGGTGTTTTTTTTTTCCTGTTGTTGTGTTTTTTCAAATAGGGGTTTTGATAAATAAGAAATGCATCCATGCCTATGACATACAGAATGAGAGGCAGGAAGAATGCTGGAGTTGAATCTGGGTTCCATTCTTGCCCTATCCTCACTATGTGGCCCTAGGCTAAGTTCTTAATCTCTCTGAGCTTCTATTTTCCCCTTCTCTAAAATGGGTGCACACAGTAGATGCTGGAAAATGTTAGCTGCTACGTTATTACACGACAGCCCTACCCAGTCTAATCTGATCCAATTCAGCAGTGGCTTTAAGCACCAACTCTGGAAACGGTGGGCAAGACTAACCCCGATCTCAGGAAGGTCCACCTAGGGGAGCTTGTCCTGATGCTGTTACAAATGTCCTTCTCAGATCAAAGATTTGTAGAGTAAGGTAAGAACACGGGTATAAACTACCTGGCTTCCTGGGCTCCACCCTTCACATATAAAACAGAGATGATACCATATACCTGAAAGGCTTGCTGTGAATGTGAGGAGCTTAGCAACGAGTCTGAGAAATATTTACCATTATTTATCATAAAGAAGACTGCATCTAGGGACGCAAAATGTCACATAGCACAGCAGTGTCTATGTCTGATTGTTTCCCCATTTAGCCCAATTAAGCACATATGCTTTATATCCGCATTGTGCACTCAACTCGCTAAAGCTCTTTCATATCCTGCCCAAGGGTAGGGCACATGAGGTCCTTTTATACCAAGGGACAGGAAGTTCAAAGAAGTACTTTGCCCAGGGTCGCACAGCTAACAAAGGAGCAGAGTCAGGACTGGCATCCAAGTTCTCCAGGTGTTTGCTCCACGCCTGTCTGCTACATTCTCCATGTGCTATGTCCACCGTCTTTTCCTTCAGTTTCATGTAGAGATGCAGACTTGATTTCCTGGATACCAAGCCCTTTTCTCAGTACCAAAGCACCCCAGTCTCATGCATAAAACATTACAGATTACACATAAATAATAGATCAGGCCCATCTACCTGCTCAGGTGAAATTTGTTTTAAATGTGCTACAAGGAACACACCCCCCCCATTCAATTTTTCCTCAGGTTGAAATTATTTTACAGAATCTTTTTAGATGTTCCAACTGACTATAGATGGATTATTTATTTATTGCCTGAAAGTAACTCATATTTCTTTCCCTTTGAAAATAAGATTTTTAAAGTTGATTTTCTTTTGGCTCTCTTATATAACAAATCTTAGCTGAATCTCGAAATACATCAAATGCAGTTGTTCTTTGGACTGCAAACAGTTATTACTTGGAGGCGGGTCTCCTTCCGATGGTAACAGTTTCCACCTTTGCCTGCTCTGACCACTATAACACGGCAAATTGTATTTTGTGATTTATTTTTTTATAAAAAACATTTTTATAAACATCACATAAAAAACACTATATATGAGAGGCTATACGGCTGGAGGTTATAAACATAGACTCTGGAAACAGAAGGTTTGAATCCCAGCCCTGCCTCTTAAAAATGGTACAATCTTAGGAAAACTGTTTAACCTCTCTAAGCCTCGGTTTCCTCATTTGTAAAAAGAAGATGATGCTAATATCTACCTCATAGGGCTGTGGTGGGGGTTAACTAGGTCAATACAGTCAAAGGACTTAAACAAGACCTGGCACACAGTAAGTGCTCAATAAATGTTTTCTATTACAAGGTTTGGCAAACTACACCTCCGCAGGCCAAATTTAACCACTGCTTGTTTTAGCATGGCTTGTAAGGTAAGAATTTTTACATTTTAAAATAATTAAAAAAAAAATTAAAAGAAGGGCCTGGAGCGGTGGCTCATGCCTGTAATCCTTTTCACTCTGAGAGGCTGACGCAGGAGGATTGCTTGAGGTCAGGAGTTCAAGACCAGCCTGAGCAAGAGCAAGACCCCATCTCTACCAAAAATAGAAAAAACTAGCCACGTATGGTGGTGAGCACCTGTAGTCCCAGCTACTTGGGGGCTGAGGCAGGAGGATCGCTTGAGCCCAGGGGTTTGAGGTTGCTGTGAGCTAGGCTGACACCATGGCACTAGAGCCCGGGCAACAGAGTGAGACTCTGTCTCAAAAGAATAAAAAAAATTAAAAGAAGACTATTGCGTGAAACATGAGAACTATATGAAGTTCAAATTTCAGTGTCCATAAATAAAGTTTTATTGGAACATAGCCACACCCACATTGTCTATGTATGTTTCTCCCTATATCAGCAAGATTGAGTAGCTGCGGCAGAGATAATATAACCTGCAAAGCCTAAAATATTCACTATCTACCCTTATAGAAAAAGTGTGCTGATCCCTGGACTAGTCTCTTGTCACCGTGCTACTTTCCAGTTTTTGTCACTGACTGTGCACAGCCACTTGCGAGGTAGGTAGCAGCATCCTTGTTTTACAGACAAGGGAACCAGGTTCAGAAATGCGAATTAACCCGGCAAGGGCACAGGCTAATCAAGTGAGAGGCCAGCCCGGCTCTCTCTGACCCCAAGCTCACATTCAGCCTGTCTTCCAGGCTGTCTCTCAAGACAGGACTCTTCCCATATCAAAACCTGGTCTGTGACTTTATTTGCTTTTAGGTAAAGGCAGATTATAATTTCTTCCTTAATTATTTACATGATTTAACAAAGGTAAATTTGCCCTTTTGAACTATATGATATTTTTTCTATCCTAGACAATGTGATTTCTGCCTGATTTGCTAAAAAGCTTTAGCCAACTGAATTTACCTTTTAGCATGGAAAAATTTTATAAATTTAATAATTTAGCTGGATGGGAATATTATTCCATGTAGGCAAATATTAAAAATTATAGGAGATTGCAGCTTTAAAAAAATAACATTAACCACATTTTCCAACTATTAAGATACTTTTAAAATATTGCACATCAAACAGGAATGGAAAGGATTTAAGGAAATTGCTAGATTAATTGCTATCCTGCACGGCCAAGTTGGATCTTTCTTTCAAGCACATTATACAACCACACTTGTTAATACATAGAGAGGAAATTGGGATGATGCACGGCCAAAGCTATGAAAGAATTTTTGCAAAGCTCATCATAGGTACATTATGCCCTCAAGGAAAGTTAAACTTTGGTCTACAAATGAGTTTGAACAGAAATCTCAACTTCTATGTTTATTTCCAATGAATTGGGGTAGGCAGATTTATGGTTGGCACAAGAAATTTCTAATGATACAACAAACAGCCACAGAAGGTAGTGTGGTTCCTACACTTGGAGGTTTTTAAGAAGGTGGCCGACAGCCAATTGTGGAGGATGCTGAAACGCTACTGGAGGATTAGATGGGATGGGGTGGGGAGCTGTACCAGCCCGTCTTTACTGATCCTTCCAAATGGGGCAGTCTACGGGGCTGGATTCCTTTGTTTACTCATTACCCAATGGCTCCTCTACAGTAACCAGTTCTCAGCATTTTGAAACCAGTTCATCCAAACCGAGTGTCTCAAAAAAACTTTGCTGCAATTCTTTACAGCCAAATGAGAAATTTGGTGGAGGTGGTAGTAGGAGGGGAGGGGAGCTGTTTGGGGATGAAATAGACATATGTCTTAAATATTCTTTTTATGTAAGATTTCATAAGCAGTTGCTATGGTGAAAGCCTAAGTGGGAAATATCTAGTGCACAATCTTCTCCTTTTCTGAAATCCATGAGATTATTATTTTTTAAATTTACTCTATCTCCTAATTTAAAAGCAAAATAGAAGCATTAGAAAAGGGAAAGGCTATGCCCTTCCTGAAGAATTGGTATGATTTTTATTTTATTTTGATGGACTGTTACAATTCTATAAACCATTTTATTTCAGCCACCAGGAGGCTCAGAGCCAAATTTTGAGCACAAAATAACAAGCTAAGGGCCCAATGGCCTGGTAATGCATCTTCTAGTTCTAAAGCATGGTCTTATTTTTGTACTTTTAGTTATGTTTTTGGTGCTCCTAATTTTTTTTTCAATTTCAGGACTTTATGGGGGTACAAACTGGTGGTCCTAATTTTAAAATTCACTCTATTACATGATTCTTCTAGGTCAGGTGACAATATAATTAATTATCCAATCAAGGACACTTTGAGAGTGAAAATGAGGGCTATGAACAACTTCTCCAAGGCAACAGATGTAAACTGGTCCCATCTTTGCAAACCAGGGTGTATGATCATCTTATCTGTAGGGTATGAATCAAAATTGAGATTAAAAAAAATTAAAATAGCATTTAAAGACAAAATATTAGGACACCACCTGTAGCACCATATGCCAGTTGAGACCAAAAAAAATGTTTGACCAAAATTAGAAGCATATGGTCTCTACAGCTTGCTCATCGAGTACAGCACAATCCCATGTACATGGCAAGGCTACTTCTCTCTTTTGGTTTTTTATGCTTTCAGGGGAAAAAAAAAAACCCTAAAAATATTGCATAAAGTATCTGGACACTAAATAAATGCATTCTTAGTCAGATGAATTTTGTGGGGGAAAAAAAAAACAATCCATTTGTCCTTAATAGAGTCATACCTTGGATTCCAAAAATGGAGCTCTATATTATATTCTAAGGGCTCATCAAACTGAGAAAAGGCATACTCCCAGTGAGGGGGGACTGTTCCCCTCAAACTCCTTAAGAGGCATGACAGCAACCACTTCCACACTCTCCATAATGAACCATCTGCTCCGTGAATTTCTCTGAACAAGCTTTTAAACCAAGATTCAGATCTGATTTTTCCCTTTTCTGTGTCCCTTTCTCTTTTCAGATCGACTCCCCCAGAGCCATTGTAACCTCCGTATTCAGAGGCAATCTCCTTTCTCAATTAACAGGGACATCCTAAAGTGCAAATAACTTGGAGAAGTTTTAATGAAATGATGTCAGGGCTGACACTCAACTAGGTGGATTGTATTTTTTTTAAAACCTCCCATAGCACACAGCAAGGACAAGGACCTCTAATTGAGGTCTTTAGTGATTGGTTCTTAACTTCTCAATGTGAGGATCTTTGTTTCTCTTTGAAGCTCAAGATCCTTTTCTGCTGAGATCTTTACACTGGGTGATTTTCTTTGTCTGGCCCATTCCAATTATGGAGTGATTTATCTCTCTCCACTTTTCAAGTTACTTCTAGAATTGCTCTACGAGTTTAAAATAAAAAAGGCCTAATACTTCTTTTGAATGCAACATTATAGAATCAAACATTTTAAAAGGTACTTGCAAAGTATCTACTGTTTGCAATATCCACATCTCATAATAGCGATTACTATAAAATAATAATTTTGTTCAAGGTAGCCACCAAATAGCTTTTAATTTGTAGAAAATTCATCATATTAGCTGTTAGGTTATGAGGTTTTAATTTAAACCTTCAATAATACAAACAGGATATATAGTTGAGTTGAAAAAGCAGTATGAGCCTTATTTTATATTACATGACACTTAGTTCATATACTACCTATCACATCCACATTTAAAAAGTCTGAAATGATACACCTCAAATTATTTTCCAGTGGTTATTTCCTGTGGGAAGTAGGTAGCGCATAGGAATAATGATGACAGAACTTTTTTTATATCACATAGGTTTGTGTCTGAATTGTTTTTAAAGCATGGACTATATTTTTACTACTATTTTAAAAACCAATATAAAATGTAGTCTGTATAGAAAATCTAATGCTCATTCATTTTTATCCATAGCTGCGGTGTTAGTTTTATGGAGTGGAGTTTGTCTTATAGCCCTTTAGTTGTCTGAGAGATCAATATTATATGGACATGAAATAAATATTGGACTGTGAACAAAAATGAATTAAAATAAACTGTTCATCATCTGTGATTTGTACTACAGGGTATTTATTTAGACCAGGGCTTGCAAATCAGTGGCCTACAGTTGCAGCTACAGTTCTTATCATTTAGATTTTTATTATAAATAATTTGGAAGCTTTGTCAACATTAGACTCTTCCTACCTATGAACAATCAGCTAGACCTCAGTAGAACCCTGCGCTTGGCTCTACGACTCTACAACACAGCTATGGTATCGCACTAGCCCACTTCGTTCCTTTACTTCACCTCTTGCTTCTCTCTACCACAGAGTTTGCTATCCCTAATCTGCTAAAAACAAATAAGTACTACTCAGCAAAATAATTTTACATAATCCCAAAGGAGCTGGGGGCTTAAAAATGGTTATTAGTTTATATATTAAAACCCTATCCCTATTCTGTAAAGACTTCTTAGGCTCCATAGCCCATATGGGTCCAACAGCAAGTCTGAGAAAGTACCTTAAAAGCTATTACTTACTTTTACTTATGTACTATTTTTTATTCCTTTTAAACTTTATACATCTTAGATCCATGTAAAATTGGATATCATTCCCCATAATGAAGATAGCAATTTATTATCTACATCTACACAGCCCCCTCCCCAATAAACACATGTCAGCTATGACAAATGCTGGGGGAAAAAATTCCTTGACTGTACTGAAATATGTAAGTCCGAACAAGGTTAGGCTGGTAGAGGTTGCTGTGGTCACATAATGAGAATTATCCTGAAAGCGAGAGACTCCCAATCTGCAAACTGTCAGGTAGTGGGATGGGGACCTCAGGTGTCTTACCTGTAATACAACTAGATTGATACAAAAAGCATTTCCCAACTTGGGGTCCTAGATCCCTTGGCAGCTGTAAGCCCTTTTCAGTATTTCAGTAGTAAACTAGAAAGGGTACGTTTATCTACAATCTGGATGGAAATGTTCAATTTGGTTGTTTCCTTGTGAAAATGTATCTATTCACTCTATTAGTGCACTATGTCATGTTGGGGGGTGGGGTGGGCAGTGAGATGTGCCTGATTGTCACAATTGGGAAACAGAACAAGCTACACAAAACCATCACCTGGCAGCAACACTTTCAATAACCCAGGAGCCTGGGAGAAAATAATACAGAGGGGAAGCGCCTGGGGCTCAAGAGTTTGGGTTTGTTGGATTCAGGCAGCCCTTGAAGTCCACCTGCTCTCTAACTCAGAACGTGTTCTTCATCAGCCTCCAGCTAAATCACTCCGTTTAGGAAGGTTTCCCTCCTGCCCCGCCAACAGTCACAATGCCGAGTTCTAGGACTTACTCTGGTCTGTTGCACTCTCGTATGGCTGTTTTGATGCCTCCTCCGCATGTTCTTGAGCAGGTTCCAAAGTGACTCCAACTTCCCCAGGATCCATCAGTCACAGGGACCTCCATTTCTTTGGGAACACAAAACCCAAACTTGCAGTGCTGTATTTAATAAGGGGAACAGTGAGGGAGAGCTTGGCGCTGCGAGTCATTGTAGGACCGGCCGTCCTTTCACATACACCACACTTTAATTTTTTTCCACGTGCTGCTTTGAAATGCTGCAAATTCAGCAACTACACGAATCACGGAAATTTGTAGGAATTTTAACTTTGTACTTATTGATTTTAGGCTGTCTTCATTTACAGCTTGCTTGAATCAAACTGGCCAGTGAGTGACTGGCTCCAGGCCGACAGAGTAACTCCGACGGCTACCTTCAAACAGCTCAATTAGTCCACTGGTAAAAGCCAGGAGTGGAAACGGGCAGATTGGTTAGGAAAGAGCCAAAATGAGTTATAGGATTTGCATAGTGCATCTCCATCAGCAAGGCCTAGAGATGTTACCAGGTACCAAGAGTGGTATAATAGGTTTCATTGCTCCCCATGGATTTGAAAACCCAATTTTAATTATATAGGAGAGGGGGGGAAAAAGCTAATTACATGATTCCTATATTCCCATAAACTCACTCTGAGAAAGCACTCAGGATGAGACTAAAGCAAAATGGACACATTACAGAGAGTCCTTAACTTTATTACTTTTTTGTTACTAACGGTTTCAGATTCCCCAGCCTGGAGCAGGAAGAAGGCCATGATGTTTAAAAAAAAAAAAAAAATAGTAAAACAAAATAAAACTCCTCAGCAGGACAAGGGAGTGGAGAAGCCTCTTCCAAGCCTCTGCCATTGTTGGGGTGTGAAACCCTGACACAAAGCCGAGGTCACCGAGCGCTGGACAAAGGAACAGTGGCGGCAGCGGCCGCAGGAGGGTGACGCCCCGTGGCTCGCTCAGATCTCTCAAGCGGAGCTGGTGGCGGCTGTCGTGATTTATCCCCAGGGAGGACACAGGCGCGGAGGGGAGGCCAGCGGCGAGGCAGGCGCAGGGAGAGTGGAAAAACAAGAGGCAGGTGAAGGTCTCAGTCGCCATAGCCGGCCTCACCCCCACAAAAGGCTCGGGGAACAGTTATTGAAACAGTGCGATTAAGCTTTCTCTAGTCTGCCCGCCTCCTCCCTGGTAATTATGCTCTGACAGTATCTGAGGACAAGTCCTCTTCCTTGGGCTGTTTGGCTGAGGCTTAAAAGGTTCTGCATCTGAACCCCGGGCAACTCAGTTCTCCAGAAACGTGGGCAGAGCCAGCACTGATCACATCACTCTCTGCAAATCACTTTACAGTTGTCTTTTGTGAACATTTTTTGGAATAGATGCATACAAAAATAAATGAACAGAGAGGCAGCTTGGACTGGAGTTATCACTAATCAACAGAAACGGAACATGAGCCACAGATAGAATTGAAGAATTTCTAGAAATCACACAAAAGAATAAAAAATTAAAAAAAAAAACCCTGAAATTAATTATATTTTATTTAGGCCAATATATTTAAAACATTATTATTCTATATGTAGTCAATATAAAATTATTAATGAGGTATTTTTTTTACAGTCTTTTCTTTTGGACTAAGTCATCAAAACCTGGAGTGTATTTTACACTTAAGCACATCTCAGTTCAGTCTGACATTTCAACGGCTCAGTAGCCACATGTGGCTAGTGGCCACCAGAGTGGACAGAGCAGGTGCAGAGGAACAAAGCTCAGCTGGGAAACAGGTCTGGCTGTGAGTGGTGGCTCTTCCAGACTAACTCTATGGCCTCGGGCGAGTCATGGAAGTCCGAAAGATGGGGACCTACCTGCCAAAGTTGTCCTGAGTACAACATGAGACAATGTGTGTAAAGCACTCAGTATACAGCTTAGCACAGAAGGGGCTCAACTTAAATAACAGTGGCCATGGTAATGCCAAACATTTACACTACACTCAATATTTGTCAGGCACTGTTCTAAGCTAGACACAAGCACACACATGTATTTATCCTCATAATACACTACAAGCAGGTACTATTATTACTCCTATCTCTATAGAAAGGAAAATGAAGAAACACAGGGGTTGATGCCAAACATCAGCAAGGGGCAGGGATGAGACTGAAACACAGACAACCAGACTGAACAGTGCATACTTGTAACTGGAACACATACTGCCTCTCAATGGTAAGCAAATGGGGACAATTTCTTTTTTCTTTAACAATTTTTATTTCCAAATATTGGTGACAATTTTTGACATAGAAATAAAGACTGAAATTTTCACCAAATGTGAGATTAATGAGATAGTTAAATGAGGCCAAGACTCCAGATTGCTTACTCAATATCCATTCTCCCCTTCATCCTTGGTAACAGAACCTATATTTTCCAAAGTTCCCCTATAAATAGAAGTGGTCAAAGAGATATCAACAGAATTCACTGGGTGGGCTTCCTGGGAAGATCCTTTTAACCTTCTGTTCTTGCCCTTTGGCTTCATTCTGCTGGGAACTCAGATTCTATGGCTGGAGCTACAACAGCCATTTTGTGACCCTGAGGATGAAAATCATTTGTATAGGACAGTGGAGCAGAAAGAAACTAGAAGCCTGGGACCTCTAATGACTTTACGGAGCTGCCATAATAGCTCCATAACCTGCCTAGCTCTTGTACTGGAGCTTTTTGTGTCAGAAAAAGACCCAACTTGTTTATACTAAAATAATTGGATCTGACCCAAACAAAATTCCTAATACACAATTGAGATCATAGTTTATGCCCAAATTTAGCACTCAAATCTTGCTGCCAGGTACACATTTTATAAATTCTACAAAGTGAGTAGAAAACTCCTATGACTATTCATGGATTTTAATAATGAGAAGTTTCCTGGAGATATATTTTTTTCCCTCTTGACACTTCAGACTTCAGTCTCTTGGTCTCTCTCTAATCTGTAGACTTTACCTCCACACAAAAGCAGACTCCAAAGTAACCACTATTCTCATTAAGCATCACCATAAACCCCAGAACAAAACAAGGAGGTGGCTTTATCCGAGTGCTAACATTCAGTGCTTCACTAAAACGTACTCATGGTCAATTTTCAAAAGAAAACAACTCCTTAAAAACTGGTCTGCAAATTAAACATTTCTTAATGGTATGACCATTGACAGGTACCCGAAAGAGAGGAAGAACCTTAGAAGAACAGAGAAAGTGTCTGAGGGGACACAGGCTGGGAATGTAGGCTATTTGGGAAACACGCACCAAGATAATCTATTTCACCAGGCAAATTTGACACTCAATAATTACACATGGAAACAGCCATGACATCATAACAAAACATTAAGTGGCTGGTGAAAATGGAGCCAAAATAAAGCCAGTTTTTCTTAAAAAGTGTCCAAAACCATTTAAACAATATTTTGCTTAAACGTATCTTTTTAAGAGGTTGGAAGGGGGACTTGGAGGTCAATTTTGTCCAAGGAAACTTGAAACAAAAGAGTTTCAAACCTTAGGCTCACAAACAACGTTAAAATGAAAATGTTAATGGACTTAACAAGAGAATGGAGAAAATAAAGAGACATTAGTGAGTCATTCATCAAAATAACATTGTGTCAGCAGCCCGAGACAGATTACTTCAGAGGGAGTAAGGCAGAAAGAAGAGAAAGAAAGAAAGAAAAAAATTAACCCAGCAGCAACGGGAATCTCTAGCGTATAGAGAAAAGGCATATACTGCTAATTCTATGAAAACGAAACAAGGGGAAAAAAAACCACAAAGAATTTCTATGCCAACATATCCACCTTCTTGGCATTTGTAAAATGCATAAATACTCTTCAGGGTATTTATATATCTTTAATAAAAGCTGTTAGACATGGCCACTTTTCTCAAACTACTAAAAATGTACCTATCATTTTCTCCAAAAGTTGCTTCTCTAAAAGTGTCTTGAACCTGCGCTTTGGAATGCCCTGAAGTCTCCTGTTCTTGCTGAACACAAGCACATGTGGAAAGAGTTTGCTGAAAGCTCCCCAAAAGTCCTCTATCCCTCAGGAGATATAAGATTACCCTATAATCCCTTCCTTTCTGTTTCTGTTGCGAAAACAGAAGATTAGGGAAAAAAAGACACAACAGATACCCTCCAAGTTTTTCTGTGTTCTCGAACTGGCTGGCAAACCATACCACTCCATGGAGCTTGGTAGCCCATTCACGACAATTTTACTAAATACAAGTCACTTCATCCTATGATTGAGGATTCTTCTTTGTTGTGGCTTTTCCACAGCAATAACATGTGTCAGAAATAGACACAGTGGGTGGGTACAGCAGATTGACTAAGAACCACAACACAATACCAGTGAGTTTGCTGAGATCAAACAGATTCAATTTAAGTAATACAACTGGCTGGCTCTGACCCAAGCCAACTAGCCAAGTTGTCCAATAGGTGTCATGCTTATTGTCATCTCCCATCACCTGGTAGCAGGTGTCTGGGTCACTGTGTTAGAAGGCCTCTGAGGCCACATCTTGATTTTGTAAGAATGAGTGTCACCTTTAATTTTAATGGCTGACATGGAAACCTGAGAACCACATTCCCATGGAAAACTATGATCCTCTGGCCACCAACACACTAAGTTAAATGCCCTGCAAAACGTGCAAGATTCACTCTTTAGCCAAAGAGATATATTTGTTTTTAAGCCAATGAAAGTTCTAGAAGCTATTATGCCTATGTGCATATGTAATTTTTCTTAGGTCATTCTTGGGGAAAGATGTACTCTCAATTGCTGAGATCCCAGGCATCAAGAAATTAGAATGTAAGCTGAGTTTATCATTAATTTAAGTCAAATACAAAATCACCTTCATGACAATTTTTTATTTTTGTATTGGACTTTACATTTTTGGGGTTTTTTTGAAGACAGAGTCTCACTCTGTTGCCTGGGCTAGAGTGCTGTGGCGTCAGCCTAGCTCACTGCAACCTCCAATTCCTGGGCTCAAGTGACCCTCCTGCCTCAGCCTCCTGAGTAGCTGGGACTACAGGCACTCACCACCACACCTGGCTAAATGTTCCTATCTTTTAGTAGAGACAGGGTCTCCCTGTTGCTCAGGCTGGTCTCGAACTCCTGCCCCCAAGCGATCCTTCCGCCTCGGCCTCCCAGAGTGCTAAGACTACAGGTGTGAGCCACCCTGCCCGGCCTGGACTTTACATTTTTCACGTAACTTTCACATTCTCTGGCTCATTTCACTTTATAACCACCCTGACAAACTAGTGGAGAAACCACTAGACCTCCTGTTTGACCACTGAAAATTAAAGGAGCTCAGTGAGTTTGAGTTACAGCCACTCCAGAAGACCCTGCTGCCCCTTCAGACAAAGCAAAAGAAGAAGGCAGGGTGGGCCGGGGTAGCCCCAAAAGATGTGAGTGATCTTAGGCAAGTCACTGCATTGTTCTCAGACCTCTGTCTATAAAACAAGAGAGGGGAGAGTTGAGTTCCACCATCTCTTAGGACTCCTTCCACAGAAACATTCTGGGTGCTATTATTGAGTCTATAAGGTAAAGTGGAGAAAAAGGAAATAAGACGAGAATAAATTATTAAAAGTGGACAATGGAAGAGAGAAAAAAAGAAAAAAATATATATAAGGAAAAGAAAAGACTCCAAAATATAGTTCAGGGATTGTATCATTGGTAAGTGACAGAATGCTATTTTCCATATGGATTAAAAAAAAATCAGGATTTATATATAAGACTTTTTGTAATCAAATTTTTTAGAGTGGTGATGATGATGATATCACTGTCATGCCACTGTTGTTTTCAGATGCACACCAGGTGCAGAAGGTTAAGTTAATTATACTCCCAGGTACATGAGACACTGTTACCACTGGGCCACACAGTGGCAGGTTTTATTTAGTTATTACCAAATACGTGGGAACCATCATAACCAGCTCATGAGAATGTGGATCTGGATATATCTCAGGTGACATCATAGCTCCGTAAAGGAAACAACACAAGTTGGTGAAAGCCTGGTATCACGGTATGAGCACAGTTCACCGTATTTCTATACTTCAATTCTACGATGCTCTATCAACTTGATAATAGCTTTCCTGTGCCACCCCCAAAAGGGAGAGAGGAAAAAGAAACACGACCTCACATTAAATATACTCATAAATTGAAAAGCACTTTGGGATTTTAGAAGTGTTAAAATGAAAGAAAGTCTTACATTGAGAGAACATCCTAAAATTGAGGCAATAATGACAGGCACATCTCTGGTGTCACTAATGCTATAATGTAAGTTTCACAATTTTCAGTGGTAAGCTGAACCTCCTCAGGAAGAGACTGTGCACACCAACACAGTCTGCATCATCTCACATGCTAAACGTCGGTGGCTGGTTGCACAGCCCGCTCTTGAGCATCTCTGCCCTGAGACACAAGGGCGGATCAGGGCGTTACTTGCCTTTCCGGGCTCACACTCCGTCCCGTCGGCCCAGGGCGTGTGCTGCGTCCGGCAGCCTTTGTGTGCTCCGTCCACATTGTTGCACCAGAGCCGTCGGCACTGCATCTGCTCCATTCGGGCGAATGACAAGTAAGTGACAACGTGATTAAGATGGTCTCAAACAAGACAAGGACTGCTTTCAACTAGTGTTCTGCCAACGATATAAGGCAGGTAGGAAAAGGATCTCTTTTTCTTGGTGTAACAAATTACAAAAATATTCCAAGGGATACAGAGAGCAGCCTGTGAGACACGTTTCTAGAACTACTGTGCATTGGAGATATCCACGACGTCATGTGGTCCTCAGTGACACCGCCCCATTCTACAGATGAGGAAACTGAGACTCGAAGACATAAAGAAGAATGCTCAATATCACACTGAAATTGTGTGATCTGAATTTAGGCTTTGAGCTAGGTTATGATTAACTGTGATTTACATTTAGCTTTGGCTTGAACCCCAAAACTAGTGGCTTCTGTTTCCACTAGGCCACATAATATCATGATCATATTTCTGACTCCTTTCCAAAGCTTTTAGGGGTTGTCAGAGGAAAGAAAGGACAAAATATTGTGGAATATTTTAGGCATGCAAAAAGTACAAAAACATAACATAATGGATACCCATGTACCCACGACCCAGCTAAGGAAAGAAAAGCTCACAGGCTCAGCAGAAGGTCTTATATACCTTCCTGGGTCCCTTGCCCTTCTCAACAGTGGGGACCACTGTCCTGAGTAGTGTTCATCACTTCACTCTTCCTAATGCTTCTTCCACATGTGCATAAAAATCTACCCACAATATATAGCATTTAAGCTTTCTACAAATAGTACCATACTGATATATCCTGCAACTTGCTTTCTTCCTTCTCCAGACACTATGTTTTTCAGAATTATTCCAGTGGATATATTTGGCTCTATTTCAGGGTATAATTTTTATTTTCCCTAGTTATTAAAATAAACCAAGGTCACAGTAGAAAAGTTAAAAGTATTAAAAGTTAAATTTAATTTTTTAAAAAAACAGGAAAAAAAGCCTCAAACTACCGAGTCTTTCCTGTAGCATGTTTCCCTTCTTATGCTTGAGAACATACATACTCTGTACAATGGTTTATACTGTTATTTTAACTTAAAATTGTATCAGGAGCCTGTTCCCAGGTGTAGACCATTTTCAACTGTTATATTCCACTTAACAGAAACATTATAATTTGCTTACGCTTTCTTTTGCTGGGCATTTCAATGACTCCTAATTTCTACTATCCTGAGTAGTACAGAAATGAATATCGTTATGGGTAAAATCTACTCAAAATTTTTTTATCATTTCCATGGAATCACTGTACTTCCCAGTTTACCATGCAACCTTTGAAGTCTCTCCCAGCAACACACACACACACACACACACACATACCCCCAAAATGACAGAATGGGGCACCCCATAGAAGAACAGTTCTGCTCACGTGTAACCCAATAGTCACTGGGTCATATCACTAGTCCAAATAGCCACAACACACGCATCGAACTATCACACCCACCCCAGTTGAACCATCACCAGAAATGATTTCAAGCCCCAGGTGGTTAGGATGCAACCTTGACAAGCTACAGGAGGGAAACAGGTTTGTCTCATGAATTACCTCTACTGAATTTAGACAAGCCCTTACAATTTAAGTCACCTGGGCAAGGTCAAAGGGCATGAAAAGAGACAAGGAGAGAAAAAAAGCTGAGCTCCTTAATCACCAGCTCTATGACCTTGTCCCCGCCGAACCTCACTTTCTCACTTGTCAGCGAAAGAGATGGTGGCTGTCACGAGAGCAAAATGAGAAAGCGCAGGTGAGGCTCCATCTAACAGCGCACAACAGCACTGTTTAGCAGCATCATCGTAATTCCTGCGATCACTGATAGTCCACGGCATCCTCAGCTGTGCCATGGGTACTTTACACGAGAGGGAGAATCCAACAGAAAACCATGAATAAAAGGAAGTGCAGAATCAACGGATGAGGGCAGAAATAGCCCCCACACACTTACCATATATGGGCACACCTGAGAACCTGGTCCAAAAATCAGTTCACATTGTTTATTCACGTTGTAAAGGAGGCCTGGCAGTTGGGGAGGCAAAGGGTAGGGTCTGGATTCAGGCTCGTTGAGCAAACACTCGCCATAACCAGTGCTAGGGAAAGCAGAAACACACAGGTGGTGAGATGCGCCTCGTATTCATGTTGTAAAGGAGGCCTGGCAGTTGTGGAGACAAAGGTAGGGTCTGGATTCAGGTTGGTTAAGCAAACGCTGCCGTAACCAGGGTTACAGAAAGCAGAAGCACACAGATGGTGAGAACGGTGGCTACCAAAGGCTTCAGGTGAACGTGAAGGGCACCTGGCTATTTTAATGGTGGGGAGGACAATTTCTTATTTACATTTGCTTCATTCTTTCTGTCCAAGGGTAAGTCCAAAAGCTGAAGGTGTATTTTTGTTCTATGCTTTGTGGAACCACAAGCTATGCATACAACATGGTCAGTGACAAATATATATCTGCTACAGCATTTATCACACTTTCAGGGCAATTATCTGTTTATTTTTTACTATTTTTCCCAAGAGACTGTAAGCTTCTTAGGGGCAAAGATAGTGTCTTTTTCCTCCAAGCATGTGGGCCCTTCCATGGCAACAGGTGTTTAGCAAATGTTTGCTGAAGGGACCAGTGAGTGAATCAATGACTCAGAGAAAGAAAACACCTTACACCAACTGGCTAAAAAGAAAAACAGCAACCCTCCAGTTCTTTCACTTTCCTGCAAACACCTCTCCTGGAAAATTCACACCCGGTGAGTTCTGATTAATAAAGCCTCCTCTTCCCTGTGGTTGCAGAAATATACACCCAGTGGCTTTGGGATAATCACTTAACCTTTCATACTTCTGAGAGAGAAGAGCAATAAATCTGTGACACAGGGGCATTGTATAATGTAATTGGATCTTTGAGCAGCCTAGCAGGAAGCTTAAAAAACAAAACAAGAAAATAAAGGAAAAGGAAAGAAAGAGAACGGGGCAGTGGCGGGAGGGAGAGAGAGGATGTCCTCAATTCAGCAACACGGGGGTCTGCTGCAATTTCCACCCACTCACACGATCTGCTTTGGACTCATCTCACTACCCCACCCCTTTCCAATCCAAAATTACTAAGTTAGAAGCACAGAAACATTTGAGGCCTTCACCCTGGAATCACATTCAGGGTCCCTCTCCCAAGACCTGAACAAAGTCCAAAGCTTTATCCAAAATGAAGCAACCATTTACACATTCTCTCTGAGACCCCAACCTCTTCTTTAGCTCAGTCTGTAATCTTCTAAAACTCTGGCAAGGACAGGAACTACACAGATGTCAGCGAGTATTTTTTTTTCCTCCTCCAAGGAATGTCAACAAAAATAACAACTCAAAAGGAATGCTTGACTCTCTATTTTCTTTCCCACAACTAGTTCACTACATGTAGGCCAGATATTAGACGATTGTACTAAAAGAAAGTTCGAGTCTTACTCTAAAAACTCAGTGATATATTTTCGACTACACTTTGACCACATCCAGGGGTTCGTGTAGAAGTTCAATGTTGGCGCCATGACATGCTGGGGACTCTTAACTCCTTCTTCTTTACATTTATTGTTGTCATCATGAGGCATGTTAAACCTAAAGCCAATGAAACAATGACGAGAATGTCAATAAACACCAAGGGATCGGGCTGTTACAATTGCTTCAAGAATGCATGTGTCTAGGAAAAAAAAATTTAACTGGCTACTACATAAGAGCCTGAATCCTAGTAAGTGAAACAAAATTTAAGACAATTCAACAGGGACTATAGGTTAAAATACAATTCTCACCCAATTTAATACAGAGTGCCTTTGATATATAAAGAAAGATATGAGTAGGGCCATTTATTTGGTTTAAGTGTAGTTTTTGGAATTGCAGAAGCTCTGAATGTGCTGTAGTTGGTGCTAGAATACAGTAGTTGGCATTCCTAGAGCTGTTAGAGGGCAATTTATAGAGTCAAGAATTTGGCAGGTTACGATAATATTGTGAATATAAAGGGTCAGTCAGGTGTCAAAAATTCAAGGCAAAAGCTTTCTAATAAGAGGCTCACTATGGGTCTTGGCATGTTCCCCTTTTTGGGTCAGGCTGACAAATGACATACCTGCGTAGGTATATCATTATAAAGGTATGCAAGGTTTGTGCACAATAAAACCCATGAAAGAACGTGGTAAGCATGGAAACCAGAGGTATGCCAATTCAACTGGCTTAACTCAGAGATGGCAAATAGCTTCTTGCTTCATGCCAACGCTCATTGACTGGTACTGGCTTCCTGAAAAGTCAGGCACAAAAGGATTCTGAAATTAATCCAGGCTCTGCCCGTGAGGATGGGAAGGACTGCCAATGTCCTCTTGGGCCGGGGAGGGACCTCGGCAGCAGCGTTAACACATACTTGCCATTCTTGGCTTAGGCAGAGGGAGTGGGGGAAAAAATGACAGGAAGTATTTCCTCAATCCAGAAACATCAATTCTATGACCCACATGCCATTCTCAGGTCAGGCATTACCCCATCAGGCGACAAGCTCAGAGAGGTCGCTCTCTCTCTTGGGATGATTGTCTCCAATCACAGAACTGATGCATACGATTAACTGAGCGTTGGGGGAGCATTTGCGTCACTAGCTCGTCTTAAATACAGAAATAAGTGAGTCGGACAGAAGCATGCAGACTTCCTTCACATGAGAGCAAAAGCTGGGATAAAAGCCTGTGGTGTCTATTCCATTCATTTCTCTTGTGTTTTGTTTTCTTTTTCTTTCAAAAACTTAGGCCCCTCAATATTTGCCAGTAGAGAGAAAAAAACCAGATCTGTCTTGGTTGAACTTATAATAGTTCTTAAAACTTAAGACTCTTATATTTAAGAGTCTATTTCCTTAACAGAAGGACTGCTCTGGTTTCTAGTTCCCAGATGCACAGTGTAATACCTACAGCAACAATCCCAAAACAAGCAAACCGGTTAAATCTTAGTTGTTTTTCTGTGGTGAAAAGCAGATGGTGTTTATTCTCCACCCCCGCCATACCTTGATAAAATCAAGTTTATTTCATCACGTAAATAAACAGAAAATTTATTCTCATTCAAATATCACATTTGCTCACTGCAGGGGCTATATCATAATAAATACTTATTGAACACTTAACAGAGATAACCAAGACTTTGCAGCATTCACAATGCACCAGGAAGTGTGTTAAATGCTTTAGATTCTCTATGTCATTTAATCATTTCTTTGACCCAATGAAGAGCACAGGTTGAGCCTCCCTAATTCCAAAATCCAAAATGCTCCAAAATCTGAAACTTTTTGAGTGCGAACGTGACATAAGTAGAAAATCCCATACATAAGTACTTAACACAAACTTTGTTTCCTGCACAAAATTATTATGTAAAATTACCTCTGGGCTATGTGTATAAGGTGTATATGAAACATAAATGAATTTCATGTTTAGACTTGGGTCCTATTCCCAAGATATCTAAATTATATATATGCAAATATTCCAAAATCTAAAGAAGTTTGAAATCCAAAACACTTTGGTCCCGAGCATTTTGGATAAGGGATATTCAACCTTGTGTTATTATTATCCACATTTTGCAGATAAGGAAACAGGGCCATAGAGAGATTTAATTATTTGATCAAGGTCCCATGGCTACTAAGGTAGGGCAGCTGTAACTGGAATTCTCTCCAAGAAGTCTCTAGGTTTCACAAAGGTGCCTCAGAAACCAAAAGGACAGAGAGGATGCTGACTACACAGGTCTGGCCTGTTGCAGTTGGTTAACGGAAAGCCACGCCTCTTTTACGTTCTATGTTGGGCATCTGACACTATTTCCTTTGGAGAAAAGCGATGTGCTCTTTAAATATGTTTGAAAGGTACTAGTTTAAAAATATACCCATTACATATGAAACTGAGTTGTTGGAGATACCTGTGTATGTGCATCTTGCTCTATGCCGAGCATAGTACACTGTGCATACGCGGCCTTCAAAAAAATACTGGAATGGAAACGCTTACCTAATAGATGACATTGGCTCTAAATAAAGTTAACATCTGACACACAAATGGACACACAGCTATATTATATTAACAATATCTTTTTAGAAAATTATTTCAGTACATACAGTATAAGTACTTAATCATTCTAGAAAGAAAATAATGCAGATAAAAAATCAGAATAACTTCAGATAAATTTACAGTTTTACCCCATGTTCTAAACCACGCCCTGTCTCAAAGAACAAAAGGGAAAAGCCATTTAATAATGGCCACTTAGTGACCATAGTTAGGAAATGATTCCTGCTCTGCATTTTTGTTTATTCTCTTTCCTGAAAGGGGGATGTTACTGTTTCCGGATGCTAAATGTCTGAATTAGAGCTGTGTATAACTAGAATCAGGAATGATCTGGATTTGTGCAAGTCTTGTGAACTGGGGTAATATTGGGGGACCCTCCTAGACAAAGATGTGAAGTCAGGAAAGTTCTCCATGCTAATATGTCCTCTGCTTCAGTGGAAGGAATGGAAAGGCCCTATTCCTCCCATTCCCAGTAGAAAAAGGAGAAGATGAGATCTTGCATATTAAACTTGAGCAGTTAAACCAAAGACATGCACAAGCTATGGCTGAAGGGGGTGCACTGCATTTTCTCAACTTTCTGAATTCGGTCATTTCTCCCAATTAGGTTCAAAGCTCTTCAACCCTGCAAACTCTACTATGACTCGGGAAGGGTCTTACACTCTCTGAAGTCAAGGAAATGCTCAGTGATGCGAAGGAACAAAAGGTTTAGGTCACTCTGCATTAAATGAAATTACTGAAAGGAAACTCACACATGGCCCAGCTCGTGGGCTATTGTAAAAGCCGTACTCAATCCACTATCTTCACTAATAGAACAGCTTCTATACGGATCACAAATGGTTCCTAGTTCAGCAAGACCTATCAGAAGGGAAAATAGAACAAGGATTTACCTTAAAAAGCAATTGTGGCTTGAAATAAAAACATGTAATAAACTGTTTTAGCCGCAGAGGACACACACAGAGGACTCACCTAAGGTGTCACATTTGTCGTGAGCTCTGCAGATATCCTGTCTGAAAGCAAAGCAGACTTAGGCCTTGACAACACCAGAGAGGAAATGTCAATACAAGCAAATACTTTAGAGCCTTCTAGGCATTCACAACAGCAGGCACTTTAGGGAGGGGTGTGACAAAAAGTAAATTAACAAGGCCAGGGGTTCACAACCCAAAAAACTTTGGGAATAGTTGATTTAAGGATTAAAAGCTACATTAAGAAGTCTTCTTCTGCAGCCTGGGTAGCCACAGAGCAGTCAGAAACCTCTCCAACCAGGACTTCTCCCAACACCCTGGAGGAAGTGCTTCTATTTTCACAAAGACTCTTTAAGAACATTCCTAAGAAGGCGCTAAATGCCATTCATTTAAGTTCGTTTAAGAGTACGTGTTCATGACCATATCAGAGGTGGCAGAAGACTGTGGCACCATTAGGCCAGCACCCCTCTTTGTTGCCCCATATAGTGCTTTAAACATTTATCATTTAAAAAATTGGGAAATTTCACACTAAAAAACAAAATCCACCTCTCAAGCTTCTTGCAAAATCACAAAAGTTGGCAACACTGGACTTGTACTGCATGGCAATACCAGGTCAAACCGAATAGCAGCTGCCCCTGTTATACCAGGCATTTACTTTCAGGCCTGCTTAACACATTCATTCCTCACCTGGCACCTACAGGTGAGTGGGTCTCAACCAGGGGTGAGTCTGCCCCACCCTCCAGGGGGCATTAGGCAACATCTGGAGACATTGTTGGTTGTCACAACTGAGAGGAGTGCTACTGGTATGTGGTGAGCAGAGGCCAGGGACGTGGCTGACCACCCTGCAATGCACAGGGCACCCCCAAGCAAAGAACTTTCTGGTCCAAAATGTCAATAGTGCCTAAGCTGAGAAACCCTCTATACTAGGGGCTGGCTACCAGGAATATATAACCCTATCCCATCAACTTGACCTGAAACTGAGAGATTTGAGAAATAAGAAATCCATATACCTGGTTACAAGAACAGCGGTATCATGCTGGATTCCACCTGGATAGTTCTTGGAATGCTGCCACTGGCAAAAGTTTTTTAATGTTGTCTGGGCATTAAAAGATATAGAAGGTCCATCCTAAATACAGAGAAGAGTTATGGTTGGTCTGTTGAACCAACACCAATTAGATATGCCATTTCGGATACAGATAGAAGAAAAAAGAAAAAAAACTTTATTACCTGTTCATTATGAATCACAACTAAGTTCACAATAACAATATTAATTAAATTTCCAATACTTGGGTCTTTATAGATAGAGGCTACCTGCAACCGAGATAAATTTTTCAAAGTTAATTGTGAACTCCGTGTAAGCAATAAGCAATTCACGTCTTATGTCGGGCTCCATCTCTTTTTACGTTTCATGCAACATATGCATTTGGTGGTTCTGAATTTTCATTCACTCAACAATCACTTATTTAAAGTCTCTTTGTAAAATTCATACATGGCCATTTTAGAAACTAACGAATTCAAACAAGTTTAAATTCCAAGGTGTTTTCCTCTGAAATTGCACTGCCACGAGACTTAACATTTTTCACTATACCAGAACACTGGACATTAATTTTCCATCAAGCTCTTTCTTCCTACATGAAGTCCTGGATTGCCAACTTACAAAATCTCACAATGACCACATGTGCTAATACTACTGTGCTTTATGTTTTTCACTCATTTGTGTCCTCGACAACCTGCTAACCTTTTAAGTTTTTTGGGGATTATTAAAACTAACTATGAGCTAACATTCACTGAATGCTTATTGTGGACTAGATCCTCGCTGAAAACTGCATATGCATTTGCTTTTAGTCACCACAGCAAAACTCTAGGCTAGGTATTGTTACAATCTCTGTTCAACAAATGAAGAAACTAAGGCTCAGAGAAATTAAGTAACTTGTCCGAGGCTATACAGTAGTGAGTAACAGAGCCAGAACTCTCCATCTAGGTGAGTTTGACCCAAAGTCCATGTTTGTAATCAAAAGTCTTACGACAGATCTGAAATTATGGGGTGGAAATGCAGCTGTGCATGTGCAAGACCTGGTTAGGTTTTCCTTTCCTTCCTGGACATATGGGACTGAGCAGGGAGCAGGGCAGGGGGTGAGACAGGAGTGTGGGGAGGCAGGGCTGGGGAGGGATGGGGGAATTGTTCACAGCAGGGGAGGGGGGAGACAACGACCACTACAGGCCACAGGGGGCAAAGAAGAAACCCTAAAACAATATTCCCAAACATGAATGCTTTTCATATACATTTGGGGAATTCATTAAAAGTAGGTTCCAGTTCAGATAAATTAAGGTTAATCCATAAAAAAGGAGTGTTATGCTAAGGCTTAAAGTGAGTGACAGGAGTTCTATATGGACTGCTATGGAACCATCCCTACTATTTCAAGAAAATAGCAATGTGAAAAACAGAATATGAAAATGCTCCTTTTCTGTTTAAAAAAAAGTTGTATATTCATACTTGTTTGCTTAAGAAATGTCTAAACTTATACTGCTGGATACAGTGGCCACTCACCATGTGTGGCTACTGAGCGCTTGAAAGGTGGCTAGACCAAACTGAGATGTGCCGTGTGCGTAAAACACATACTGGATTTTGGTGGTTAGCCCAAACTGAGACGTGCTGTGTGTGTAAAACACATACTGGATTTTGAAGACTTAGCACGAAAAACCAGTAAAGTATCTCATTAAATTTTGGAATAATATTTGGCTATAACATAAAATACATTATTAAAACTAATTTTACCTTTATTCTTACTTTCAATGTGGCTACCAGAAAATTTAAAATTAAATACCTGACTTGCATTACATTTCTATTGGGCAGTGCTTGTTAGAAATACACAAAAACTTCTAACAGTGGTTGCCTCTGGGATGGGGCTGGGAGTTGGCATAGAGAAAGATATTTATTTTTTAATCAATTGTCTTTGGTTCTGTTTGATTTTTTTAATCATGCAAATTTACTGTATTTTCAATTCAAAATGACAGTAGGAAAACAGAGTGAGAGATTCCTAAGCCTCACTCACCCCAGGGCTACTTAATTAGAATCCTGGAGGCTCTCAGCTACATTTTAAAAAGCTCCAGGTGTGACTCCAATTCACAGCCAGCATCCCAAAGTGTTACTGAAGCCCCACACCTGGCTGTTTGAAGTTCAGAAGTGAGACGAAAAAGCATTGGTTTGGGGGAACTGGACAAGCTTAACGGTCACATGCAGTGTCTAAGTGACTTACTAGCTTTACCTAGCCATGGGCAAGTGACCTAACTCCTCTGAGACTCAGTTTTCTTGTCTAAAAAAATCGGGATGATAATCCCACCCAGCAGGGTTGCCAGGAGGATTAGAAATTATGCCTTTTAAGTAAGAAGCACATTGTCTAACACAGAATAAATAATATTGATAACCACTATTGTCATTATAAAAAGGCAACCCATGAATAATCTTATGTTCTCTTCAGTCACTTGCCTGAATGGTTGAAATGCCGGCCCTGAATGAGCCTCCAAAGCACTGGGTGGAAACCCGTCCCCAATGGCACATTTAGAGACCTCATAAGTCACCTTCTCTTGAATGTACTTACAATTGACATTAAAGTTAAAATATAGTGTTGAAGGTTTGCTCCATGGTACAAAACCATTCTGTTGTCTGCCACCACCATCACTTCTACAAACCGTGGATAGGATAAAAAACGTTTTGTCCTTCTGTGGATCCTTTTTTCCCTTGTGCTGTCCGTCTTGTTACCATAGGCAGAAAACCCTTTTGCTGCCAATCCGCGGTTTAATACCGCCACATCATCCGCCAGGTTACTGCTCCTTTCTCCCCACTTTCTTGCTCCAGTTTTCCTCTTGTCTTTACTGCGACTATTTTTGTGCTCTGTAACAGATCAGATGGTATGCATTACATTTCAAGTCACAACTATTTTATATTAAGAATTTAACTTGACGCATCTTAAAATGATGCTTCTGTAGTCAAATTACACACAAAAACAAGTCCTCCACACTGAGACCTCTATAAGTGCAACTCAATCTGCACTCTCACCAAAATGACTAAGGATTTGAGATTAGCTTCCCTGGAGGGTTCCATACCTGGTCACTTAAGGTATCAGAAAATTAGGCCTATATTTAAGGGCAAGAATGGCAAGGGATTTGTTTCATTTTTGGTAACAAAAGCCTTGCCCGGATTTAAGAGATCCTGCTCTCCTTGTTCTTTGCTATAGACCCAATAAGGGCCACTAACACAGCTAGAGAGCTCTAAAGAACGGAAATGGAAATGTTTTTCCATTTTTCCATAAGTACCACTTTTGATATTCAATGAGATACAGTACAAAGAGGTCTGAGAGGTGGACAGACAAACAGATGATACAAAGAAACCATAGAAAACGCAAAAGTATTCTATTACCTTATTAGATCATTGCAATACTTGACATGCAACAATAGGATGACTGCTAATCAATGCCTCTGAATTTTTAGTTGATTTGTTTTAGGGCTCAGTTGAGGAAGTAGATTAAACTCAGAGAGTATGGGCAAGAAGCTGCGACCATGATGTACAATATCACATTAGTTCTACTCATTTCCAACTCTCTCCTGGGTCTCTTAGGTTCTACGCAATCTTGCTGCTCATTGGCAACACCTGGAAACTTATTAGAACTGCAGACTCTTCGGCCTCACCAGACCTGAATCTGCATTGACCAAGCTCCCAGGTGATTCACATTCACACTGAAATTTCAAGTCTCCAGCTTGGCTTGAAGCTTGTACTGCTGGAGAAAATACTCAATTTTCACATCATAAATCACACAATAAACAGAATAAGCACAAAAGTGTCTGCCAAAATATACTTTGAGTAAAAACAGAATTTAATCAGTTATCTTGACAATCAGATCACAAATGGGCTTCAGTGCTTTAATGTCACTAGCTTGTAGCCTAAAATAGGCAACAGAATTATGCAACTAAGAAGTATGCTCACCTAAGACATAAGGAACAGAATTTGTTATACCAATACCAAAAAATAAAAATACAAAAAGTTAAACTGTAAGCAATTCCATGTTTGAAAGACCCAAATATTTGACCATTATAACCAATTATTAAAACAATCAATTTAGGCCGGGATGTGCACTCTGCTCAAGTTGACTGTTTTAGTGATTATTAAAATACAATAGTCCTTCCTTATCTGTGGTTTCAGTCTCCTCAGTTTCAGTTACCCTCAGTCACTGAAAATATTAAATTGAAAATTCTAGAAATAAACCATTCATAAGCTCTAAATTATATACATTGTTCTGAGTAGTGATGGAATCTCGCACCATCCCACCCCGTCCGCCTGGGATGTGAATCCACTCTGTGTCCAGCACACCTACCCTGGCACATTCCCCAACCTTTAGTCACCTAGTACCCACCTCACTGATCAGATCAACTCACGGTCTTGCAGTGCTGGGCTCAAGTCGCCCTCGTTTTATTAATAATGGCCTCAAAATGCAAGAGGACTGATGCTGACAATTTGGATATGCCAAAGGGTAGCCACAAAGTGCTTCCTTTAAGTGAAAAGGTGAAAGTTCTTGACTTAATAAGAAAAGAAAAGAATCACAGCTGAGGGTACTTATGATCTACAGTAAGAACGAATCTTCTATTCATGATTGTGAAGAAAGAAAAAGAAATTTATGTTAGTTTTGCTGTTGCACCTCAAACTACCAAAGTTATGGCCACAGTTAATGGTAAGTGTTTAGTGAAAAGGGAAAAGGCATTAGTTCGTGGATGGAAGACATGAACAGAAAACATGTTCCAACTGATGGCAATCAGGGTTCAGTACTATTTGTGGTTTCAGGCATCCACTAGGGGTCTTGGAATGTATTCTCCACAGATAAGTGGGGACTACTGTAGTAAAATCTGTATGAACTGTCAAACAAGTTATATGCAGTGCAACTACAGATAACGTGACTAGCCCAAACCTGGTATATAGCAGGATTCAACATTGTATTCTTTTTCTTCTAGTCTTTCTTTCAAGCATATTCATATACATATACAAATGCCATATGAGCAATTAGGCTGTCATTCAATTTTGAAATTATAAAATTAACATATAATAGATACTAATCTAGTGCCTACTATGTGCCAGGCATTGAATTAGGCTCATCTACAGAGCCTAATTATTTTATACATAAGCAAAATAAGTCTTAAAGAAATTTAGCAACTTCTCCAAAGTCACATAGCAGAAAGTGGAGGTATGAGGAATCAGGCATAGATTTGATCAACACCCTAAACAAGGCTCTTTCAATTAGGCAAGATTTCTCAACAGCTGGGAATTGAAATGGGCTCACAGTGTGGTCGACAGTTTCCAAGGTGAATCTCAATTGGCAAAAAAGTGCCTGGTGGATATTTCCAAGAATACTTGCTTTTGACAACAGGTATATGGAAGCCACATTGAAAATTAAATGTTTAATATATTACAAAAATGTCACTTATGAAAAATAAATAATCTTTATTTAATGTCTTCTGTAAATATTTTTATTTATTATATATATTAAAGTATTACAATTTTAGCAGTTTTAAATTCTCTATTGTTTTCCTATTCTCTATTTATTGATTTCTTCTCTAACCTTTATCTCTTTCCTTCTGCTGGCTTTAGGTTTGGTTTGCTTTTTTCCCATTGTCTTAAAATGGAAGGTTAGGTTATTAATTTGAGATCTTCTTTCTTAATGGAGGTATTCACAGCTATAAATTTTCTTCTAATCCATCTTTTAGTGGTAGGCCATAAGTTTTGGTATGTTGTATCTTTATTTTCATTCATCTCAAAGTATTTTCCAATTTCTAACCACTGGTCATTTAGGAGTATGCTGTTTAATTTCCACATATTTTTGAGCTTCCCTTTTTTTCTGTAATTGATTTCTAATTTCATTGCATTGTGATCAGCAAAGATACTCTGTATTGTTTCTATCCTTTTAAATTTATTGGAATTTGTTTGATGTCCTTGCATATGGTCTATGCTGGAAAATGTTACATGTGCACCTCGGAAGAATATATATTCTGCTGTCGTTGGGTAGAGTGTCCTATAGATATCTGTTATAAGTGGTTGGTTTATAATGTTGTTCAAGCTTTCTACTTCCTTGTTGATCTTCTGCCTAACTGCTCTTATCCATTATTAAAAGCAGGGTATGAAAGTTTCCAACCATTATTGTGGAAGTGTCTATTTCTCCCTTCATTTGTGTCAGTTTTTGCTTCATGTATTTTGATGCTCTGTTACGAGGTACATACATGTTTATAAGTGTTCCATCTTCCTGATGAACTGACCCTTTTGTCATTACAAAATGCTCTGATGAGCTTTATTGTACCAGGAAAGTGAAAGAAGCCAGTCACAAAAGACCACAGGGAAATCTTTAGAAACAGAAAGTAGAGTAGTATGAGTGTGGCATCCCTAATCTGAAAATCCAAAGTTTGAAATGCTCCAAAATCTGAAGCTTTTTCAACACCAACATGATGCCACAAGCGGAAAATTCCACACATAAGTATTTAACACAAACTTTGTTTCATGCACACAATTATTAAAATTATTGTATAAAATTACCTTAGGCTACGTGTATAAGGTGTATGTGAAAGATACCTGAATTTTGTATTTAGACTTGGGTCCTACCCCCAAGATATCTCATTAAGTATAAGCAAGTATTCCAAAATCCAAAAAACTCCAAAATCCAAAATACTTCTGGTACCAAGTGTTTTGAATAAGGGATACTCAACCTGTAGTTGCTCAACCTGGAGATGGAGTGGGGAGATGGGAGGGTGCTAAAAGGTACAGGGTTTCTTTCTCAAGAAATAAAAAATATTCTAAAATTGACTGTGATGATGGTTGCACTTATCTGTGGATATACCAAAAACCGTTGAATTGGTATGGGAAAACCTCAGGAGGAATCAAAGCAATAATTGGAAACAAGGTACACTTCTTTAAATAAAGTTGAAGAAATTAAGGTACCACTTTCTAACAAAGAACAACTCATGTAAATTTTAATATTTTTGGAAAACATTTCTCTCTCAAGTAATCTGTGTATCATAGAAATAATGCAGTATACTTTAGGTGGCATGAAAATGCAAGAACTAAATTACTTCTTCGAAATGGAAAGCAATATCTTCTAATACATCATATTTAGTTTTTTTATCCATCTGACCTCTTCTCCTAATGAGTTAGAATCATATTTATTGACCTAATTAGCCCAATTAATTTCTAGCACATTAACCATTTTAGCAAGCAATTTTGAATTTAGCATTAAAAATAGCATAAAAAATGGACACTATATCTTACATACTCAACTCTCTCGCCTCTGAATAGAATTGTAATAATAAGAAATAATTTCCACAAAGGGAGTACACAGTGTTAGGTAAAAAAAAAAAAAAAGTCATCTACATTTCTCTTTAGTGACCTTTCAGCATAATCGAATTGAGGGCAGCGTTTCAGGAATTGCTAATGTCACTTGCTAATAGTTTAATCACAATGGGCGACATAATGAAATCTCACTCTCCTGGAAAGAACACCACAAATGGTCTGTCTTGCTCTTCTTTTTTCCCCCTCATACATAGCTTCACATTTATTATTACTTTTTAATAATAGTTTAAGATAATTTACATACCATAAAATTCACCCTTTCAAAGTATACAATTCAGTGCTTTTTAGTATATTTATAGAGTTGTACAATCACTGGCACCATCTAACTTTATAATATTTTCATCATCCCTAAAAGAAATCCTATACCTATCAGCAGTCACTCCCCATTCTCCCATGTTCCCAGCCCCTGGCAATCACTAACCTATACTTTGTGCCCATGAATTTGCCTATTCTGACATGTCATATAAGTGGAGTCCTACAATATGTGACCATTTGTGTATGGCTTCTTTCACTTGGCATAATGTTTTCAAGGTTCATTCATGTTATAGTGTGTATCAGTATTCTATTCCTTTTTATTGCCAAATATTCCACTGTATGGATATACCACATTATGTTTATACATTCATCAACCGGTGGACATTTGGGTGGACATTCAACAACCCAATTGAAAAATGCTGCTATGAACATTCATGTACAAGGTTTTGGGTGGATATATTTTCATTTCTCTTGGATATATACCTAGGAGTAGAATTGCTAGGTCACAAGGTAACCCTATGTTTAATATTTTGAGGAACTACCAAACCGTTTTCCAAAGTGGCTATGCCATTTTCTTGCCTCTTCTTGAAGTTCACATCAGACACTTGGAAACAGGACATCATTTTTTCATGTTTCTCCTTCTTTGAGGATTCCTTAAAAATTAATCACATTTACTTAACTAAATAGGTTATGAGAAACCTGGCCTAGTTCAAATCCTAAAATAGCATGTTGGTATCTCCAAGAATCTAATGCACGTTTGCATTTGGAGAAAAGTATAATATTTAGCAATTTGAGCCCTCACATATGCATGTAAACAAATTTAGGCATGTGAAAAAGCTCTACCTGGCAGTTTTATGCTTTCTGTAGCCATATCCCAGGCACTGCACTTCTAACATTTTATTCCAAAGACATGACTTAATGTTGGCTTTGATGCCTACAAAAGGGAAGTAGTGTTGTCTACACTGCCACAGTCAGTGTTCTAAGAACTCGTGCAATGAAGGGAGTGAGACCTAATTCATGTCCTATTTGACCTTGGGAAATAACTGACTCTTGCTCACCCTCAGTTTTCCCACTTATAACATGGAGTAAGAACAGTACCTATTTTATAGAATGGCATTAAGGAATAATTGGAGATCCTGCATCCAAAGTGCTAGCATAGTGCCTAGTGCACAGAAAGGAATGAATAAATAGTGTAATCTTTTTTTCTATTTTTACCAGTCACAAAGTGAGTTAGAACCAAAAGGAACCATTTAAGACAGTGACTAACTGTGCTTAAAAGCAATTTTCCGGCTTGCACTAGCGATTTCAAAGACATGTGCTGTTTATACTCCTAAGTAGGGCAAATCAGCACAGAGTGTGCCTGGTTTCGTTTCTGACACCCAACTTTATAGTGCTGTGAAAAGAGTAGTAACTTCAAAACCAGATGTGCTGAGGGCTGGACTTCAACCTGCCATACCACCCAAACGGTCTTTTCTGGGTCACTTCTCTGGGCCTCAGTTTCCTGTCCTTTTAAATGGGCATAAAAATATTTGCTTCCACCTTAAGGCTCTTTTGAGAATTAAATGATAAAGTACATACAAAATTCCTTATAAATTATAAGTTGAATATTTTTTTTAAAAAATCACTTCTTGAACACCTATTTTGTGCAAGGTCCTGGACTAAGTAAGTTGAAATAAATAACAGCGATGACAAAACAGGAATAAAACTTGGACCCAATTCTTAATTTGATGTGGTATCACTAATAAAACAACTCCCAGCCAAAAACTTTAATATCTGCTGATTTGTTGGGAAAAATATTTTAAATGAGTTTCATTTCGTATTGCAATATAACAAAATGCACGTAACATTACTAAATAACTGGAATTAATTTAGAAAATAGCAGCCAGGCCTTCCTTGTTAGTCAATGGTTACTCATTGAAGTGTTTCCCACCAACTGGAGTTGGGCCGAGGAGATTTGAATGTTACATTAACAGTTGGGAAGTTAATTATTGCTCTCCATTTTCATAAGGTTTATCAAAATTTAACTGAATCTCCTTAAGCCGCTGAGCCACCTTGTAACCTCATGCAGCACAGGACTAAAGGCAAGTCCCCTTTCTGCTCCACCCAAGCTTAACAGAGAGTAGGAAGGCTAGACAGGACTCCTTAGTGGTTTTCCACTCAGATTCTGGTGCCAGAACCAACCCTGGTTCCCATTTCTGCCCTAATGCTCTAGTTACCCTTTCTTGGGCAGTTTCCTGCCTTAAAACCTCAATTTCCTCATCTGTAAGATGGGGATAATAATAACATACCTCAAAGGGTAACCATAGAGATCAAAAAAGATAATACGTAAAATGCCCTTAGAGTAGAGCATGGCACACACGATGGATCCATTAAGTATTTAACGTGGTAATAATTATTAGTGGTTATTGTTTTACTAGTAGTATGCAAAATATCCCCTCTTTATAAATTAGTTCGTTGGCATTACGGTTTCTCAAACACCACAAATCTATTTCAGAAAGAATCTTGGGAAGGAGGGAAAGAAAAAAGGGAGGAGGGAGGAAAGGTGGGCAGGAAGGAAGGAACTAAAGGCATGAACAACCAGCCCCTGCTGCCATAGAACTTCCAATCTAGATAACAAGGACAAGGATGTGTGAATGGCAGGAGAAGACAAGGTCTGAGATGTAATTAGATGTAAATAAACGCAGCAAACACTTCACCTCTCAACTGGCTCCAGGAGCTGTTAACATAGAGGTAACAAAAAGTGGAAGCCAATGTCAGCTTCTTGACCCTCTTAGTTCTGGCCACATCTAAGATCTGCACTCATGGGCATGCTCAGAGAGTTACTTAACGAAGCCTCATACGGGGGACTCAGTAGGACAAGAGAAATAAATAAAGTCTGTTGGGATCAGCAGATGATGAATAAACAAGCACAATGTGGGAGAAAAAAAGAGATAAAACAAAAAACCAAAACCAGCTATAAAACCCATGAATGTTCTAACAATAATGAACAATGTGTTTCCAGAAACGGGGTGGGGAAGGCGTTAAGGGGAAGAATTGTTCTGTACACACAAAGCCCTAATGTGTATGAATGAAAAGCCAACCAAGTTTAATTATTTTTAAGGGTCCTCAATTTGCTAGCTTCAATAACAACAGTGAATCCCTCGACAGTCATTAGGATCATGTTCCCACACCCATCTCTCTTAACAAACCCTGAGCTGCATTTAAAAGGAAAAAAGAGGCGACGTGGCTAGTGTCAAGCAGTGAGCCACGCACATCCTGACAGTAAGCAGACGCAAAGGGCAATGGCAGGAGAGATTCTCGCTGTTCAGCCTGCTTTGGGGCTGACCTGAACCTTTATGAACAATGTTTCCATGAGAGCAGTTTACAGAACGGTAATCCCATAAGATATTTCCAAAAACAAATCAATTAGGTTTGCAAAACACTTAACACAGCATTCACATCTGGAACTTTCCCCGTGTACGTTAGCATTTTTTAAAAGCTCTGAGAAGTCTTGCAAGAAAGGAACCAGCTTACATTTGTTTAACCACATGATTGCCAAACTTATGGGATCTATGCCAGTTTAAGAGGCGACATCCTTAGAAATGCAACAAGAGGGAAGGGGGGTGTTGATAAGCTTTACTCTCAGGGAACGGAAGGATATGGAAGAAAACAAGTGAGAAGCTTCCTATAGTGTTCAAGGGGCGGAGGGTGGCAGTGGGAGGCATGTCTGATGGTCACTTCACTATCTCCTAAGGGGGCAGGTGCCTCCAGCTACCTGGGGAGTTAAATTTGCTGACTCCAGCATGGGGGGGGGTTACACTACACCCACAGGCCCTTGCACATCCTGCAACTACATGCAGTGACAACGAGGGCGACAGGCCATCTAATACTGGCTAAGGTCTGTTGAGTGCTTTTCTTTCTTTGTGGCAGGCGCTCTCCTAAGCCCTTTACATGGATTAATGTGATTATTCCTCACAGCAACCCTATATGGTAGGGACTATTATCTCTATTTCATAAATGAGGAAATCGACGGACACTTGAAATAACTGGAGAAAATATTTAAAGAATATCTATTTGAAGTAGCACAAAATGCTGAATGTACTGTATTTTGCTAAGGGACTATTTGGTTTTGCTATTAATATCCTGCAAAATACTCTTTGGGAAATGTTGGTTTTGACTCATTCCATCTCTTAGCAGTAAGGGGAGACTGGCCTTTCTGCCTGGCAAGGGTGTCAGCTGCCCACAGCCACCCCGTGCTGTCTGCAGCCCGCTTGCCATGGCCGCCTCTCAGCCCCTTGGTGCCATGGAGTGGGATCCTCAGGCCTAGCGCTCTCCCGTAGAAATAAAATGCGAGCCACACGTGGAAGTTAAGAATTTCTAGTAGCCACATTAAAAAAAAAAAAGTCAAAAGGAACAGATGAAATTAATTTTAATAATATATTCCATGTAACCCAATATACCCATAATATTATCATTTCAACATATGACACTAGCCACATCTCGAGGGTCTCCTGGCGACTGTATAGGATGGTGCATTCTAAGCATTACGTGTTTGCAGAGTGAATACAGGAGGCAGCGTGATGTGGTAGAAAACAGTTTGGGCTCAGGAGGCAGAGAGACCTGCCTTTAAACCCCAGCCGCTCTGCATTCAACCTGTGTGACCCTGCGCAAGTCACTTAAGCCCCCCGTGCCTCAGTTTCCTCATCTGTGAAATGGGGATAATAACCGTTGTTGCCTAATAGGGTGGTGGAGAGGGTTAAATGACTTAATCTATGCCCCATAAGGTGCTGAAACGGCCTGGTGTGCAGCAAGTGCTCGAGAGGTATGAGCTGTGGTGACTGTCACTTAGGATGAGAAGCAGCTTCAGGCTCCTGGGCTCGCTGCTGGTGATCCACCTGCTATCTGACATTTCACTGCAGCTCGTGGGAGGCCCTGAGGCTGAACGGGTGCCTGTGGTGGACGGAGGTATCATTCCATAGCAGAGATTAGAGAGCAGTGGTGCTGGAGACTCCTAGGGAGCATATCTCCACATTCCTTTGGTACACAAGCCTCCCAGTTTACAAGTGGGTGAGGACTGGTTTACAACCAGGGCCTGCAATACATACCCTCTCTCATTCCAGTGTCCAGTGACCGCGGCCACAGGGGCATGCTGTACTGTGATGACAGGTGGCCCTCATTGGGATCCCTCCCCAACCTCAGACCACCTTCCCCAGCACGCTGGCCCAGCTCGGAAGAACTCGATTGATTTTAAAATCATATGTTGTGGCTGTATACTTAGCTCTTGCTGCAACGACTTCATCCCTTAAATGGAGAGCCTAATATCTTTCTCTACAGACTTGAGACAACTTCGTGAACAATCTCACTAGGTTATTCTTCATTATCCTTACACTTCAGATAAATCCAGTGGCACTCCCCAAAACTCACTGGATTCATATTTTTGAACATCCCCTCTCCAAGCACTATCCACAGACAGCTTTTCCGTGTGTCGCAGCCTGGAAAGAACCCAGAGCTGGGAAGGAAGAGGCCTGTGTTCAGGGCCCGATTTTGCCAGTCATCCTAGCTCCTAGGTGATGAGTCCCTTCGAAGTTCTGGGCCTGGATCCGCTTACCCATAAAGAGAGGGACTGAAACAGAAGTTCTCTCTCTAAAGTTCCTTCCAGTATTAAAAATTTATGAGTTTTTATATTTTATAAGATAAAAGTGAATAATGAGTAAAAATGAAGTTGTGAGTTTCAAAAGGGATAAAATGCAACAGAGTCTCTCTCTGAGCCACTGTCACTTTCAGAAAGGCTCAGGATGAAATAACCAAAGAATGGGCAGAGTGGCACAGTAGGGGGAGACAGAAGGACTCCAAAGGAGAGACCGACTCAGAGGTGGCCTTTTGGTGATATTCACTTATATTGGGGGAAGGGGTACAGTGAATGTGTCTCCATCACTTACTGGAAAGTTTTTGTTTTGGACCTGCTAGAACAGCTAATAGTTTCTAAAAACCACTTCCATTTTCTCTAACTTGACTGTTACAATGATATAACAACAAATGTGAGGATTAGCAAATTGGGTTGAAAGAAAAAAAATAATGCACAATCCAAGATACCTTTGGAAAACCCTAAATTGGCCACAAAGCACAGAATGGGGACTTTCAACTTACAGGAATAATGATGTTTCCCATTCCTTCCCCCCACCCAGCATGTGGTCATACAGGGCTGAATCTCACTCTGTCAGCTTCTTCCATCTCTGTCTCTGTCCCTCTCGTTCTCCCTGTATTTCTCTCCTGTGTGTACACATATGCACACGTGCAAAACAACACCTTTGCATTCTTAAGTATGCAGTGGCTCCTTTGTAACTGTTTGCACCCATGAGCTAAGAAAATACATTCCCTTCACAAAGTGCACTGGCTGGACATTGAGAGTTATGTTTCTACATACCAATTAGCAATGAAAACTACCACATGCCTTTTCTGTCGGCCTAGACAATAGCTTTGAATAGTCCTAAATAAGCCTTTTCTATCCCATTTCTCCACACCTGTGTCTTGGAGAAACTCCATACTGCACCCTCCACTAAATTTCCTTGCTGTGTAGTTCTGGAGCAGCATGAAATCTATTATGCATGAAGTACTGGCAATAAAATAAGGAAGCTATGTATGAAGCAAGTGTCTGTAAGTTACAAGACTTTTTGAAAAGACAAACCACAATCTGGGAGATAATATTTGTAAACTACATATCTGATAAAAGGCTTCTATCTCAAATATATAAAGAACTCTGAAACTTCAATAATAAGAAAGTAAACATTCCAATATTTTAAAAAGTGGGCAAAAGATCTGAACAGACACTTCACCAAAGAAGATACATGGATAGCAAATAAGCACACAAAGAGATGCTCAACATCACTAGTCATTAGGGAAATACAAATTAAAACTATCATTAGATTTTATTAAACACTTACTAGAATAGCCAAAATTTTAAAAACCAACAACCCCCCCCAACAAAATATTGATCATACCAAGTTCTAGAGAGGATGTAGAGGAACCAGAACTTTCATACCCTGCTGGTGGGGCTGCAAAATGGTACAGCCACTTTGAAAAACAGATTGGCAGTTTCTAATAAGGTTAAACATATGGCTTACCATATAACCCAGCAATCTCACTCCTGGGTATTTACTCAGCTGAAATGGAAATTTATATTCACACAAAAACCCCTGTATATAAATGTTTACAGTAGCTTCGTTTACAGTGGCAAAAAACTGTATTGCTCAACCAGGTAATGAATAAACAGCTGGCATAGCCATATAATGGAATATTACTCAGCAATAAAAAAGGATGAATCACTGATACAACCAACAGTGTGGATGAACCCTGAATGCACTGTGCTTAGTGATTCTGTCTATATAATGTTTTGGAGAAGGCCAAATGGCAGAGACAAAAAACAGAGGTAGGGAGTGGGGTTGACTACAAAGCACACCAGGAACTGTTCTATAACTTGATTGTGATGATGGTTTCATGGCTATATGCATTTGCCAAAACTTGCAGAGCTGGCACACGAAGAAAGGTGACTGTTACTGCATGTAAATTATACCGTAATAGAAAAGTGGATAGACAACACCATGGAACACTCACAGAAAATAAAAAGATTTACAAACAATAAAATATCTGAGCCATAAAATTCTGAAGCCAATCCATCAACTCGAATTTTTTCCATATACCAACCACATTTTTAATGCCACACTCTAATTCTGTCATATGAGAACTGGGAATCACTAAAAAAGGACAACTTGTGCCAACATTTGCCCTTCGTCTGATTTTGCTCCTTCTGAAAGCCCCTGGCCACAAGTACATACCACACCCCATCTTGCATCTACCCATGCTCCTTTTTTGTGATATTCAGAACACTTTATATTCACTAACGATCTTCAGTTGCACAGAAGGTCCATGCAAACATCTGATCCGGATGTAAAAAGAGAAATGAGAAAACTCACCCATAGATGGCTATAAGAAAGACTATAATGATACGATTGTCATAAAGAACTCAACTTTGGCAGATACGAAGTTGCAAATTTTCAACCTCAACTGCATGATAAAATAGCACTTTATTAAATAAGTGGGCTTATTCCCTCACATGAAGAGGCTCAAGAAATTTGACAATGTCTTACTTTAAAAAGACAACCCACTCAAGTGAAAGGTCTGAAGGGTCCTCAGATTAACCTCCAAATCCTCCTGCCTTTGTCAGCCAGACAGCCCTCTGCCAGAGGCCTCTGTTGATCCTTAGCTCACTTCTAAACAAAGATGTGCATCTTAACCAGATTTAGGTGGTTCCTGGGAAGATGCACCAATTAGCAGGTACCTGCAGCACCCTTTTTCCTCAGCAGAGAATAGGTTTCTGAAGCAAAGTGACAAGAACTCCCCAAAATATAATGATCAGGAGAGACAGGGAAAGGTCCTGCGATGGGGTGTAAGGTGTGAAGCAGGAACCCCCTCTGGCCATCTTTGGACCCAGAAACTTATCAAAAGGGCTCTGGGGAAAGGGCAAGAGAATATTTCATAATGAATGAGTCCTAATCTCAGGTCCGACCCTAACTGGCCATTTTACATTGCTAACTGCAAACTGGCTCTATTGGGCTTCAAAACACAAGTGAGGGAGATCCTTGAATGATGGAAAAGGTAGTTTAAGTATTTCAGTCAGTGATGCACCACATATACAATGGTGGTCTCATAAGATTATATTTTTTTCTTACTGTACCTTTTAGGTAGGTTTAGATACACAAATACTTCCAGTTGTGTCCCAAATGCCTACAGTATTCAATACAGTCACATGCTGTGCAGGTTTGCAGTTTAGGAGTAACAGGCGCATAGCAGGCTAGGTTTGCGCAAGTATTCTCTATGACGTTCCTGCTATGACAAAATAGCCAGCACATGTCCCTTTGTTAAGGGACACATGACTGTCCTTTAAATTGGGGATCTTTCTATTGGTAAGATATAAACAATGAGGGCTATCAAAGCATTTCAGACAAAGGATCAAAAGGCAACCCAACCACCCTGCCTTTTGTGCTCAAGTAAATTACTCTGATAAGTGGCTCAATGGCCCAGGCACTACCTGCTCTGGGTTTGGGGGATGGCCCTGCTCTTCAAATCATTGCAACTGCAGCCTGACCTTATGATGATAAAGATGAAGCAAATACTAAAAGAAATGCAAGGACAAAAAGAGCCATATGGAACAAAACTACAATGAAAACAGCAATTTTAATAGCAATGGTGACAACAAAGTGCAAAGTTACTCAAGAGACAATAACCAGTCACAATTTGTGGACCTTGTTATAATCACAGCCTAACTAATGGCTGTACAAAGGCATTTGGGGCCAAAGAGAAAAATATTAATATAGGCACTGTTAAGGTGATATGGAGGAATTATTGTTAATTTTGTTCATCATGATAAATAATACTACATTCATGTAGGAAAATATCCTCATTTTTCAGAGATGTATATTGGAATATTTAGAGGTGAAGTGTCATGATATTTTGGGTTTACTTTAAAATATCCCAGCAAAAAGAAAAACAAGAAGCAAATGTGAAAAAATCTTAGTCATTGTTAGATGCAGATGATGTGCTGACGGTGGTTCATATTACTAATCTCTCTACTTGTACATATCTTGAAGATGTTCACACTGAAACAGTTTTTAAAAACCAGATGAAAAGTAAAAAAAAAAATTAAATGAATAAATGAAAACAAATGAAAGAAGAAACAGTTTCTATATTTATAAGTTTCTTTGTTACTATCCTTTAACGATTTTATTGGAGGATTGCACTATAAATACCAACATTAAAAAAAAAGAAAAGCAGAATTTTTATAATAGACAGCATAAAGAAGATCAAGCTGAAGAAATAAGCTCAAGAATTCACTTATTTAAATCAGTAATTTTCTAATAATTTACAAAGGATTTTAGAGGTCATTGCTTATATTGACTGTTTATTAGATGTAGGTCATTGAAAAATATAAAAAAGAGAAAAAAAGTATAAAGACTGATGAGGAACAAAAAGGCGTAAATGAAAGGAAATTAGGCGAAAACAATAAATCCCAAATGGCAGCAACTGCCTTTGAAAATTCAGAATCAGTCCTGGCTTGCAGTGCCAGCTGTTTCCCTTTTTACACACTATGGACAAGTCCATTCGCCTCTCTGAGTCCCGTGTTCTCATTTGTAAAATGGGAATAACTGGAGCATCTTCCACCCCAACAGCTGCTGCAGGTGTGAATGAAATAATCAGGCCATGGTTCCATATTGCCTGGCACATGGCTCCCTAAATGCTGCCTGTTCCTGATCTTCACTGGGCAGAAAGGATCTAAGGATGCAGACAGTGCGTGGTGAAAGTGCAGGCAGACTGGCTCCTCAAGTAAGTCACTTATTACCCTCCAACCACTGATCTGCTTGGTCCCAGGCAGGACTGTGAAGTCAGCTAAAGTTCTGTCACTGCCTGGAACCCACAAGCTGTGGTGTTTACTGAAAGATCCCCAGGGGTCTGCTCCTTAGCTCTGTCTCTCACTCCTTTTGGGCCCAACTTGCCAGGCAGCTAATCTAATCAGCTAATCTATGCTAAATTATTAATGGGATCCAAGAGGTTAATGTGTAACAAGTATATACTCCAACTGGGGCTTGCTGGAGACACAGGGCCTGTGTGAGTCATTAGAGGCTTGGTGGGAATTTCAGGCACCAGGTAGCCTTCCTCAAATCAAATCAAATTCCAGCAGGCATTTTTAAAATCTTGCCAGCAAAAATAATTCATATATGAATGCAATCAATTCAACAAAGGGACAGGCCAGAAATAATACCCTAACTAGACCAGAACAAAGGGGTTATAGAAAATGGTATGTTTATGAATGTTGTGACCTTGGGCAAGTCAACTTTATGGACTTCTCTGTGTCTCAGTCTTCCCATCTGCAAAATGGAGGTTGAGGTGAGAATTAAAATACATAATCTGTGTAAAGCACCTGGGAAAATGCCTGCCACACAATACATGCTCAACAGATGTCAGACATTATTAGTATCATCTAGGGATCGGAAACTAGATGGCAGTCAAAGAAGATGCTCTGAAAACTCAAGTTGAAAAGGGTTTCCTAGATGACAGCTTCCATTTTTATTTTCCATGTAGTTTGGCCCACAGTATATAGCACACTGGAATCAGATCCGGGTTAAGGCTCAGGCCCACTTCCCACTGGCTGTCTGACTTTGCACAACTTCCTCAACCTCTCTGAGTTGTAATTTTCTCAACTGTAAAATAAGGGTAATAATACCTACCCTATAATGCTTATGAACATATTATATATGATAATGTACATAATGCATGTAAAGGTGTATATACACAGTGACTCCATATGCACATAAGAGCCCCAACAAATGATGGCTTTAATTATCATTTTTTTTCTTTTTTAACTAATCCCTAATTCATAACGAGAAATTATCATCTTGTATTTTCTAGCCCTTATGACTGCAGCCTTGAAAGCCCAATCAGGAAGTGACAGTGCCTTGTAATGGAGGTGATGACCAGAGTCCTCAGTGCCTAATGGACACTAAATCTTGATAATCCCAGTGTCAGTGCAACAGGCACAAGACAATTTAGCTGGGTTGAGAGATAGATTCAACTTTAATCAGCCACAGGTATCCCAGAGAAGTAGATACATGCAGGATTTTTATCCGTCTGCTTATTGAGACCATCTCATTCCAAAAGAACAGGGGAGGCCTGTCAATCTCCAGCCCCTTAGTCCCCAAATCTTAGCTTGGCTGTGGGTCTCGAGTGACAAATGCCATGGGGCAATAAGGAAATACATGCCACTATCTCCATTTCATTTTACCTGTATTTTATAATTATGAAACTATTCTAGAAGCATGGTAAAGGAGCCAAAAATATAAGGAGTCCATGATATAAAAAAGTAAAGATTGCCTATGTTCCTGGCAACCAGAAATAACTGCCGTTAATATTTTTGTGCCTTTGCTCCAGATTTTCTCTTTATACACACAAGTACCCCCCCCCCCACTTCATCATTTTTAAAAATGAGATCCTACTACACATACCAGTTCATCACCTGCTTGTTCACTTAATATATATTTCCATGTTTGGTAACATAAATCCATGCCATCATTTCTAACGGCTGCATGGGAAGCCACAGTATGCCTGCCCCATCATGTACTGATCTATCTTCCTGCTGAAAGGCACTTAGTTGCTTCCAGTCTTTTGCTATAATGAACAACAC
Organism: Lemur catta; assembly: GCF_020740605.2. NCBI lineage: Eukaryota > Metazoa > Chordata > Mammalia > Primates > Lemuridae > Lemur > Lemur catta. The sequence continues at coordinate 26,641,863 of NC_059145.1, read as the reverse complement.
TGTATGGAGTCTTGCTCATAAACACCTTTGGGCAATTGTCCAATTATTTCCTTAGGAGTGCACTGATGGGTCAAAGAGTGTACAATTCTTAAATGCCTCACTTAAGAAACAAAGAACAGCTGGACTTGCTGAGAGGGGAAAGTGAGGGAGAAATTTTAGTAACAAAAAACACTGTCTTTCAGGCCCATGCAAACAAAACCCGGCCTTCTGGGGGCCTTCTCCCCTGCCTGGCTCTCATTCCCCTACCAGGAAGCACGTCTGGCTCCCTGATAAGAACAATTAAAGCCTCTTGTGCAAAATTCAGGGTTAAATAGAGAGTGTTTACGAGATAGAACTTGAGATTTCATCTGGAAACAAGCCAGAGAAAGGATCAGTAGGAAGTGGTTTATATAAGCAACACACTGTCCTAAATGGTTCCTATAAGCTTGTCCCTCCGCCCCTGGTATGTGGGGCTGCCAGACAGTGAGCTCAATGAATTTTACGGGGGACCCACTGTGTCAAGGACACTGCAGTCACAAGGGCACGCCATAAGAAGGAGAAGACACCCCACCCCCCATCCTGAATGCTGAGGAACTTACAAACAGGATGAAAAGACAAATAAATGCAGATACACCAAAGTGGCCCAAATGTATACACATAGAAATAACCAATGATGGCAAAACAGAAACAATCCAGTGACGGCAGCCACTGGGCCAAGAGAAACTTGTGAGAAATAACATTTTAAAATGCTGCATTGGGTACAAAAGAAATAAGTGGACAGGAAGGACCCTCAGCCTTGTCACTAACTGGCAGGGTGACCTCGGGCAAGTCCAATAAACCCTTATGACCTGGTTACCAAGAAGCTTGACGCTATTAGCTCTGATTTTCAGTACTTTGAGTTTTCCTTCCTTCAAAACTATGGAGTTTTGTTTTCTATTTTCATGAACTTAGTGATTGCCTACCAACTGCTAAACACTGTCCTGGGAGCTTCTGTTACTTCATCCTCATTCATTCTTGCCCACAACCTTGGAAGGTACATGTTACTCTTATACTCTAAAACGTGCTTGAGGTCACACAACTAACTGGAATAAGGACAGTTCCTGGTTCTCTCCTGATGGCACAGGGGAGATGCTTGATAAATATTTGATGGCTAAATGAGTAAATGCATACATGATTGAATAAGTGAAGTTGTAGATTCTGAATCTATAAAGTTTTCATTATATTAGACTCCTTTTACATGTATCTTTTTAATATACATTATCTGAGAATCTGGTTTTGAAAATTAGTCATACACAAAGAATCACAAATGAGCAAGACTTACATTCCAGTGTATGCAGTACTGTACCAGCCGTAGTGCCCTGCCCTGCTCAAATTCCCAGAATCCAGCAACTAAAGGGTTACACCTAGCTCAGCAGGGAGCTTCCAGGGGCCTGCTCTGAGGCTTGGGCTAGGCAAGTTCTGATGGGTTGGTGTTGAACATATAGGGTATCACTCCTGGAAATAAGTAACTTATCCTGCAACTTCAGTTTCCTCCTCTGTACAGAATCAGAGTGTTGGACTAGACCTGACTGCGAAGGATTCCTCCAGCTCAAATGTTCCATCATCCTATGAGAAGAGGAGACGTGGAAAGTATGGACATAGAAAACCAAGTCCAGAACTACAAGTAGGAACTAACTAGGGCCTTAAATCCAACTTGAGCAGTGACTCTCAAATTTAGCGGAACATCTGAATTACTTGGAGCACCATTAAAATCACTGATTCTTGCTCCATCCCATTTGCCTGGGAGAGTGGTTTGTTTTTCTAAAGAATCTGCATATGTGTCTAAGGCTCCCAGGGAACTTCTAAGGCTTATCCTTGGTTACCAACCAAGGCTCTGGGTTGGGGGTTGAGAGCTGGGGGAGAAGGTGGATCCCTGAAGCTGAATACATTGATAGTTCCCAAGCAGCCCTTTTCCTCTCTGGCTGAGGGACTACTCCCACCCCCAAGCTATGGTTACTCCCTGTGCAAAGGCTACCTGGTTTCGGAGGTTTCCGTGACCTGCTGGTCCGTCCCTCTAATGGCTGCTGGTGAATTGTGCCATATTCCAAAGTTCTTTCCAACTGTTCTGAGCCTCCTGCATCTGAATTCAAAGAAGGGGTGCAGAAGCAGCTGGAAGAGAGAAACCAGAATGGCATAGTCCAGCAGCAACCTTTGGAAGAGCCAATCAAAACTGCCAGGCTCCTGATTCCTCACACAAGGTGAAGGAAGGACACATCAGATTGGTCAGGAGTGAGCAAAAACCAGAAGGAAAACCAAAAATATTGGCACTGGTGATTCGGAAGGTGGTACTTAAAGACCCCAATATTAGTAATGACTAGAATCGAAGTAAGCTTTTTTGAAAAATTAAGGCATCTTCCACTCTTCTCAATCTTCAAATTTTTAAGATTCATTCTTTGTGTTTTTAACAGAATTTTCCCAGAAAATCAAATGTCCTCTCACTTGGGTAATTAATTAAAAAAAAAGAACCTTGAAGATGTTTTAGAATGACAGTACTAAGTACTAAGTGAGACTTTGTCACCCTGTTCTCTTTCTTCCACATATACTTCTGTGCAGAGAAAATGGGTCATGACATAAGACAGACAAGCAGGAGTCATCACTGTGGACTAGCTGTGACATCTTGGGCAAACTACTTCATCTCTGTAAGCCTCAGCTCCTTTTCCAGGTACAATGGAGATAAGAATGGTACCTACCACATAGGTTTGTGATAAAGATTAAGTGAGACAGTGTTGGCTTTGCACAATGCCAGTAAAGAATAAGACCATAATAAATAGTAGTTTTTTAAAATGTTGGTTTGCAGCCACTTTAGGGCAGAAGAATATCACAAAGGGTCATTGTTCAAGGAACGAATCAGTGAAAATATTATTTCAATGTCTTTTGAACATATATAAGCAACATGGAAGGAGACAAATCACATATTTCCTTTCTATCACATGTTATCTATACACTTATACATGCATAACACATGTACTTGTTAATACAGATTTGGAAAGTCAAGAAATAAATGTCAATGGTCTTACTAGCATGGTCAAATAAATGTGAGAAATGTCTTGTCCATTAAACTTGCTGGTGACTGGCAGTCTTGACATCACACATGCTGCTGGGACTATTATTTCTGATGTTTCTAAGTATATTTCCCCCCAACTCCCCATAGCCCTTGGTTACTCAGTTCTATCTAACTGACAGAATACTGCAGTTATATTCCACCTAGCCCTGGCATAAGAACACTGCACTGAATGGTAAAGCCAAAAGTCCTATGATGCTGCATCCTCAGATGTGGCTACTTCCGGGATATAAGCAGTCGATGTTATCTTTTATTAAAGGATTCACCTTGGGAATAATAATTCTAGGAGGGAACAGGACACCATACACTGTCACACTGGAACAACCCGATACAGATATAAGATGAAGCAAGTGATCATTTGGGAAGCATTTGAGGAAATTCCCTGTTGATCTTGCATTTTGGTCTTGTTGGGAGACACCAGAAAGATTTCGAGATGCTATTTAATTTGGGGAAGCAACTTTTAAAAATAAAGGAAAGGGAGAAGGATAGTTTTAGAAATAGGAAGTCCAAGAATTCTTTAAAAAAGTATTTTAACAAACATCATAAAACACAGGACCAAACTGAGGAATGATTTCGAATGAGAACCTATCATCCAGTAGAAAGTAACCAGGTTTCAGAGACAGTGAAAGGTTGCTGCAAGACTGTGGATTAAGAAACACAGACATAAGCTTTCCAAGGTGCCCAGAGTGACATATCCCTAACAACAGCCAAGCATGTCCGCATAAAGCACCCAAGAATCGGGCCAGGATAGAAAGAAATCTAGTGGTGGACACACAAGGATTTGATAGGAGCCTAACAGTGCAACCCAAGGGTCCATTGCTGTATTTCCTGAAGCCATAGAACACTAGCAACTCTCAAGTTGATATGGAAAATTCCAATAAACACATAGAAGTTTCTGTGAGTTCCATTTGTAAGACTTTTTATGAAACCTTAAATGGTTAGAAAAAAAAACAAACAAACAGAAATCCCAAATGAATAGAAGACACCAAGAAAATACAAGCAATTTGCTGATTAAAGATACTGCTATCACAGCCTCAAGCAATTACTCAAGTTTAATCCTAAAAATCAGCAACTTCAACAGAAGAGGCAGCTCTGCCCATAGAGGGCATAGAGTCATTGTTTTTTTAGTTCGAATCCTGACTTTGTAACTTCTTAGCTGTGCAACCTTAGATAAGGTACTGAACCTCTCTTTAGCATCCGCATCTGTGCATGGGGGTATACCTACCTCACTTGAGCACTGAGTAAGTGACAATATGGTAGTGCTTTGAAGACTGTGAAAGGCCTACATCTCTGTAGTATGACAATTATCACATCTCACAGAGCTGGAATCTCTGCTTAAGCAAGAAGCAAATACCTGAGGTGTCACAGGCATGCCTTCCTGTTGAGGGCTCTCTCTGCGGGGTGCTGCGCCTATAGATAATGTGGGGTTTGTTTTGTTCCTCTGTATCTTCTTGTTCATCCACAAATAGCAGGGGTTCAATAAAATAATCCCCATCATGGGACCGGAATGTGCCCAGCTGCAAATGAAGAGAGATGAGAGGTTGATTTAATATAACTTAGCCATTGGGAGGAAACAAACAAAGGAACATTTCTAAGTACAAACTGTGCCATTTTACCCAATCTTTTTCCCAAGAGGGCTCCCAAAACTGAAAATCCTACGACTTATGCAGAGATGCAGTTTATTTTCACTCTTTGCCGTATCAGTACCTTGACCTTGATTTGATTCTAGTTTATTGAACTTGCTATCCAAATCTACCTCTAAAAAATACTTCCCTGGTATTCAAGTTCCAATCATATTATTCCTACATGCTGTTGAAAGGCAACCTTTCTATGTTAAGGCAGCCTGGAAGCTTAAGGACAAATATGAGCTGCAGAGGGAAATGCTGGCCCAATGATGCCTTCTTGTTGATTCAAATTCAGGAAGCATATGGTCGCCACGATGCACTCAAGGTGGTGCCACCTGGAACACTGGCATGTGGTGCTCTCATCATCCCTTTCCTTTGCAATAGAGAAGTGATACTGTACAGGGCTTTGGAGACAGACTACTCTAGGTTCCAGTTTCAGCACCAACACCTACTCACCCACCTTGGGCAAGTTTCTTAACTGCTCTGAGCTTCAGCTTCCTTGTTTGTCAACTGGAGATAAAGATACTTACTGTAAAGACTACTGTACAGATTAAATGAGATAATGCACATCCAGGGCTCAGCGGGCTGCCTGACACCTTGTAAGGGCTTAGAACACATCAGTGGTTTTTGATGGTGTTGGTGTTAGCCTCTAACCACCAGGAGACAATTTGCTTTTACCAATCATTTCAAGCACCTTGAAAAAGGTAACTTTTTCTCCTTGCCTTCCCACATACCCACGAGTTTTGCAAATGATAAATGATGCCTCAAGGCTGAACCACCCAAACCCAACATTATAAGAACGCTGAAAAATTCCCCTTGCTATGCTGGTGAGTGGTGTTTAAGAGAAGAAATCAAGCTCTTCTCTCTTCTCCTCCTCTTGTCCCATTTCCCACACTAGAAAAAAATCAGAGGTGTTTTACCCTTCCCTGGACACAAGAGGAATGACTGTCCCTGAACATCAGCAGCTGCATCTGCATCAGTATCATCCAGGCACTTTTTAGAAATTCACCTAACTGTGTTCCAACCCAAATCTGATCTACTGAACCAAAATCTCCGGGGGTTAGGACCAGGAATTGGCATTCTAATGAGCTCCCTGGGGTATGCTTATGCATGATAAAGTAGAAGTAGTAAGTTAAAGTACTGGTTCCCCAAACCAGCTAGGCTTCAAAACTGCCTAGGGAGTTTGTTTGTTTATTTTAAATTAGATTTGGGGCATCACAGATTCAGAACTTCTAGAGGTGGGACCTGGAATCATATTTTTAAAAAAGTTCTCCACATTGATTCATGAGCCAGTGGTTCAGGGAAAGAACAGCTCTGGTGTGGGCAGGCTAAGAAACAGAGTAGCTCGTTGCCAGGGAGGGAGTGATTTAATAAATTTATTGTCACCCAGGCACCTCTGTCTGTTTTCAGTATACAACTGTGATGTTCTCTGAGCACTAACCAGAGAGCATACTATAACATGTGGAGCCTGCCAGAGACATGGACACTGGGCAAGAGCCTGGGGGCTCAACTGGTGAAGATCTGCCACCTTTGATGGTAAATGGGGAAACCAAGACAGAATGAGGAGGTGATTTGTCCAGAATTCCCCTTCCATGGTTCCGAAGCAGCTAACTAGTGCTAGTGCTGCATCTAGAACCCACCTTCCTGACATTAGTCCAATAGCTTTTTAGAAAAGAGCCCCGACGTTCTCTTCAGGAGCACAGACTCATTTTCTGGCCTACGGTTAAGAGCACAGATCAGAAAGGCTGAGTTGGAGTCCCAACTCTGATACTTGCTAGCTGTGAGACACTGGGCAAGTCTCCAGCTCTGAAAGCCTCAACGTCCTCATCAGTAAAACGGGTTGTTTTGAGGATTGAGTTCTTGGGAGAATTTGGATCAGATAATACATATGTACTTATTATAGTGTCAGGCACTAAGTAAGAGCTGAATAAATGATATCAATATGATGTCAAAATTAATTTTGCTGTCAATTCACAGAAGAGTTGCTGGGCCCAAGAGTTATCTTTTCTTGGTTAAGGTGACCATTTATTCAAATATATTAATATTTACTAAGAACATACAAGGCTCCAACGTAAAAAAGAGATAAGTTGATGTTGATCTTGCTTGCCAAGGAGAAAGGGATAGGACATGTGTACCAAGAACTTGAACGCAAGGGAGAACATACTGAGCATCATAAGGGAGGTGCAGGTCAGTGTCTATGAAGGTAGACAGGGAGAGGTGACATTAGTCTGGAGGACTATGAAAAGGTCTCCTGAGCAAGAAGAGATGTAAGTTACACTCACAGGGAAGGGTAGGATTTGTGCATGTGGAGCTGGCTGAGTAAACCTAGAGGCACAAAGGCAACGAAGGAAGAGGAGGAGGATTGGGTGGGGGTGGGGAGAAGGCAGAAAAAGGAGTATCAAGCAGATCGTCTGAGATCCAGGATTTGTGGAAGAAAGACTGAGAGATGAGACCGGACACATACATGTGAGTGGGGTGAGGGGGTATATGGTACATGGTCTTAAGTGCCAGACGAAGCAGTTTATAGGTGTTCACCAGGAGATGGGGGGCTGTGTAAAGTACGTGAACACAGTAGCGATGTTATCTTGCTCCAATCTGTTAGTGGTCTGTGGCAGGAATTGAGGAAAAAGATTGGAAAAGAAGCCTGGTGGAAATATTTATAAGACATCAGTCCTAATGAGAGAGGCAGAGAAAAGTAAAGGGGGCTAGAATTAGGGTAGGTGAGTGACCCATCTGGTGGAGGGTGTGGGGGCGGAGCTGGCACAGCCCACTCTAAAGAAAGATTTCCTGGAAGACCCCTAGGCAAAGAACTAGGAACAGCATGACGCTACCGCTACAGAAGCGGTAAGGGGAAGTCTTGCGAGGAAAGATAAATTCCATGAGGAGGACAAAGGAACAGGGGTTTTGGAGCTAGATTAATGGCTGAAGATACAAAGAGCCAGCACGCGTATCTTTAAGATGTATGTGGGCTCTTTTCCCCAAAAGAGGCAGATGGCAAATTAAACACAGTATAAATGGACCTATCACTGTCCAGGCAGTCGTTTCAGAAGCCCCAGTGTTCTCAGTCCCCAGAGAGACCACGTGCGCGTTACCACCTAAACCTGCCAATGGAAATTCAGGTCCTGCGCAGCAAGATATTTATACAACTGCTGGGGCCACTGGGCTGCGCCCCGTGTGGAGGCGGGCAAAGAGGAGGAGTAAAGGCTGTTTACAAACTTGACGTACACACGCTGCCCTATCCCTGGGGTCCTTGAATTGGGGGTTACTATCTTGGGATCTGGAGGCGCTCTAATGCTCTGGGCTTAGACGCCTGACTTCTGCCCACCGGGGCCATAACCTTTCAAAGAGCGGTCGGATTCCTGAGCTCTGGCCCTGGATCTTAGGGCGACTATGACTCACCGCAGCACCCCCTCCCCCTTCGCCAAACTGCCGTCTCCGCCCACCCCCAATCTCAACGACGCACTTTGGGCGCCACTGCTCCGGGCGCTTTAGGGGTGCTAAAAGGGACTTATCCCTTTCCCCACATCCCAGCAGGCTAAACCTCGCCTCTCCCAGTCTTGGGCTTGCCTCGCTGCCCACCGGCTCTTTCCATTGCGAAGGCAGAGAAGGATGCGACACCCAGATCCGGAACTTGTGAGACCCACAAACGGCAGCATGCGGAGGGGGCAGCCGAGCGCCCGGGGTGAGTATCCAAGCCCCCACTTGAAAAAGGTGACGGGGGGAGTGTGGGTGCTCAGAGATGAGTAAATGGACGACGGGGTACCGAGGCTAAGAACCTACTGCGCGTACAGCGCCATGCGCCGTGTCTGACCCCGGAAAGTTTCTGCGTCATATACGCGTCGCAGAAACGCACATCGCTTGGGAAAGCCAAGGACCACCCTCGCTCGGGCCAGAACCGTACAGTGGGTCCTCAAATGTCATGGGGAGGGAGGTGGCAGATGCCCTGTAGGACCTACTGGAGGGCAAGTGCGGGGGTCGGCAAAGGGAGTCGGGAACCGACTAAGATCCCCCGCTAAGTGGGTATTTGGCAGCGCAGGAAAGTGGCCGCCCCGCCCTAGCTCATTCCCTAGGGAAATGTGCGCTGCAGGCTCCCTCTCCCAACTCCTGGGAACCCTCATGGGTGGTAGAAACCCCAGCGGAACGGAAATCACGTCCAGGCAGCCTCCCCAGGCTTTCTCCCAGTATGCTGCTTCTCCAGGCCACCCCGCCAGCAGGGTGCAGAGTCGGACTGCGCTGCACCCCCACCCGCCGCTTCCACCCTAATTCAAAGCGTCCGGGACAGGCTCCGCCCTCTCCCCCGCCCCGGAGCCCTCGGCCCACCCTTCCGTTCCTGGGACGGGACCTGCTCCCTGTCAATCCAGTTTAGCCTCAGGGTTCCTGGCGCGTGAATAAAGGCCCCGAGAGAACGCGGGGACTCGAGATTACGCACCGCCCTCCACAACACACAGGAGGGACTCCCAGGACCCTGGGCCGGGGATCCTCAGCCCACATCCCCGACGCAAGACGCACCAATGAGGAGTCTGGTCCGCCCTGCGCTCAGCTGCTCCGCTCCGGGGCGGCCAAGTTTGCTGCAAGGAAGCGCAACTCCAGCAACTTTCTCCGAGTTTGGAAACCGACTTCCAGGCCGCCTCGCAGCGTTGGGCAACGCGCAGCTGAGCCGGGTCCAGACCCCAGAAAGCTCGGAAATATCCAGAACCCCATGGGGGCGGGGGCGTGCGCTCCTCGCGAGTGTAAGCGCGCACGCAGAGCTAGCTACCCAAACCGAAGGACGCACATGAGTTTCTGGGTGATATTTACCGCTGGGGCGGAGAGTCGCCGCAATGAGAGTCTCTAGGAGGCAGGAGGGGAGGGGGCGCGCGCCCACTTACCATTCCCGAGCAGAGGCTGATGACGGCCGTGTGCTCGGACTTGGTATTGACATGGCCTTTGTAGAAACAGTGCTTGAGTTCCGTTTCCTCTTCGGAATAAAACTTAGTCTGGTTCACCCCGGGCGCCCCGAGGAGGGTGACAGTGAACAGTGGAGCGATAAATCCGGCATGGGCGGTGAGATTAAATAGAAACTGCTGGCCGAAGGCGGAGAGGCGATAATGCGCCTGGGAGGAGGTAGAGGAAGAAGAGGAGGAGGCGAAGGCAGGCCAGGGGTCAGTGGCAGAGTTAATGCTCCGTCGCCTTCTTTTGAAGTGCACGTTCGTGGGAAAGGGCTCTCCGAGAGCGTCCACGCGGATGGGAGACGCGATTTCGTATTCGCTCAGGGTCTCTAATAATTTCACTGCAGAGAGAAGCATAAGTGTATGAACCAATAATTCAGTTTTCCTCAAGTCTGAATTTAAAACGAAGGTGGGGACTTTGTCCTGACCTTATTTTCCTTCACTCTTAATCGGTGGACAAATATTTGCTGAGCACCTACTATGTGCCAGGAACTGTAGTAGTCGCTGAGGATATACCATTCAGAGCCAGACAATGAACAAGTCAAAAATACAGAAGATAATTTGAGATGCTGATTAAATACCCTGAATAAAATAAAACATGTCGCTGTCTGGTACCCCTACTTATTAAGCAGCTTTGGTTTGGGCATGGGGGTGGGAAAGGGGAAAGATCTGGCTAAGAGCAAGGTGGGGGGTTGACTAGATTTGTTTCCAGTGTCTCTCCCTAGCAATTGGCTGGGGATGACCCAAAGAAGAGAGAGGCTGCAAAGCAGATATTTCTTTCTAGGAAAAGGAGAGAGGCCTCCGCTGCGGGGTGCCCCCGCTCAAGAGCTAGTCTAGGGAGGCAGCGACGGGGACAGAGGATCCCGGGGGCCAGAGCCTAGTTACCTTGCCTCGGGTGCAGCCTGTCCTTGCGCACGGCCGCCGCGGCGTCTGGACTCCCCATCTCGGCCAGGTCCCGCACCAGGAGCGTTAGCAGTGTGGCCCAGGATACAAACTGCATGGTGCTCCCCACCCCTCCCCCCGCTGCCCCCACCCCCCTCCCTCCTTCCCTCCTTGGCTGCGGCGGCGACGCGAGGCAGCGGCCGCGGAGAGCGCGCGGAGCCCGGCGCCCGCCGCCAACTTTTGACTTTAGGAGTCGCTGAGGTCTCGCCGTGAGGGTCCCGTCTGCGCTCGGCTGAGCAACGCCGCCGCCTGCCGAGAGCTGAGCCGCTCGGGCCGCAGGAGGAGCCGGAGGAGGAGGAGGAGGACTGGGGCTCGGCTGCTCGGCCGCATAATGTCCAGCGAGCGGGCAGGAGAAGGCGCGGAACGTGCGCTCCGAGGCGCGCCGGGCGCCCTGTGCTGGCCGGGGTAGCGGAGCGGCTTCTTGAATGGGGGGCTGGGGGGGCGGAGGCGGGGGACCGCGGGTCCTCCACCGCCCAAATGCCCCCGGTGCACGCCTCTAGGAGGAGGAGAGGGGAGGAGAAAGCGAGGCGAGCGGGGACCGCCTCCTTCCAGACCGTGTCCCCTCCTCGGCCGGCCCGTGCGAGACTCGCAGCCCGAGGCCCCGCCGACTGCGAGAGGCGGAGGTCAGAGGCGCCGCCAGCGCCGGGGCAGCGGGTCGCCGTCCCCGCCACCTCGGCGAGATGCGGTTTTCTGAGACTCCCTGCCCCGGGGGGAGAGAGCAGAGAAAGTTCTCTCCCTTTCCTGGCGCGTGCGTAGCCCCTTCCCCCTCTCGTCTCTTTCCTCTCCTCTCTTCGCCTCTCTCTCCTCTCTCCTCCCTTTCCAGGCTCTTTTTTCTCCTCCTCCCCCGGTCTCTACGCCGCTCTGCCTCTCTGTCCCTGTCCCTCCTCCCCCTTTTCTCCCGCGGTGTCCCCCCGTTTCCCATCTTTTCCCCTGTCCTTTCCTCGTTCTCTCTTCCTTCCCCTTCTCTTTCTACCAATCTCTCCTTTGGGTGTCTTACAAGTGAAAGTGGCCCAGCGCCGGAGCACCTTCCTGCACTTTCTCACTCGGGACGGGATTTGGCACCTGAGCTCCGCTCTCAATTTCATCGCCCAAGTCAAGAAGTTTTAGAAATGGGGTTCTTAATCCTGCAGGTCGGGGTGTGTTTCAAATTCGCAACATTTTGAAGTTGTGAAAGTTTCGCCAAATTTTTAAGCTGTGCTTTCCCCCAACGTCTGCCCTCATTCCGAGAGGGTCCACAGCTTTCTGTAGGTCCCCGGCCCAAAAAAGGTTAAGAACAGCTCCTGGCAGCGAGAAGGGGCGGGGACTTTGGCGGCCCCGACTGCCGGGGGGTTAGAGGTTGGGGGGAGGATGGAGTGCGAAGTTGTAGCTCCCCGGGGAAAGCACCAGCCCCAGGAGGGATCGTTTAGCCTGAGAGATGCTTGGAGCGGCTCAAAGCGGGCACTTCAAGCTACACCTACCTCTGCCTTCGGATACAATTTCAACGTCAGAAATTATGACGGAGAGGGAGGATGTGTGTGTGAGAGAGGGAGAGAAAGAGAGAGAGTTGTTTAATCCTGGATGGTTCAAAGGCACTTTTTCCGTTACCAGCCCTCAGGAACATAGGATGTATTAATTTCAAAAGAAACGAAATGGCAATATTGGTAAAAGATATGACTAATCAATGTATTTTTCCCCAGGCAACCAGGATTCTCTGTTGCTTGGTGGGCTAGCACTCAGGACTAGAAATACCAAAGATTGCCAACATCAGGGACCAAATAACAATATTCTAGAAGTGCCAAGAAGTCTGGAAATATTGATACATGTTTTCCTCCTGGTGGAGGGAAAAGTGACATGGCAAGACTGAAATTTCCTAAAGAATTGTTAACCCAAATGGAGAATTACTGGAGTTTCATAATGAGTATATAAAACGTAAAGGTGGTAAAATAACAACACCTATATGTGCACAAATAGAGATTTTTTTTAAAGGATGGCATTTAAATCTTGAACCTTTAAATTAATTCATTAAAATACATTTCTTCTAATACACAGTCTTTTCATTATGTAATAAAATTCATCACAATCATAGTGTCTGTGAGTTTTGGGAGTTTAGCAAAGAACAGAAAAATGCAAGAAAACAATCTATTAACTGATTCCCATGGAAAGTATTCTAGTACTTCCGGTGTAAAATTGCTCAAAAATATAGCACTTTCCATTATTTTCCATTAAACAATTTTACTCTTTCAGTTCTAACCTTCCTGATAAAGAGAAGTTGACAGTATAGAAATGATTCTATGTAAAGTCAGAAGCCACCTTCTGTACTCTTTCTCCTTTGCTTTAAAGATGAACTTTATCAACAGTTTTTAAAACTTGACCCCAATACAACCCAATCATTTCCACAAGAACTGATAGGGAAGGAAGATACAGGATCTCTTTATGACTTCCTGGGGTGGCCAAGAGCCTGGGTTTCTGAATTTCTTTCTTCCTCAATGAGTCTACTCATCTTTTCTTCAATGTATTAGGTAACTATCTGTGAGTAAATCTTAAAGAATCTTAGGAAGATGTGTTTTAAATCATAAGAAGTGAAAAGGACAATTGAGCTCAGTAATTTAGGTGAAAGTCTTTTGTCCAAATAATAATAATAATCTTTTATTTGAGCACTTAACCATGTTGCACTCCATGTGCTAATATGCAGCGTTTAATTTGATTCTCACAACAGCTCTAGGAGGCAGGCAGTATCAGTAATTTCATTTTACTGATAAGGATACTGAGGTCTACATAAGTGAAATAGTTTGACCTGGGTCCCCTATCTAGTAAGTGAGAGACAGGATTCAAATTTGTTTCAGCAGTTTAGTCCAAGTTCATAACTATTATCATATAGAATGAATAAATGATTAATCAGAAGTGTTGCTGGATTTGGGGAGGGTTGGCTTGGGGGAGAGTGGCTAAAATCATCTGTAGAATTGCCTCAATTTTTTATTCTATGTATAATTTTTTTTTGGTCCTCTCTTTTTTTCTAATGCTGAGTATTTAATGGTAGTCATCTCAGATATCTCATTGATATTTCACAACTCTTTCCTCAGCACCTAGCACACAGTAGGTGCTCAAGAAATATTTATTGAACAAATGAATAAATATAGTCCTTTTACTTGGGCTCAACTGTGCTAAAATGGCTTCTTTATTATGTATATAAAAACCACAGTTCTGAGGTTGGTTCTATAGACAGATTTTTAGACTCACCTGATTCCAGGAGGGAAAGGTAGATTTTGCAATAAATTGGCCCCTCAGAAAAGTTTACTCTGAAAGAATCAGGTGGGGTCACCTAGAGTTAACAGAGGGACAATTTTTAGCCCATTTTCTTCTCCTGGGGCTTTACTGGAATTGACTGTTATTACAGGTTAAGTGGAAGTCTTCTTTGGCTGATCTTTTATGAAAATTGGATCCCAGAGGAGTGATAATTGACATTAGTCACTTGGGAGAGATAATCTGATCAATGGAAATGAGAGAGATGACATCACAAATGACTCGGTGTGCCGAATACCACTGGAAACAGCAGGAAGGAGATGTGAAGCCAAGCCATCTATTTCAACAGAGAGGGAAAACCCACACCCAAATGATAGGGAGGCCCCAGGAACCAGAATTAGAGCGAATAGTTTTCTGAGTGATCAGCAGCAGCAGGATGTGATTTCGGGGAATAGATGACCCTGGGGTACTTGGTAGCACTGGATTCTGGGGAGGGAATCACCAAGCAGGGAACTGATGGTGGCCCAGCTCTGTGAGCCTGGGCCTAAAGAATCTTCAGATGTATTTTAAATCATAAGAAACGAAAAGAACACTTGAGCTAACTAAATAATTCGTGTGAAAATCTTTTGTCTAAATAATCATCATCATCATCATCTTTTACTGAGTACTGACTGTGTTCCAGACCATGTGTACGGTGCCCTCTGACCCAGTTTTTTATTTGCAGAATGGGGGGGGGGAGAAACTGTCAGCTTTACTTGCCATGTGAATGACCTTAGCATATTTTTAAAAGTCTTTTGACTACTGATTTCAAGCAATTCATAGTGTTGACAAAATAGTTTGTATCATTAATAATAATAACATCAGATTCTCTTCATTGAGTTCTTCCTAGGTGCTAATTATTTAATCCACATAGCAGTTCTGCCATCTGGGCTTTACTCTCCCCATTTTACTTCTAATGAAAATAAGACTTAGCAGAGTTAAGTGCCTTGCCCAGTGTTACAGAGCCAGAAGGTGCAGAGTTGGGATTTCACTGGGGCTGATTTACCTCCAAAGCTTGTGATCTCCATTAATCAGAGTAGCTTTGTAACATAAAGACTTTCCCCTAACTGACCTTGATTATTCAGCGTTTATATTTGGCTTAATGAGTATGATCATTATTTTTTCTTCCAATGTTAAATCTAAAATTATAACTAGCTTCTCTTGAGCCTCCTTGGAAATTGTAGTTCCGACTTTGGAGGTAGCTCTATACAGCTCATGGCTAGCTTACGGCAATTCTGCAAAGTTGGCCCCACCTTCAGCCTGTTCATTCACCAGGTTCTTCTTGCTTATTTGTCAATCCCAAAGACCTTACTTACATTATTGCCCAGGCTTGGGAGCCCCATATGAATCCCACTAACATTTGCTTTGAGACTGTATCCTTAGGGCCTCAAATCCTTATCTTGCTCTCTCTAGTAGTAGCCTATGGAACGAGACCTTCAGACGTGGGGTTCGACATCATAACTACAGATGAACTTCAGAAGTGCCAGGCTTCTAGCTTAGATCCAAACTACTCTTAAACTGAAGCTAAATTAGATGGCAACACAATGCATACAAATACAATTTTATTATTTTCTAAAGTGCATGTTTGACATACACAGTTATTAGAGATATGCTAGTATGGAATCTAATAACTCTCAGAGTATTTTTTTTTTTTTTTTTTTTTGAGACAGAGTCTCACTCTGTTGCCCAGGCTAGAGTGCTGTGGCATCAGCCTAGCTCACCGCAACCTCAAACTCCAGGGCTTAAGCGATCCTTCTGCCTCAGCCTCCTGAGTAGTTGGGACTGCAGGCATGTGTCACCATGCCTGGCTAATTTTTTTCTATATATATTTTTAGCTGTCCAGATCATTTCTTTCTATTTTTAGTAGAGTCGGGGTCTCACTCTTGCTTAGGCTGGTCTCAAACTCCTGACTTCGAGCAATCCTCCCGCCTTGGCCTCCCAGAGTGCTAGGATTACAGGCGTGAGCCACCATGCCCGGCCTCAGAGTATTTTTTAAATGGCCCAGAATGCTATATGATCCCTGAACCCAGAACTTTCCCTGTCCTAGTGTGGTTCACATTTGTTGTTGCTTGGTGTTCCTTGTTAGACTTTGATTGATTGACTGATTGATTGTAGAGACAGGGTCTCACTATGTTTCCCAGGCTGGTCTCAAACTCCTGGCCTCAAGCAATCCTCCCACCTCAGCTTTCCAAACCTTTGTTAGACTTTAAATAGCATAAAGGTAAAGGACAAATCTATCTCCCTCACCACTGTATATTCGTGGTACATAGTAGGCACTTCATAAATATGTCTTAAATGAGTGAGTTAACTATTGCCACCAATTTAGTTCTAGTTTTCAGAGCCCAGATTTTTGTTTTTGTTGTTGTTGTTTTATAAAGAGTGACTTTTATAAAAGTCATTCTTTCACACACACACAAAACACCCAGGAACGACTGAGGTAATTTCCATTTCTCACAGTATCATTACTCTCAGGGAGGCAAGTCCTGCTCTAATCAGAATCGTCATGATTCCTTTTTTTCTGGAATCAGAAATTTCTAGAGCTAGGCCTTTCCCCAGTGGCTATTTCAGGATCATGAGTAACAAGGCACCCAGGAGCACCCATTAACTGCTCAGCCTAGCACGTAAGAGTTGGACCTATCTTGTGGGCATATCCGTATCTTAAACGTGGGGCAATGACAGTTCTCTGTCTCATAGGGCTGCTGTGACTATGACTTGGGCGGTGAAGTGTTGGCTTAGTGCCTGGCAGAGAGGAAGTAAGAATGTTCAATTCGGCCATCTCACGTGACCCCGCATGCTGGTTAGGAAGGGTGGTTCCTGCTTCCTGACCCAGAGAGGCACTGGCAGCTAGCACTTCTTTCTCAGTTAACCTTCCCTACCCATCACCACGCCAGGGACCTCTCTCCTACTGGGAAAGAAAAAAAGCCATGTGCTTATATTTCTTTGTTCATTCTTGCTGTTAGACCCTCATCCATCTTTTTAAATTTTTAATTTTTTAACAGATTTACCCCCTACCATCTGTATATAAGTCCAATTTAGCATTTTTTCAAGCATTGGGCTTTTTTTTTTTTTCATGGCAGAATTTTTTTAAATAGTCAAAACATAATTGTCCCTCTGAACACTAAAAGAGAAACAAACATAATTTTTACATGGCAAACAATTTTTTACATGTGCAAAAAAGTACTTTTTTAAGTTAAGCACCTCTGCCAGATGATGCTTACTTAGTAAGTTGTCTGTCCTAATGGTATTTATTTTAATGCTTGCTTCCAGGAACAATGGATAAAACTGTATTCCAGCCTCCTGAGAACCCAGTGAAACAGGTAATGCCACTGGCCCCACTTTGGAGAGGAGGAAGTGAAGGCACAGAGGAGGGAAGTAGCTTGCCCAAGGGGGCACAACAAACTAGTACCTGCGTGGGAATTCAGTGCCAGGCTGTTTGATTTCAGGGCCTGCACTCTTAAACCACTACACTATGCTGACTCATATGTAGTTCTGTTATATCAAGCTTAATATAGGATAAATACAATCTCAAAGAGTGGAAATCCATACATTACCAGAAATTCAGATATCAGGACAATTAGGGGCCAGGAGGCCAATAGGGGGTTTGTTTTAGGGAGTGACTCACAAATGTGGGATTCTGGACAGCAGGTCAAATGGGGTTGAAGAGGAGAATGTTTTTCTGGCACCCCAAACCACTCATTCACTTAACTGTAAGACTGGCCCTTGGAAGCACTGGTTTTCTTTAGTGGCCTCATTGCTCCAACCATCCCTGTAAACCCCCACTGCCCTCAGTTCAACCCAGGTCTTTATATTGTTCAGGCTGTGCTGTGGGCCCTGCTATAAAAATAGCATTTGGTAAAGAGGCCTGCCTGGTAGTTGTAAAAATGGTGCAGGATTTGAATTCCCCATGATGAGCTAACTTGGGGGCCCAGTACAAAAAAGGTTTTCAGAGAACTTTTCAAAATATCTCAACTAATGTGACTACCAAGGACAGTGGGGAGGGGCTGGGGACAGGGAATAATACCTTTGCTTTCCAAACTAATGTGCATAAATTTGAAATGTGCAAAACTGTAGATGTGTCCCATGTACCAGCTTGACCTGGTAATAAGATTATGTGACATCAAACCAATGCCAGCTGTAAATGGTGTAGTCACCATCCACTGCCTTTATAATAATTGGCACCAATAACAGAAATAAGTTGCTTCCTGAAATGTAAGCCCAGCAATTAGTGCCTTGTCAAGTCACTATCAGATGTTGGCAAAATAATTGTAGTGTTTTTTTTTTTTTAATTTCACTCAAAACAGGTCTGGCAGTACATATTGGTGGCATTCATGGCAACATAACTGGAATAAACTTCAGCTACTGTTGGGCTCTTTGCAGGAGGTACAGTTACAAAAGCCAGAGTTGGAGGTATAATTTGCTGTTAGGCTCCCTCACCAGGGTGGTGGTGCCTGAATTCTGGTTACAGTAGGTAACACAAATTCACCCATGTAAATGTTTTTAATCAGTGTTTCTTATAGTTGACAATTCAGCTTATTAGTTCTGAACATAAATCTTGACCTCGAAGAACAAATATTTTGTTTATGGTATGTTTTCCGGCAAAGTGGAGGTTGAGGTAGAGAAAATGACTTGCTCTCTGATCTATGACTTTGGTCCTTGTGTCCAGGAGTGGCAGAGGTCTTAAAAAACAAACAAACAAACAAAAAAATGGACAAAGTTCAAGACCCTCTCCTCCCCACTTCAATGACCAAGTGAAAAAGGAAGGGAACCATCCATAGTAAATAAATGAAATATTAGGCAGTTGTTCAAAAAGTAAGGGAAAATTATATGTTTAGCATGTAAACCTGTCCAAAATGTATTATTCAGCAAGTCAGTGTTGTTTGTCTAATTGGGCCCTACTGTAGTAAAAATGGAATAAAACAGCAGCAATGAAGTCTCAGGCTGTGCTAAAATATGATATGCAGGGAAAAGGTCTAGAAAGATAAATACACATCCAGCTATCACCAGTGGTTCTCTCTGGACTGGGAATTATGGAGATTTTATGTTTTCTACATTTCTATGATACCTATTTCCATGTTGTTTGATTCTTTTTACAACAAGAATATATTACTTTTTCTAATGAGAAAAACTAGTGTTTTTCTTTTTAAATAAAGAGACAACATATAAAAAATATGATAATATCACCACCCTTAGGAAAAATTTTTCTCATAAATCACACATAACCTTAGCTTTTTCTGTAACATTCAATATGTGTTTCAGTATTTGAAAATAACCTTATATATTTTGTGTATATGAGAATGAACACTAGGAAGAGATTTATGATGACCGAGTCAGGCTTTTGAGGGAAGCTTGTGGCTCAGATAGAAATGTAAGCATTTGATATACAGGAACTGTGGATTTAAAACATGAATGGAGAATAATAGCCAAATAGCAGGAAAAAAAAATATGAGCTTTCCCAACCCCTGGCTATATAAACAAGGAAGACATCTGTGCATTCATTCAATAAATATATTTATTGAACATCTATTTGTGCTGTGCACAGATAGCAGAAGAGTTCACAGTCTAGTGGGGAAGAAAGACAAAATAAGTAAATATGTGAACAATTATATAATTAAACATTGTTGTAAGTATTGTAAAAGGGATTAAAAGAGAGATAGGGTAGATAAGGTGAACAGAGAAGACCTCTTTGAGGAGTGATAGGCAAACTGCAGCCTAGAGAATAAAAAGGGGCCAGACCCTTAAAGAACAGGAAGAAAAATATTCCCGGCAGAGAGAACCCAACAGAGCAGTATCTGAGATAGGAAAGAAGCTGGAGTGTTTCAGAACCCAAAGAAGCCCTTGTGGCTAGAGTTCTTTCTACGAATGAGGAGGACAGGATTTAGAATGGGGTGGAGGTATATTTCAAAATATAATAACTAAAAGAGTGGAATTAGAATGTTCCTAACCCAAAGAAATGACAAATGGTTGAGGGGTGATGGATACCCCAGTTACCTTCATTTGATCATTACACATTGTATGCTTGTATCAGGATATCACATATACCCCATAAATATGCACAACTATTATATATCCATACAGATTAAAAATAATGTTTAAAAAGCATTTAAAAATAAAAAGAATGAGATTGGGAGAAAGCTAGAAGCCAGGTGATATAGGGCCTTTAAGATAAAGAGTTTGCATTTCATTTAGAGTGCAAGGAGAAGGCACAGAAATATTTTAGGCGAGGGCACGGCAGGATTATTTTTTGGTTTTTCAAAGATCACTCTGGCTGCTCTGTGGAGAATGGAGTCAAGGGGACTATTGTGTTGTCCAGATTAGAAATCAAAGTGGCTTGAACTAGGGTGGTGTTAGTAGAGGTGGCAAATTGGACACATCTGGAGTATATTTTAAAGGTAGAATCAGCAGGATATGGTGAAGGATGTTATGAGAGATGAGAAAGTTGATAGATGAGGGGGGTGTTGGGAATGAGTTCCCAAATTATAACGCAGATGTTGCTTTTTCTTATATACAAATAATAATCAGACAGAGAATATAAAAGAATAAAAACCCCATGGACAACAGCAACAGAATCTCTGGGAATAGGATAACAACAAATGTGCATGGCCTACATGAATAATATTTTACAACACTACTGACGACCTCAGAGGACATGTGTGTAAATGGAAAGATACCATATTCTTAAGATGACTGAATATCACAAAGGTGCCCATTCTTCCTACGATAGTTTATAAAATGATTGGAACATCAATATAAAAACCATCAGTTGGTTTCTGTTATTTTTATTTTGTTTGAATGAGACTAATTGATCCAGAGTTTTATTTGGGAAGATAAACAAACAAAAACAGGTCAGGAAACTTTGAAAATGAAAGGCAATATGGAAAATACCATATTAATTCCAGATATTAGCATAGAATATAATGCCTTAATAAATAAATAGGGTGATACAGGGTTGTGAATGAACAGAAAACCTAATGGAAGAGACTAGAAAATACAGAAACAGATCTAATTGTTAGAATGTAGTTTCTGATAGAGATGGTTTCTAAAACTGATTGGGAAAGCACAGACTACTCAGTATATGATGCTAGAAATGGCGGGGTAGCCATCTGGTAAAAAACAGACACAAAAAATAATAATAAAGTTGAGTCTACACTTCATACCTTACTTTAAATATATATTTGATCCATATCAAATGGATCAAGAATTGAATGTGAAAAGTTAAACCAAAACTGGTCTAGAAGGAAATAGGAAGGAATAATTACTTTATATCCATGTCCTACAGAAGGCTGTAGCTATGACTCAAAATGCATAAGCTGGCTGGGCGCTGTGGCTCACACCTGTAATCCTAGCACTCTAGGAGGCCAAGGTGAGAGGATCACTTGAGCTCCGAAGTTAGAGACCAGCCTGAGCAAGAGTGAGACTGACCCTGTCTCTACTAAAAATATAAAAAATTAGCCGGGTGTGGTAGTGCACGCCTTAGTCCCAGCTCCTCAGGAGACTGAGGCAGGAGGCTCGCTTGAGCCCAGGAGTTTGAGGCTACAGTGAGCTATTATGACACCACCGCACTCCAGCCAAGGCGACAAAGGAGACTCTGTCTCAAAAAAAAAAAAAAAAATCCACAAGTCATAAAAGAAAAAAAAAAATTGAGATATTAAATTTCATTATAAAACAAACAACAAATTCTACATGACAAGAAACATCATGTCTTAATTCATTTTGTGTCGCTGTAATAGACTACCACAGACCAGGTAACGTATAATAAACAGAAAGTTACTGGTTCACAGTTCTGGAGGCTGGGAAGTTCGATCTTAAGGTGCTGGTAGCTTGTGAGAGTCTTCTTGCTGTGTCATCACTTGGTCGAAGGGCAAGAGAAGGTGGAGCTGGGGCAGCCGGAGAGAGAAAGTGCCAAACTCCCCCTTTTACAATGAACTTACTCCCGCAGATAACAACATTAATCCATTTACTTTGTCCTCGTGACCTGATCACCTCTCATTAGGGTGCTTGCACTGTCGCATTGGGGGTTAAGTTTCCAACACACGCTTTGGGGGGACACATTCAAACCACAGAATGTCACAGTCAAAATTGAAAGTTAAATGACTGGCTGAGAAAAAAATATTTTCAGTTCCTAACACAGAGATTTTTACTTCAATCCACAAGAAAAACCTGCAACAGATAGCAATCGACAGTTTGTAAGAAAGAAAATACAAACAGTGTAAACTTGTGAAAAGGTGTTCAATTTTACTTATAAAAAGAAAAGTTCAAATTAAACTTCTACTAATATGAGTTTTTCAGCTATCAGGCAAAATTTAAAGTTTGATAAACAGTCAATTACTGAGGCTTTGGGGAACTCTTACACATTGTTGGTGAGTGTGTAAATTGATAATAACGCCTAAGGAAGCAATTGGACAACATCTGTCAAAACTGCAAAATCATATACCCTTTGGCCTAGCAGTCTACACTGTATACATCAGATATGTTTGCAGACATGGCAGGTGACATGCACAAGGTTCTGCACTGCAGCATCATTTCTAATGATAACTGCAAAAACCCATAAACAATGAAAATATAAAGTATAGGGGACTAACGAATCAAGATACGTGCAATGAAATATGATGCATCTATGAAAAGATTGGTATGTATGTGTATGTGTAAAAACTGGATAAAAGTAGTACATAATTTTATTTGCATGTATATTGTAAAGAAACTCTGAGAGGATAGGTGAGAAGCTGAGCACAGTGGTTACCTCGTGAGGAAGACAGGAAACTGGAAAGATGGGGACACATTAGTTTGCTAAGGTTGTGGGTTAGTCAGGGATTAGGGTTCTCCAGGAAACAGAACCAATAGGGTGTGTGCGTGTATGTGTGTGTGTGTTTATACATATATGTGTGCACATGTGTTTATGTATGCATGTATGTGATTTATCATAAGGAATTGGCTCGCATGACCACGAAGGCTGGAAAGTCCCAAAATCTGCTGGGTGAGCTGGCAAGCTGCAGACCCAAGAGAGCCAATGGCATAGTTCCCATCTGAAGGTTGGCAGACTTAAGACCCAGGAAGAGCCTATGTTTGTGTTGAAGTTTAAAGGCAAGAAAAAGCTCATGTTTCAGTTGGAGGCTCTCAGGCAGGAAGAATTCTCTCTTACTTGGGGGAGGGTCAGCCTTTTTTTCCTATTCAGGCCTGATTGGATGAGGCCCACCCACATTAGAGACCGCAATCTGATTTACTCAGTCTACTACTTTAAATGTTAATGTTGGCTCAGTGTGGTGGCTCATGCCTATAATCCCAGCACTTTGGGAGGCCAAGGTGGGAGGATTGCTTGAGGCCAGAAGGTGCAGACCAGCCTGAGCAATAGTGAGACCTCATCTCTACAACAAACAAACAAACAACAAAAATATTAGCTGGGTGTGGTGTCAGGTGCCTGTAGTCCCACCTACTTAGGAGGCTGAGGCAAGAGGATCACTTAAGCCTAGGAGTTTGAGATTGCAGTGAGCTGTGATGACACCACTGCACTCTAGCCTGGGCAACAGAGCAAGATCCTGTCTCAAGAACAAACAAAAAAAGTTACTCTGATTAAAAAAACATCCTCACAGAAACACCTGCAATGATGTTTGAGCAAATATCTGGGCACCCTGTGGCCCAGTCAAGTTGACATATAAAATTAACCATCACAGGCTACCATAACAAAATAGCACAGACTAGGTGGCTTAACAACAGGAATTTACTTTCTCACAGTCCTGGAGGCTGAGTCCAAGATCATGGTACTGGCAGGGTTGGTTTCTCCTGAGGCCTCTCTCTTTGGCTTACGGACGGCCACCTTCTCATTTCCTCTCTGTCTCTCCATCTTCTTTTTTTCCAGTTTTTTAAATTTTATTTTTTAATCAAGAAGTAATAATTGTACATATTCATGGGGTGCATAGTGATGTTTTGATACATACAATGTATAGTGATCAGATCAGGGTAATTACTGTATCCATCATGAATGTCTCTTCATCTTCTAGCGGGTCAGGACTTCAATATAAATTTTTGTCAGGGACACAATTCAGTCCATAACAGGGGATAAGGGTGGCAGGGAGACTTTCATTGTTTACCTTTTTATACTTTTTGGGTTTCTTTCTGTCTCCCAGGCTAGAGTGCAGTGGCGTCGTAACAGCTCACAGCAACCTCAAACTCTTGGCCTGGAGCCATCCTCCTGTCTCAGCCTCCCGAGTAGCTGGGACTACAGGTGGACACCACCATGGCTGGCTAATTTTTCTATTTTGAGTATAGATGGGGGCCTCACTCTTGCTCAGGCTGGTCTTGAACTCCTGAGCTCAAGTGATTCTCCCACCTTGGCCTCCCAAAGTGCTGGGATTACAGGTGTGAACCACCTCACCTGGCCCCTTCTGGGTTTTAAGACAATTGAATGTATTACCTATTTTAAAAGATCTTACAAATGAACTCCCGGTTTCTGCTGCCAGCAACTTGGAGGATATTGTTGCCATTCAGTGGGATGGGGGAAGACTGAGGGGAAAAAGTCTGGTGAGGTGGGAATGGGGTAGGGAGCATGGGAGCTGCCGGGGGGGCACAATAGAGGGATGTTGGCAAGGCAGTGTTGTCCAGGAGAGGAGGCTAGGTTGGAGCCGAGAAGAAAGGAGATCTTCTGCATGTTTACAAGGTCAGGAGAATGCATAAGCCCACCCAGGGCAGTGGTTCTCACACTTTAATTGGCGTGCTGGAACATAGACTGCAGGATTCTGCTTCAGTAGGCCTGGACTTCTGACAATTCCACTGCTGTTTGGGGACCTCACTTGGAGAAACTCTAGCCCAGGGCAATGATTCTCCATTCTAGTCTTATATTAGTAGGACATAAAGAGTCTCGAGAATAAAAAAAAAATACCATTATCTGGGACCACTCTACTGCAGAATGGGTAAGTCAGAACCTCTGGGGAGTGGGTCAAAAATTACCCTGGGCACTGGTAATTTTTAAAAATCTTCCCGGTTGATTGTAATGTGCAGCTTGGAATGAGAGCTTTATACCAAGGGAAACACACCAGAGAAACAAGAGAAGGCCAAGAACAAAGACCTTAGGATGTCTGTTTTTCAATGACCTGTAGGCAAGAGGAATCGACTTAGAGATTGGGAAGTGAAGAGTTAAAGGGAAAACCAGGACCTACGTACCCGTGTTGTGGAGGGCAGTTCTCAGCTGCCAGGCTCTGCGCTGGGTTCTGGTGATACAGATACAAATAAAACCCACACAGCCTTCAAGAGCTTCCTCAGTGTTAAGGGCCAAGATGCTCTCTTAAGGAAGTGATAGCGTAATCTGTCCACTTCTTGACATATGGCCTGTAGAAGTACTTGCACGTGTGCACAGGGACTGATGTCAAGGATGTTCACGGCAGCATTACTTGTAATAGTGAAAAAGTGGAGACCACCTGTCCTCAGTTGAAGAATGGCTATTACATAAAATAGTGCGTTCCTGTGGTGGGAACACCATACAGCAGTTCAAAAAAGTGAACCAGGTAGACTTCGACTTTCCAAATCCCCAAAAATATTGTTGAAGGAAAAAGAGCAAGTTGCAGTATGACATGCATATTGTTTATGTGAAAAACAGCTCACACGTACATGTGTTTGTGCATAAAGATATAAAAAGATGTCTGGAAAGATGCACTCCAAATTCTTCTCAGGAGAAAGGAAGAGGAGAAAATTTGTGGAAAATATTAATAGGTAAAAGGGACTTTAGATTTATCTATAATGCCCTTTTTTTTTCTCCCTGAGACAGAGTCTCGCTCTGTCACCTGGGCTAGAGTGCAGTGGCATCGTCATAGTGCACTGCAACCTCAAACTCCTGGGCTCGAGTGATCCTCCTGCCTCAGTCTCCTGAGTAGCTGGGACTACAGGTGCATGCCACTGCACCTGGATAATTTTTCTATTTTTTTTTGTAGAGACAGGATCTTGCTTTTGCTCAGGCTGGACTCGAGCTCCTGTACTCAAACAATTCTCCCACCTCGGCCTCCCAGGGTGATAGGATTACAGGCATAAACTGTTAAAATTGTTCAGGCTTTTGGATAAATACACATATTTAATGACCTCAATGTTGCAATAATTTAAAGTTTTAAACATTGTTTACAAATGTCAATAATTACTGTCAACTCTAAAGTTAATAAATGCATGCACTAGAATTTTTGACTTTGTATGGGGTACTGAAATAATGCTATCCATAGCAACTTCTGATTTCTGGGTTAATTCAAAATCTTCACTGACCACATGGAGTGTTATCTCCCAACCCATTTCCTAAACTAAGAAAAGGGCAAAAACTATAATTCAAAGAAAGAAAAAAAAAATATTGCTTGGCTGTTATTCTTCTGTGAATTTATCTGCAAAACAAGCATGTTTAAAATAGCATTTCAAAGATATAGACGTCTTCCTTTCCCTAGAATCTTGCCTAGCAGACATATTCTAGTTATTTAGTCAAGGGACTGTGCTGAATGCAGCTCTGAAAGCTAACCTGGATTTGTATATTGCAGGCCTCTGTCTCTTGTGTAGCAGGTAAATGATGCTGGGAGATTTTGTAGGTAAAGATACAGGAATCCACTAAAGCAACTTAAGCCTGACCATACATTTGACCTTCTAGAAAAATGGATACCTTGGAGCTACCTGTGTTGACAAACCCCAGTTGTCTCCCAGGAAAGCAATGACTTTTAAATCCTCAGATGTCTATTTTCAGAGTTAGAAGATGATCTCCCTATGTGTAAATTCTTATCTGTAATTTTTACCATTGTGTCCCATTGGCTAGCATAGTGCCTGGCATGTAGTAGCTGCTCAGTAAATATTTATGGAATGAATAGAAACCACACAAAAGAAAGAGAAAAATAAAATCATGGATGAATTCTATATAAAGTTAAGCAAAAGAAAGCAGACACAGAAAAACATACCCTACATTTTCCCTTTATGTAATGTTACAAAACAGGCAAAATTAATGGATAGTACATAAAATGGTTACTTCCGGGATGCTGGTCATGTTCTATTGATTGATCTGAGTAGTCATTACATGAATGTGTTCACTTTGTGAAAAAGTCACTAAGTTATGCAATTACGATTTGTGCACTTCGCAGTTTGCATGTTTTTTTAATGGTTTATTTAAAATAAATAAAGTCAACTTTTTCTAGAAAAAAAATCACTGTTAAAGGGACATAACTCAGATTTTAAAATTTTGATCCTTTATGTTGTAGATGATCCCATCTCTGGAAAATTATTTTCCATCTCTAAATGTATTTTCATTTTGTATTTCTGAAGAGAAAGTGTGTAACATCACTCACTTCCAGGGCTTAAAAGCTTAGCTCTCTCTGTTCTAAGGCATTTGCTCTTTCTTATCAGAGCTCAGCTGATGGTAAAACAGCCCTTGTAGGTTTGGAGGTAGCTCTACTATTGGGTTTTTAGCACCCATTCTTTTCCTGCCTCTAATCTTTTGAAATTTCTAAACACTTAAACAGACAAGGAACTACTGAACAAAAACCAGAAACTTCAGATACATGCAGACTGAGAAAAATGTGACATTTCCCACCATATAATAACTACCAGACTCTTGAAATTTTCTAATTTTTTTCTCATCTCTTTCCTTCTTTCTTTCTCTCCCTCATTTTTTGATAAGATCATATTAACGACAACATTTTAAAAATCCTTGAACCTAATAACTCAGAGATTTAACTTAGACATGTGCACACGCACATGCACACACTTGTCCACGGACAAAGTGATGTATTTACAAGGTAGTTCACAGCTACACTGTAATAGCAAAAGGTTAAAGGCACCTAAATGCCCATTAAAGGGGACTGGTTATGTATGTAACATTCAACAATAGAAAAGTGTGCAGCTATACAAAACAAATAAAGAAGCTATGTTCAAGATATAGAGATAAGTGGAAAATACAAGGTATAGAGCAGTGTTTACTACATTTATGCATGCATAAATTATTTCTAAGTTTCTATAGGAAACCGTGAATACTGGTTCCCCTAGCAGGGGATAGTATACATGGGTAGGAGAGACCTTCCCCCATATACCCTTGTGGTTCCTTTGATATTTAAACCACATTATGTATTGTCATATCAAAAATAAAATTTTCAAAACATAAAATAACACTTCTGGCAATGGTTATTAGAGAAAGCCCCAATTTTGCCAGGGATGTGGAACAATGGCACAGGCTCACTCAGTGCTGTTGGAAGGGAAAATTTGGGTAACCTAACAAGAAGGCAGTTTGTCAAAACATATTAAAAGATTCCAAATTCTGCTTTTGACTACATATTTCTGGTCCTAAGAATGTATTTTTAAGAATGTAACCTTGCATGAAGAAATAGCTATAATGGAGCACACGGAGGGGCTAGATTGCAGAAATACTGGGAAAAATACTAGATGTATGAAATAGAGGGTTGACATAGATGATGGTACATCTATACATTAAAAATTCAGTTTTGGAATAGTAACAGAAAATTGCTCATGACATTATTAAATGAAAAGTACACAGCATGTGCAAGATAATATTATACTATTTCTTGCCAAAAGACATATGTGTACAACTGTGTGTTCATGTAGGTGTACTCACATGTGTTTATAAACCCAAATTTTAACACTTCTATTCTAGATAATAGAATGACAGGTATTTTTATTTTCTATTTTAATTCTTTTATGATTTTCAAAAGGAACTATATTAGGTTTATTTTTTATACTAGACAGTTTATTTTTTTATTTTTTTTATTATTTCAGCTCATCATGGGGATACATAAGTTTAGGTCATATACATTGTCCATGTCCTGCCCATCCCCCCGAGTCAGAGTCCCAAGCGCGTCCGTTCTCATTCTCCAGACAGTGCGCCTGGTACTCATCATGTAGTCATACCTCCATCCCCTCCCCCCCCCACCTCCCCAGGTCTGCACCTTCAAGCGTGACCATTCCCCAGAGGGTGTGCAACGCACTCGTCATGTAGGCATACACCCATCCCCTCCCCCCACCCCCATCCCAGTCTGATATCCAATTGGTATCCTTCCCTGATGTACATTTAGGTGATGATCAGGGAAACCAGTTTTCTGGTGAGTACATGTGATGCTTGTTTTTCCATTCTTTGGATACTTCACTTAGTATGATGGGTTCCAGCTCTCTCCAGGAGAACCAAAGAGATGTCGTATCATCGTTATTTCTTATAGCTGAGTAGTACTCCATGGTATACATATACCACAGTTTACTAATCCATTCATGGATTGATGGGCACTTGGGTTGTTTCCACATCTTTGCGATTGGGAATTGTGCTGCTATAAACATTCGGGTACAGGTGTCTTTGTTAAAGAATGACTTTTGTTCTTCTGGGTATATGCCCAATAATGGGATTGCTGGATCAAATGGTAGGTCTACTTGGATCTGTTTAAGGTATCTCCATAATGCTTTCCATAGGGGTTGCACTAGTTTGCATTCCCACCAGCAGTGTATGAGTGTTCCTGTCTCTCTGCATCCACGCCAACATGTGTTGTTTTGGGATTTTTTGATAAAGGCCATTCTCACCGGAGTTAAGTGGTATCTCATTGTGGTTTTGATTTGCATTTCCCTGATGATTAGGGATGTTGAGCATTTTTTGATATGTTTTTTGGCCATTCTTATGTCTTCTTTTGAAAAATTTCTATTCATGTCCTTTGCCCATTTTTTGATAGGATTGTTTGATTTTTTCTTGCTGATTTTCCTGAGTTCTAAATAGATTCTTGTTATCAGTCTTTTATCTGATGTGTAGTATGCGAAAATTTTTTCCCATTCTGTAGGCTGTCTGTTTATTTTCGTGACTGTTTCTTTGGCTGTGCAGAAGCTTTTTAATTTAATCAGGTCCCAGTCGTTTATTTTTGTTGTTGCTGCGATTGCCTTAGGGGTTTTCTTCATAAATTCTTTGCCTAGACCAATGTCTGTGAGAGTCTTTCCTACATTTTCTTCTAGAATTCTAATCATTTCCCATTTAAGGTTTAAATCTGTTATCCACCGTGATTTGATTTTTGTGAGAGGTGAAATCTGTGGGTCCTGTTTCAGTCTTCTACATGTGGCTATCCAGTTTTCCCAGCACCATTTATTGAATAGGGACTCTTGTCCCCAGAGTATGTTTTTGTCTATTTTGTCAAAGATTAGATGGTTATATGAGGATGGTTTTATATTTGGGTTTTCTGTTCTGTTCCACTGGTCTGTGTCCCTGCCCTTGTGCCAATACCAAGCAGTTTTAAGAACCACAGCTTTGCAGCATAGTTTGAAGTCTGGCAAATCAATACCTCCCATTTTGTTTTTATTGCTTAAGATTGCTTTTGCTATAGGGGGTCTTCTCTGATTCCATACAAAGTGTATAATTATTTTTTCTAAATCTGTGAAAAATGATGTTGGTAATTTAATAGGAATTGCATTGAATCTATAGATTACTTTGGGTAGTATAGACATTTTAACAATGTTAATTCTTCCAATCCATGAGCATGGTATGGATCTCCACTTATTTATGTGTTCTGCAATTTCCTTCCTTAGCGTTTCATAGTTCTCTTTATAGAAGTCCTTTACCTCTTTAGTTAAATATATTCCTAGATATTTTATTTTCTTTGTTGCTATTTTGAAAGGTATTGAGTCCTTAATTTGGTTCTCCGATTGAATGGTATTGGCATATATGAATGCCTCTGATTTGTGTGTATTGACTTTGTAACCTGAGACATTACTGAATTCGTTAATTAATTCCAGGAGTCTCTTGGTTGAGTCCTTGGGGTTTTCCAGATACAACATCATGTCATCAGCGAAGAGTGAGAGTTTGATCTCTTCTGTCCCTATTTGGACACCTTTGATTCTGCTCTCTTGTCTGATAGCTCTCGCAAGGACTTCCAATACTATGTTGAAAAGTAATGGGGACAGTGGGCAGACTTGTCTGGTTCCAGTTCTGAGTGGGAATGCTTTCAATTTTTCCCCATTCAGTATGATGTTGGCTGTGGGTTTGTCATATATGGCTTGTATCATTTTTAGGTAGGTCCCATTTATGCCTATGTTGTTAAGTGTTTTTATCATAAAAGGGTGTTGAATTTTGTCAAATGCTTTTTCTGCATCTATTGAGAGGATCATATGGTCTTTATTTTTGCTTCTATTTACGTGGTTAATTACATTTATAGATTTTCGTATGTTGAACCACCCCTGCATCTCTGGGATGAAGCCTACTTGGTCGTGATGAATTATTTTTTTAATAAGCACTTGGATACGATTTGCTAGGATTTTATTGAGAATTTTTGCATCTACGTTCATGAGAGAAATTGGTCTGTAGTTTTCTTTTTTTGTTGCATCCTTTCCTGGTTTTGGTATCAATGTTATATTGGCTTGGTAGAATGTGTTGGGGAGAATTCCATCCTTCTCAATATTGAAGAATAGTTTATGTAGGATGGGCACCAGTTAATCTTTGTATGTATGGTAAAATTCAGGTGTGAACCCATCTGGACCAGGGCTTTTCTTTTTGGGAAGGTTTTTTATTGCTGTTTCAATTTCAGTTCTTGATATTGGTCTATTCAGGAATTCTATTTCTTCCTGATTGAGCTTGGGAAGGCTGTGTGTTTCTAAAAATTTGTCCATTTCCTCCTCATTTTCCAATTTGTGTGCATAAAGATTTTTGTAATATTCATAGATAATGTCATGTATCTCTGTGGCTTCGGTTGTGATTTCTCCTTTCATGTTCCTGATGGAAGTTATTAAAGATTTTTCTTTTCTCCTCTTGGTTAGTCTAGCCAGTGGTGTATCTATTTTATTTATCTTTTCAAAGAACCAACTTTTTGTTTTATTAATTTCCCTTATAGTATTTTTGTTGTCTTTTTCATTTAATTCTGATTTGATCTTAATAATTTCTCGCCTTCTGCTGGGTTTGGGGTCAGTCTGGTCTTCTTTCTCCAGCTCTTTGAGTCTATTCATTAAGTTGTCTATTTGTAAGTTGTCTGTCTTTTTGAAATAGGCATTTATGGAAATGAATTTTCCTCTCAGGACTGCTTTAGCTGCATCCCATAGATTTTGATAAGTTGTGTCACCTTTGTCATTTAATTCAAAGAATGTTTTGATTTCTGACTTAATTTCTTCCTTTACAAAATTGTTATTCAGAAGAAGGTTGTTTAGCTTCCATGACTTTGAGTAGGAATGAGAGTTCCTGTTAGGGTTCATTATTACTTTTATTCCATTGTGATCTGAGAAGATGCAGGGTATGATTTCTATTTTTTTAATTTTTTTAAGACTTGCTTTATGACCTAGGATATGGTCAATCTTAGAGAATGTTCTGTGAGCCGATGAGAAGAATGTATATTCAGTGGATTTCGGGAAGAATGTCCTGTAGATGTCAGTCAGGCCCATTTGTTCTAGCATTCTGTTTAAGTCTACTATGTCTTTGCTTATTTTCTGCTTGGAGGATCTGTCCTGTGCTGTCAGTGGGGTGTTAAAGTCTCCAACTATTAAAGTGTTGTTGTCTATCATTTGGTTTAGATCGAGTAGGATTTGCTTTATGAATCTGGGTGCACCTAGATTGGGTGCATATATATTAAGTATGGTTATGTCTTCTTGTTGAATTGTGCCTTTCACCAGTATGTAGTAACCGTCTTTGTCTTTATTACTTTTGTTGGTTTAAAGACTAAGTTATTGGAAATTAAAACTGCCACACCAGCTTTCTTTTGGCTACCATTTGCTTGAAATATCAAGTTCCATCCTTTTGTTTTCAGTCTAAATGCATCTTTGCCGGTTAAGTGAGTTTCCTGAAGGCAGCAGATACTTGGTTTGTGTTTTTTTATCCATTGGCCCAGTCTATGTCTCTTGAGTGGGGAATTCAGGCCATTGACATTTAGTGAGAGAACTGATGATTGGGACAGATTTCTGTTTATCTTATTGGGTAGAACTTCTTTGCTATGTTTTCCCTCTTGAGCCATTGTGGTGGCTAGAATTTGATCCTTAGCTCTTGGGTGGTTTTACATTCGTGGGTCTTTGTTGTGATGATCCATGTGTAACTCTCTTTTGAGTACTTCTTGGAGGGGTGGTCTTGTCTTGGTGAATTCCCTCAGTCCTTGTTTATCTGAGAATGTCTTAATTTCTCCTTCATATAGAAAGCTTAGCTTAGCTGGGTACAATATTCTAGGCTGGGCATTATTCTGTTTCAGAAGAGTGAGAATGGGGCCCCAACTTCTTCTTGCTTGTAAAGTTTCAGTTGAGAAATCTGGCATAATTCTAATGGGTCTCCCTTTGTATGTTACTTGTTTTCTTTCTCCTTACAGCTCGAAGAAGGGTCTCTTTAGTGGATATTTTGGTCAGTCTGACGACTACATGGCGTGGTGTTTTCCTATTTGCTATGAATCTACCAGGGGTTCTTTGAGCTTCTTGAACCTGTATATCTAAAGTTTTAGCAAGGCCTGGGAAATTTTCTTCTATTATGTCTTCAAATAGTTTATCCAGCCCTTGCTTATTATCTTCTTCACCTTCAGGGATGCCTATGACTCTCACGTTAGGTTTCTTCACATAATCCCACATTTCTTGAAGACTCTGATCTTTTTTCTTATTTCTTTGCTCTATCTCTGTGACTGTCTTATTTAATTGGAAAGAGTTATCTTCGATCTCTGAGATTCTGTCTTCTATTTGATCTACCCTGTTCTTGAGACTTTCCACTGTGTTTTGTAGCTCCCTGAATAAATCCCTCATTACTAGGAGTTCAGTTTGGTTTTACTTCAATATTTCTATTTCTTTAGTGAATTTTTCTTCCAAATCCTGGAATTTTTTTGCGGTTTCTTTGCGTTGGATATCAATTTTTTCTTGTATATCATTCAGCTTACTTATAACCCAAGACTGAAATTCTTCTGGCAACATGTTGGTATTCTGAAACTGGCTTGTGCCAATTGGAGGAGAGTTGGTATTTCTCTTTGGGGGCGAGGTTTCCGTTTGGTTTTTTGTGCTCCCCATATTTTTCCGCTGAGCCCTTCCCATCTGGCTCTATCGTTAGATCTTTTCTCACAGCTTTAGTCTAGTTAACAGCACGTCTTGCACTCTGTTCTTAGGCTGTGAAACAGTCTACGTATGTTGCTTCCTTTATCTAGAGGGGGAGACTGTTGTGTGTTGTTTAGAGTTTTTTTTTTTCTATCTCAGTTGGGGGACTGCTTCTGATGGGTCCACCCTCAGAGGGTTGGCTTGACCTAAGAGCAGTTTGGCAAGTTAAATCACTGTGTTGTGGACTTTCAGTTAGTAGGCAGGATTCACACTATTTGCAAGCAGAAAGCCTCTTCTCCCTCTCTTTTTCTTTTTTCTTTTTTTTTCCCCCCCTGACTTTTGGTTCTTCCTCTGGATGTGTGGTTTCTGTCTCTTTCTGCAGGAAAGACACTGGCTAGGCGGAGGAGGCGGTGCCCTCACTCCCTCAGTGCCCCAGCTGCTGCAGCTCCCACGGGCAAAGGTCTACCCTGTCCCAGTGTTCCCAAGGTCCAGGCTTCACACTCTTGCGTCTGGGGAAGCACTCAGTGTTCACACCTGGGAAGGGGACCTGGAGAGGGTCTATGGATCAGGGGATGGAGCCTCCTGGGGAGCCGCGTGGCACCCTATGGCTCCGCAGCAGTTAGACCTTGGCCCGCACAATTGCTGCTGCCCACCCACAGATCACTGGCACTGGGGGGCAATTTTCAGGGTCCGATAGGAATCAGAGCTGGGGGTCTGGAGCACTCAGGAGTATACAGTAGCTCCTGGGCTCGGTGCAGGTCCGCGTCTGTCCCTTTAAGAGATAGGGCACCGGAGACCCGCCAGAGTCCAAGGTCCTTTCCGCTTAGCTGTGGGAACCGAGATGGCGACCGCGCATCCTCCGGTTGCAGGCGCCGGGGGAGTGTTCAGAGCTCGGCAGGCGCCAGGGCCCACAGCGGCTCCCCGGCCGGAAAGCCGCCGTAGGGGAAGAAAAGAGCAAAAAAGTCCCGCTTTAATATTTCACGCTCGCGGCCCCTCGCCTCGGTGCAGGCCCGCGTCTGTCCCTTTAAGAGATAGGGCACCGCGGAGACCCGCCAAAGTCCAAGCTCCTTTCCGCTTAGCTGTGGGAACCAAGATGGCGACTGCGCGTGAGCGTTCAGAGCTCGGCAGGCGCCAGGGCCCACAGCAGCTCCCCGGCGGGAAAGCCGCCTTAGGGGAAGAAAAGAGCAAAAAAGTCCTGCTTTAATATTTCACGCTCGCGGCCCCTCGCCTCGGCGCAGGCCCGCGTCTGTCCCTTTAAGAGACAGGGCACCGGCACCGCGGAAACCCGCCCGAGTCTACGCTCTCTCCCGCTTATGTCACCTGTCCTCGGAGCTCCACGTCTCCCCCGGTGATTCTGCACCAATTTCAGTCAGATCCCTGACCGAGTGGATGTGGGGGTCAGTGGGGAGACCAAGCCGCTTTGCTGTGGGGCTGCACCCGCCCCACTCGCCGGTGAGGCAGGTACGGCCGTCCCGCGCTCCGCTGTCTGTTTTCCGTCCCGCACTCTCCAAACTATCTCGGTCTGACTTCCCACTCGCCTCTGTTTTTTCTTGTTCCCTGTGTCCCACGGTGATTCTCCGTGGGTTCACCCCGCCGTTCCTGTGGGGGAGCAATCCTCTAGCGTTGTGGCAGGTCGAGATCCATGCCTTCCTCTCCGGGAGCACGAATCCAGGAGGTCACCTCCACTCCGCCATCTTGCTATCCCCTCTAGACAGTTTATAATAAAAGAATTAGTAAGAATTTTTTTAAAGGTGCTACAAGTAAACCCTGCCAAAGTAACTTGTGTGGTCCAGAAAGTTCCACTGCATGCAATGTGGTGCTGCATTAAATTGAGGTTAATTAAATGACGGAACTGAGACTGCTGAGAAAGACAAGAACCAGTTTCCAACCATTGTATAACCAAAGTGATATGTCAAAGGATGCATTATCATGGATTCGCTCCATATGGAACATGTTTAACACATATTCTGAGAAGTATTACTCTCTGACTAAAATATTTTAATTTTTTTAGGAAGCAAGTAAATATGTACCCCAAATCAAAAAGGATACACACACACATACATATATACATACCTGTGTGATGTAATGCTTTTAAAAACTGCTTCTGATCAAATTACCCCCCATGATATTATCTTTTCTTTATTACCTTTTTAAAATTGAGGTTAGAGTCACATAATATTAATCATTTTAAAGTGAACAATTCTTTGGTATTTAGTACAGTCATAGTGTTTTAGAACAACCGCCTCTCTCTAGTTCTAAAACATTTTCGTCACCCCCAGGAGAAACCCTGTATACATTAAGCAGTTGCTCCCACTTCCTCTCTTCCTCCCCCATCCAGCCCCTGACACCCACCAATCTGCATCCTGTCTCTAGGGACTCATCTATTCTGATGTTTCATAGAAATGAAATCATACAATGTGTGCCTTTTGTGTCTGAGTTTTTTCACATACCATAATGTTTTCATATTGTAGCATGTATCAGTACTTCATTCCTTTTTATGGCTGAATGATAGTCCATTGTATGGATATGCTGCAATTTATCCATTCATCCGAGATGGACATTTGGGCTGTTGCCACATTTTGGCCATTGTGAATAATGCTGCTACGAACATTCATGTACACATATTTGTCTTGACTTGCTGATTTCAATTCTTTTTTGGATATGTCTAGGAGTGAAACTGCTGAATGATACAGCAATTCTAACTTTTTGAGGATCCATGAAACTGTTTTCAGCACAATGTCTGAACTATTTTACTTCCCTACCAGAAATGTTCAAGTGTTATAATTTCTCTACATTCTTTCCAACACTTATTTTCCATTTTTTAAAAAATAGCAATCCTAGTGGGTGTGAAGCAGTACCTCATTGTGGCTTTGATATACATTTCCCTAAGTGACTAATGATGTTGAGCATCTCTTCCTGTGCTTGTTGGCCAGTTGTATATTGTCTTTGTAGAAAGGTTGACTTAAGTCCTTTCCCCATTTTTTAATTGGGTTGTCTTTTTGTTGTTGAGTTGCAGGAATTCTTTATATATTTTGGATGCTAGACCCTTACCAGATATATGATTTGCAAATATTTTCTTCCATTCTGTAGGTTGTCTTTTCACTGTCTTGATAATGTCCTTTGATGTATTTGTTACTTTTACTTGCTAATATTTATATAGAGAAATATTATATTCTATTTTTCTCATTTCACCTAAAGTTATATCTTGGATATATTTTTGTGTTTCTATGCATTATCATTTTTATGGATATACACTATTCTGTCATATTCATAATCATTCCTGGATTGTTGGCAAATTATTTAAGGTTCTTTTGGTAAAAAGAAACCAGTAGGATACACTGAATAATTAAACAACCAGGCATCAAGAACAAGAACCAACTGGCTTTGAGGATGGCATGTAGTTGTAGACTTTGCCTCAAACACTGCAGTAAACTTATCTTCCCACTTGCAATTTCCTTGTCTCTGATTTCGGACTCTTAAACAACTGTATCTTTACTGGCTCAGCGTGGGTCAGTGTTGACCCTTGTAAGGGACACTGTGCTATGCAACCCAGATTCCCCCTTCAGGACTGAGGTGCTCCTTCTCCCACATGCCAGATAGTGTTGGCTGCTGACAATTCACAGCTGAATCCCTCCCTGGGACTTACCCTTGCCTGAAGACAGCCTCGCCACCCAGAGTCAATTTTCTTCCCAAAGGCTGCCACGGATGATACAGGACAATGCTAAAGGGTCATTCCAGCTCAAGAGCTCCTGTGGGATTGGCTAAAACCTTGTTATGGCAGCATTATTGTTCACTGTTCCTTCTGCCCAATCCTGTGTACCTCACTTCCCCACAGGTATTGATCCCCCAAATACCTCCTGCACTAACATCTGAGGCCTGTTTCCCAGGGACTCAGCCTGTTACAATCCAGTCAGCACAGGCCCAGGCACTGATATCTTGGTATCCAGGACCAACACCACAGGATTTGAAAGTTGATCTCAGAAATGGAAGGGATGGCTCCTGGTCTGCTACTGTGCAAGACTGAGACTGTACAATTGCGCTCCTCCAGGTAATACTAGAAGGAGCAACCTCGACTTTAGTGCTATTTCAATTGAATAAATCCTTAAGAGCTGGATTATCATGACTCCAATGCATTTTATGCTGCTTTCAGAAGGATTTCACCAATCAACAGAGTCACCAACTGAGTGCATACCACTCAGGATTTTCAATATACCTGTAACTATAAAGAAGATGGAGAAAGATAGTATTGAGTGTGCCAGGAAATCTGCCCTGTGATTTAAATGCATCCTACGTTGTCCCCTAATATCAGTTTTTTCCTTCATCTCTAGTAATAATAATACTTTTTTAAAAACCCATATTATTATATTATTTGACCCATTGCTGCTGAGAATGAACACTACATTTCTTTCTATCTTCCATAGCTAGATATGGTTATGTAGTAGACATGTAACTACATTCTGTCCACTGAAATGTGAACAATAAATGTGGAAAACTCTCACTGTGCCTTTAAAAGAAAGGTGTGTGCTGTCCACTTGGCCTGTCCCCTCTCTGCTGGCTGGGATGAGATTGTGGCTGAACCAGCTTGGACAATGAAAGATGAGCCAGAAGATAGGAGCCTGGGCCCATGACACTGTGGAGCCACCCTACCAGCTCCAGGCATGTGTACCTTGTTGTTACATGGGAGAGAAATAAAAATCTTTCTTATTTAAACCATCAGTATTATGGATCTCTGTGATAGCAGCTGGATCGTATCCTAACTAATGTACAAATCTGTCTTCTCAGTCCATCATCACAACAATCCTTTGCTGACAGTTATTTTTGTCATTTTAGATATCAATAAATGGAAGATTTCAAATATTAAGGAATTCACCCCAGAGTCACATAGCAGCAATATCCAGATCACATCCAGGTGTCTGATTGGAAAGCTCATGTTCTCTCCCTGTTCTTTTCCATAGCAATATATAGTCCTTTTCTGGGATGTTTTCCAACAGCAATAACCAATTCTCCGATTCTACAGACACCAGTTCAATCCTGCACTGTATACCTGGAGTTAGTGTTAGATCCCACAAGTTAAAGGCACAGGTGCAGAATACTGTCCCCCCTTCAGAAGCCAATCGCCAAGTCTCAGATCTCCCATACGTTGGACTGACCAGCTACAAATAAGGGGTTCCCATGACCCCCTCCTTGAGTTCAATAGTTTGCTAGCATGCCCACAGAACTCAAGAAAATAGTCTGCTTACTACTGCTGGTTTATTATAAAGGCTACAACTCAGGAACAGCCAAATGGCTGTTAGGCTTTGTTTTCAGATAGGCTTCTTCCTTGTAGAGGTAAGGATGGACACCACTTCTCCCAGGCTCACCTCTTTACTGGCTCTATCACACTAGCAAAAAAAAAAAAAAAAAGTGCTTTTCTCCTGATAAATCTGGCAAAATATACAAACAGGGCTCTGTTTGGCCAGGTCTGGATCCCAAGCCCGCTTTTGTCAAAGATAGACCCAGCCCCATCAAACCCATGGATTGAGCTTGGGCAGGAGTGGTTCTCCAAAAGAAAAAAATATGCTGTAAAACTGAAAAAGGGTGTAATCCTAGCGTTTTGGGAGGCCAAGGAGGGAGGATCGCTTGAGGTCAGGAGTTCGAGACCAGCTTGGGCAAGAGCGAGACCCATCTCTACTAAAAATAGAAAAATTAGCTGGGCGTGGTGGTGTGCGTCTGTAGTCCCAGCTACTTGGGAGGCTGAGGCAGGAGGATCATTTGAGCCCAGGAGTTTGAGGTTGCTGTGAGCTAGGCTGATGCCACAGCACTCTAGCCTCGGTGACAGAGTGAGACTCTATCTCAAAACAAAACAAAACAAAACAAAACAAAACAAAACAAAACAAAACAAAAAACCCAAGTATCATTAAATCTTAAAAATTAAAAATTTATTATTTATTTAAAAAAACTGAAAGAGAGGAAATGGATGCTGGGTTCCTAAGAACAAGGGCTGTCCATTACAAGTTTCACAGGTGGAGATGGAGCATGGGGAGGGGGTTCCCAGGGGAAGCAACAGCCTGAATAGAGGAGATAAGATAGTACAGGAAGTCCAGTTTGGTGAAAAGATGGGGGAACGGAGAAAAATAAAGCTGGAAATGTTGTAGAAAGCTTTGACAGTCAAGATGAGGTGTTTTTGCCCAATTTTAAAGGCAATGGGGGAATTAAAGAGGTATTCAAAAATATCATCACATATTAAAAATGTAATACACCATCAGGTATAATTTAAAATCAATTTATTTTCTTTATATTTTCAAGGGTCTGGTACATAGTCATAAGCTTCATTTATAAGGTGTTTATTTTCAATTAAAGTACGTCAACTTGCTTGACCTACTGCTGGGAAAATCTTTTATTACATTTGTTGAATACATCTGTCTCCCCCAGCTTATTAAATTTTCTCTCTTGCCTATAACTTCAGAGTTTGGCTAAACTGAAAAATACATATTAGTATGGGCAATCCCAGGCGGAGGACCAGGGAA
Organism: Lemur catta; assembly: GCF_020740605.2. Taxonomy (NCBI): domain Eukaryota; kingdom Metazoa; phylum Chordata; class Mammalia; order Primates; family Lemuridae; genus Lemur; species Lemur catta. The sequence continues at coordinate 26,601,569 of NC_059145.1, read as the reverse complement.
CTCTCAGAGATAAATAAAAAGAATGCAACCAACCATGAATCCTTAGACCCGATGGGCAATTTACTATCTCTCCACTTTAAGGCACTCATTTATTCTTCAGTTAAAGTTGTTCTCTCAACCTTAGCACAGACTTTGGAGAAACAAATTTTGTTTTGTTATAATAATGATTAAAAAGTCCCTTTGGAGGAAATAACTTGCTGATGGAGATTGATTTCCCTCTCCCTTCTTCTCGTATTTTCTCTGTATCTTCTCTAAAAACAGAAGAAAAAGGTTGACCAGAGCCCAGAGTAATGGGCCATGAAATTCCCAATGGAGGTCAACTGAGGTTGACTGTGATTTGGTTTTAGTGGCCTCCCTTCACTACAGGGTTAAATGAGAAAGGGCTTTGCAGACGATAAAACACTACACATGAATTTATTATCATCATCTCAGCAATGAGGTGAGGTCCATGTGGTGGGTGACTGTGGTTCCCATTTTGCTGATCTGAGGAAGGGTAGCACCATGATGCCTGGTCCTTATCTCCAACAAACTAGTCTTGAGTTTTTGGTACTTAACATGCCTGAGCCTCCATAACCTCATCTGTAAAATGGGATAATAAAAGCATCTACTTACCTAATTGGGCTTTGGTAAGGATTAGATGAAATAAAAATGAATAAAAAGCAGCTAGCTTAGTGTTGTAGCATTACCAACTCATCCTAGTTTTTCTGGAACTTTCTAGGTGTTAGTACCCTAAATCTCATATCCTACAAAGCTTGTCAATTCCAGGCAAACTGGGATGGTTGGTCACCCAAGAGTCAGGAAATCAGACATCTCTCTCAGAAAATACTGGCTATTTTTATTTCACAAGAGGAAAGTGAAGTTTAAAATACTTAGTATGATGTAAGGAACACAGGCGCCATTAAAAAAAAAAACACATCTTATATGCTGAAAGAATGAAACCCTAAAGATTTGTATGAAAGCCTTCAGCATCTAAATCCTATACTTTTTCTTTGGTGCTTTTATTCATTCTTTAATTCAATTTTTTATTCACACAATCCCTGCCCTCATGGAATTTACAGTTTAGAAGAGAGCACAGACGTTTAATAAAGTTACCTTACAGGTGATTCAAATTGCTATTACGCTAAACAAATTTGATGTTACCCATACTGGCAGGCATTTACTCATGAGTCAATGTTCTAGGGATTTCTCTGAATCTATCCACTCTCAAATGTTTCCACCTGTGACTATGTTTTCATGCAAAGTGAGCACATGGGAGTTTATAGTACAGCCTTTGGCCTTGGAGGAGGAGAAAGTTAATTGGCCTGAAATGACATTTGGTCTGGTCATTGGGGTTTCTTTTTTATATTTTGGTGGAATAAGTGGGGAAGAAGACTGAAAGAATACAGCCTTTCCCCTTCTCTGTTGCAGGCTGGTCTATAGTAGGGTCCTACCCGACAAGGAGACCTTCCATGATCTACACAGGTGAACCAGGTCTGCATGTGCCCAGAGGAACAAACCTGGAGAGACCTGAGAGTCTCACATTTCAACCTAGACTATCGCCATCCACAAGAAAGGAAAAATGGGTTCCATGACAGGATTGAGTAGTGTTTTATTTTCACTTAAGTCATGCCAGGAAATTCAGAATCAGTCACCTCATCCAAAATATAATAATCTTTTGGTACTATATTTATGATAACGTATCATAGGGAAAGTGGATATTTCACCTGGGAGCCAGGGCGGTCCCAGGGAGACTGAGTTTCTTCAGCAGCACCGTGTCAGCAAGCTCAAGAGAGCTCGAGGCTGGGTTAAAATGCAACTTGTCACCCCCACTGGCATGGCAAACTGAACAGAGAAGGCAACCTCCAGCAAAACAGGATTAGATTTCACAAAAAGATATGGAAAGGGATACAAAACCTCTCACCGTGTCTCCAGCAAAAATACAGGAACAAAAGAGCCAGCAGCCATTTCTTCAAGGACCCTTCACTGGGCAGTTTCCACTTAAAAGGGACTTCTTGCTTACCCTGGAGTTCAGGTGGCTGGTGTTTACCAAAATCTTTACATAGTTAGGTGTTTTGTTTTATTTTATGTTTTTTATTTAGGATACATTTCAGGGAGGATTTTTTAGGTTGTTTAGATTTGGTAGGAAATGCTATGATCCGGTCCCAGGAAAAAAATAGGGTTTATTTTTGGTCTGGGGCCTGACTCAGTGAGACAATTAGGAGACTGTGGAAGGACAGTAGCTCTGTGGCATCAAGTACCAGGGAGCTGGTTGGAAAGAGTGGCCTCAAGGGTATGTCAGCAGCCGTATTTTTATTAGCATTTTCTTTTCATTTCTTTCTTGTTTTGAAATTGCAACAAATCTGTGGCTATTTCTTAAAGGAATTTAGTGCAAAAGTTGTGCCCCTTGCTATTCTGAGATCTTGCCCAAGATTTGAAAACATGCACAATGCAGAAGTGATCTGATTCTTCAAATGGATAAAATAACTGCAAAAAAATTTTTTTTCTTGGTGGTGGAGGCTGGAGGAGTGCTAGAGAAAGGACACATCTGTTTTTATTTCTTCTTCTTTTTTTTTTTTTTAAAGGAAGTTTCTTTGTTAATCAAACATCCTAGCAGGGGAAAAAAAAAGAAAAAAAGACTTATAATTGCTAATCTTGCATAAGTCTTAGGGGCTGAATTGTGCTCCCTCAAAATTCATATGTTGAAATTCTAACCCCCAGTACCTTAGAATGTGACTATATTTAAACATAGGGCTTTTAAAGAGGTAATTAAGGTAAAATGAGGTCATATGGGTAGGGCTGCATCCGATATGACGGGTGTCCTTAAGAGGAAATTTAGGCACACACAGAGAGGAAAGACCACGTGAACGCAGTACAAAAGCAGACAGCTCTGCAAGCCAAAGAGAGAGGGTTCAAACCAAACCTGCTGACGCCTTGATCTTGGACTTGTAGCCTCCCGATCTTTGAGAAAACACATTTCTGCTGTTTAAGCCCATCACACTTTGTTATGGCAGCTCTAGCAAACTAATATACTAAGTCAAATGACTATTTCCACCAAAGGATGTTGCCAGCATGGCATGTCGCTCTGTGTTTGAGGAGAGGAGTGGCAGCTTGCTTTCCGTATCTCTCTGCTGCACTTTCTTAGCTATCTTTTAAAAGTGCATACAGAACTCAGGGAATTTAGACTTCAGTAGAGTTATTTTTTGGTGGGAAGGGAAGCAAGAATATATATCCATCACATTGATTAATTTGAATGCATTTAAATATGCTTAATAAAATTCTCAATCAGGCAGAGACTATAAGATAATTTTTAAATGAAAAAGTAATAATATAATTTTTAAAGGTTTGATTTCTTTGTATGTCCTCATTTGGGCTTTTTTTTTTTTTTTTTACACTGAAAAAGACAGTGTTAATTTTTGTTTTGTTTTGTTTTCCCCTGACCTGTGTAAGTCACTTAAGATGTCCAGGCTCAACCTCAGAGTGAAAAAGACTAATATTGCCATAGATGGAATAAAATGCAGCTGTTTATAAAAAATGTAATTATACCATATCAAAAAAATTTTCAGTTAAATTTTTAGTGTTAATTGAAAAACTAATTTAAAATCATTGTATGATTATTGCCATTATGCATAATTATATGTAGAGTATGTATATTTTAATTATATGCATAGTATCATTATAACTAGGTTTATTTACAAAAAACCTAACCATAAAAAATTACTGTACAAAAATATACTAAACAGTGATTACTTTGGGAGAATGGGATTATAACTGTCCCCTTCCCCCCAGCTTGTTTCCATTTTTACCTACATTTCTTTAAGAAGCATGTACTGCTATTATGATTAAAGAAAATTATCCACCAGCAGCATGAAAATGTCTTTGAGTTCATGATACATTACTAATTAAATAAGCTGTGAGGTGTAAACACCTGACTACAGCCAACTACAGAATTTAGAAATCCTAGAAGATTTTTTTCTGCAGGTACTGGCTGGCCTAGAATCCAACAAAACCTGAGATATATTGCAGTATGCAATTTGAAATCTTATTTGTTGTCTCTGGAGATGAATGGGTACCTTCAGAGATGATAGGGAAAGACTCATGCTTGTCAGCACTGTTTCTCAGGTTCTCCATGGAGTGGAGTGGAGTGGAGTGGAGTTATAAGTAACTGGAGAAAAATCTCTGATAGACTGTTCTGAGACATGTGAGCATCATGAATCATTTGTCTTCTGGATTCTGAGCTGAGTGGTTCCTTCCCAACTGAACAAAGTACTTTATTTTCTACTTTAGTGTGAGTTGACCTGAAACTTTAGGCCGGGGCCAAGTTACAAATGTACCCTAGCAGGAATTGGCCTTGCTCACAAATTCCTAACTGGAGTCCCATTTTGCTAAGGTCTAGCTGAACCTTACAACCGCGGGAGGACTATAACAATATGAGCTTTCATAGCCCTGCTATTTAAGATTCTTTCTCTCAGACTAAATAAGCAAAACTGCACCCAGACATCCATCATGAAGGTCACAGACTGACTTGCATATCATATAACTTCTAACTGGGTTGTTCCATTCCTTCGGGCTTCCTGACTTTAGTCAGCAGCATCTGCTAATGCTGGGAAAGTGTTTTGAAGACATTGTATCATTTGGCCAAGAAAATGGAGGGCCAGATGGCTTTCAAAGAATATTAAATGGCAGAAGGTTCTCTTGGCATGCTTAATTGTTTCTAGAGATCATGCTTTTATTTCTTAAATAGTGTCCTCTTTGGGGAAACATTTTGCTATTTTATCCAAACCAGAAACAATAAAAAACACAAATAAGCTCAGGATATTTTCTAAAAGAAAAACACTGAAAGCTTTTTGAACAATGGTAAATACAATTTTGAATATTTTTGATGACATGGTAGTTAGGATGTTTTATCTTACTGACACATTCTGTTTTATTAGGGAAGGCATAATATTTACTGTTTGCTTTCAGCAATGTATTCCCATGTTGAAGGAAAAATTTTGAAGACTAGAATGATAAACTTTGCTCATAATTTGGAAACTTAAGTATACATCAAGAGAATTCAAAGAATGAATGCTGGTCTTGACTATCAGTAGGATTAATAATGTACAAAACATTCTTAGAATGGTGCCTGGCACATTTTTAACTGTTCAATAAACTTAATTGCTATTCTGATTATGAATGAGCTCTAGACTCAGAAAGTCGACTTTTTATTTCCCGTCTCCACTTGGCTATCACACAGGCATCTCAAACTTGACATACTCAAAGTTGAGATTTATTAACTCCCTGTTGCAAATCTGGCTCCTCCCACAGTCCTCCCCATCTTACTAAATGACACCCCACATTTTTTCAAGCCAGAAGTCTGGAGAGCCATACCTAAAACCTTCCTCTCTCTCAAGACTCTATACTCATTTATCACTAAGTCCTCTTCATTTCATAATTTAAAAATTTTTGAATTTAACTATTTCTCTCTATCCCTGTTGCCAAATCTCTAGCCTAGGGTTTTCAACCTCTGTACTATTGACATTCGGAGGCCAGACAATTCTTTGCTGTGGGGGCCTGTCCTGTGCACTGTAGGACAGTTAGCAGCATCCCTGTCCTCCCCTCACTGATGCCAGTAAGATTCCTCCTCATCAAAAATGTCTCCAGACATCACCAAATGTCACTTGTAGGGCAAAATCTCCCCCAATTGGGAACCTCTGTTTCGATCCAAATTACTGTCATCTCCTACTCAGCTCCTACAAAACCTTCTTACGGGTCTCCCCCAGTAAGGATAAGACACCATCCCTTACACTTCTTAAAGTCTCTCTCCATAGAGCAGCCAGAGACGTCCTTATAACATATGGATCAGTTGGCCTCCCAGTCTAAACTCTCTACCTACTTCCCTTCATACTTCAGACACATACTTTCAACTGTGTTCCTCTTCACGGAGTCCTGGTTCTCCCTTCAGCCTGGTCTTGTACATGGTGCTCACTGTGCTCCAGCCGTGCTGGGATTCTTCCCAAACAGACAAAGCAGCTGTGCCCTTCAGCACCGTCACACGCACTGTTCCTACCCGGAGTGTTCTGTCGCCTGCCTCAACACCTGTCCACGTAGGAGTCTGTTACTTTGTGTCACAGAATCCTGGCTGTCTCCGGCAATGCCCTCCTCACAGTTTGCCATTGTGTGTTTTTAATCTTATTTTTCTTGTTTGTCTCATACAAGACTATAAGTTTCTCGAAGGTAAGAGCAGGTCTATTTCATTCAATTTTATTCTATCAGCAACTATGATAGTGTCTTGCACATAACAGAGAATCCATGCATATGTGTAGAATGAATGAAGGATGAATGAATGAAATATAAAATTGATTGGGAATCGCTTTCCCCAGTTTTTGCACTAGGGAGTGCCAAATAAAATAAATAATATTTTACAGTTTTGGGGAGGTTTGGATGCTCCTTTCCCAGAATGCCATTTTTTAAATTTAACTTTTTCATTGATACACAATAGATATGCACATTTTCAGGGTACATGTGATAATTTAATACATTTGTGTAATTTGTAAGGATCAAATCAGTGTAATTGGGATATCCATGACCTTAAATATTTGTCTTTTCTTTATGCTGGAAACATTTAAATTATCCTCTTCTAGCTGTTTCGAACTATACAATAGATTATTGTGAACTATAGTCACCCTACTGATCTATCAAACACTAGGTTTTGTGTCTTCTATCACACCATGTATTTGTACCCATCAATTAACCTCTCTTCATCCCTCCTACCCCCAAACCCTCCCAGTCTCTGATAATTACCGGTCTACTTTCCATCTTCATGAGATCCACTGTTTAGCTTTCACATATCAATGAGAACATGTGAGATTTGTCTTTCTATGCCTGGCTTGTTTAACATAATGACCTTCAGTTCCATCCATGTTGTTGCAAATGACAGGCTTTCATTCCTTTTTGTGGGTGAACAATATTCCCTCGTGTATATGTGCCGCATTTCTTTATCCATTCACATGATGCCATTTAAACTTGGTAGCTCCACAAATTGTTCTTCTCACTTCCTAGTACTTACCAAGTTCAAAGAGTTGTGCAAATTAAATGAGATATGCCTGCAAAGTACCTAGCACAACAGTGCCAGGCAATTAGAAATGCTAAAGGCTAATTATTATTTTAATAACCTATTCAATTATAATTTAAAAGTTAAGTTGATACCAGCCTTCCCACCAAAATGGTTAGAGGAAATAGTTTAAAGCTGAGAAGCACTAACTTACATTTCCCTTGAATGACTCTGTTTTCTCAGAGTTTTCATTATTTGCATTGAAACATACAACTTCCAGTCCTTAGCAAAACGTGATCATGTACAAAACACAAAATGGCTAAGCTTTGAGAAATAAAGTGTTTAACAAAAATATTAGATTGACTTTAAGTCAATCCTTGGTGTTCTAACTCCTAAATAAAAATGCCATATGATGAGATACTTACCTGAAAATTGTCTTGACTCCATTTAAATTTATCAGGATTTTTCAAAAACGCTATTGCTGAGTTATGACACATTTCACTAAGTTGGAATAGCTACAGGTCAAATGTATCGCTTTGCCAAGACAGAAGCCAAGTCTTGGACAGTGTTGTCAAATGCTAACATGTTGCTTTGATTCTTCTCAGCATATTTTGAGTTCATGCTATTTACAGCCTTCGCTTTGCCCAATATGCTGAAATTAAAACCTCTTAGATAAAGTATATGAAAAATAGAGTGTCTTGCAGAAATCCATTTCTCACCTATACAGTAATGGATATTTTTCACACTGCGAAGAACTTATAGTTACAAAGTGAAGTAATTTACTTTTTGCTGATCTTCCTTTAGATTTTCAAATTTCCCTGACTTCTTCATTTTAATATGATGTTTGTATTTTTGTGCCCATTAGATCATCACAATGAAATGGAGTGTTTATTCTTAAGTCCCAGGAAGGTGTATGTTCACCACCTTCCCAAGCCTTTGCCAAAGGAGCCATTATAATGGGAAGAAAAATATTCCAAAGGAAAATTCACTGAGGACAAAAAGGGACCCAAAATATTTTTTGCAGTCAGTTCGATAGTAGAGCCAAAGAAAAATAACCCAGAGACTAGTTTGGGATTTTATTCATCCTTCATGTCATACTAGTTAGCTGAGTTAGGTAGATGGTTGTAGGAAGCACCGTATTATCCAAGTTTTATCCCTTATCTGGGCCTGTTAGCTTTGTGAAAGCAAATAAACATCTTGCAAGCATTAGCTCTTGTTCAAAGGGCATCCTGGCCTAGGGACTTTGGAGGAATCATTTCAAGTTGTCTGGAGCAGTTGAAACACTATTTAAAAAGTTTTGTCCTATAAGGATAGAGTTCTATCACTTTTCAAGGTAACCTGTCTGTCTGTCTATCCATCCATCTCTTACCAGCCTTTAGGACAGCGTCACACAGTTGGAGTTAGGGGTGAGGTGGGAGAGAGAGATTCACTGAGCTTATCAATATCATGCTTGTCAGTGTTTTCATCTTGGTTGTCTTCTGCTTCATCATCATCATCATCACCATCACCATCAATATCATCATCATTACTGCTATCATATTCATATTATGAGCCAGGCACTGGACTAAATATGTTATCTACATTAGTTGATTTAATCTTCATTTCTTGATGTAGGCTTAGTTATCCCCATCATAGGGTTAGCAAAACCGTGTATCTGAGAGACTACCCAACCCACACATGAACACTCAGTAAATTTCAGAGCCAGGATTCAAAGCCAGGTCTCTGACTCCCAAGTTCATGATCTCCATAACTGCATGTATATACTAACCTCAAAGCAATGAGCCCGCCAGCTTCTGTTCTATACTAACGTTATGTCCAAAGGTTTGGTTATCTTTTTCTAACAAAAACTTTTATTGTGAGAAAGTTTAAAACTCTTTTGATGGAAAACTTTACAGTGACCCAATTTCTCATGACCTAGATTCTCCCAGTTAGCTTACAGCTGATGCTTACCCTTTAAAAAAATGACATTATAAACCATACTTCTGCTCAGTTCCCCCAGAGAGTACACAGTGCTCAATCTGTGCCCATGTCCAAATAAAATGAAAGCTGCCTCTTAGACATCTGACACCCAGAAATGCTATGGCGATGAATCCTGCCTTTCTACAAGAAAAAACAAAAAAGATAAGTCATTAGGAATTTTCTTTCTAAGAGTATGCTCCCCTTGTTTTTGCATACAAAAAAGAGGGAAGGCGGAGGCTTGGTGGCTCCATTTCAGAGACATTATGTAGATGTGTTTAATAACATTATTGAGCCTTTAGCCATTCTCCTAGGAGAATCTCAATCAATGATTTAAGTATTTAATGCACACATGCATATAATATAATTTTTGAGAATTTATTGTTTCTTATTTTATATGTAGGGATTCTAACGGCAGGAGTGGTATTGGATCCTTGTGGCCCCTACGGTCCTTTATACAAAGTAACTGCTTACCAGAGGATATTGACTTATTACTTTAGCAATAAACTTACTATAGTTTCTAGTTTGTGAGCTCCACAATGTCTGCCTTGATGATTGCTATATGCACAGCACCCAGCACAGTGCCAGGAATATAGTAGGGACTCGTTATTAATAGTTGATTAACGTTGAATTAGAACTAAAACTTATTTTGTAACCATTCACCATATCCTACACTGTGTTAGACACCTAACATATACTCAAATACCTTCTAGAAATTTCACAATGGCCTGTGGCTAAGAGCTAAGATTTGACCTGACTTGACTACTTGCTGCTTAGCTCCTTGGTAATGGATTTGCACTGATCCTTCTACCCAGTTCCACTCTGTAGCTAGAAGTGGGGCTGCCCATGGCATGGGGCCAATCATAGGAATAACATCGCAGAGTTTGAGTAAAGGAAACTGACCCCTACACGGATCAAAACCGTGGACCTTCACCTCTTTAGTTATTGCTACAGTAATCAAGAAAAGCAGTCTCGAAATAATAGAAGGATAAGTTTAGGAGCAAATGCATACCATCTGGTTAGAAGCTCTAAAACACTGGATGTATCCCAAGCTTCTTCCTCGCACCCCATTAAATTAAATTGTATTTCCTAACGTGAGGTCTGAGCTGCCAGGTGGCATATAGGCAACTTTGTGGGGAAAGGTGTTTTTTCATGCTAAGAAGCTAGTCCAACAAAAATTCGAGGCTTGGCCAAAACAAACAAACAAACAAAAAAACCCCCCCAAAAACATAATACCAAAATACCCTTTCATATGAGTTGGTTTTTGTTTTGTTTTGTTTAGAGACAGTGTCTCACTCTGTCACCCAGGCTAGAGTGCAGTGGCATCATCAAAGCTCACTGCAACCTCAAACTCCTGGACTACAGCAATCCTCCTGCCTCAGCCTCCCAAGTAATTGAGACTACAGGCATGAGCCACTGTGACCGGCCTCATATGAGTCTTAGGAGTCTTTAAGGAAGAAATTTCAATACAGGATGACTTTGTTTTATTGTTTGTTGTTTGGTTAGTTTTTTTTTTTTTTTTTGAGACTGGGTCTTGCTTTGTTGCCCAGGCTGGAGTGCAGTGGTGTCATCATAGCTCACTGTAACCTCAAACTCTTGGCTCAAGTGATCCTCCTGTGTCATCCTCCCTCCTAGCTGGGCACGCACCACCATGTCTGGCTATTTTTAAAAATATTTTTGTAGAGATGGGGTCTCACTATGTTCTTCAGGCTAGTCTTGAACTCCTGGCCCCAAGCAATCCTCCCACCTGGACCTCCCAAAGTGCTGGGATTACAGGCCTGAGCTACCTCACCTGCCCTGTAGAATAACTTTGAATAGTAAAGCAGATAATAAAAGGAGATGGAAAAATGAGCCTGTTACATTTAGGAATGTCATTTTGCAGCCTGGTATAGTGGAAAGACTCAGAACTTGCTGTTAGAAGAACTGGGTGTGAGTACCAGTGTTCATTCTCCCTGTGTTGATCTTTAATGAATGATAACCTCCCTGAGGCTCAGTTTCCCCATCTATAAATTAGGGATAAATCTCCTGGCCTAGCACAGTGGTGTCACAAGAGTTATTTGACCAAGTATCATGTTCATAAAGAGTCTCAAGTATAGATGTTTGACATAGTCACCAAATGAAGTTTCATTTAATGCTCCTTAGATAAACCAACAAGACAGAAAGAAATTAATCATATTGTTTTAGATTTTTGTTCCATTGCTGGACCATACTACTCATGGTGCATGGCAAATTAATATATTTTTGTAAATTCTGTAGTCCTTTTGCTTTAGCACAGTATATTGCATTATACTTTGTTCTGTTAAAATCATTCATCTGGTTAATGTAAATATTTAAGAATGTAGCATAATTTTTTGAACTGGGTCAGCTTTAGAATGTCTTTAACTGATTTAGAAACAGTACAGTGGGAGCCTAGCCTGGGATTCCTCTTGAGGCAGCATTTACATAGAAGGTCACTGCTTTTACTTATATTGTAATTTATTTGGAGGATCTTTGGGCAGACTGATGGGGGTCATAAGAGAGTTAAAGCCCTTGACCTCTGCCCTGGCTGCAGGGTATGTCTAGTCCATATCAGGCATTTCTTCATTTTTAAAATAGTAGAGACTTTAACAAAAGCAAAGGCTCTGTGGAATTTTTTTGGTGATTGAATATGACCCAAATGAGATCCTTTCAGTGATGCTCTGTAATCCAGAAAGAGCATCATAAATGTAAGAGATAATAATTAGCAAGCCAGATGTCCATCAGCGGATGACTGGATAAATAAAATGTGGTATACACATACAACAGAATATTATTCAGCCTTACAACGGAAGAGAGTTCTGACATGCTGCAACATGGGTTGACCTTGAGGACATTATGCTGAGTGAAATAAGCCGGACACAAAAACACAAATACTGTGTTATTCTACTTATATGAGGTAGCTGGAGGAGAGATGGAAGATAGAGGTGGCTGCCAGGGGCTGGAGAGCAGGGAACGGGGAGTTCTTTTTGTTTTTTTGAGACAGAGTCTCGCTTTGTTGCCCAGGCTAGAATGAGTGCCATGGCGTCAGCCTCGCTCACAGCAACCTCAAACTCCTGGGCTCAAGTGATCCTCCTGCCTCAGCCTCCTGAGTAGCTGGGACTACAGGCATGTGCCACCATGTCTGGCTAATTTATTGTTTCTATTTTTAGTTGACTGGCTAATTTTTTCTATTTTTAGTAAAGATGGGATCTCGCTCTTGCTCAGGCTGATCTCGAACTCCTGACCTCAAGCGATCCTCCCGCCTCAGCCTCCCAGAGTGCTAGGATTACAGGCATGAGCCACCGCTCCTGGAGGGGAGTTCTTGTTTAATGGGTGTCAAGTTTCAGTTTTGCAAGATGGAAAAGCTCTGGAGATGGCTGGTGGTGATAGCTGCACAACAGTGTTAATATACTTAACACTACTACGTTGAAAATTGGTTAAGCTGGTAAATTTTACATTATGTGTAGTTTACCACAAACAAAAAAAAATTGAAATGTTAAAAGGAGATAGTTATTATTACTCATTTTAATCAATTAACTGCCCAGTGTATATGAGATAATGGAAATAACTTAGAACTATGGTGCCAATTTGTAAATTTAGATGAAAAAAAAAATGAAGCATCAAGATTTCCTTCCCTTCCTCCTTCCTGTCTTCCCTTCTGCAAATATTTGTGGAGCTCCCACTTCTTTGCTGGCACTCCTTGAGGATCTGGGAATTGGGAAGAGAGCAAAGTTCTGGCACTCATGGATTTTACATTCTAGTGGGGGGTGGGAGTGGACAATAGACAGGAAAACAAATAATGTCAGGCAGAGATAAATGCTGTGAAGAAAAACAGGCAGGAAAGGTCTGACAGAGAGTAAAGGGGTATCAGGAGCTGCTTAGAGACCAAGGGGAGGCTCCTTACAGAAGGGCCATTTGAGTAGAGCCTTGAAAGAAGTGAGGGAATGAGCCTGCAAATACCCGAGGGAACAGCTGTTTCTAGGCAGTAAAGAAGCAAGTGCAAAGGCCCTGAGGTGGGAACATGCTTGGCACATCCAGGAGACATCCAGGCCTCCCTTGTGGCAGAGCATGAGCGAGTGAGGGAAGAATGCTGAGAGATACGGTTGGAAATACAGCTAGGAGCCAGATTACTTAGGGCCTTATGGGCTATTTACAAGTAGAAATGAAACCTAAAGAAAATAAGTGACTGAGCCTCATTGAAACACACTGCTCTCCCACTCTGGATGCTGCTCAATTTCATTGAAAGCCTTACTGCTTTTTGGTTTTTTTTTTTTTGTTGTTGTTGTTGTGCCTGGAATTTCTCTTGACTACATACGGCCGTGTAATAAAGCTGGCCCAATCTTTTTTTAATTCATCCTCCTGAAACCCACAGTTCAATATGTTAATCATATTGGATGTCAAAGATGTTTGATTCTTCTCTCTCTAACTTCATGACTATATAGGTATGCTTTGGAGGAAGTGCAAAAAGACGTGGTGAGCTGAGAAAGGACATTCTCTTATTATGATGATTAATTTTATGTATCAACTTAACTGGGCTAAGGGATTCCCAGATAGCTGGGAAAACATTATTTCTGGACATGTCTGCAAGGATGTTTCTGGTAAGAGATTAGCATTTGAATTGATAGACTCAGTAAAGGAGGCGTCCCTAACCAACACGAGTGGGCATCATTCCATCCATTGAGGGCCCAAATAGCACAAAACGGTGGGGGAAGGGCGAATTTGGTCTCTGCTTGAGCTGTGACATCCATCTTCTCCTGCCCTTGTATATTGGCACTCTTGGTTCTCACACTTGTGGACTCAGACTGGTATCTACACCATTAGCTCCGCTGATGCTCAGGCCTTCAAACTTACACTGAATGACATCACTGGCTGTCACTTGTAATTCGGAGATTATGTGTTATGTTGTCACTTTGGAATGGTTTTTAAGCTAACTCTAAGCACCGTTTGATAAGAGTTGTAGTGTGCACAATTAGGCAAGCATAAGTTCTGTATCTGAACATATTTTAAAAAGCTATGCATATTAGATGCATGAGATGATAATACTTTCTATCAAATGTTTTTAAATTTGCATAGCAAATCCCTAGCTAGCAGCCTCCTGGTTTTCAGGTATGCTGTGCGTTTCATTGTGCTAGTTACTTGTTCTTTGTATTTTGAAACCAATGTTTTTTAGGTTATCATTTAGCATTGATTTCTACTTATGGACATTGAGGGTTTTCTTTTCCCCCAGAGTTTTAAACATGTTTCATTTTCTAGCCACACAAATCAAATTCCAATCTTAAATGGGGCAGAGCTAGCATGCAATTACTCTAACTGGAAATTGTTCTGCGGTTCTGTAGCTACTTAGAGATGATTCCCCATCTGTGAAAGGGGGATAATTCCACTCGCCCCCCCCCCCCCCCGATTGTTGTTTGATGAACTGAAAGAGAGAGTTTTAGAAGTAAAAGGGTCTATACAAATGCTGGGCATAGTTATTCCTGATCCGCAGGAACTGAAGAAGTCTCCAGTTCCAAAAAGCTCTTTGTGGCTGCCAAAAGTGCCAGGACTGTGGTCTTCAAACACTGCAGGAAGTCAGCCCTCTCTCTCTCTCTCTGACTGCCACACCACTGCCAGAGCAATCTTTTGAAAGCAAATCTTGATCTTGCCACTTCTATTCTCAGGTCTCTTCATTGACTCTCCAGTGCTTGGAGGACAAAACTCAGGCTCTCCTTAGCATGGCCAAAAGGGCTCTTTGCTGTCTCTTGTCCCCCCACCGTCCACACCATGGCTAATGTCCAGATGCAGCAGGCCTTACATAGCTCAGACCCTTTGCTGGGACAGCTCTTGTCCCCTTGGTCAGTGCTTGGAAAAGGACAGGCCCAACACATGAGATCTCCTTCCCTGCTCCTTGTTTCCGCCTGCAGTTTCCGTCCTCCTCCTATTGATCCTGCAAACTCCAAAACTATCTATGCTAGGGGACAGAGTAAGTGGTGCTAAACAAATTCCTGTTTGGGTAGCAGCGTTATTTGCAAAAGTGGGTATTTTAAAGACATTGCCACGAGATGACTTTGGAATGCATTATACATCATATTTCCTCAGCGCCAGCAGGTTGCTTGCTCGGGTTTTCTTAGAGGTTATTACTAACGTTTGTTTGGAAGTCCTCAGCACACGCCGAAGGAGTGGCAGAGGACACTGCTCACTGGTGTGTGAGAAACCCAGTGACTTCTTTGAGAGGAAGCGTTTCCCTTGGGTAACTTTACAAAGTGTATTACAGGCATACAATTAATGGATGATTGGGGCCCTTTAAAATCATTTTTCCTTAAAAAATAGAATATAGTAAGTCTAACTATACTATTCAGTGAAGCAGGGTGTATTTATCACATTTGTAAAGCCCTGGACTGGATAATCATTCCTTTGTAGATTCTGTGTATTACGGTTTTTAAACCCTTTCCTTCCCTGTCAGCTCTTCTTGTGTCTCTGCTGGTGTTTCTGTTCATTCTGCCTCTGCAGATGGTTTGAAGGGACCAGTGAGAGGACACGGATAAAGCTCTTTGCAAAGTGAGAATCCCTATGCAAAGAGGAGGGCTTTTAATTGCATTTCATCACTGGGTGTACTGTATTCTTCTGCCCATCAAACTGCTTCTTAGTTGTGATGGATCAAGGAATTGACTTACGATTAATCTGCTGACTTCTCCGCACTCCCCAGCTGCTTTAGAAGTTTCCTGGGACAGGAAGGAAACCATGAATGAAGTCTGCTCTGCATAAATCTGCCTCGTCACTCCATGTCCTGCTGGTTAAGGCCTACCTCAAATATGGGCTTCAGAGTAGATAAGACTTGAGACTCCTGTTTCTCACGGGGCTGGGTTCAAATCCCCAGATGTCACATACCAGTGCGTGACCACGCGCATGCTACTGAACCTCACTGAGCTTCGGGCATCTTATCTGTAAGATGAGGACAATACGAATACCCACCCTCCTTGTATCAAGTGAGATAATACAGGGCAGGCTGATGAGTATCGAATATAAAGTAGGTACTTAAAGGCAGGTGAAACTTATGGCACGAGTAAGCAGGGGACATTACAATGTCATATCGTCATTATTTATCATTATCATTAACACAAGGTCTTGGGCAATTTCAGGTTTGGCTAGGTGCAGTCTGCCTCATTGTCTCCTCAAAAAGCAGTGATTCACGATACAAAGAAATGAAAGTGGGGTTGGTCTGGATAACTTTGTTTCTGGCCCTATTTATTTATTTATTTTTTGGAGACAGAGTCTCACTCTGTTGCCCGGGCTAGAGTACCGTGGCGTCAGCCTACCTCACAGCAACCTCAAACTCCTGGGTTTAAGCAATCCTTCTGCCTCAGCTTCCCAAGTAGCTGGGACTACAGGCATGCACCACCATGCCCAGCTAATTTTTTCTATATATTTTTAGTTGTTCAGCTAATTTCTTTCTATTTTTAGTAGAGGCGGGCTTTTGCTCTTGCTCAGGCTGGTCTCGAACTCCTGACCTCAAGAGATCCGCCCACCTCGGCCTCCCAGAGTGCTAGGATTACAGGTGTGAGCCACTGCACCTAGTCTCTTATTCTTTTTAATAGAAACCTTAAGTAAAATTTGTAACACATGTCTCTTGTCAAGCTTTACACAGCTGTTTGGGACCCATCAGGGTTGTTATGACAACATGTTCACACAGGTGTACTGGTCTGGAACTCTGTGCCCTCCTACCGCCACCCGATTGCTACCAAGTGCCTTGTGTCCTTCTGAATGACTGCCTGCTTCATGATTGACAGCCCAAGTTCCAGGCATGAGAAAAGACTGCTCTTCAATAATAATAATTTAAAAATAATTATTATGATATTAATGGGAGCAACTATTCTCTACTGGTGGCTACTGCATACTACATGGAGATTTCATGCCTCATTTGTGTGAATTGTCTCATGTGATCCTACAGCAGTCTTATGAGAGGGTTCCTTGTACTGTTTCATAGTTGGGGAAACTGAGGCAGGGGACGATGAAGTAGATTGCCCACAGTCGTACCCCTAGGATGTAGCAAAGCCAGTATTTGAACCCAGGTAGTCTCACTCCAGGGTCTATGCTAAGCCAATAGTCTGTTTGCTTTCCCATTTTCCCCTTATATTCTTTTTCTTACAAGTCGAAGAACCACAAGAGATACTATAACGATAGGAACTCACATTCCCTGGGCACATACTATTTGCTGGGAATTTTATTGTTTTTCCCCTTTTCTCCTTTTACATTCCTAAAAGTTCTAAGAGGGGAGAAAAGGAGTTCACAGTGGTAACAGATCAGAGAACGGAGGTTCTGTGAGTCTCCAAGAGGCTGATAACCTAAAGTTTACAAGGACATCTCTGTCTCCATAACCCAAGCACTTTCTATTTTCCACCACAGATATTCCCTGAGCATCCAATAACTATAAAGCCTTGAATTAGACGTGTGGCTGTGCAAAGATACATTGCAAATACTTTATGATCTATGATCAGAGAGCCCATGGCCACAAACCATCCTAATTGTGTTGACTCAGTAAACACCAGAATGAAAATATTTTCTTCCAAAAGAAAGGAATGATAGCATTTCCAGCCAGAGATGAGGCTTGTAAACCATGGCACCCTTTTAAGCTTCTCCAAGTGCTACATAGATCCCCTGATAGTTTTCTGGTAGGAAACGTCCCCGACGCTGACATCCTATTGCATGACAAGAAGACAACAGTTGTAAAAAGGGGCTTTCCTGAATGTGACTCCGAGATGTCGTGGAGATGTTTTCTGGTTCTAAAATAGTCACTTCCAGCCAAAGTCCTACAGGGTAATTAGAGCTTTGCCATTACTCCTGGCTTGGCTGGGATCCAGAACTCTGTTCTCGTTACCTCCCACCGTCTCACCTCGGGTCTCCCCGGAGCCCTTTCATATGAGCGGGGGCGCAGCTGAGCACTCCGAGCAAGCTCTGAACGCCCCCCATGTCTTGGGGCAGGTCAGGAGGAAGGGGAATTAAGGAGCCAACCTTTCAACGAGAACAGAGGGGACTAGAGCAAACGGAACGTGCTCTGTGAGGCGGAAGTGTGCTGTTAATTTTTTCTCCAGGTCTGGGTGTGTATTTATAGGCCGTTAGGAGGAGCATGGGGTTTGGGTAGAGAGACTTCTTTACTAAAGGAGAAAAGGAAACCATCTCCCCTGGCTCCCTCCGCGGCACCCCCCCCCCCCCCAACCCTTTTCTTTTTAAGGACACAGCTGAAGTCATGCTCACCTTCCACTGTGAGGCGCCATGATGTTTTTCTAATTGTCTGGAGTCAGATCTGTCATACTTCCTTGACTATATTCCTCCTTCCTGCCAGGGACAGGTTTCTGGGGACAGGCACGCAGCAGGCTCCGGCCCAGCGTGCCAACTCAGAAGTCAGGAGCCACGGTGTCCCCCAGACGTGGATCTGTGGCGCGGGGCTTCTGGGCTTCTGAACTGGGACGTGACGGAGCCAGAGGAAGCCCCCACCTACGGTGGCTGGATTCGTGGGGTCCTCTGCCTCTCTGCAATGGTACTGTCACGCGTCCCTTAACAGCAAGGGTACATTCTAAGAAATGTGTCATTAGCTGATTTCATCGTTGTGTGAACATCACAGAGTGTATTTACACAAATCTAAATGGTGCAGTCTACTGCACACCTAGGCTGTAAGGTAGAGTCTGGTGCTCCTACAAACCTGTACCGTGTGTTACCATATTGAATACTGTGGGCAATTGTAAACAAATGGCAAGTCTATGTGTGTTGAAACATATCTAAGCACATAAAATGAACAGTATAAATATGTATTATAATGTTATAAGACCATCATTGTTTATGCAGTCCGTCATGGACCAAAACATCGTTATGTGGCACATGACTATTTGATAGTCCTTAAATAATATCCTGGATCTTTTTTGGGGGGCGGGGGGAGGTTGGCCAATTACCAGAGCCCATGCACAGAGGATGCTGTGCTATCTAAGATACAGGTTGAGCATCCCTTATTCAAATACTTGGGAGCAGAAGTATTTCAGATTTCAGATTTTTTTCTGGATTTTGGAATATTTACATATACATAATGAGATATCTTAGGGATGGTACCCAAGGCTAAACACAAAATTCATTTATGTTCCTTATACATAGAGCCTGAAGGTTATTTTATACAATATTTTTTAATAATTTTGTACATGAAGCAAAGTTTTGACTGTGTTTCAACTATGACCCATCACATGAGGTCAGGTGTGGAGTTTTCCACTTGTGGCCTCACGTCAGTGCTCAAAAACTTTTGGATTTTGGAAGCATTTTGGATTTTTGATTTTTGCACTAGGGATACTCAACCTGTACGTCATCACCACCAAGGGCAGTGCTGGGTGCTTTACTGGCATGATCTCAAATAAGTCCTGACGACCTCGTCCTATAAGTGCTCCCATTAGTCCCATTTTACAGATAAGGAAGCTAAGGTTTAGAGAGATAAAGAAACTTGTCTGAGGTTACACAGTATCTTGGTTTATGTCCTGCCTTGAAATAGATCCCATGACAATAGGATCAAGCTAAAAATAGCTTACTTGGGATGTTCAGGAAATACCAGTAGGGCCATTGGAAAATTAAACATGGAAGGGGAGGTTGCTAATAAAGGATGTGATAGCAAGCCAGTGGGACACAGAGTGTCATCCCGTAGGGAAACTATGGAAAACCACATAGAACATATACACCAGAGTTACCCCTTCCAAAGGGTGAGGAGTCTGGAGTATATTTTTATACCAATGCTGATGGTTATTTGTTAATGGTGAGTGGGGTGGAAATGGTATATTCATGCCTCAGCTTGGACAGAGCCCCTTCCAGGGCTTTGAGAAAGCCCCCCACACTGTGTACATTTTTTTAAAATTATTTTTATTTTTTTTAGAGATGGGGGTCTCCCTCTGTTGCCCCAGGATGGAGTGCAGTGGCCTGATCATAGCCCACTGCAGCCTCCAACTCCTGGGCTTGAGCAATCCTCCTGCCTCTGCCTCCTGAGTTGCTAGAACTACAGGCGCACCACCACACCCAGATAATTTTTTTTATCTTTTGTAGAGAGAGCTTCTCACTATGTTGTCCAGACTGGTCTCAAGTGTTCCACCTTTGTTTCTCAAAGTGCTGGGATTATACGCATGAGCTACTACACCTGGAAGAGCCAGAGCTATGACACACTTGGTTATTTCTTGCCACAGAACAACCCAACTCAAAACTTAGTGGTTTAAAACAACCACCATGGCTGGGTTCAGTGGCTCACACCTATAATCCTAGCACTCTGGAAGGCCGAAGGATTGCGTGAGCTCAGGAGTTAGAGACCAGCCTGAGCAAGAGTGAGACCCCATCTCTACTGAAAATTGAAAAATTAGCTGGGCATGGTGGCATGTGCCTGTAGTCCCAGCTACTCAGAAGGCCTAGGAAGGAGGATCTCTTGAGCCCAAGAGTTTGAGATAATGAATTTTGCATCTTCGATGTGCTAGGTCTCAACCTTACAAATGGAGTTTTGGGTACTTACAGAATTCTGTAGTCTACTCAGTTACCCCTTGTGATGTACAAATAAACCCAGTAGCTTCCCTCACAGAGTTTACAGTCAGTTTACCTTCAGCATGGCATCTGTGTTCAGTTTTCTTTCTTGGTCATGTAACTCTTTCTTTGTTCTTTATGGTCTTTGTTCTGTTAAGTGTAGAATAGTTGTTCTTAAGTCTTTGAAAATATTCAGAAACATTCCCCCCTTTACTATCCTGAAACAAATTTCACAGATACATAGATATCTACACAATTGTTAAAAAAAATTAAAAACAAACAAACAAAAAAAATGCGCTAGCTATAACAAAAAGGAGAACTTAAAGTGGAAGTAACTTGTAGTAAAATTGTTTATATTTCAATAGGTAAATATTCTAAGATTAAACTGCATTAGATACAGGAGTAATTGGATGATTACAGAGAATCATTTTTATACCAGGGGGTTGGCACACATTTCTGTAAAGGATCAGATAGTAAATATTTCAGGCTTTGTGAGCCATAGTCAACTCTGCTGTTGTAATACCAAAGCGGCCACAGACAACACGTAAATGAATGGTCATGAACATGTTCCAATAAAACTTTACAGAACAGGCAGCAGGCTAGATTTGGCCAGCTCACCATAATTTGCTGACTCCTGGTACATACAATAACTGCAGATGGAGACTGATAAGGGTATGTTATGCAGACAGTTCAAACATCCTTAGGAACTTTACTGTCAGTGTAAGATTTTCCAAAACGGTGGTAAGTACCTTTTGGCAAAGTTCTGAAGAAAACAAAGTAAAATCTTCCTTAATCTACACAGTACTGAATTTCCTGGAAAATGCAGTGTATATCACCTGACCAAAAATATATATATTTTGTATTTTTATGTAGCTTTAGATTATTATAAACAGGGTCTTTCCCTACGTTAGTGTCCTGTATGATATTTTAAAGGTGTTTGGGATACAGAACTATTTCTCGTTGTGAAGACTAAATGGGCACTAAAGGGTTTTGCCTCCCTGGCCTCTGCCTACTACATGGCTCTTCTGCTCCCAGGTTTTGTGCCACCAAAAAATACCCTCAGTCCCCCCAGTTTTTTAATGCCCCTTCCTTCATGGGGCAGTATCATCCCCTATTGAGAATTGCAGTTTTAGATATACCTCCTGTATAAGTCTGCTAGGGCTGCCATAACAGAATACCACAGGCTGGGTGGCTTACTCAACAGGAATGTGTTTTCTCACGGTTCTGGAGGCCAGAAGTCCAAGATCAAGGTGTTGGCAGGGTTGATTTCTTCTGAAGCCTCTCTCCTTGGCTTGCAGAGGGCCATCTTCTCGGTATGTCTTCAAATGGTCTTTTTTCTGTGTGTTCCCAGTGTCTTTTCCTCGTCTTAAAAGGAAACCAGTCCTATTGGATTAGGGCTCCACCCTTATGACCTCATTTAACTTTAATTACCTCGTTAAAGGCCCTGTCTCCACATATAGTCACATTGGAGGTTAGGGCTTGAACATGTGAATTTTTGGAAACCACAGTTCAGCCCATAACATCCCCTGACCCTCACCACCTATCTGTCCTCTCACTTTCTTCTTTCTTCATGGTCCGTGGGGAGTTCACTCCTTGTGACACAGCCTTTTTGGTCTATGGTAATGATCATGGTAAAAGCCCACTGCTTCACACATCACCTTAGGGCAGAGTATGTTTGCATAAATAGCCAACTAGTTGTTGAAACAGTCTGTTTCTTTCTCCATTCAATTTTTTAAAAGTGCAATGCATTTTAAATATATAGAAAAATACACAGAATTATTTAGCAAATAACCTACATAGCCACCACCCAAATTTTAAAAATGTTAAGATTTTTGCCATATCTGATTGAGACTATATTTGTGAAATAAAACACTACAGGTTCAGTTGAAGTGCCTTCTATACTACTTCCCAATTTCATTCCCTTCCTCTCTCCCTGAAGTTGGTGTGTTTCTTTCATATCATTGTTTCAATACTTTCAGTCTATATGCCTGTATCCATAAAATATATAGAATTGCTCTATGTGTTTTCAAAATATAATTAAGTGGTATTATGCTGAACATATGCATTCAACAATTTTTCTTTTTCAACTTTACATTATAGGTTCAAGAATTATCTATGTGGATATGTGTAGATCTATTTCACTCCTTTTTAAGTGTTACATGGTGATTCATTGCATGAATATGCCACAGTTTATTAACCCATTTCCTTACTGATGGGCATTAAGCTTATTTGCAAATTTTCACATTATAAACGTTTGTATATTTCACCTTGTGCTCATGTGTGAGGTTTCTCTAGAGAACTGTGAAAAGAAACACAACTATCCATAGATTAATGGCACATATTCTTCCTAATATGACAATATGCCTAGAGGTAGGCACTCCAGGATTGTCACAGAACTTGAGTGATGCCAAAGAGATGTAGATTTATCCCATCTCTCTGCTCTGCCATCTTTAGCAGGTGCATTTTTATCCTCAAGTTTATTTTTTCATGTTCACAAAATAGTTATAACACCTCCAGGCATCATCTCCACATTCTAGCCAGGAAGAAAGGAAAATCGCAAAAGGGCAACAAAACAAGCTGGTCATATTGTCCTTGCAAACAAGTTTTCTCAGAAGCCCCACTCAATGAGGCTGAGTGATTTTCACTTACACCCCGTTGGCCAGAACAGTGCCATGTGGTTCACCCCTTGGCCAATTGCAAGAAAATCTCTAGAAGGCAGGAGGCTGAGGAAGGGGGTTGGGTCAGTTGATCAGTTGACCGTGGGAATTTGACCATACTGCCCAGGGAATCGTGGTTGGGCCCTAGGATATGCACATCTTCAATATTCCTAGATATTGCCAAAGTGATCTCCACCGTGGCTGAGCCATTTTTATAGTCTTGCCAAGGAAGTACGGAATTTCCTGCTTCCTCATGTTAAAAAACCAAGTAATTATTATGAAGCTAGTGTTTGCATCATGCTGCATTAGGTCATTTATGAAGAAAACAGACAAACAGAATTCCAAAATCACTATTTCCAGAGCCTTAGCAGAGTGCCTAGAGCTTAGAGCACACTGGTCAGACAGCTTGTTGGATTCCCTGCCCTGCCACCTACTGGCTGGGTGATTCTGTGTATGGTTTTCTGAGCCTTAATCTCCTCATCTGTAAAACGAGGATAAAAGTAGCATCCATCCCATAAAGATATTTTAATGATTAGAAGAGATAATGCCTATGGAATGACTACCATAGCACCAGCCCTAGAAGTAGGCTGCAGTCAATGTTTCCTACTGATACTAATGTCATTACCTAGAGATTATATGTCACATGTAGGTTGACCATATTTTTTGAGCCCCAAATTAAGAAATAAGTATGATGTATTTGAGTCTACTCATGGAAAAACAAATCAGAATATTTGAAATAGGACTATTCTGACAAAATATAGAATAATTTCTAATGTCTTAATGTATATGCTTATACTAAACTATAGGCTTCACATCATCTCTGTCTTTTAGAACTTTGTAGATAGAAGAGCATGTCTCAAAATATGAGCCTCAAGTAGCAAAAATAAAATAAAATAAAAAAAGTAGGTAGACTGAGACCAACTGACCGTTACCTGAATCCTTATCTTACTCCTTACTTTGTAGATGTAACAGATGAGGTTTTTGTTTTTTGCCTTTATTTTTTTGTCTTTAAGCTACCAGAGAACAAAGATTAGAATATGAACTTCAAACTTATTTTTATTTCCTTACAAGATGTAACAATAAGAGTTAAGAAATGAATAATATGGAGAAGTGTGAAGGCAATAAAAATTATTAATAGATTTTTATAGGGAAAAGTTTAAAAAGCTGATATTATTAAATCCAGAGAAGAGAAAGCTAAAGGGAAACATAATTATCATTAAGTGCCTGAATGCTATCTGCCCAAGGGAACTCAATAAAGTGGAATGATTTTAAATGACAGAAGGGAGGATTTGGGGTCTTTAGGGGAAAGAATGTTCCAGACCTATCTTAAGGCATCCTGCCTCTTCTATTTCAGTAGTAGTTCATCTACTGGATTTGTGGCTGTGTAACTACTTCCCATGCAGCATTATGGTCAACAGAGTATGTCCTAAAACGAAAATGCCTGCTTCCAGAGGAGCTCTGAGAATGACTAGCAATGTAACCTTGAGCAAATAAGTTACCTTCTCTGGACCTCAGTATATCCATCTGTAGAATGGGAATAATGACACTTTCTTGCAGAGCTGCTGTGTGCATTAACTGAGTTAAGGTGTATAATGGCTAACCATGGCACACAGTTAACCTTGCATAGATGGTTAGCTGTGATCATCATTATTATTTATGTTACATAGAACTTAAAACAGAGATAAATAATAATTATAGTTCTCTTTAATTGAGCATGTATTATGTGATAGTCATTTTACTTTTCACTTTGCCTTCATTATTTCATTTAATATTCTCAACTACCATAATTATAAGTTAATCACCCTTTTTTCCCCTCCCAGACAAACAAACTGAGGCTCAAAGAGAGAAACTAACATACCCAAGAAGAGTGGTGATGTGGGGATCCGAACCCAGCCCTTCCCCCAAATCCAGTCTTGATAAGGCAATGTGGATCCTTGTTCCTTTTGCCTTCTACTCAAAATGCCTTGTTTTCTTTAGAGCTGTGTTGGTAGGCTCGTTTTAGAACTGTGTGGTCAGACTGGAAGTATGATCGGCTCTTTAAAAACTTCCTAAAAGTTATATTAATAAACATGGCTTAGATAAAGTTTGAGAACTGGCCATCATAACCAAAGACCCGCCAAAGGAAAATTACCCACATAACTTGTGTTCTAACAATCAACAAATGTGTCTGGGGCAAATGATGGGTGTGATTTGCTACCAGGGGCATGGACAGTGAGGGGGTCTCAGGAAGAAAGTTTACTCTCAGTCCTCAACTGCTCATACTGTAGCCCAGGTGGCCGACCTCAGAGAGGCAGAACTGAACTAGACTCAACAGGACATGTGTGAGACAATATGGAACGAGAACTAAGAGCGTAGGCTCTGGGTGTGAGACCTGCTTCCATCGCTTCTGGCTTGGGGAAGGTAGCCAGCATTTTCCATTTCTCTGAATCCGTTTCCCTTACCTGTGAGATGGGGAATGAATACTTACATCCTTGTAGACACGTTGTGAATATTAATTGAGATAAAAGGCACAAAGCATATAACACAGTGTGCTGCACGTGGTCAGCCATGATTCTTTAGGTCTGGACATTAGCGTATAGCCAATGCTTTGTTTTTGGAAAGGGCACATTATTTCCCCAAATGGTTTTTAGAAAATGTTCCCTGATGTAAAGGGACAATGTAAAAGAGGAGAAATAAATTCAGAGAGGGCAGAGACCTGGTTCAGAGTGCTGGCGGGGGAAGCAGTGGGCAGGGCGTGGGATGTGGCACATTCCCTGTATAGCACTCCCTGTCTGCGTGATATATCCATCCCTTCCCAAGCTTAAGGGAGCCTGAGAATTTGGGGGAAGAATCCCAGTATTGGGCAGTGAGAGAAGATGGCTTCTTGGATGGGGAGTTGGGTGGTCCCGTCTCTCCTTCCAGACTTAGATTAACAATGACTTAATTCCAGAAATATTGTCAGCAAGTAAAATAAATAGACTAATGACTGTGGGCAAACTGTATGTTAATGTATCTAGGCATTGTTTCCCATCTGACCTTTAAATATACGTTTAATCAATCTAGATGGATGACTCACCTTGCTCTTAATTAATCTTTTCGGACATTTATAGAGAAAAAGCGAAGTCTTTACAAAGACCTTATAAATGTGTTTAAGCTTAGTATAGATTTTTATTTATGTGCATAGCATGAGCAGCCGTTACTCCTAAGTGATGGCTTGTTTTGAATATTCTCAGACCTTCAAAATGTTTTATTTCCACTCGTGGGGAGGGAATCGGGTGAGTTGAAAGAAAACACATGATGGCCATTTTCCATGGCACGAGGTGGCTAACCTTTCTGGACTGGGCATGTTTGTTTGGATTTTATAGCATTACAAGGAAGGAGGCAGGAAGAAAGACAGGGGCACTCTCTTCAGGAGGCCCTTTTTGGGAAATGGTGCCACATTCAGAGGTTCGTCCCAGTTGGAGTGACCCTGCGCTTAGTCTCCTTTGCCACAGAAATCATCAGTGTCACAGAAGCATTTCCCTGGAGCCTACAGTCTGGCTCTTACAACAAACACCAAGACAGTGCCCGACTGCATTTGTTGTCAGGGGCTTTTGTTGTGTCAGGCATCACTGGGGATGAATCATCTGCTGTGAGATCGGGACTTTGGTTCTGGTGCTATTTGCTGTAGGGATTGACTTAAATTGGAGTCAATTCTTCTAGGACCCTAGGCTGTGTGTGTGTGTGTGTGTGTGTGTGTGTGTGGCAGATAAGGGCATCATCACTCAGCCTTTAAGCTTTCTTGTCTACGAAATTTTGGTGCCCTAGGATCAATTACTTTGGCTATTTTTGTGGTCCAGCCTCTAGCTTTTGACATTCATTTGTACTGAGCATCTACTTTGTAGCAGACACCATGCTGGATGTTGAGAACACAGTGGCACATTCTATCCACTGCGTTCCAGGAGCTTCTATTCTGTGGGTTTAGATATTGATAAGTGACATTTTAAAAAATGAAACAAGGTTCTGAGAGAAGGATGGCATATTTGCAGCCAGGAACAAGTCCCCTGTGGCTGGAGGAGCGTGGACGGGTCTGGAGGAGCGTGGGTGGAAGTGTGGTCAGTGGTATCGGCCGGGCCCAGATCACGGTGGGTCTCATGGGACGCAGTGGAGAGTTTGGGGTTTTACTGTAATTGCAGTGGGAGGACATCGGAGGGTCTTAGGCACTGACATGATCTGATTTGGGTTTCTGAGAGATCGCACTGGCAGTTGCGAGCCTCTCTACTCAAAGCGTGGTCCATAGACGGGCCGGCAGTGTGAGCATGATGTGGGAGCTTGTTAGAAAGGCAGAGTCTTGGGCCCCACCCAGGGTGTCTGAAGCAGCACCTGCATTTTCAATAGAATCCCCAGTTTGAGAAATGCTTTTGTAGAGAATAGGTAGAGCAGGACGAGGAAGAACCACTTTACAAGCTCCTGCCCCTGTTTCTTCTCAAGTATAGGAAGTGAGTTGTTCTAGGCAGATCTCAAAGAGCCAACCCACACTTGCCTCCAAATTCCACTTCTGACTGGACTGTTTAACATAATTTTTATTCACTTATTTCTCTAGTTCCCAGGTTTCTCTCCTTCTTGCCTTCTACTCAGCAGCTGAACTGTCTATTGATTTTTTTTTTTTTTGGTGTTTATTTATCTTTCCGTTGGTTCTATAATTTCTCAGCCCCCAAGAAATGACCACTGTTTCCGTCAAAATTCCAAGTAACAGTTGTATAAAATAGTCATATCTTAAAAGAAAGATAACTGGGTCCCCTTCTAATGTTGGTATCAGTTTGACATTGACATTTGTAGGCTAACCATTATTACTACTGAATTACTACCACGTTACTAATGAGGGCTTACTGAGTGCTGTTGGCATGTGTATCTGTTAGGATTAGGTTTGCCTTAAACTGTTAAACTGATAACAATGGCTTATGCAAGATAGAAGTTTGTTTCTTTCTTTTTTTAAGAGAATTAAATCATTTATTGATTACACATGATAATGGATGATACACAGGCTTCATTCCCATCTGTAATTTTATCTGGTACCATTATTCAATTTAGATATATTGCATAGGATAGGCCAACAAGCATCTTTATAACCAATAATTCCATGATTTTCCTTGGATGGCCCCTTTTAATGGTGAACTTCAGATCACAACAGTAACCATCAGTTCAACTACACCAAGGTTTCTGAAGACAATGGCTTCTCCACCCAAGCAGGCTGTCAATGAAATTCAAATAGAATCTGGTATCACTCTGAAGTGTAAATCCTATCTTTACACTTTTGGGGAATTTTACCAAAATGGCTTCAAAGCAGCACATTTTTAACTTTACACAGCTTTACACAGCACATTTTTAAAAAAAGACACATTTATTCAGCGTCATGATCAGACTATTACATTTAGCAATCAACAGCATGAGTGAAAAAAAAAAAAGAAATCTACATTAAACCCTTTGTTGGAATGCTTTACAAGACATTTCTTTCTTTCTTATGTCAAAATCTAGAGGGTAGACAGTGTGGAATTGTTATTAAGGTTCTATTCCACAAAGACCTCAAGGACCCACACTTGTTCAATCTTGTTTCATCTTATATAGCCTCCATTCCTAAGGTCACCTCATAGTCTAATGTGGCTGCCTTGCCTCCGGCCATCACATTAAAATTCCAGCGACTAAAAAGAAAATATGAAAAACAAGATACAAAGGACCCATGGCAGTAGACTTTTAGGAAAGCTTCCTAGAGTTGCCACATGATACTTCCACTTACACAGCATTGGCCAGAATATAGGCACATGGCCCCAACTATGTGGCCCCACCTCTGAGAAGTGTAGTTTTCTTTTGGATAGCCAGGTACTCAGCTAAAAATCAGATGTCTCTTTCTTCAGAGGAAGGGGAAAACAAGTATTTGGGAACAACTAGCAGTTCTTAACAGCATGTTTCAGGGAATGTGATTTAGTTTATAATCTAAATATGTAATGGTTCCTCCCCACTAAATTAATCTAGGCTGAATATTTTGTACCATCATCTCATTGTTGTGTCTTGTAATTCTTTCCACTTTTCTTTCCAAAGAAAAAGAGGTGTCTGATTTAGCAAAAATGCATTTCTGCATTCAAAGTTGAAATGTGAAGATAAACCTCACCCACTTGGAATAGGATAAAAGAAAATCCCCTGGATAGAGGGAAATATGCAAACAGTGCTATTAACATATGTATCTTTCCTGAGCTGGGTCTTTATGCAACAAAGGAATTGGAGGTAATCCATGCCCCACCATGGAGTATTCCTGACTCAGCAGCCAAGTCCCGTACTTACTGTACTGCCAGAAGAATGGAAAAGGGTGCAAAGACTGGACTTTTACAGGAACCTGTTCCTTAATTTCAAAACGTATGTCTGGAATGGGTGTATTTTAAATGCTTCAGTGCAGTGACTAAGAGGACAGGCTGTGGAGTCAGTAGGGCTGAGTTGAGAAATGGCATTTCAACTTACAAGCATGCTATATTTGGGCAGATAATCACTGATCTCAGTATATATGCTAGTAACTGGAGAAAATGATAGCATCAGGTGAGGGTTCATTTGCAATTAAATAAGATATTGCATGTAAAGCCTTTAGCACAGAGCTTGGTCTAATTTAAGAACTTAAAAAATGTTGGGTATTACAGATCCAGCCAGATTACAGAGAAAAAGGAAATATATATATATATATATATATATATATATATATATATGTATACACACACACTCACACACACACACACACACACACACACACACATATATATATTTTAGTGACAGGGTCTCACTTTGTTGCCCAGGCTAGAGTGCAGTAGTGTCATCATAGTTCACTACAACCTCAAACTCCTGGCTCAAGAGATCCTCCTGCCTCAGCCTCCTGAGTAGCTGGGACTATAGGCCAAGCACCACCACACAGGGTCTCCCTACGTTGCCCAGGCTGGTCTCAAACTCCTGGCCACCATGGCCTCCCAAAGTGCTGGGTTTACAGGCGTGAGCCACTGTGCCCGGCACGTACCCTCACCTCAATTGGTAGCTTCCCATTGCCCTTAGGCTAAAGACCAAACCTTCTAACATGGCCTAGAAGGCCTATGTGATCTAGCCCTTGAGCACCTCTCTAGCAATTAATCACTTTAATCTAGGAGACCAGTTCCACGATGATTTTTAGTGTCTGTATACCCACGTGTCTTGTACCATGTCTTTTCTTGCTCTCCATCTTCCAGTCTCTCTGGCTTCTTTCTCAGATCATTATACTCAACTGTTTTCATTTGCTGTGGGATCTCTGCATTGTGCCTAGGAGGGTCTTTCCTTCCACTCTGCCTTATTATTCAGATCTCACCTCAAGAGCTTCACCCCCTCCTGAGGCTTTCCTAACCCTCCCCCAGGGGGTAAGGTAAGGGAGTTACTTTTGAATTAACATCTCAAGCCTTCTTTATTGTTAGGTTTTGTACTTCAAGACCTACAGAGAGTCATTTCCCAGTCATTTTTCTGCTTGATTCTTTTTCTTAGAAATTGTTAGGTATTTCTTTATATCTGGTCTCTGCTGCAAGTTATTTCTTTTTTTCCTAAGTCACCCTGTTCAGAAGCTCTGGTAGACACCTTATTCTCTACAAGAATTGGGTAGGTGAGGAGAGGAAAGATAATATTGATAATAACAGCAACTGACATGTATGGCCCCATGTGTCAACTCTGTCCACAGGTAACCATCCTGCATGGAGGATAGATGGCGCCCCACCTTCATACCTAGGAGCTTCTGCATCCTAGCAAAATCCATCTGCTTGGACTCCCACTGGGGATACCTGTTTTAATTGGCCAGGCTGGGTTTCCTAGCCCATCACTATGATAAGGAGGAGAGGATTAGCCTACCTTTAGTTCAGGGGGACTATCCCTGGAGCTAGAGGTGGAGCAAATCTACCTCTGGCTGCTCTGCATTGGAGGATGAGCATGATCAATGTGAAAAACATAAGAACCATGTCAGTTACAACCATGCTCTTCTTGGGGCTCCCTTTAATCAAATCTAGCAGCCAGATTTGCTCAGGACACTGTACAGCTTTGGTACTGGTGCTTATCTCGGAGAGTAAGCAGATTAACACCTTTCACTTCTGGATCTTTTATTCTTGGCTACAGTGTATTTGCAGGGATTAAAAGCCTACACTCTGCTAATTCCTAGTGCTAATCTCTAATGAACACAGAATGCCGCAGAGTGAATAACATACTATTAAGTTGGTTGAACTGCATTTAGCTCCCATGTCTAGAAAGCCTTTCACAATAAGATGTCTGATCATTTAGATTTATCTACTTCTCAAAGAACCAATCACTGCTGGCATGCAGACACGAAGCTCTGCTTGCTTATAGCTACTCTAAAAACTTTCTTCCAAGGATGGCTCGATCTCACTCCACCAACTCTATGATTATAAAAGTGAGGATTTTAGGTTATCAATTTCAGTGAAAGGGGAGAAGGGGAAGTATTCTTCTAACTTTAAAGTGCATCACATTCACCTGGAGGGCTTGTTAAAACACAAATTTTGGGGCTCTACCCCCATAATTTCTGATTTATTAAGTTAGGGGTGGGGCCTAGGAGTTTACATTTCTGACAGGTCTGTAGATGCTGCTGCCACGGGGACAAGACTTTGAGAACCACTGAGCTCTAATGATCTTGTCTGACAGTTTGGGGGTGGGAATAGGATTTGGCCACAGCTTATCATGCTCCCTTTGAAAATCTGGCTCCAAATTCATAAACATCATTATCAGTTCACTCCAGGAGAGCAATTCCATTAACATCGTTCGTGTCTAGATACCCCAGTGCTCTCTTAATCATGCTTATATTAAAACCTAAAAATCCTTCTTCCTTCTTTGTGCAGTAGGCAACTCTTCTCTGCCCTTCTTTTTTAGTGTCTGGTTAACCACAGCTGGACTGAAGGGCTCCCTTTGGGAACTGATCAGGCTCCCAGGGATCCTAATAGCCATCCTGGCGGCATCTGATGGGCAGTGTGGTCTGCGGGTGGCAGGCACTTTGCTAATGGCTCTTCTGGCATTATGGCATTTAGGCCTCCCACCACCCTGTGCGATATCACTCCTACCTCCCAGAGAGGAAACACAGGCTGGGAAGAGGTTAAGTGACTTTTCCCTCTTAGCTAAAGCAAGAACTCAGCCCAGGCGAGTCTGACCCCAAGTCCAAGCTCTCCCCAGCCCAGTCATTCTGTCTCTCCAGTGAAATCGCAAGAGGAAAGTAAACCACAGTGACCTCTTCCCCGAGGATCTGAAAAGTCCCCCCTTCCTGTCAGACTCCAGCTCTGTGCTCCCAGCTTCCCCCCTAATCTAAAGAAAACAGTGAAAGGGCTGTGATTCCTGAATGCCTATTAATCAGAGAGAAGCCAAAAATCCCTACCACAGCATGTTACCGTTCATAGCGGTGTCGTTGGAGGGAAGTTACACCATCCATTATTTTGATGGGCGCTGGAGGGAGGGTACGGATGAGATCAGCCCCAAATGGATCCAGAAGTTATTGGCAAGTACAGTTGCGGGAGGGTGTGTTTTGTACCTTTTTCAACCTTTCACTGAGGATAAATAGCATATGACAGTAAGCCGTTATCTGTTTCAAAATGCAACCAAAAATAAAAAGTCTTACAAAGGGAGAAATGAAGAAAATCAGGACTAGAGAAAGAAGATAAAGGGCAAGTGCTGGAGTTTCCTCCTTATCAGAGACATCCATTATTGCGCCATATTTCTGGTCCACCAAATGACTGCTCCTCAAATGATTTCCAACCTTCTGACCCCAGGTTTGTTCCTAGGCAGTGAAAAAACAACCCTTGGTTTGTCTCTATGCATGCATAAAAGGTAATCTTTTGTTTTTATTTGCAGATAACAGTAGAAATCCTGCATGAATGTTAGCTAAAACTGAAGCTCGGCTGGAAGAGTGTTTATAAATAGTTGGGATGGGAAGACAAGAGCGTGGTAGTTTTTTCTCTACGTTTTCTCCTAGAGAAGGTTATGTGTTTAGATTTGCTCTGCAACCTGCCAGGCAGTTTTGTGTGGGTTTGGACTTGACTCCGTGTCTTCTGTATTTATTTTTTTAGCATCACTGGCTCCAATAAGTCTTCCTGTTCAACATGGGTTTCCAGTAAATGGCAAAGCCCTCTTAAATCTGTCTTGAACGGACAGGCCCAAAAACCTTTAGAGTAACCATGGGTGGGCATTCATCGGAGGGCTCACTGTCATGTTTATGTGCTCACATCAGAGGTAGGAGGTTGCCCCTCAGCTCGGGGAACGAATACAGATGCTATGATGATAGACAGATGAGAGCTAGTGCAAGCCAACTGGTAGGGCTTGGAGGAGGCTGGCTGGAACCGTAACCCAGCGAAGGCCGAGTTAGCACTGTCATCATCACCGTTGCCTCCCAAATTATGCTGTAATGGGTCCAATTTACCTTCAAGTCTGTAACTAAGACACAGATCACTTATCTTCTGTTCAGCAGTCATCAGACATGTCCAAGGCAGATTTCAGCCCTTCCAGCTCTAAATCCAATCTTGATGTTTTCCAGCGGTTACTCTGCTCTTATTTATGTGTCTGCTTAAGATTGACCATTAAACCTTGACTCATAGACTGTAAAGCCACAATTGGTGTTTATATGCATTCAGGTTGCTTGTAGCTTTTAGGTTCATGGATGGAGCTTTAAAAATATATTTTTCAGTGGTTCTACTTTGCTTAGATATATGGTAAAAATAAAATCAAAGGAAATTTCCCAAAATATCACTTCTAAGGCAGGTGGGGTTTCCTCCCTTGACTTTGGCTCTTGGACTTGGCTTTTCTTAGACACATTGTGCCCGGAATAATTACAAGTATGAGGGAAGGATGGAAGTAAAGTACCTGATACGTAGTGCACCATCAGTGTAGTTTAGTTCCTTCCCACTTTTATAGTTTTCATTTTTCTGATCTCAGAAGGTTTAGAATTCTTCTAAATTTGTACATTGAGTTTAGAGTGAGAAGGAGAGTTAATATATGCCCAGTTCCCATGCTTAATGGGTTGACTTTCTTTCAGTTGCCAATTAAAATATCTGACTGCGAGGTTCTACCAGATTGGGAGCTTCTTGAGGTCAAGTGCTGTTCTAGGCCCATTTCTGTGTCCTCATCACGTAGCACAGTGCTTGGCTCATAGACAGTGTGCACTAAGTGATTGTTGAGTTCAGTTGTCTCACTTCACTCAGCAGTTCTGCACAGCTCTAAGTACCTTTGTAAATGCAGCATGATAGGATATGATACAATATAGTGAAATCACTGAGTGTTAGAAAGAATAACATTGGAATGATAAGGAACTAGGTACAGAGACCTTGGCTTGTCCAAGGTCACAGAGTCAGAATAATTGAGATGAGTTTGAGGTCATGTTATACCAACATGAGGCTCTGCTCACTACAAACTTCATTTATAGCCACAAATATTTCTAATATATTATTACCCTTCAAATTCATATGTTATCTAGAATTTATATGTTGAAGTCCTAACGCCCAGTACCTCAGAATGTGACCTTATTTGGAGATAGGTCTTTACTCAGAGGTAATGAAGTTCAAATGAGGTCCTTAGCAGAGGCTCTAATCCAATATGACTGGTGTCCTTGTGGAAAAGGAAATTTGGGCCAGGCATGGTGGCTCATGCCTGTAATCCTAGCACTTTGGGAGGCCAAGGCGGGAGGATTGTTGAGGCCAGTAGTTAAAGACCAGCCTGAGCCAGAGCGAGACCCTGTCCCTACAAAAAGAGAAAAAAGAAAAAAGAAGGGAAATTTGGACAGAGAGACATGCATAAAGGGACAAGACAACATGAAGAGACAGAGGGAGAAGGTGGCCATCCACGAGCCAAGAGAAAAGGCCTGGGAATGCAGCCATCGGAAGGAATCAACCACACTGAAACTTTGATTTCAGACTTGCAGCCTCCAAAACTGTGAGAGACTCAGCTTTTGTTGTTTAAGTCACCCAGTCTGTGGTACTTTGTTATGGCAGCCCTAGCAAATGAAAGCAGCTTTTGGTGTTAGTTTCCTAAGGATACTGTAAAAAAAAAAATAATACTACAGATTGGGTGGCTTAAACAACAGAATTCATTGTCTCCCAGTTCTGGAGGCTAGAGGTCTGAGATCAAGGAGGCAGCAGGGTTGGTTCCTTCTGAGGCCTGTGAGGGAAGGGTCTGTTCCAGGCCTCCCTCCCTGACGTGCAGAGGGCCGTCTTCATGTTCACATACGGCTTCTCCCTGCTGTCTTCACGTCGTATTCCCTCCATATGTTCTGACATAAGGAAAACTACTTTGTGTGTTTAGGCAAATCCAAGGCACTATCAGGACTCCCCAGGCTTTGCTTCATTTACTATGAAGATAACGTTTGTAGCATCCTTGTTATTCCCTCTTGCCCTGTCTCAATCTCCTCCTTTCTCTCCTTACTCACTTCTGAGCTGCCCCAGCCCTTCTCTTTTACCTTGTTCCTTCTCCCCAAGTCCACCCTCCACCTATGTATCGGTTTTCTATTGCTATACAAGAAAATATTACAGATTTAGAGTCTTAAAATATTAATAACATTTGTTAGCTCACAGTCCTGGAGGTCAGACGTCTGGGTAGGCTTGGAGAGGTTCGCTACCAAGGGTCTCCCAACACTGAAACCAAGGTGCCAGCCTGACTGGGGTTTTGTCTGGAGGCTCTGGGAAGAACCCACTTCCAAGGTCATTCTCGTTGTTGGCAGAATTCAGTTCCTTGCAGCAGTGGGATGGACGTCACCTTTTTCTTGCTGGTTGTCTGCTAGTGATTCACTCTCAGCTCCGGGAGGCTACTCCCAGGTCCTTTCCACATGACCTCCTCCAACTTCAGAGTGAGCAATGGGATCTCTCTCTCCTGCATTGAATTCTTCTCACACTTTGAACCTCTCTAACTTCCTTTTCTGCCACCAGCTGGAGAAAGCTCTCTGCTTTTAAATAACTCACAAGATTGAGGTAGGTCCACCCAGTCTCCCTATTTCAAGATCAACTGATTAGTAACTTTAATTACATCTGCAAAATCACTTTTACCATGTAATCACTGAGCAAAGATCATGGGGGCCATCTTAGAATTTTCTCTGTCACACCCTGCCATTCAATCTAAGGTCAAACAGTGAGTAAGAGACCAACAGAAGCTAGCAGTTCATCCCTTTGTAGGTGATGGGAAAATTCAAAAGCAAGTTGGAATCTTAAATGTAGAAACAAAGTTAGAAGAAAGAAGTTCATGTGAGGAAAGACCATGTTCTTTGATCCAAGTTATTTATCAATTATAATTGGAAGAGCAGCTATCTTTTATTAAGTGCCTACTATGGGTCAGTCACTTTTGAAGATGACAGTGCACTGCTGGCATTATTTTGAGTTTTAACAACAATTCTCCAAAATAAGTTGCACCAAAGAGGAAACTGAGACCCCAAGAAATTGAATGACTTGTGCATATGGTAGTGACAGAACCAAAATTCATACCTGTGTCTGGAGAGCACAGGGCCTGTGTTCTTTTCAGAGCCACCAGCTTCCTTCTTGGCAGGAAAGCCCACAGTGGATGATCTGTTTATAGAATGGCATCGTTCATGCAACCTGTGCAATAAGATGACTCAGAGAGCATTTTCTGACAAAATTAAGGTGATTCCATAGAGGCTACTATGAAGTAGGCCCCCTAGAATCTGGAATTTGGAAAAATTATATTGTTTTCTGAAAGCATGAGATGTTTTCTGAAAGCTGAAATGAGGAAGGCTGGTGGCAAACACAAAGTCAAAGAGGAGAATGGTCTAAAAGGAGATGCAGAGTGCTACTCTTGGACCACACTTCCCTTGCATTGCCCTGGGGGAAGGAATGATCCACTTTTTAGATAGAAAAGATTTTGGACTATAGAAGCATAATTACACAGGCTATACTTGGATTTGAGAGCAACACTTTATAATGTCCAATCCCCCTTGCTTAAGCTCTGATTTATCATTTAGTATCTATTTTTAATAAGGTAATACTTTGTCTAGAAAAATAAACTTAGTTCTGGTATGAGATGCTTTCTCTATTCTTTTATTTCATATTAAATTGTGAAGCAATTCATTAAACATTTAGTGAGAGCCAATTATGTTGTAGACATTGTGTTAGACATTGAAGATGGGACGTTATTTCTGTCCTTCAAGAGCTTCCAGCTGGTCAAGTGATTGCTGTTCGTGTTCTTTCACCAGGTGATGTGCAAAGCAAGAAGATAAGATGGGGGTGACTCCTGGTGGCATTCATAAATATGGGTGGAGCCTTGGATGTTGGGCAGGCCAAGTCAATCTTGGAGAAATATTTCCAAGGTCTAATGCAGTGCTGTCCAGTAGCATTTTCTATGGTGAAAGAAATGTTCTAGATCTGCACAGTCCAGTATGGTAGACAGTGGCCACAGACGGCTATTGGGCACTTGAAATGTGAGCAGTATGACTGAGGAACTGAATTTTAAATTTTATTTAATTTTTATTGCTTTCAATGTAAATAGCTGCATGTAGCTAGTGACTCCTACGTTGCACAGCACAGAAAATGTACACATATGTGAAACTCTTCATTCTATGGGTTATTTTGAAACCCATTGACTCTCCCCTCTCCTCTTTGACCTCTTGATGTATTTAATCTAATATCTGAGTTATTTCCTCATGTATCTTAATCTTCTCAGATTAGTTTCTGGTATCAATGTAAACACACGCAAACCAAATAATTTTTAGAGGTGGAATCACAGAGCAAACAATATATTTTTAAACAAGCTGAAAAAGGTTATCTGCCTAAGCAGCATACCAAGGAGTGGAAAATAATTAGTTGGATCACGTTATTTTAATCCCATGTCTGGGTGTTCTAAGCAAACTCATCTCCTGCCATTTGAAGAAAATTGCCAACATTTGCCCTCCTGTCCTTTGAGGAAACATGCCAAATATGTCTTCGTTTCATCCTGTTTAGACAGTTGTTTTAATGCCCTTTTCTGATGTTATCCCTGAACACACAATTAACAGATTTCTGCTAAGATCCCAGCTGCCATGAGGATTGTCTGTCTGTCACTCATACGATCCTTCAACCCTGGCTCACTTATATCGCTTGGCAATCAGATTCTATAATAACTTTAAGCTGTTCTGTCCGAACAATGAAGCTCTATGGGATTTCAGTCCAACCGTTTTTTTCTTTTCCGAGCAAGTTTACCTCTTCTGTTCTTAGCCTCCGCCGAGCCTGCCATGCTGCTCTTAATAGGCTATGAAAGTTTTACGGGTTTTTGACCATTTTGCCTCTCTCAGGGCATTTTGATGCCAAAGATATCAGAAGTACATTCCCATTTCCCTCAGCCAACGGCTTGTCTTTCCTGGGAGCTTTATTAAATGGGTGTACATCATTGAGAAGGAGCTCTGAGATTTTCTGGCACGATAAGACGCACTATATATTAAGGCTGTTGTTTCAGATTCCAGCATCATCCTCTCAAATTTAGCAGCCCAATAAGAATGTGTCCTTTGGGCATGGTACTACAATAAGTCCAGCACATGGGCCCTTCTTTCTCAGGGTCAAAGGAACAATAGTTGAGCACAGTGAGGATTTTTGAAAGACCTGTGGGCTTTCCAATGCCATTTGAAAGTAACTTGCTGTTAAAAAAAATCATGTAACATGTAATTTTAGGAAATATGAAATACAGGAATGTGAAATGAAGATAATAATGCATATATCCTATGACCTAGCAATTTCATTTTCAGGCACCCATCATTGTGAAATATTTACACATGTGCCAAAAGGAGGTATATTAAAAGAAGATAATGAGAGCATTTGAGATTTGCAAAAGAATTAAAACCATCTAAATGTTCATTCACAGAAAGGTTGGTTAAATGAATTATAGGACATCCCTACAATGGAATAATTTGCTGTCATTTGAAGATGGCACAGATTTATTTATAGGTGCTGATATAGAATGGTATTTAAGATGAATTAAGAAAAAGAAGCAGGCTGCAGAACAGGGTATTAGTTTGCTTCTATTTGTGTGCTGAAGAGGCTTATTTATACCAAGAAAGCCCCAGACACCCACATATGTGCTTTTGTATGCACAGAAAAATTTGGAAGAATACCCAAGAAACTGCAAAAAGTGGTTATTTGAAGGAGCTAGAGTTGTTTTATTTGTTTTCCATTTGTATTGTGATTTTTTTGAAACCAGGAGCATGTTTTAATTTTTCCAGTAAAAATTACTTAATAAAAAAGACAATAACTCTACTACTCAGAACATTTTAAAAAACATTTTGGAGTATATCCTTCTAGACTTCCCTTTTATCCATGTATGGCATATATTAGATAATGTTGAAAATCAGTCATTTTGTGATTTTTTCCCCCAAATATAAATTTCTCATGTCAATGAATATGCTATCATTTCACTTTTTTTTTGTTTTGATGAACATTATTGGTCATAAAATGCACAGATAGTAAAATTCACCCAACTCAAGTGTAGACAATAAAATGCACCCATTTTCAGTGCATAATGTTTTGACAAATATAGATAAATTTGTACAGTATCATTTTTAATGGGTGTATAGAACTGTTTCTTACCAAATAGTAATTTCTGTTTTCCTAGTCCTAGAGACTAGTTTAGAGAGAGGTCCATGAACCAGGTCAGCCCAGA
Source organism: Lemur catta (assembly GCF_020740605.2). Lineage (NCBI taxonomy): Eukaryota > Metazoa > Chordata > Mammalia > Primates > Lemuridae > Lemur > Lemur catta. The sequence goes on along the minus strand of NC_059145.1, from coordinate 26,561,828 downwards.
CTTAGCCATTCCTGGAATTTCTGGTGGAAATACCATACTTGATTGCCCATTCCACACAAATGGATGTTTAGGATGTTTCAAATGTTGAACTGTTATAAATAATGCAGAGATAAGTGAACATTTTTGCAGCCAAGTCATTGCACACATTTCTGAAAGAACTGTGGGCTCTCCAATGTCATTTTAAAGTAACTTCCTTTAAAAAAATCATATAACATGTAAGCACAGTATCTTCTTAGTCTGAGTGCCTAGAAGTAGAATTTCTGGGTAGAAGTATATAATTAATCTATTGCTAAATTTCTCAAGAAGGAATATGCCAGTGTGTTCACCTCCACCCTCAAACCCTCTCTCTTTGCTTGCCTCTGCCTATTATTTTTTTGCCACCTTGGTAAGTGTAACCAGATATATATTTGAGCAAAGCTTACTACTTGACCAAGTAGAAGTAGGAGGTTGGGATGCATTTGAAGAAACTGTGATGTCACAGAAGGAAGGCACAGTTAACAAAGCAGGGTTATGTGGCTTCTACCGTGGGGGCCCCAACATTGCTGTTCACTTTTGCTCTGCCTGGAGCTCGCTTCCCCCATTTGCAGGATGGGTTCCTTCTCCTTCCTTGGGAGGTGGCTGCTCAGCTGTCATCTTCCCAGTGAGGCTGTTCTGCCTAGCCTAGCTACATCTGTATCCCTCGCACCGCTTTGTTGCTTTATTTTTCTTCCATAACATATCCCTTCTGACTTACTGAACGTTGTTCTGTTTTGTTTCTTCCATCTCCCGGTGCTAAAATAAAAGTTTCATATGAGCATGAATTAATGTTTTGTTAACTGTTACGTGTGTACCAAGCACAGAGTAGGTCTCCAAATAATTTGTTGACCGAATGCAAAAATCACACTTGACAGTTTATAAAGCACTTTTATACATAACCTATCACTTCATCATCACACCATTCCTGTTCCATCCCTCGTCTTCCAAATAAGTAAACTGAGTCCTCAAAGGATCAAGAGATTCGTCCAAGGTCAAGCATACCTTCATACATTCTTGGACTCCAAATCTGTCTTTCTTTCCACCTCATTTGGCACCTCTCTAAGTTCACAGTTATAGGCTTTATCCATTTTCCTGAAGGAGATTGTCACATTCTCCTTGCAGTGGAGAAATGGTGTATGGGTTATGGCAGTCGGGCCAGGGACTTGGTAGAGTACGGGGATGACAGTATGGAGACCTGAACTCCATTGCTGGCTTGGCCACAGAAGCACATGAGCAGCCTCAGTAAACATTCTCTATGGGGGCTCAGTTTCCTCCTCTGTCAAATGAGGAGACTAGACCAGACAGTTTGAGATCTCCTCCAGCTTTTGTATTCAATGACCCTAAAGGGAAATATCCACAATTAATAAACAGATGCTGTGCACCAGTCTACCAGTCCACCAGTGCACCATCCCTACCACATTTAAACTCATGGGCCCAAATTATCACCAGTCTCCCTTTAGCTCTAAAAATGTCCCCTACAAGAAAGTGAATCATCACCTATGTGTTTGCTTATCACAGGAGAAGGTGTCAAGATGAAATACTAGCGAGATGGATGGCAGAAAATTCCATTCTCAGAATGGGGAATCCTAAGCTTTTGTAAGTTACAACATTATGTCTTAAGTACTTTGTCTGAATGTATGAACATTCCTTCTATTAGTCAAGATTCTCTTAGTCACAAGTGCCGGTAATCTAATTCAAACTAACTTAAGAAAAAGTGCTGGTTTATTGGTTCACAGTCCTGAAAATTTCAGGGTGGATATTAAGCTTCAGGTACGGCTGGATCAGGGTCTCAAATAATGTCATTAGAACTCTGACTCTCTCTGTCTCTCAGCCCCGCATCCCTCTCTTTTGACAAAGTGGCTGCCACTTGTTCCTCACTTACATATTATCCTCTCATTTCACCTAAGTCTTCTCGCTATTTCCACCAGAAGTACCAGGAATGGTTCTGATTAGCCTGACCTGGGTCACAGGCCATCCCTCTGCGATGGCCTCTCTGGTCAGGGAGATGGAATAGACAGACGGCCAAGGCCTGAATCATGCACCGCCCCCTGGACGGTAGTGCCAGGCCTGGTCTTATACAGACCATATGAACTGAGAGAGAGAAAGGGTGATTTCCTGCATGAAAACAAAGGTGCCTGGACTAGGGGAAACAGGATTTGAGCTTGGCTGGAAAAACACAAGTTCATTGTCATTTTGCCAGTCTCTGCTCCTTCCCTCTGCCTCTCCAAACAGAGCAGGATATGGATTTTGCGGTGGTGGCAGTGGTGCTTGCTGCAGAATTAGGGCATTTTAAAATTTATTTGGTTGTGAACCAAATTTATTGGGGGATGGAAGGGAATTCCCTCACTCCCCATAAGGTCCCTGGACATACCCCGGCCTGTCCAAACACCACAGCTAGTTATCACTGCCTTGGAGAAATAGCCAGAAATGCTTGCCCAGGAGCTGCCTGAGCTCGCTGGAAATGCGGTGGGAAGCCGTGGACGCAAGTGTGTCTTGGCACGACATTGGAGGGGTCACAATGCTGACGGCCCCAGTGCACAGGACCAAGGAATGATGCTCCCCAGATCCTGCCAGCACTCTGGGAACTGAAAGGCCTACCAGTTATAATCTGGAATCTTTAGAAGAGCCAGTAATTCAGGGCCTGGAGATTTGAAAGGAAGAAATTTCCTGTGTCCTTGTTTCCCCTTCAAAGAACACAAAAAGACAAAACTTCTTGTAAATAATCCATTTCCCCTCCCCACACCAAAACCCAAAGACAATTTTAGTGTTGTAGAAAACATTTTATGTCTTATGGAGAAAGGTCTGATTGTGGAGGAGGGAAGTAGGCACAGAAGATGGACTGATTGGCTTGTTGAACCTTCCCCATTTCTTTATCCATGCACACATGCACTGAATGCCATCGGACATCATGCATGCCTTGGGCTGTCCGGGAGTGCAGAGGTGGAAGACTTACCCAGTCCTTGCCACCAAGAAGCTCATGGTCTCTGATGAGGGTCTCTATAGACTACAGCTTAAGAATCTATGAAAATATAGATTAAGGGTTGGCAAACTACAGCCCTTGGGCCAAATCCAGCCCACCATCTGTTTTTGTCAATAAGGTTTTTTTTTTTTTAATTTAACAGAGTTTAATTGGGCAAAGAATGATTCACGAATCAGGCAAACCTCCAAACCTGAATAGTTTCAGAGAGACTCCCTGTTTTTGTTAATAAAGTTTTAAGGAAACACAGATATACTCATTTGCATAGGTTTTCATATTTCAATGGCAGAATTGAGTAGTTGTGAGGTAAAGCCTAAAATATTTATCATTTGGATCTTTAGAGGATGTTTTCCAATTCCTGATATCGACCACAGTACCTATTCCAGAATACAGACGTGGTGGGACAGGGGAGGTGGCCCTGAGGGGGCTGTACCAGAGCTGAGGCATGAGGGATGCACCCGAATTAATCAGACAAGGCTGAGAAGTCAGGGTAGGCCAAGGCAGAGGGGTTTCCTTGTGCCAAGGCAGGGAGGTCAAAGAGGACACAGTGAGTCCTTGGCCAGACTGAGATGTGGGCTGTGGCCACATTATGATTATTCAGAAGTCAAGAAGACCCCTGAAAGCTTTAAGCAGAGGCAAAGCCGATCAGGGTTGCTCTTTTGGAAGCTCACTCTGCAGTGGAGTGGAGGATGGGTTGACATGGGATGGCTTCCTTTCCCTTCCATTCTCGCCTCCTCCACTTCTCAAAGTATTTAGCCTCTTGGATGCATGCCAGTGTAAGTGTCCAAAGCTGTCTACAGTTGCACTGGTGGCCTGGGGATCCCACATGACCTTGTGGCCCCTCCACTCTGCCATGGCTGGTCCTTCCCGGCTCAGGGCTGCCTGCAGCTACATACAACGTAGAACAGGGCGGGTGGGGCTGATTTCTCCACTTGACACTTGCAGCCCCCTCAGCCTCCAGACAGAAATTTGAGTGGCACTACTCAGATAAACAGTTTAATTAAATAATATTAATATTAAAATAACAGAACTGGGCCCAGCATAAGGACACTCATTGCCCTTTTCTCAAAGTGACTTTCCTTTCTATGCATTATGATGTAGCAGAGGCATTGAGGATGCAGAGAAATACAAGGGATTGATTTTGCCTGGCAAGGGGGTCAGACTGTAAGAAGCAATTTTAATAGTCATGCTATGAAAGGGACATGGAAAGGACAGTGACAGATCAGACCTAGGCTAGGAGAAGTTATAGGGGAGGCAGAAGGGAAATGTATTTTGTATTTATTTTTGAATGTGAGCTACAGCATACTTTACCAAATAGCTAATAGCTAGCTAACCCCTATTTTCAAGTTGGAATTACAAAATTCCTTAATGTGTTTGAAGCTTTATTTCCTCTTATTTATTTTAAGGAACAAAACATTCTTGCTAGAGGCATATTTTTGGTTCCTTCACTTATAAAGTTACTAAATTCAAAACTTGCTAAAAGATTTCCAAACTTAAATTCATGAAAAATACTTCTTTGAGACTTCTAACATTCTCATCTCCCCAGACAAGAGACCTCAAACGCTGGAGTGTCTAATCACAGGCAGGCTTTTGCAGCAAAGCCTGGTGCAGGCAGGTATGTAGCACCTTCCTGTGTCTCCGTCACTCCCCCTTGGTTACACGCCAGGCCATCTATCCAGCTATCTGGCGCTGATTATCCTTGTCAAGTGCTCAGTGATAACTGAGGTATCAGCCACTATGGATGTGAGGCCCGTCCTGAAGATAGAAGATGGTCCAAGTTCCAGACGTGGGCATTCAGAGTGGATGCAAGAAACAAAGATTTCCCCCCAGTTGTGTTTCATAGATGGCTGCATGCCTGGCTGACGCTTGAGGCCAAATCTTGTTTTCCATTCAATTTGTTTTCACAGCACTATGGGGAGTACCACTGTCCTACCAGAAGCTGGGAGAAGGAAGGGATCTATAGACAGTTCTCAGTTATGCTCTCAGAAGTCACAAGCAGGGACAGGAATAACCACACAGAGCAGGTCAGCAAAAGCCCTTCAGAGACGACTCTGTAATACATTCCTCTGCACCTTTTGCCTTCCCATTTAGACTTCACTTAATAAACTTGCATTTCCTGTGCTATTTTATTCATGAAGCAGCTGGAAGTGTAGAAAGGCAATTCAAGTAGGAGCAAAACCATCCAGAGAAAACGTAGCGTATGTGAGCCAACTTTGGCACTTGGTTGAAGCTCATACTCTATCTTCGCCTTTCATTCTATTTCTTCTGTGATCTGAATGTGTTCCCCTAAAATTCATGTGCTGAAACCTAACCCCCAAGATGATGGTATTAAGAGGTGGGGTCTTTGGAAGTCATGAGGGCTGCTCCCTCGTAGATGGGATGAGCCCTCATAAAGAGGCTTGAGGGAGCGCTTTTGCTCTTGCATCATGGGAGGCACGTGGAAGGTGGCCCTCTGTGAGGAAGCAGGTTTTCACCAGACACCGAATCTGCTAGAGCTTTGATCTTGGGCTTCCCAGCCTGCAGAACTGTGAGAAATAAATTCGTGTTGTTTATCAATTACCCAGTTTATGGCATTTTTGTTACAGCAGCCCAAATGGACTAAGACAAACTTCCCTTTTCTGTTCCTCTTTTTCTGTACTACAGATGGCTCAAAGGTCTCTCTAAGGAGAAATGTAGCCAATACTTTGTTGTTTACTATGGAATAAAATAGAATCTTGAAATAATGACTGCATTGTTAAGCAGAACTTGGGGCCTGAAGTGAGATGTACAGAAGTGCACCTCTTGAATCCTCTATGTATGACCTGGGTGAACCGTGAGTAAGTGACTTTCCCTCTCTTAGCCTTACTTTTGTCACCTGCCACACCATGAGGGGAGCGGTTCTGACTTCATAGTGTTGTCGAGATGATTCAATCAGATAACACACAGTAAAGGTGCAGCCCTATGCCTGGGTATTAGAATTCTATTCCAAGAACCAAATATCTTACACACAACAATCTTTGATGCACCAGGGTGGGTGTGTGGGCACTGTTTCCTGCCAGTGGTGTCACCAAGTTGCTCCATCCATATCTTCATCAAATGTTTGTGGACCACTTTTCAGGTCCAAGCAATGGTGAGTGACAGTAGATAGGAGGCAAACATGAATAGTTTATAGGGTGGGAATGGAAAGGAAAGGAAGGCAAGAGAAATAGACTGTGGACTGAATTTTATGCCAATAAATATTTATTAAGCTCATGCCATACTCCAGGCACAATGACTGTGTGTACCGAATTATGGAGGATACAAATATAATCCCTGCCCATGAAGACAGAACTCCTATCATTGGGGTTCGGGAAAGATAGGAGAATGTAGAAAGGATATTAGGGTATAGAAAGAAATGCCAGAACCAAACTCAGAAGGAGAAGATAAAGCAGCAGGCATATAAATTACATATAGTTAGACATCCAGTCCTTTGCTTTTAAAATCATGTTGCAGGTATATGTACATGTTCTCTCTCATCTATGCTTGGTGAAACACTACCCAGTAGCTACCTCCAATGCCACATGCTCTAAGAAATTTTTCAATATCATCAAAGGCAGACAGGAAGAATCTGAATCTCTCAATCTCTCTCTCTTCCCTCCCCCAATCTCTCTCTCTCCCTCTCTTCATCCCACTCTCCCTCTCTCTCCCCGAAGTGTTAATATGTTGTCTGTATAGGATTCCTATGGCACTTATTATAAACTGCTTTGATTATTTAGATTGCTGTCTATATTAATCAAACTTCACTTTGCAGTTTGTCCGTGTGGACACAGTGCTTCTTGAGTGATAGCAGCCGCAAGGTCAAACCAAAGCATCTCCTACGGGATTCGCCTACCAAGCCAAACAACCATGTGCTTACAAACACAGCTGTATATAAATTAGGAAATCAAGAACTATTTACCTTTTCTTCCCAACACATTACTGCTACATGATCTTGTCGGAGACCAAACAGGGGAACTTCCACGAGACACCGGGAGGTGCAGCTGTGTTTCCAAATGCCCCACAGGGTTTGAATAATTCAGAGTTTACATTAAATACCTCTCAGTATTAACAAGGTACAGAATAAACTGTTTGCTGATGACGCCTGAGCCTTCAGATAGGATGAACTCTTCTCGGTAGCTTACATTTCACATCGGCAAAGCCGGCAGTGACGGCCAACACCCTTGGGGGCCTGCAGTCCGTTTATCTTTTTAAGAAACCAGGTACAACCAGGCGTCTGAAGCTGTTCAAATATAGTCCAGATACAGGCCAAGTGTGTGGCTTCCACCAGAGAGACTAGAATCTCAGCCCTCGATATGCAAACACTAAGGATGTTTGTTTTCATCTTCTTTACCGGGAAGATAAATGTAGTTTACTCTTTCAAAAGGATCATTTGGGGCCATTTATTTCCCTTGACTTCAAATAGAAGCTACAGAGAGGGACTGATAATGTTTAAAAACTGGGTCCATTTTGTTAGTAAGCAGGCGTAAGGCCATGTGCTAACGTTGGAAAGCCTTGATGGGAATTCCCAGAGTCTAGCCTAGGAGCCAGGCCGGGTCACCAGAGGCTGCACACATTTGTTGAAGAAAGAGCATCTTCGTGGATTTATTTCTGTGTCCAGAAAAGGACATTTCGCTGTGATCATCCTTGAACTTTACCCTGCAGACTTGGGTGGACTATTAACTAATTTAGAGACAGCTAACAAACCACTTCGGCAGTGTAACTTTCATTTCTCCTGGGTCTTTCTTTTTATTTTTTCCTTTTGATTTAGCAAGATAAAGGCAAAAGCTTCTAGAATTTATGCCTTGTCTCTTCAGCTACCCTGGTGGTGTTTACATATAACTGAAAATTGCTGTAAATCCATCTTAATCTTTTTGCTGGTGAATTGCTAGAAAATGCTGGAATACTTTATTTTGGCCATGTCCCAGCTCCATTTAAAATGCCAGGCACAGCAGGGCTGAATTCGTTCATGTTCGTTTGAGGATAGACAAGCAGAGGAAGTTGTGTAAGGGGATTGGAAATGGTAGAGCATGGACGAGGGCTACAATAAATCTTGAACAAAAGGTAGTTTATTTGTGCTACCAAATACACCTTTCAGGAAAAGGCCATTTCTAACCTGCAGTAAGTCACAACTGAGGAGAGATTGCAAAAATAGGGAATTGCTTTGAATTTCAAATTCAGTGAACTTGGAGCATGTCATCTTATTGTTAAATTCAGCAAGGAAAAGGAAACTCACTTATCCAAAGTTAAGATAATTGAAGGGGAAAAACAGGATGAAGATATTAAAAAATGTATTTAAAAGAGAGAATTCAAAATGAACAGAGAAACCATAAGTAAAATTCATGTGTGTGTATATGTATATATGTGTGTGTATATATGAATTTCTAAGACCTAGATTCAAATCTTCGATCTGCTACCTACTAGCTGTGCAGCTTTGAATAAGTTATTTAATCTCTCAGCTTTGATACCTATAAGGATGCCAACCCCACTGGGTGGCTGTGAGGTTGCAATTAAATACTGTGCATACTATACCTGGTATATACTGTGTGCCCATCAACAATCAATCCTTTTAAAAATTGCATTCAGCATTTTAATATCATGGATGGCAAACAGGTTTTATTTCTAGTGTCAACTTTGAATAATTAATTAGTTGTGCCTCCCTAGAGTACTGTGTTGAGAATGGCTCTGAGACTGTAACTGAGTTGACAGAACAGAGGACGGTGATCGATTATTGATGTCTGCTACTGGCACGGGATATGAAAGCATATTTGCCATCCTGAGTCTAGAGGAAAGGTCACGAGATATCAGCAAACCCAGTCTCTCTGCCTCCAATTAGCTGGACAACATGGACAACTTGGGAACATCTTTTACTCCTGCAGGCCTCATTTCTCTTACATAAAATAAATGAGCAAAAATTTTTGATCTCTAAGGGTCTCTTTGAAACTTAAAATTCTGATTCTAATCTGAAAATACTGCCACCAGTTCACAGGTTTGGAATGTTAATACATTTTTTAAAAAACCTATTTTTTTGGTAAGTATTAATACATTTATATATGTGAAATTGTTCTATGGCCCTATCTTGAGTGACGCCCACCATCACATAAAGTGAATGGGTATATAGGTGAGTAAATGAAGCGAGGTTTGAGGCCTCCTCCTCACTTGCTGTGAGCTCCTCTTTTAGTCAAAACCTATCTGGGCCTCAGTTTCATTACCTGCAAAATGGAAGAGAAATGATTTCTGTCCCCTCCTGACTCTCTGAGATGTGGGACAGATGAATGAAGTCACATTTCTACAGTGTTTTGAACTTGTCAGAAGACAGATCTTATGTGACTCTAAAGTATAAGTATTCATATAAAAATGTGGCCCAGAAATTGCTCCCTGGATATGAAGCACTTTAATATCTATTTGATGTGCTACAGCTTTATTACACCAGAATAATGCTTCCAGAAAGAGAAAGAGATGGGTAAAAAAGTCCAGACTTTACCATTTTCCTCTTAAGTTGAGCCTTGCTTTTTCCTTGGTGTAAATCACACCATCTCTGTGAAGGTTAAGGATATATTCACAGCTGAAAGAAGCCTGACATTGATGTGGTTCCATTTGGCAAAAATGGCCCCCACAGAAGCAGATATACATTTGCTACTTACATATACTCAAGACCAATTTGCTGTTGAAAATATGCAAAACTGAAACAACATGAAGTTGAAATATGTTGGCCCCATAAATAGTTATGACATTGATCCTAGTGCCAGATTCTATTCCAGTGGATGAAGTCAGAACTTGAAAAATGTCACATTAATATTCCCCAAAGACAACAGTCCTAAGAATAAATGCATCAACAAAGGAGGGAAAAAGTGCCCCCGGCCCTCACCTTAGAAATACAAGAAGGCAAGCCAAGATGGGCACATAGAATGATTTTGCTTCTTCCTGGTCACTTTGAATCAACAACTGTAGCTACATCTACCTAAAGCACGGAAATAAAAGAAAAATGATTTTGCCATCACTTACTCTACTTGACTTTCTTTCTTTGCCTCTTACTCGTGGATTCTAGACACCAATTATGAGAGTGACAGTGCTGACAACTGCCACACCATTTTGGAATGGAATTCTGTCTCATTTTCAACTGAGGCGTGTCAATGTGACAGATTCCAAATAACAAGGTGAGAAAAATCTGCATATGCAGATTTTTAAAGAAAATGTACAATAAACTGATCCAGTACTCTTGACAGGCCACGCTTGACCCCCTGTCCCCGGCCGGCAGCCCCACCTTTGAGGATATCAAAAGGGGCCAAATTACAGAGAGTAGGATTGTGTGGATGGGTTGGCAAAGAGGCTTTTGTGTGAGAGCTGATGCTTGCTGTGTGGTCCCTCATTTTGCTTTTTGGGAGAGAGGTGGGGATACTGTCACCTAACCCAGGGTCAGGAAACTACAGCCTGCAGGTCAACTCCAGCCCACCGCCTGCTTTTGTATTGTGAGCTCAGAATGATTTTTACATTTTTAAATGGTTGGAGCAGGGGTGGCGAGAATCAGAAAAATATTTTATGACATGTGAAAATTAACCTTAATTCAGATTTCAGTGTCCATAAAAACAATGTTATTGGACACAGCCACACCCATCTATTGACATATCACCTAGGACTGCTTTGATGTCATAAAGGCAGAGGTGAGTAGTTGTTACGGAGACTGTCTGGCCTGCAAAACCTCAAATACTTATCTTCTTGGTGTTTACAGCAGAAGTTTGCTGACCCCTGATCAAGCTTGGTGAAGAGGGGCTTCAAGGGGCCCTTGGAGAGCTTTGAAATGTACCCCTTGTGTTTGGGAGATGTAGATGACTGGTATCTACTCAGGCCTGAAAAAGTCTCACTAAAAGGACTGTGGCCCTGGAACCTCCTCCTTCCAGGGAATCAAAGGCCGGAGAAGGGTCGACCAGCTGCTCGGGTGCTAGTGCTGGCATGGGCTGCATTTTCCAGAATATGCTGGGGAAAGTGTGCATGAGTGTTTCCCAAGGATAAGATATTAGTCAGGTGAGAAGGAGCCGGTGTGAGTTCCTCTTGGCTGCCTGGAAAGAACCTAAGCAAGAGGAGGTTGGAGTAGCCTGCTAAAGGCGCAGCACTTGAGGAAGAGGTCACAAGGGATCGCGCGAAATGGCTGGTGCTTTGCTTTTCTGCCGGCCCAGAAGTTGCCCAGCCAAGTACAAACCTTTGTATCCTGCTATGAGATAGCAGTTAACAAAGAGAAGGTGATGGGCAGGTGGGAAGTGATGAGAGCCAGCCAAGCTGTATCCATTCTCCCCAGCTTTTCCAAGACTGTCTTCACTGATCCAAGTTTAAAGAGACGCTGAAAAACAGAAATACAGTTGTGTTTTATTACTGTCAGGAGCCATGCTTATCCACTTATACTGTTCATATCACTTACACTGTTTATTGAGTAGTTTGAATATGCCAGAGCTCTGTATCTGTATTCCCATTTAAGTATTATGACAACTCTCTGAGATTGGTATTAATACACACATTTTACAGGTGAAAAAACCAATGTTCAGATAGCTTGAATGACACACCCAGGGTCTCACGCTGGTGAGTGGCAGAGCCAGAACTTAGTCTGTTGGATGCCCAAATGCATGCTCTTTTTATTCTACTCTGGGGGCTCTCATCTTAAGAGTGATATTAATACTTTTGGTGCCATATTTGTGTCCAGAGCCAATTTTCCCCATGATGGTAGTGTTCATCTGGTAGTTTTATTGTTAAGGAACAAACATTTACAGCTTACCTTACGAGGTGGGGGTTTATAGCAAGGAAAAACATTTCCCTAAGTCACCTAGTAGTAGAATTTAAACTCTAGTGTGGGTGTTTCAAAATCTTAAGTTCTAAACCCCATGGGGTATTGCCTCACAGAAATACTAAGTGTGTGGCACTGGGGCAGTTTAGAGTCATCCAAATGATTTCACACATGTTACTTAATTGGATCCTTGCAACAGCCTGGGGAAGTAGGCAAGGAAATTATTGTCCTTATTTTTCAGATGAGTAAACACAGGCTCAAAAAAGTAGCACTCAGTGAATATTTGTTGAACAAATAAATGAATGACTATAACCATCCCTGATGTGTCTGTCTGTAGATATCCAGTCATTGGTCTACAATTATTCATTCTTTAACTAGATTACAAGCCATGGAGCCTCCATCTTTGTATCCTATAATTTCCTATCCTTGTATGGAATGGATGTTCTATAGTTGTTAGTATAGAGTCTCACTATTCAATAACAGAAGAGTCTCTCTCTCTCTCTTTTTTTTTTTTTTTGAGACAAAGTCTTGCTCTGTCACCCTGGGCAGAGTGCAGTGGCATCATCGTAGCTTACTGCAACCTCAAACTCCTGGGCTCAAATGATCCTCCTGCCTCAGCCTCCTGAGTAGCTGGGACTACAGGTACATGCCACTACGCCCAGCTAGTTTTTCTATTTTTAGTAGAGATGGGGTCTCACTCTTGCTCAGGCTGGTCTCAAACTCCTTAGCTCAAGCAATCTTCTTGCCTCAGCTTCCCAGAGTGCTAGGATTACAGGCGTGAGCCACCATACCTGGCCAACAGAAGAGTCTTATTTTAAGCAAATACTTTATATTACAAAACATCTCAATGGGACTCAGTGCAGCTGAGGTGTTTGTTTACTTCAGGGCCAGGCTTTTGGGTGAAAAATACCTGGATCTATATCTTGTGGCTTTTGCCTGCTGGGCTATGTTTCCATGAAGTTAGCAGACATGCTCTGCCATTTATTGGGCATCTGACATTGCATGAGTTATTGTCTTTTCCTGTTAAATGGGCCTAATGATATTACCACATTACTGTGAGCAGTAAATGATAATTTAAATGAAGTATCTAAACACCACACCTGGCCTACAGTAGGTATTGATAAACGGTTATCATTTTTACTTAAAGCCACTAGCTGAGCTTCACTATGAGCTCTTCAGATCATAAAATATAACTTCTAGTTCATAAGGAAGGCACTGGGCTCTGCTATTCAATTCAGACAAAAGGAGGCAAGCTTCAAGAGTGTGCAAATAAACTGTTCCCCGACCTCTTAGAACCATGTGGGGCCATCACTGAGAGCAACAGGTTGTCCACAAAGCACGCCAAATCAATGAAAGTCCTGGGGACACGAAGGAGCTATGTTTTGAGTTCCTTGTCCAACCCCTGGAATTGGTAGATTTATTTTTAAATTTCCAATCCTATCTTTTCTACTGGATCATTTTTTAAAATGTCAGGCATATTAAACTGAGAGGATAACTTTTCATTTACTCAAGTCCGAACACAGCCATTTTTGCTCTTCTTATTTGAAAGTGGTGATTATTTCTGAAGGATGAAAGGATTGGGTGGTTGGAAAATAAGATTGTGTAAAAAGACTTTTAAAAAGGCTTTATCTGGACACATTTCCTCCCAAGTAAATTGAGCTCACCAAATAAATTAGATCCCACTAAAGCATGATTTTCTTATTCATCAACTAATTAATCATGGATACAACGGCTGAGGCAAAGTGATTTTATCGCATAGATATAAACTGCTGTTTTGCAAGTGAAAAACACAATTTCTTTTAAAAGAATTGATGAACATCTCCCTTGGAAATGCCTCAGATATCTTTTCCCTGAACAAATAGGATTCTACTTTGATTCAAAATTTCTTTGTGTCATCATGTTCTTTCTAAATTTAAAATAACAATAAATTGATAATTTGCATTTTATTTTCTTTCCTGTTGCCTGTGATTCTGGAAAGACTATTAGAGCACATACTTACCATTTGCAATGATTTCTTTTTCTGATAGTATTCAGACTGGACAGTGTGCTTCTTGAGGGAGGATCTAATTCTTTTTATTTTTGTCCTATTCCCACCCTTTTACCTAGCACGTAAGAGGTGAGCCATAAAAGTCCTTTAAAATGGAATTGAGTGACTTAGGTATTTCCTGCTGAAAAAGGCCAATCTTGCCAATATTTGAGTAACAGCAAATTAGGTGAGTAGCAAAGAGAAGTGAGCAGTATCATTTCACGTGTGGTTAATCTGGGAAATACACTTCCCCCTAGTTGGAAGTATTTGACCTTCTCGGAGTAGGAAGCCCAATTAGAATCCTCCACACTGATGTTATTTGGTGACAGACCCCCTGTAATTCCTTTAATGTCAGATTCTGCTTGGAGTGTTTCATGCCATAAAACACATGGATAGGGGGCCTGTGGCAAATCGAACACACTCCAGACTCTTCTTCCTCGACTTGTCCCATCTTTGCAAATTTTTTTCATGGCCACACGTCTCTAGCATGAACCGAAGCATCCCCCAGTTACGAAACACTCACAGCCCACAGGCTGCGGGGCGGGCATTTGCTTCTAGTCCAAACAAGCAGAGATACAGCTTTTCTCCTCTGGGCATCAGTCTTCACAGTAATAGCAGCATGTTGCTCTCAGTGTAATCCTAATCTAAACAACCAATATTTAAAATGACATAAACCTTTTCCTCGGGAGCCTGAAAGTTTGCAGAAGGCCTCACATGGCCCCCACTGAATACTTTAGTTCTATACTCCCTTTTGTTTTGGGTCACACATGCTGTTCCTTTTCAAGAGCTGGCTTGGGAGATCATTTGGATTTGATCCTGCTGGCCTGATACTACACACTTGGCTGGCTTGGACTTCCTGGCTCTGCTGAGGATACTATACAGCAGGAACAGAGAATGAGTCCTGGTAAATCAGTCGCCCTGTTCTTGGGCTATTTACAAGGTTCATTGAGAATATATATATTTATATTATGTATTTGATATATATAGTAGCTCCCACTTACCCACGGGGATATGTTCCCAAACCACCCGGTGGATGCCTGAAACCACGGATAGTACCGAAGTCTGTATGTGCTATGTTTTTTCCTATATATGCGTACCCATGATAAAGTTTAATTTGTAAATTAAGCAAAGTAAGAGCATAATAATAAAATACAACTATAACAAAACGCTGTAATAAAAGTTATGTAAATGTGGTCTCTCTCTCAAAATACCTTCTTGTATTGTACTCACCTATTTTCAGACTGCAGTTGATTGTAGATAACTGAAACCAGGGAGAGTGAAACTGCAGATAAGAAAGGACTACAGTATTATATAATCTATATACAATTGATCCTTGACCAAGACAGGTTTGAACTGTGCCAGCCCACTTATATGTGAATTAAAAAAAATATATAGTCAGCCCTCTGTATCTACAGATTCTACATCCACAACCAAACATGGATCAAAAATACAGTATTAGAGGGAAACAAAATCCCACAGATATGGAGGGCTGACTTCATATACGTAGGTCCGACTTCAAGACTTGAGTATGCACAGAAGTCGCCAGTGGATACCGAGGAATGATGGTACATACATATTTTTTTCTATCTGCCTATTCACGAATCCATCCTTTTCTTTCTATCCCAATTCCAGGGGCCATCTTTCACATCATAGTCAGATTTGCAACCCCTGGCGTTGTGTAGTACACAGCTCGTGCAGCTGTACACAGCAGCCCTGGTTGTCTAGTGTTCATTGAGCACTTACTAAATTCCAGGCACTGTGCCAAGCACTTCTCCTAAATGATCCCCCAAATTTTTAAAACACTCCTATGAAGATTTACTGTGTGTCTTTTACACATGAAGGAATTGAGGTTCAGAAACTACCTTGAGGATCTTAAAGTTGCGTCAGGGGAAAAGTAGAGTGTGCAATAACAGAGGATTATTAGTAAGCGTGCTCCACCTGTGAGCCTCAGTGAGTGGGCATTTCTTCCTTGGGAGGCATGTTAGACTCTCTTCTCCATGGGTGGGATAGTGGAGTGGATGGGGAGGTTATAAAAGCATAGTTGATATTTAATAGTTGAAAATTAAAACACAATTTACAATTTTTACACTATAATTGAGGGAAAGTTTGACAACTCTTGCCATGTAGTAACATATAGAAGATGACTCTACATGCAGAGTTACAGTGACTCTTAATGGAGAGAGCGGGGAGAGGCGAGCTTCTCCCCTAAGGGTTATATTTAGGAAACTCTGGAGGTTGGTGTGGGATATTTAGGTTTATCAAAAGGAGCGTGGAGTGCAAAAGGCTAAAAAACTCCCATCTACACTGATCAAGTGAACCCAATAATTACCACCCAATAATTACTACTACTTGAAAGTTTTTTTGCCCAGCAAAAGCTAAAAGTTATTTTCATTCCAGTTTCCATTATACAGATTCAATTCACTCAGCAGTGACTCGTTTTTGTTTTTTTTTTTTCCCTCTGTTAAGTCCTGGCTGGGTTAAGCTGGACATTGCTCGGAATATATACATTCCCTGCAATGGCAGTGAAAATCAGACCTTAAAACTGGAGGATTTATGGTCCTACAAGCAAAACCAGTACTGCAAAGCCAAACAAAGATTAGAAAAGAGGTAGTTGGGTTGAAAACAATAAAATGCTTCTCTTTTCCCATGCATGGCTATCTAGGAATTTTTCTCCAAAATTTTAGACCAAGAAAATCATAGTGACTTAGAGCTAAAAAGCCTTTGAGAACTATTTGTGACAATTGTGCATTTATAGGTAGAAAAATCAAGGCTCAGATGGGGCTTACCTGAGGATGCAGAGAGAGAGTGACTGAACCATCACATCCTGACTGCTGTCATGCTGTCTGCCAGTAGACGGGAGCCCTCGTCGTTTGTAACCTTGGCACTGACCAACAGATTGAATGCGTCTCTTGTATGCTTATTGTATAGTTTTTAATGAATGGTGTTTTTTGGCAGATGTCTTTTATACTATGGCCTGACACATATGTGGAATTGTGGAATAGTTTTGTTTGTTTTGGATATACCAGTCTCCCCTTTCTTTTGGGAAATGAGAATATGCCATCACAGTGCTCTGACCTCTGGCACGGAGGGTGACAAGTGACCTGTGCAAGTCCAATCAGAGACCTATCCTGAGATTTGTTTGAACTTGAAGTCTTTTTCATTCTGACCAAGGAACTTATAGTATAAGAGCAGGGAGGCTGCTAGTTACCATGAAATCCACTTTGTGAAGTACATTGACAAAAAACAAAATGAAGTCAACATTCAGGGTCTGAGTGTCTAAGTTCAAATGTTTGCACTGCCACTTCCTGTGTGACTCTAGGGTACTTACATATCTTCTGTGAACTTTAGATTTTTTCATCTAAAAATAGGAATACCAAGATGAAAATTAAGTTATATGGTGTATTAAAAGTACCACTTTGAATGCCTAATACATCATCAATGCTAAAAATAAAATAGAGGCTAAGACTCCTGCTTATATATATCTCTATGTATTTTGAATAACTAACTGCCTTGCTCTGTGTTATGCCTTGTTTTATTCACGTAGTTCTTGGCAAAGCTAATCCACAGTACTCATAATTGCTTATATGTAAGTTTAGTTTTGCTGCACTGCAATGGACTGCACTGTGTCACCTCCCCACCTCCCAAATTCATATGTTGAAGTCCTAACCCCCAATGTGATGGTATTTGGAGATAGTCCCTTTGGGAAATAATTAGGTTTAGATGAGGTCATGAAGGTGGAGTTTTCATGATGGGATTAGTGTCCTTATAAGAAGAGACACTAGAGAGCTTTCCCCCCCATTACCCCTTCCCACCATATGAGGACAAAATGAGAAGTGTCATCTCCATACAGGTCAGGAGAAAAGCCCTCCCTGGGGAACGGGATCAGCCAACACCTTACCATGGACTTTCCAGCCTCCAGAACTGTGAGAAAGTAGTCCCTGTTGTTTAATTCCCCCAGTCTGTGATATTCTGTTATGGCAGCATGAGCTAAGACAACCACATAGTGTCATTTTTGTTTTGTTTTTACAGTAAATAAGTAAATATAGCAAATAAAATTTACTCTTTTTGGGGGTATACTGGTAGGGAGATGGTGGAATGTTGGTAGTCTTAGTTAACCATGTTCTCAGCAATTCCAGCTTTATAGAAAAAGCAAGCTGGGAAAAAAAATTAAAAAAAAGGAAAAAGAAAAAGAAAGCAGAGGATAGCAGGGGATGGAGAATGTCTTTTCCTAGCATCTGGGCCTATCTTGTGTCCTTTTGGGAAATTATGGCTGGTGAATTTCTACTACAGCCCATGTCTGGGTTCAGAGATTATTTTTGGAGGTAAATTTAGACATATTTTTCCAGCTACAGCTATGAAATACAACTTATGAAATACAGCTATGAAATTTCTAGTCTTCAATGACCAGTGCTATTTTGCATGTTTTCATGTACTGAGGACCTTCTATATGCCAGGTATTCTTAAAGTAGCTGGAGATACAGCAGTGACAAAATTGACAAACATCCTTACCATTTTTTAAGTCTCTCTTTTTTTATTTAGGTGAAATTCACATAACATAAAATTAGTCATTCAAAAGTGAACAATTCAGTGGCACTTAGTACGTTCACAGTGTTGTACAATCTCCACCTCTGTCAAGTTCCAAAACATTTTCATCCACTCCAAAATGAAAACACGTACCTCTTAAGCAGTTGCTTCCCATGTCCCCAAACCCCATCCCTGGTACTATGAAGTATCTATGGAAAATAGGTACTCAAGCACATGTATACATATGTTCATAGCAGCACCATTCACAATAGCCAAAAGGTGAAAATATGTCTATCAACCAATGAATGGATAAACAGTGGTATATATGACTATATATGAATATATATGAATGAATGAATGAATAACCATATGGTTATTCAGCCATAAAAAAGAATGAGGTGCTGGTAATGCTATAATGTAATAATGTAAATAAACTGTGAAAATATTATATAAGTGAAAAAAGACACAAAAGGTCACGTATATGATTCCATTTATATGAGAAATCTATAGAAACAGAACACAAATTGGTGGTTATTTAGTGTAGAGAATATACCATGCTAAAGTAAGACGTTAACAAGAGGGGAAATTGGTTGTATATTGGTTTGTTGTATATTGTACATTGGTTCCCACAGGGTATATTGGAACTCTCCATCCTAGATTCAGAATTTTTCTATGAATCTAAAAATATTGCAGAGATAAGTTACTGACGATAAGATAATCTACAATAGATACATACAATTAGCATCCAAATATATTAAAATGATTAGAAATCAGTAAGAGTAGCACAAATAAGCCAATAGAAAAATGAGTACAAAACAGAAATAAGCATTTCACAGAAGAAATATAAATGTATATATACAATAGATGCATGAAGAACTGTTCAGTATTATTAGTGACCAGGGAAATACAAATAGAGATCGATCACAAGATACCATTTTACAGACACTTAAGTGACCAAAATGAAAAAGGCTGGCAATTGCAAGTATTGGGAGGGATGTTGATCCATAGCATTTCATATATGTTATTTGTAGGAGTGCAAATTAGTGACATCCCACCGGATTCTAGTTTGGCATTATTTCTAAAAGCTAGACTCACATACTCTGGCCTAGCAGTTCCACCCCGGTGAGAGGCTTGCACACGCACAGGAGTTGTGCACACAAGTATTCAGAACAGCTCACGATGGCAGAAGCCTGGAGACAACTCAAATGTCCATCGTGGATGAGTGGATGCTTGAGCTGGTATATTCATAAATGGAATACAATATAGCAGTCAAACCAAATGATCTATAGCAACATATGATATGGATGACTCAGCAATATGACATTAAGTGGAGAAAGTCCCTAAATATTACAGAGGCATGATACCCTTTTTCTAAAGTCAAAAACAACCAACATAAGAAAAATAAGTTTAGAAATAAATATGGAGGCAATTAAACAATTTAAAAAGGAAGCAAGAGAATGGTGATTATGGTATCAGAGTCAGGTAGAAGAATACAAAAGAACAGAATGGTGTGGTTTGGTTAGATGGGTAGATATCTGCTATTGTGACAATCTTAGCTTTTGTCTAGTAAATGGCATAGTAAATTTGGGAGTGTTGATTATGGTATAAAATAACTAGCAAAATAAATCTAAGTAGGTTATGCAAGGACCAATGACGACTATGTCATGGAACAAGGATTATGGCTAATTTACATCTGTGCATTTGAGATTCTTGATAAATAAAATGAGTACCGCTTGTTATAAAAAGAAAATGCATATCAACAATGTAGAACAATTTTAGCTTTAAAGAGAGCTTTAAAAGAGCTTTAAAGAGAGCATCTGTGTACTGCTTCAAACCATCCTTTGTACCACTGGTGCTATAGATAGTGTGGAAACCACTGCCCGGACATACAACAGTGAACAAGAGACTGTTTCTTCTCTCAAGGAATGTATGGCTGGAGAGGAGGAGGCGCATAAGAGAGTAATTGTAACAGAACTCATTCAGTGATAGGATAGTCTTAAAGAAGTAAGAGCACAGGGCAAGGGGCATAAAACCAGCCTGGCCATGGAAGAAGTCATCCTAAGAGGATGTAAAATCTAACTTTGCACTTGACACGAAGGCTATCTTAGGCAGAGAAACCCCATGTGTAAGGCCTGAAGGTGGAACATTTGAGTTGCTGGAAGTTGTTTGGTTTGACTGGAGCAGAGACATGGGGGAGGGAGGAAGGGAGAGAGACGGGGCTTGGGAAGTTGACAAGCGGCCTTGGAACCTGTGGTGATGGATTTGGGGCCTTATCTGGAGAGCCACAGGAAACCACTGAAGAGTTTAAGCCAGAGAGTGATATAATTAGATTTTTTGCTTCACAAACAGCAGGACCAGAGGCAGAAAGAATCAGTTAGATTAGGTAGAGGCTGATGCAGTTGTTCAGATGAGCCATGGTGGTCTGGAAGTATTGGCATTGGGATGGAGAGAAGCAGGTGGATTAGGGACTTATTGAGGAGGTGGAATTAGTAAGACTCAAAAATTGATTGGATACAGGAATCAAATAAGAGGGGAAATTGAAGAATGATTTTGAATGTGGGTATCTTAAGAGATGGTGGTGCTAGACGCTGAGACTTGGGAAAATGGGAGAAAGAACATGCATATCTTCTTATATGATGCATTTATTTGGCTAGACAGTGGTTCACAGTATCTCAAAGCCTTCTCAGATGCCACTGACATTTCTCCAACAAAGTCTGGCTCACTAGCTCTAGAAATGACAGAGATCCTCTTCCTGTTTCCAACCACCTGGACTGAATTGTTAAAAGACACTGACTATTGCAAGCCTCCTTGTGAGCAGTCTTTAAATGAAGGTTTCCAAAATCCATGACCTAACATTATCAAAGCTGCTTCACTGGAATTTTAAAGTAATCCTAGATTAGTTAATTGCATGGCAAAAAGTTTAGGAGTATTGCTAACTGTTTGTGCCACTCACTTCCAGATTATAAAATGAGGTCAGAGTTCCTCTAAGATTATTTTTCTTCTTTTTAAAGGCAAAACAATTACCTAAGCATGGTTATATTTGGCAGCAACTAACTGAAAAAAAAAAAATCTTTTGCTTTGGGTACGACAAAAGCAACTACACGTATTTCTTTCTTTCATACTATGGGCCATAAACATGTGAAAGAAACATTACTTTTCTATAGAATTATTGCCAAGATGAAATTTTCTGATCACTTGTTAAAAAAAAAATGTATGGACCTGCCTCCTGTAAGAGTCCTATAAGACGGCCAGCGCTATGGTCATTTTTATAGATAATTCCCCAGAAACCTTTAAAGCAAGATGGCCATGGGAATGATGCATTGCCAGGCTGCAGGAAATATTGGCCCATTACCTCCAGATCAGTCCCTGAGAGTTATTGTTAATATTTGGCCTTGGGGAAAGGAGTCAATAAAAATCCATGTTAATGATACTTTACATACTCATGGGCAGGCAGAAGGCAGGCTTAGGGAAATAGAAATAGCTTATTACATAGCACATAATAAGGATCATTAATGTTAGCTGCCCATTCTCACATTGCCAATGTGTGTGTTTATGTGGATGGTAGTGTCACATGGCAGTTAGTAAAATGGAGTTTGGTGTTAGAGAAAGTAAAATCTTACTTCTGCCACTTAAGACGTTAATATGACTTTGAACAAATTGTCTAAAGTCTCTAAACTTTAGTTTCTTCAATGGGATAATATATCTCTTCCTTGAGTTTAACGAGTTAATACATGCAAAGACTCGACTAATACCTGATGTATCATAAGCATTCAACAAATGGAGATAAGTAAAGGAACATAAATACATTCTAATGATCCACAGCAGGCTAAAGTCTGATACTAGACCTAGGTGCCCAGTATAACTAAAACATTGTAAAATGCTCCTTAAAATTGTGGATGGTCTACAGGAAACGTAATAATCCCATATTTCATTGACTCTAAAATGTGTATTTTTTAATATTTAAATGAGAAGTGCTTTGCCTGCACATGCATATCAAAACTTGTAGAAAGAATGGCAGCAGGTCAGAAGAAAACTTCAGACCCAATAATAGAGCATTCTTTTTTTTTTAATTTCAGGATATTATGGGGGTACAAACATTTTGGTTACATGTAATGCCTTTGCCTCGCCCAAGCCAAGGCTACAAGCGTGCCCTTCCCCCATACAGTGTGCTCCACCTCCATTAGCTGTGAGTTTACCCCCCCAATTCTCCCACATGACCAGCACCCAATGAGTATTACTACCATGTGAGCACCTTAGCATTGATCAGTTAGTACCAATTTGATGACGAGTACATTTAGTGCATGTTTTTCCATTCTTGTGATGCCTCAGTTTGAAGGATGGGCTCAAGCTCTATCCAGGATAATACAAGAAGTGCTAGATCACCATTGCTTTTTATGGCTGAGCAGAACTCCATGGTATACATATACTACATTTTATTAATCCACTCATGTATTAATGGACACTTGGGTTATTTCCACATCTTTGCAATTGTGAATTGTGCTGCTATAAACATTCGAGGGCAGATGTCTTTATCATAGAATGTCTTTTTTTCCTTTGGGTAGATGCTTAGGAGTGGGATTGCTGGGTTAAATGGTATTTCTAGTTTTAGCTCTTTGAGGTATCTCCATATTACTTTCCACAGGGGTTGTACTAATTTGCAGTCCCACCAGCAGTGTAAGAGTGTTCCAATCTCTCCACATCCACGCCAGCATTCATAAACCCAAATGCAAATAAGGACACCGTATTAGTTATCTATTGCATTGTAACAAACACCACAAAACTCAGTGGCTTACAACAGCAATAATCATTTGTTCTCTCACATAGTTTCCTTGAGGTAGGAATCCAGGAGTGGTGGCTTAGCTGGGTGGTTCTGGCTTGCGGTCTTTCATTAGGTTGTAGATAGATGGCAGGTGAGACTGAAAGTCACCTCAGTTTTCATCACTCATGTGCCTGACAGCTGGGGCACCTCTAGCTACCTCTCTGCAGTCTCTCCAGTTGGTCTCCACAGCATAGTGGCTTCAGGAAAGACAGATTTCTTACACGGTGGCTCAGGGCTCCCCAGGTGCACGCCCCATGAGAAAGCCAGGTGGAAGCCTCATCACCTTTTCTAACCTGCTATTGGAAGGCATGCAAGGTTATGTCTGCCTCATTTTATTCATCCACCTTTTGAGAGGAGAGGTAGGAGAAAATTTTCAGTATATTTAAAAACCTCTCCATACATTTTACAATTATGTAGCCATAGTCAATTTTAGGATGTTCGTCTGCATGATTCAGCATAAACTTAAATCTCTTTACAGATCTCATAAGGAATTCATAGAACCCCAAGGAAAGGTGAGGCAGCCCCTACTGGTCTGCACACCTCGGAGAAAACTTCAGTTATGCACCTATTACAATAACCAGTCTCCCCAGAGTGTAGAACAGGTGTCCTTGTGTCCCAGTGTAGTAGAGAATGAGCTTAAAGAAGTAGGGAGAGAAGGAAAGACAAACTGGAAAGAGTGTTCTGTGAACTGGTGAAACTGAAGAACTTGATGTGGATGACTTCATGTTGTTGAAGTGCCTTTCCCACATATTTTATGATCATTTTATTTAAATTTCAGAGTATCATGGGGGTACAAATGTTTTGGTTACATAAATTGCTTTTGTACCATTCCAGTCAAAGCTGTAAGTGTGCCCATCACCCAGATGGTGTGCATTGTATCTGTTAGGTGTGAATTTACCCATCCCCTCCCCGCCCCCACCTGCTTGATTTCTTGTGAATGTGATTTCCATTATTCTCATGATAGTTAAGAGGCCTACACCATAAATAGCTATGACTTGATGTTAAGATCTTGCTGTGTTCATTCATTACTCAGGAAATACTATGAGACAAAACCCTGCAAAGCACTGAGGATATGGGTGTAAGTAAGACTGATAATGCATTCTCAGCCCTCATGGGTATTATGGTCTAGAGGAGGAAACTAGCATTAACCAAATAATGATAAATGTAATAAAAGCTACAAGCGGGAAGCCATGAGGCGCGGTGGAAATGCTAACTTAGTCTGGGAGGGGGGAGTGAAACAGGGAAGGACACATAAGCTAATGTCCAGAGATGCGGAGATGACCAGATGAAGGTGATGTGGGCAAGTTTTCTGCCTTTCCCTGTATTTGCTTTCGACCACTGTATATCTCTAGCTTCGAACATTATTCAGACATCATGGCTACCACTGAAATGACTGCTGGTTTACAAAAGAATGTTGTCAATGGATGGAATATGAAAGTTGATTCACATTTGAGAATCGGTGATCTATAAATCCTGGTAAGCTCCTCTCCCCTGGTAAAACACAACAGGGGAACACGTATGGAAATGACCTGAGTCAGACCTCTGCAAACCATCGTGACTGCAATTCACCCATGATGTTCCCATTCTCTGTGCTGGCTTTTGTGTTAATGATGGGCTCATATTAAAAACTCTTCACTGCAGAGGCATTGAGTAATCAGAGTGGATGGTGGCCACTGGGAAGGAGCAAGGTCCTGAGGGTCCCCTGTGATGCCAGACATGAATCCTTGAATTTCTGAATTGTGGCAAGGTCCAGGAATTCTGAGGGGAGAGGGAGCCTCAGGACAATGTAGTTTGCTAAATGGTCTGGAAATATTTGACAACTTTAATACCTGGTGCATCTGTAATGGTGGTGCCTGTTGAATAACTGGGTGTGTTCTATCATGTGCCTGTATCCTAAAACAAAAGCGTGTGCGCTGAGAAAGAATTGCTGCACCAGGACGAGATTTCAGCACCCAGTTCTGTAACTTGCTGTGTGACGTTGGGTGAGTCACTTTTCTCCCTCCGCCTCATTTTTTCCAGGAGGCTAAGCAATGTCGAGGCTCCTTTCCAGTTATAACATTCATTTTCGTAATTCTAAAGCCATGACGCAGGCACTATTTTTATTCTTTGCTACAAAGAACAGGCAATATTGTGGTTGAGAGCCTGGGTCCTGCTACTTGGTCTGAATCTTACTACTCAGAGATCCAAGGTGGGTTCTGGAAGTTTTCTAGGCCCCATTTCCTTCAACTGTAAAATGGGGACCTACCACATAGGATTGTGGTGGGGTTTAAAGGAGCTGATGTCAGCAGAGTATTCAGCACCATGCTTGGTATAGGGGGACTCAACAGGTGTTACTGCTTATTAGGGTTAATGGCTAGAGTGGGGTCAAGAGATGCAGAAAATTTTTCTTCATCCTTCAAACCCACCCATGAATTTCCAGGTTATTTTCCAAGTCCCAGCTGCCCTAGCTCCTGAGCCCCACCCCTGGTGTTAGTGGAGCAGGGAGAGTGGGGGTGGGGCATGGCAGTGGGCCACGGCCTCAGAACATGTGCCAGGCATGGCCCTAGGGCCCATTCTCTGATGTCTCAATCTGTTCAGCAGGACTCTGCCATGTGCCAACTTTTCCTAAGCCATGAAACAATTTCTAGTTCATGGCATAGTGAGATGTTCAGCAAAGGAGAATTCTGCCTTTTGTTGGAATTTGGGAGTGGTATGTCTAGGACTGACTCTCCATTTCGGATGTTCTTGTCCATCTGGAGGTGTGATTAAACCAAGGGAAGTGGTTGAGGGTCTGGACAGATCATCTCCCAATTTTCCTATTCAATTCTACTCATGAAACAGCAGTAGAGACACAAT
This sequence comes from Lemur catta, assembly GCF_020740605.2. NCBI lineage: Eukaryota > Metazoa > Chordata > Mammalia > Primates > Lemuridae > Lemur > Lemur catta. The sequence goes on along the minus strand of NC_059145.1, from coordinate 26,535,865 downwards.
TTCAACACAAGGGGGGAAAGTGGACACACTGGTAAATTCTAATTCACTGAAATCCCGGGACTTTAGTGGTTCATTTTGTGCAAGGGCCCAGGAAACGTGTTGACTTTAGGCTTTGCCAGCTGAAATATTTTCACCAAGACTTGTTCTCTGTCCATCTTTCAACTCATATTTCCTCTATTTTGGCTTTATTTTCAAGGAGATTTTTCCCAAATGGTGGCTAAGAGGTCCACTCATAACTCTAGGCTTGTATTTTACCAATTTGTCAACCCTTGCAGAAAATGACACTTGCTTTTTCAAACCATGATAGCAAAGTTTCAGGTGGGAGTCTCATGGGTCTGGCTTTTATGTGTCTTTGTCTGAATCCCACTGAGATGCTGCGATTAACTGGGCCCAGGCCACAGACCACGCCCCCCTCGGGATGATATAGCTGAACATACAGCAACCATCTAGACAAAAATAGGAAGTGGTAAAAGAAGTATTAAATTCAGACTTTACATACTACGAATAGGGAAAAGGTTGGTTGCCCCAAAGAGAATTGGAGGGCTGTTCCTGGAGAAGGCAGTCAAAACCAACAAATCCCATTCCAAGCAAGGGTTAGAAGGAAAGAAGCCATCAACACACACACCCATGGAAGAATCTGTATCTGGAAGCCTTAGTGAAACAGCCGGATAAATCTGTTGTCAATCTTGACACATCATTTTTCTGTTCTCTTTTCTTACAGCAAAATCTTCAAGGTTCACTCATGCTGCAAGCCCCTGTCGAGCCTTTCCTGCGTGCCTGGTGCCGTGCTGGAAGCTGAGGGTAAGGAAAGCGCGAGACCCTCCAGGAACGCAAGGCCTGCCATCTGGCTGAGAGCCGAACCGTGCCACAACTTTGCTCTGTTATTTCTATATTTTATTATTCCCCTCCAAGCTTGGATCTGCTCCCTTCCCTTTGAATGCCGAGGGTTCGGTTTCCAAGTTCCTTTGACTGGAAGGCATATTCTGAAATGGGCTGTACCATCAGAGACTCAGGTAAGAAATCCGAACTGCGTGGCCTGACATAAACCCCACCAAACCTCTGTCCTGCGCTCCTTCCCCCTCGACAGGTGTAAGGACAAAAGGCTCATTGTCCTTAGGAGCCTATAGGATAAATAGAAAGAACATGTCCTTGCCGGTTAATCTGCCGGTGATAAAGAGTATTGTTTTATCTCCTGCCATCTCCCCGTTCCATGGGATGAATTCTATTGTGACACAAAGTCCGCTTTGTCTTTCTAACCCAGTGAGACGTTCAAACTGACCTTTCATATATTCCTGGGTTGTTACAACCTGAGCACCGAGTTGTTATTTTGTGTTGAGAGGATCTTTTCTTACCCCTCACAAGGGAACTATCATCTATAGACATGCTATAACGCAGAGAAGTAGCATGAGAAATAGCATGGGCCTCTTCTGCTTAATTTTAAAATATTAAGATTTTTTTTTTTGAGCAGTTATAGGTTTAATGAAAAATTGAAGGGAAATTACAGAGAATTCCCATCTACTCCCTCACTCAACCCATTTCTGTTTCCACTATTATTAACGTCTTGGATTAGTGGGGTACATTGGTCACAACTGACGAGCCAATATCCATATGTTATTACCAATTAAAGTTGATAGTTTACAATGCATAGGTTCACTCTTTGCATCGTACATTCTATGGGTTTTGTCAAATACATGACCCAGAGCCACCATTACAGTATGAATCTGACCAGTGTCACTGCCCTAGAAATCCCCTGTGCTCCACTTGTCATCCCTCCCCCTCTGGCAACCAGTGATCTTTTTGTCACAGTTTTGCCTTTTCATGTAGAATGTCACGTAGTTGGAATCATTCAGTATGGAGCCTTTTCCAACGGGCTTCTTTCACTTAGCCATATGCATTCACCTTTCTGCACGTCTTTTTATGGCTTGATAGCTCATTTCTTTTTGCTGCTCAATAGCTTCTGCTTCATTTTTAGACCTTTAGTGTGAGAAAGCAGTATAGCTTTCCCCTCCTCTCAGTTCCTCCTTTATCGGGGTTTTCCTAATTATGAGGGATTGCCTAAGTTTTAAAAGGTGGCTTACTATATGCATTATTTGAGAGAATTAAATGATGTTTCTGAACAATTCCAAGTACTTTTTAAAAGGCTAGAAAAATAAAAAGTAAATTCTAATATTGCCATCACAGCTAAACTGGGGGTCTGTTTGGGCTGCAGGCAACACTGGTGTTCTTGACAATTTTACCCAGAAGAATTTATATTCATCTAATTAGTGTTTTCCCTAAAATAAATGATTTCCTGATTTTTTTTTTTTCCTGCCAACACTGGAGCTCCCACTCAGCTGGTTAATAATAACACTGGTTTTTAATACATTAGTCAAACATTTTTCTTTTTTATTTACATTTCCAAAACAGAACCTACTTAAAGAATGGTATGGCAGTGGAGGAATTCTCATTCACTTATCTGGTAATGTGGGAGGCAGGGGTATGTGATGGTTGTAAAGGGTGCAGGGGAATTGAGGGTGTGAAGTTAGGTCCCCCATATGCCCCTTACTGGCTGTGTGTCCTTTGACAAGTCACCTCCCTCTTGGACTCAGTGTACTCTTCCATAAACCACAACTAACGACAGGCTGCACCTTGTAAGACTGTTAGAAGATTGAAGGAGATCATTAAACACAGTCTCAACCACAAAACACTTCCTCAAACATGAAGCTAGCCACTCAGGGCACTTGGCCTGGGCATAAAGGAAATGCTGAGTACAGTGTAGGTGCTCATTTAATTAGTCCTGATGGATCAAGGGGGTAGGGAGAGGGTAAACCCCATCACATGTGGGCCCTCTGGGACCACAGACAAACAAGGAAGCCCACTTAATTGGGGTCAAGCGTGATGAAGATTAGGGCCTATGTGCATCTTATGGAACCATGGACACCACTTCCAGTGGCTCTTCCCCTGCTGAGACAGGACCACAGCAAATAGCTCTCGTTCTTCTCTTCCCCACCCTCAAAAGGCCCATTACGTGAGCAAATGTATGCTTTGGTAAAGTCATTAGTGGACAACTTGGTTCAAGTTTAATGAACAATTTCTTTAGGGTGAACTGAAAGGTACAAAATCATCCTCTCTCCTTCTCTTCATCCTCCTCTCACCGCAGATAAAAAAAAAAACTTGTCTACTAGTCACTAAGACCCCAGTGGTGCAAGAAATCCATACCCCGCACAAAGAGAGCTAACTATATAACTATATACCCTCGGTATCATTTTTTTTTCTTTTGAGACAGAGTCTTGCTCTGTCACCCAGGTTAGAGTGCTGTGGTGTCATCATAGCCCACAGCAACCTCAAAATCCTAGGCTCAAGTGATCCTCCTGCCTCAGCCTCCCAAGTAGCTGGGACTACAGGAACAAGCCACCATGCTGGTTTAATTTTCTTTTTTTTTTTTTTTTTTGTAGAGATAGGGTCTCACTCTTGCTCAGGCTGGTCTCGAACTCCTGAGCTCAAGGAAATCCTCCTGCCTTGGCCTCTCAGAGTGCTAGGATTACAAGCACACCAAGCCCATTTTTTATTCTGCTTTTACTTTTTGCTAACTTTCATTTTGCTGACAAAGCCTCCCTTGCCAAAGGCAGGGTAAATAAACTCAGCATATCCTGTCTCCCTTACATCTTTGTTTATCCATAAACTGTCAGAGACACAGACGAAAATTTACTACAGCATGCTTGAAGCAGTTATACAAAGGCTAAATAAGATGGGAACAAAAAAGCTTGGTTTTGGGGGAAGATACTACCTAAAATGATACCAGGCTGGTCCATGTGATGACATGAAAAAAAATTAAAAGATACCAACAAAAGATGATCAACTGTTACAGGTAGGAACGGACTCAATCATGTAAGAAAGCAATAATGAAAAAGATACATTGACAGCAATGTGAGAAAGTATCTGTGTAGTGAGTGGGAACATGAAAAAGCTTGGTGGTTATGAGTGTAGACTTGGCAATGAGTGGATTTAAACCTGCTTCTACCTTTTCCCTTTTTCCCTTTAACTGGGCAACTCAGTTAACCACTGCAGACTTCAATTTCCACATGTGTAAAATAGGATAAATTAATGTCTACCTCAGAGTATTATTACTGAAGATTTGATGAGATAAAATATATAAAAGTACTTAATGCTTAACTCTGGTAGATTTTCATTAAGAGTTAGCTCTTATCTTTAATACATTAATAAGGATCTTGACTCAAGGGGCACATAGCATGGAGCACTGCCCAAACTTCACCTCCATAAAACCTTTTTTTTTCCTCCAGAGCATCTTGTGAGGTTAAGGTTCTGCAGAAAGCAATTTGGGAGATGCTGCCTTAAATAAATAAAACCAAAGACTTTGGGGGAGAGTGGCTGTCTTGAAAATCCTCATCAGAAAATGAGACATTTTAAAGTCGTGCTTGTGGCTCTTTCTATAGCACGTTGGGCATTGGGTTTGGGTCAGGGATGCATCATCCATGCTGTCTCATTTCTATGGAGAGTCAGATGACATTTGCATCATTCCTACCTGCAGCAGCTTTTCTGGGACACAATTACAACAAGGACTCCCCACCCAGAGTGGTTGCAAACTTTGCAAAGGAAAGTCTTTTTGGAGTGATACCGAGGTGTGAGACAAAGCAGCAGATGCAAGGAGCCCTGCTTGCTGAGTTCTGCCAGCACAATTTTACAAAGCGCAGGACTCGTGAGGACGTGCAGCTCTCTGGAGGGATACTTTGAAGACAGGAAAGGACAAAGCACACAGCCCCCCATGTCTCTTGCCTGAGTCACTCTCCTTCTTTAAAGATAAGGGACCTGAGCCCTTGCCTTTTCTTACATATAAGATAACATCAGACCAGGTTAGAGATTATGCTTCTGTAATCTATAACCAGATGAACTCTCACACCCAAACTTTGATGTGATTTTGCACGTACTGAATCTTCACCATCTGTACATAAACTATGAGCTGAAATACTGCGCTGTTAGGAACTAAAATAACCCCCAGGCTTTAGGCCTTGGTCTGTAGTCCTCAGTAAGACTTCTGAATAATCTTTAATGCTTTAAAAGCTTGACTTTTTCCGTTAGTCGACACAGGCAGCCGAGCTCTGCCCATTCTACCCTACTGCCAGGTCAGAACTTCCCCTTGTGTCCCGTGAACATAGAGCCCGTCGCCTACCCCCTGGGGAGGTGCTTGCTGTGAGCCTGGAAGAAGCATCAGCCTCTCTGGGGAGGAGTAAACTGCATGCAAGGTTATGCGGATTTTACGGTCTGTTATAGATGGATAATTCAAGGTGCAGGCTCACAGCTTGATTTTTTTTTTTTTTTTAAGGAAGGTAGCTTAGCAGTGAAACTCATTTCCCACAACTCCCAAAGTAGTCTTACAATAAATCTGTGAATTTAATCAGCCTCCTCTGTTCAGGCAATCTCCCCTAATTGGGTTTTTGTGAGGGATAATAGACATGAAGACAAAAATACTTTATTTCTGGAAAGGAAGCCAGAGCCCCATCGGTACTCCTCAAGATCCCATCCCCCAAGGAAAGGGGACAGGGGCCTCCAGGGCAATCCCAGCACCGGGCTCCCCCTGTATCCGGAAATATTTGTCTTTCACACAATCATTCTCTGTCTCTTCCTTCCTGGTCAGCAGCAGGAAAATGAAAACTCTGAAATGAAAACCGAATGTTTCCAGGGCCATGGGGGCCAAGTAACTCAGTGGATTACTAAGTGGGCTTCCAGGAGTTTTCCAGAAGACTGCAGTGGAGGGATGGGGAACTGCACTGCAAATGAAAACAAAGATAGAACACAGAATCCACACTTGGTGATTTTGTTTCTTTGCCCTGTCTCTGGTGGGTGACTCTCACTCTTCCCTGTCATCCCTGGCAGTGACGGTGGGGTTTCGAAGGGCCCCGGCCAGGAATGTGACACACACAGCTGCTGTCAGCTGGCAAAGCAGCCCAGTGAAGACGGGGAGGATTGGATCTAGATTCCCAGTGCTCCTCAGTTACGGGACAAACATGACCCCCAGAGCTGGCTGGTGTCTGGCATTGGTGGGTGGGAGGTTGGGAGAGGGAGACCCTATTATTGGAGGCTGACCTTTCCGAGCTGCTCAGCCCATTTAAAGGGGTGGGAGAGCAATGGCAGATGCACCCTAAGTTTTTCCATTCTGGAAAATGAGAGAAACAAAGCATGGTAATTGCATTAGGAGTGGGAGAAGAGAAAGAATTTCACAAGCCTGTCATCTGTCTGGGTTCCATCCAGCTTGCCTGGCACTGCTGTACCCTCCCCGTCCCCTGCACGAGAGCATTCCCGACACATCCCCTCAACCCTCACGGTCAGGCCTTGGCAGTCAACAGATCATCTTGGGGATTAGCACGGGAACTCACCTGTGGTCAGCAGACACAGGGCCAAAACTGGAGGAGGAACTGTGAAAAGTACAGTCTTCCCTGAGAAAAATGCCACAAACTCTCACTCGCATAACAAAGAGCTAGTGTGCTGCGGCGCCTTAGCCTGGGGCCCTGGCTAGCCTGTGAATAGGGGCACTGATGGGGCACAGAGGCAATAAAATCCCAGGTTCCCTCCTGCAGTCCCAAGCTGTGGTTTCTCCGTTTCCTCCCACTGGACAGCTTCAGTAAGAATTACTCCTAAAACCCACAGTAAAACTTAACTGCCACTCCTTGCAGGAAAAGAGGAGATCCTCCTCTCTTCCGGGAATTTGCTTTTGGTGTGTCTTGCTGACCCTGGCCTGCCTCTCATATACACGCGAGCTGTGGGGGCACCCAGATAACTCTCTTCTGTAGACCAGGGGAGCTCAACAAAGTGTGGTCCCTGGACCAGGAGCATCAGCAGCACCTGAGAATTCATTAGAAATGCAAATGTTCCATCTCACACAGCCCTGCTAAATCCAAAGTGCCAGGGCACTGGCCCAGCAAGGTTTTAATAAGGCTCCAGGTGATTCCAGTGCACTTAATTTTGAGAGCTCTGAGCTGAGCGAGGCTGATCATGTCTCCGGAGTGCCTCCCATTTTCATTCTTGTGTGCTTGGGCCTCTGTTCCCTCCATTTGGCATGCTTTCTTCTGTCCTCACTGGCAGGCTCCTATTCAGTCTGTAAAGCCTTCCAAAAAATACCCTCTCCTGTTTGTTAGCCCCCTCCTGACACCATCCTCTTCACCTAAGCAGAATTAATTGCCCCCTTATTTGTGTTCTGACAATACTTTGGGCATGTACTCATACATTACATCATAATCATCATGTATGTCTCTGTTTTCCATACTAGGCTGAGAGGGCAAGAAAATGTCTGATTCAGCAAATATTTTATACAGAATATCACAGGCCTACTGTTGGATTAGTTCTGGTGATGCCAAAATAGAATAATATTAAAATCTAATTAAAAAGCAGGACACTGCCTTGCTTACTAATTAATCATTGTATGCCAAAGAAAATTTCAAATCCCTAGCTTAAAGCCTTACCTCTGACATATGCTAGCTGTGTAACCTTGGGCTACTTATTTAACCTTTTTAAATCAAATGCATAGTAAGAAAATGCTAATAATATTTAACTTTGTTTATGGGATGATTGTACAGTGCTTAGCACAGTTCCTGGCCAGAGTAGGCACTTAGCAAATGCTAGTTGTTATTTATAATTATAATAATATTAATGTCACCATCATTATCATCATCATCATCATCACATCATTAACAACTTACATTGTGCCTGATACAGAGAATGTGGGCATAAGTGTTTGTAAAGATTAAAAAAGATCAGGGGTCCAGGCTTATCTACTATACTTCCTGGACTACTTGACACTCACCTTAAGCAAATTTGATTTTATATAAAGTGTTTCATAAAGCATGCAGAAAGCTACAGAGAACTTCTGTATTGCCTCCCTAAGTTGCCCACGGTGAGGACTGATCAATACTGAGAAAGCTGCTTGAGTTATTTCATGGTTGTTTTAGGTCTATTCACTGCCACCTCCACTCACACCACCTTTAAACTACGACTCTGGTTTTCAAACTTGGTTTCACTTTGTCAAAGATTAGATGGCTATATGAGGATGGTTTTATGTCTGGGTTCTCAGTTCTGTTCCATTGGTCTATGTCTCCGTTCTTTTGCCAGTACCATGCTGTTTTAGTTACTTCAAGCCTTGTAGTATAGCTTGAAGTCTGGTAAATTGATGCCTCCCAATTTGATATTTTATTTATTTTTTTTTTTGCTTAAGATTGCTTTTGCTATACAGGGTCTTCTCTGGTTCTGTATTGTATTATCCTGGATAGAGCTGGAACCCATTCTACTAAGTGAAGTATCCCAAGAATGGAAAAACAAGCACCACATGTACTCACCATCAAATTGATTTTAACTGATCAACACTTAAGTGCACATATAGTAGTAACATTCATTGGGTGTCAGGCAGATGGGAGGGGGGAAGAGGGGATGGGCATATACACACATAATGGTGCCATGTGCACACCATCTGAGGGATGGACACGCTTGAAGCTCTGACTCTGGTGGGGCAAGGGCAATATATGTAACCTAAGCATTTGTTCCCCCATAATATGCTAAAATAAAAAAGAAAAACAAACAAACAAAAAACAAACTTGGTTTCACATTAGAATCCCCTGGGAAGCTTAAATACAAATCCTCATGCCTGTGTCTCCCTCCGAAAGATTCAGATTTAATTAACATGAGGAATAGCCTGGGCTTTGGGATCCCCAAATGATTCCAATCATCTAACTCCAACCATAGTGTTAGAAAACTTATAGAGAGAAGAAACTGTGGCTCGTGGAGAAAACTAAATGAACAATTCTTGCTATTTTGGTAAGATTAAAGTATGGTGAGACTTCTGGATGGTGCTCATGGCTGCTGAACTACCCTGAACTTTCAGTTTAGTTTCTCAGTCTACACAGCTCACCGTCTTGCCCTCACTTCAGGCAAACCGATTTCATCCATCAACACTGCCCCAAAGGACTGTAGGAGGATTCCCTTCCTGACAGCCTAGACCTTCAGTTTCTGAAACGCCACTGTCTGTAGAAGCAAGGCGGACAGACATCTTGCGAAGGGTATTCTCTCAGGGCTACAATTTAGAGATTGGCCGTGATGCCTGGCGCCAACAACTCTATGAATTAAGCCTCCTTTTCTGACTCCCCATCCATCTCTCCAACTGCTTCCTTCTTCTTGACATTGCTTCTCAGATAAAGCAGCCTGAGTGTGATGGCTAGGAGGTGGCCTCTTGCGTGGGACAGGGTCCCAGTGCCACCGGAGCAAGGCTAAAAGCTTTGATTGTGAGCTATGGTTATCCTCTCCCTGAGCTCTGGTTAGAACCAATAATGAACTGTCTGGCTGGCAGAAAAGAGGGTTTATTTCAATTGTGATTATGTAGGAGAGGCACCAGTGGCTTTTAAAATGGGGATAATGCTCAAATGCTAATGGGATAAAAATCAAATAATAAACAAACCTATGGTGGACTGTATGTTAAAAAAAAGAATTCCTTTTAACCTTTACTTCAAGAACTACAGCTATTTTGACAGCCAAGTGCTGTTTAAGCCATGCTTGCAGATAAGTTCTAGCTCGAGGTGTCTTCTTTTCCTTTTCTCCTTGTCGCCTTTTCCTCCCCCATGTCTTCTTTTCTTCTCCATCAGCATTTTCAGGGTGAAGGAAAATATATCCTGGTACCCTCAGCAGAGAAGTGAATAGCAGAGAGAGCAGCCAGCCCTTCCTGAGAGTTACCTCTATGCCAGGTGCATTATGTAACAAAATATCCTTTAATCCTCACAAAACCCCATGAAGGGATATTATACACCATTTTTTTAAATGAGAAAAACCAGGCTCAGATATTAAAATACAGTTTCCCAAAGGATGCATAGCCACCACGTGTGAGAGCCAGGATTGAAATTCTAAGCTGTATGACGCCGAAGCCCAATTTCTTTACATCATGCTGGGCTGGATTGGTAACTGTCCTCGTCTAGCCGGTCAGTGATACCACGTTGGATGTGTCCACAGATAGGGCAAAAGGTCCCACGTGGGCCCCGTGGCTCATCTGGTTACACTAGACCGTGAGGATGGCTCGAATTTCAGTTTGGGTCTCTATCCTGTGCCCAATCCCAGTGATCCTCTTCTCAACAGGTGTCCATGCCTGTGACCCTGGGGGAACCCATGAGACTTTGTGGGGTGGGGACTCTATGACCACAGAGGCGGACCCATCCTAAGGGTTGATTCTACAGAGGCTGATTCTATGCATTCAGCAGCTCCTTTACTTCTCAGAACAGTCATTTGTTACATCTGTAAAAGACGGAAGGGAGAGAATCAGAGATAGGAGAGTCCCAGGCAAGCACAATGCAGTGTGAGAAGAGCGGTAAACTCAATGCCATTTGCTAATCATCGGCTCGGTGGTTCAGGCCTTACCAGGTCAATGCACCCGTGGGAGAAAGGACCCAAGCGAGTGAAGTGTTTTGCTTCTGGCCAAGCCCACGTCTTCCTTTGAGAGCAGAAGACACTGCAGCAAAGGGAATTTCAAAGTCAGGTCCGCAAAATGTGTAAGATTGAACACAGGAAATGCACCATTCATTGAATCTCTTGGAGTTCTTAGATATCATTATCCAATTATAGATGTACTTCACCTTTCACAAATGGGAATAAATCCTAAATGTAACAAACTTTTCATTAAAAAGCTAAACTTTGATTTTTCCAGGGGTCAAATGTGTAACATTCATACATTTACAAATCTCTTTGGGCTGTTGGAGCACTGGTTCGGTGTTATAGCAAGAGAAGAGGTCTTGTTGCTGTGTGTTTTTTCTCTCCTCTTTCTGAGGTTGTGGTGGACAAGCAGGCGTTCAAATTTTGCAACTCTATACCTAAAATGACACCCCTGCTCCATGGTTTTGGGCTGCTTTTCCAGGAGTAGGCACAGATGGTGTTTCTGTCTCCTCCACAGAATATTTCTGATGTAAAGTCTCTGAAATAAATTATTCAACTGAGGCCAAAATAGTCTCTGGGAAAAAAATCCTGTGTGAATAGGAAATAAGAGCAGCCTGGCTGGGGCTGAAAAAACTGCAGCTGGTTTTTAGAAATGGTGATATTCATAATAACGTTTGCACTGGGAATGCGAGGAGACCTGGAATGGTGGAAGGAGTGCTGTTTTAGTTAGTGGTTGTCTTCTCTTTTCTTTCTTTTCCTTTCCTCTCTCTCTCTCTCTCTCTCTCTCAGGGATTAGTGAAGAATAGGCAGGAGTTAGTACTTCTCAAACTTGAACGAGCATATGAATTACCTATGGATTTTGTTAAAATGCACAGTTTCATCCTGTGGGTCTGCAGTGAGGCCTGAGATTCTACATTTCCAACGGGCTTCCGGGTTCGGCTACTTTCCTGGGCCACAGGTCGCGCTTTGAGTAACAAGTGCTGGTGGAAGTTTGGATAAATTATATAATGGAGTAAAACTATGCTTTGTCAACCTAGTAAATTAATTATTTCATTTATTCCTTCAATAAGTATTTATTGCAACCTTGTTCTGTGCCTGGGCACTGTGCCAGGTGTTGAGGATAAAGTGGTGAGCAGACAGACTGTGGCTGTCTTTATTGAGCTTGGAGCCTGGTGTGTATGACAAACTTTAATCAAAGTTTGATTAACGTATCAAAATATATTGTGGCTGTAGTAAGTCCAAGGAAGGAGGTGTACAGGTGCTGTGAAATCTTAACATCGGGGGCCTGCACTAGAGGGTCCGAAAAGGCTTCCCCGAGGAAGTGATATTGAGCTGAGATATGAAGATAGTAACAGTAGTCATTATTATCATACTAATGAGCAGCTAACCATTACTTAAGCATCTACTTTGGGCTGGTACATCAGGAAGTATATTTCTGTCCATTACATCATTTAATTCTCATAGAAACCTCCTAAAGTAGGTGCTACTGTTGGCCAATTTTACGGTGGACACACCTGAGGGTCAGAGCACTTGCACAAGGTCACACAGCTAGTATCCAGCAAATTCACAACCTAAACGCTGGTCGTACGTATTCTTAATGACTCCACTTAACTGCTTTCGTTTATCATCCAGGACTTCAACCAAGGAAACCACTGAATCAGCTTACTCAACTGAATCAGCTACTTTCCTCCTTACTGGGAGTCGTATTGGGGTCTGATCTGCCCCTGCCGGTGTGATACAGCAGGGAAAGCTCTGGGCAGGAATCAGAAAGTATGACTTTGGGTCCTTACTTTGCCAGTAACGTGCTGTGAGCTCCGGCAGCAGTCCTGACAGCTACCACCTCTCAAGTACCTTCCGTGTGCCGGATACTTTGCCAAGAGCTTGACATATGAGAACCTCAAATTTTTAAGATCATTTTGTAAGATCAGAGTTATATATTAATATCTGCACTGTTTACAGATGGGACACTGAAGCTTGGAGAAAGTAAAGTGGCACAATTCATAAGAGGTAGGGCATGGGTTTGAGAGGTCATATATTTTTAATAGCATAGTGCAGCAGTTCTCAAAGTCTGTGGCCCCTTCATGGTGTCTAAGGCCTTTTCAGGGAACAAGTGATCAAAACTATTCTCATAACACTAAGATGTTATTTATCTTTTTTTAAAGATTGTGTTGACATTTGCAGTGATGACTCAAAAGCAATGGTGAGTAAAGTTGTTAGTGCCTTAACAAAATATTAATTTTTTATTAATTTTAGTGATGTTAGTTGTATACATTGAATAGTTTTTTCCCTAGATACATGAGGACTACTTATAAACACACGTAATTAAAGTTTCAGAAGATAAAAATGTAACTCCACCTGGAAGCTAATGCCTAGAAATACATCAATGATCATAAAGGCCTGTGATGGGATATACCCTAGAAGTAATTGTTGCCAATAACACAATTTGAGTTTTCGAGAGAAAAATAGAATTTTGGAAAACTTGTATCTGCTACCATGAGCTTGTCAGCTTCCCAATTCTTAAAGCCCTTTTTAAAATGACAGCAGTGGTGACCTTAATGGACTGTTTTTTTAAAAAAAAAGTTTAGGGTAAGATCTGCAAAATCCAGTTAACCAATATCTCCCAAATGTCCATTGCATAATGTTAGAAAATCATGCATGAGTAAAAGAGCTGTTGAAAATACAAAGTAGACCCACGGAGTATACTATAACCAAATATAAAAAGTTCATTGATATGGTTTCAGATTCTACATTAAAACTAATCTTTATGAAAATATCACTTGTCAAATTTTGTGCACTATTAAAGAAGAGCAGCTACGATGGTCTTAAAAAGTTATTAAACTATTCCCCTCCTTTCCAATTACATATATCTGTGTGCATCTAGATTTTCTTCATATACTTCAATCAAAACAACATAGAACAGTTTGAAGGCAGAAGCAGATCTGGTAATCAAGCTGTCTACTCTTCTTACCAAATGTTTTTTATTTTGGACAATATTATTTCTCTTAAAAATATATTACTTATGTTAACATCTAATGAGTTCATTATTGTTATTTTTAAATGAGTTAAAAAAGAAATATTTCTTCAACTTCTTAGTTCTTATTTTGAATACATTAAATATTGATAGGTATAACACACATAAACAAAGTTCTTTTGGGATCCTCAGTATTTTTTAGGAGTATAAGGGGGTCCTGAGACCAAAAAGTTTGAGGACCCCAGCATAGCACATGGGCTCTGCAGCCAGGTCTGCCTGGGTGTATCTTAACCGTTATCTCTTAAGAGATGTTGGACCTTGGCAAATTATTCCCACTTTCTCTGCCTTGGTTTTTCCATCCATGTAACAGGTATAAAAACAATAGTTCTGCCTCCCAGGGTTGTGAATGATAAATAATTTGATACAGATAAGCTCTGAGAACACTGCCTGATGGTGTTAGCTCTTGTCTAATTCCTGAGTCAGTGTTCTTTCCACTAGATTCACGTTTCTGAGCTTCACTTTCCTTATTTCTGAGATTTTCCTTCTGCCTTAGCCATTGCGTGCTTCTGTAAATATATTTCCTATGATTAAAAAATCATAGAGCGGCATTTTAGCTAGAGACAGTGCCAGAGTAGAAAACAGCATTTAGCCTCTGGATGGAGGTTACTTGCACTGTATGGACCAAGGAAGTTACTTTCAAAGCATTCCTTGCTCTGCCAGAGATTCAGAGGTGCTTTTTGGATTTGAACTTAGATATTTTTTAGAATTTACCAAATTCAAGTAAATCTGATCAAGTATTTTGGTTATGAAAGCTAGCATCTCCTCCTCACATGCCAATGGGTATCCAGTGGCACTGAGCTTCCCAGGAAATGTTTGTGGAGCCCCTTCTGTGCAATTGGCCCTATTCTAGGGAATAGTGGGAATGAAATAGACAAAAGCAAACAACGGCAGGAGTGAGTATTCTGGGTGTGTATATCAGGGGAGAGACAAACAATGAAAAAGTAAGTAAAATATATAGTGTGTTCGCTGATAAGAAGTACAATGAAGAAAGATAAAGCAGGGAGAGGGGATAGGGCCCAGGGGCTGAATATGGGTTACAATTTTCTTTAGGTCGGTCAGGAAAGGCCTCACCACAGCAGTGATTTTGAAATAAAGATCTGAGGGAGTATGTGGATATCTAGGCAAGAGAGTTCCGGGCACAGGGAATTGCAGGCACAAAGAAATAATTGAGATCTGGCTGGCATGTTGGAGGAACAGCAGAGAGGCCAGTGTGTGGTAGAGTTGAGTGAGCAAGGCAAGTGTAGATGAAGGTATGAGCCGAGAGGTTTGGGGTTCCGGGCCACACTGGGTCTTATTGGCCTGGACACGCTGATTTGAAAGTCACTGGAGACTTTTGAGAAGGGAAGTGACATGATCTGAGAGATCCTGGTGGCCACTGTGGTAGCACTGGAGGTCGTGGCATATGGTCGGATTCTGGATCTAATTTGAAGCTAGAGCCAACAGAATTTGCTGATATGTGGGATTTGTGGTTTGAGAGAAACAAAGCAGGCCAGGATCACTGTAAAGTCTGAATAAATGGAGGGATGGAATTCCAAGAATTGAGACCAGGAATACTGAGAAAGGGCAGGTTTCTATGGGAGGGAGAAGACCAGAGCTTGGGTTTGAATATGTTCATTTTGGGGTGTTACTAGGCACCTATATTTCTTTCAGATATGCTGAAGAATGATCCAAAATCAGTAAAAACAGCTGATACATTGTTAGAAATTGCCACAAAAAAAAAATAAATAAATAAATAAAGCTGGCTGCATTTGTAGAAAAAAAAAAACCCTAAAATTTTACATAGAAATTTTTTTTTTTTTTTTGGTACGTCATTCTGGTGCAGTTCCAGAACTGAACACCCTGTGCCAGGTGCGGTCTTATTAAAGTTTTGCAAGAAAAGACTATCTGTTCTAAGACACAATGCCTCTACTTGTGGAACTAAAAATAGCTCAGCTCTCATTCCCCAGCGTACTCTGCTCTCTAATTGGTCATCCACTACATGATCATGTTGGCTTGACAAGTTTTTTCAAGGCTCACCTGTCCACCACTCACACTGCATCTGGGTTTTAGATCCCTTTTAAATTTTCATAGCCGCTTTTGCCTTTCTCATAAATGTAACTTTCTCTACTTCATCTGTTCCTCTCACTGACACTGTCGTTGAGTCTGCCTGCGTGATACATTGTCATCTTTAATAACAAAAACAGCACTTCCCAATTTAGTATCATCTGTATATTTCATTAACATGATATTTATACTTTTATCCAGATATTTCAAAAGGATGTCAAATAACGTGGATAATCATCTTACAATTAAAGTAAGGGAAAGGTCGCCTTTTTTTTTTTTGTTTTTGAGGACAAAAGGGACATGTTTTGTGTTGTTTTCAATAGCTCATTCACTCAGCAAACAGACAAGAAAAAGAGAGCGGGGATAGATTTTTTTTTGTTGAGGATGCCAATTCATTTGTGGATTGGAGAGAATTGGCCAGACACTTAAGTGTTGTTCCTTGTCCACGTTATGGCACACATATCTTTGAAACAAAGACAAGCCGGAAAGGCAGATTTCATAACCTAAAATCTCTTTAGCTTCATCAAATGCCAATAAGCAACTGCAATGGCAGAATAAAATACACTAATGTGTTTTGACACAATAATCGTGCCTGTTTCTCCTTAACGAGCCAGGCTGGGGATTTCCAACTTACAGAGGCACAGAAAGGCTGTCAAACCATCAGATGTGCCCCCTCCGTGTTAAGGGGCATTTACTGAATGGGCCATCTGAATACTTGTCTGCGTGTCAGCGATGATGCAAACATGACATCTCTCAGCTTGAGAGTTACTCTTGTGTGCAGACAACTTTGTGAAGTCATGGGATGGCACTTGGAAAGGAATTTTTAACTGGGAATACATTTCATGGCTCAGCTGCAGGCTGAAGACTGCAAGAAGGAATTCACTTTCAGTGACTCTGTGAATTCATGGATGAAGTCCATGTTATTCTTCACAGCTGGCCAACTAAGAAGCTTTATTTTTCTCTCCTTAGAGCTGAGAAACATCTCTTTAATGCTTTTGGAATGACTATTGCCAACTTTTCTTGATGATTTTTGTTTTGTTTCTCTCAACTGGAATATTTCTTCTCACCTAGGCGATTTCCCAGCTAAGAATTTTTTGGCTAATGTATGAGTGTTTTTTTTTTTTCTTCTTGGTTGCCTGGAACTGACAGCAACTTGGAGTCAGTTTAATCAAGAAGATGAGGCTCTAGTGCAAAGATGCAGATGTGTTGCGATGGGACTGTGAACAGAAATGCAGTGAGAGCTCAGAAAAGCCTTGACTAGGCAACCAGAGGGATGGCAATCACCAGGGAGTTCACGTTCTCCACCTCTGCTTCTATCTGCACATCTGCTTCATTTCTGTTTCTCAGTAGACTCACATTCTCTGCTCCTCATTCCACATGGTGGGGAAGTTCCCAAGGCCATATGTTGTAGTTCCAACCTCAGTTCTGTTCTCTATCTATGCTCTAACTCCAGATACCTGGGGGAGGTAGGGTGGGAGTGACCCAACTCACTTCAGGCTCCCACCTTTGGTCCAGTGGGCTGTGAAATTCCCAAGCATGGCTTCTATCACTCCTTTGCTTTGGGTTAGGTGAAAGCTAAGGGAATGACTGTGAGCTGTTCAGATACACCAAAATGTGTCTCCACTGTTGTTGGAGGAGAATGCCCAGGAAAAGATAAAATTGAATAAGGGACAGTAACAGGACACTGGAAAGGAAAATCCCAATCTTATTTTTCCTACAGAGTCAGTATCCCAAACAATTTCCCCCACACAGAAATTCATAAATGATCTAGGAGAGCAGCTGAGCAGATGGGTTGAAAAATCAGCAGGCTCATCATGAGTTTTCAACACCTTGAAAACATCAGGTTTGGCCCTTGCTACCTCGTGCATTACTGGACCACAGTGCATCTCCCTCTGACTGTGACATGTGCTAGAGGAGAACATAGAGTTCTGTCTTTAGCAAACACATTTTAAGTATTGTCGGTCTTAAAACCAAATGGAAGAAGGTAAACCTGATTGCTTGGTTTTAGTCCTAGGACCTTGACCCGTGGACAGATGTCAGTTTGCAAGGATTCTATGTAATGAGTTTCCAGTAAGCCAGATGCTCTTTTAGATAGCTGCAGTTTAGGATTTTTTGGTTCTATCTGGAAACTGAAATGTATCAGCTCAGGTACTTGGGAGATCTGGGGTTGTGCTGGCCAAACCAAGTGGTTCAAGCAAATGTCATCAGGATTTGGCCTCTTTGAGGCTTTTTACTCCGATTTCCTCTGTGTTTGCTTCACTTCTACACAGGCTTTCTCTGTACTGTGACTCCAGATTTTATATCTTCCGGTTCTCATTTTAAAAAAAGAAAAGAGAAATACCCTGCCTTCTCCCCTCTCCCAGCTCCTTTCCCTTGCTCATTCCCGCAAAAGTCCAGGGATTATCCTTGATTGGTTGTGATTGGATCATGGACCCAGTCATAAGCCAATCACTGAATTCAAAGGAGGTGGTGCTCTGATTGGCCAAGCCTGGGTCACGTGCCCAATCCTGGAGCTGGAGTAGAGACAGCTCCAACTTGACCATGGGGATGGGGATCATCGGGCCGGAGTGGGTCCCAGAAGGAAACTCAGGATACTGACACCCAAAGAAGGGAGGATAGATTCTGTGAAGGCAGAACCTACAAATGTATACTATGTGGGCTAAGGAAGAAGGAGAAACTTACACAACTTACTGCTGTAATAACCTAATAGTGACAGGTGTTCTCAATGAGGCATTTGGAAAACAAAGGTGACAAGCTAAATTCTGAGACATCTAGGAATCAACGAGAGTTTTTCAGAAAAGATAAAATCTGTGTTGGACCTTGGACGATAGGAAGATTTTGGTTGGTGAAATGGTTTGGTGGGGGAGGCGGGGTTGGGACTGGGATTCTAGGCAGAGGGACCAGTATGCAGATATACTCGGAGCTGTCTAAGGGGGTGGTACATTCTGGAGGGTACTAGACCAGTGTGTGTTGGAGACATGTAGGTTGATACAAATAGGACATTTCTGACCTTTGACACCTGAATTGTTTTCCTGTCATTGATGTGTATGTGTATCTACTGAATATTTACATATATAAGCCTTCAGTTCTCAAATTATAGACAAGCATGGGCACATTATGTGATGTCAGAGCTAGTCATGGCCCCAGTAGGAAAACAATGGTACAGTCCAATTGGGTATTTTGGGGAGGGATGAATAAAGGAGTAATTAAGGGATGGTGCCACACTATGGGGCCACTAATGTCAGGGTGTTGTGTACACTTCTAGGCCTGAAGGAGCAAGGGAAAGAAGTGGTTATCAGGAGGGAGGGAAGGAGAGAATGTAAGGTGGGTGGAGAACCCTGTTGGATAAGAACTATGACAACTTGACAGGGAGGGAAGTTTTGGACTATAAACTTTAAATGGACTCTCTTTCCTCCATCTTTTGTTGGTTTCCTATTTCTCTGAACCCACGGTTAGGTGGAAGGCATGAAAATCAGTTAATGTAGTCTTTAAGGGCCAGCCTCCTGGGGCACTGGGCAGAGTGTAGAATATTTACACACAGTCCAGTCAGAGCATAGTTTTGAATGCAGTGGTCAACGAGTGGTTGCTAAGTGTTCATAAAAACAAATCAATTTCATGTTCTTATTAGAAACCATGTGGGTGCACACATGGGAGAAGGGGAGAGAAAGCAACTAGTGTTTGTTAAGAGTCTATTATATCCCAGACACCGTTTGGGTGAGTTGCATATGTGAACTCAGATATTCTCACAAAGGCAGAATTGGGTAGATATATCATGCACATAATGTGCCCATGCTTGTCTATAATTTGAGAACTGAAGGCTCATATATGTAAAAATTGCTACATTTGCCTGCACTCAGTCTCTTATTTGATAAGGGCCCCTCTAAAAATCAGCTAAGATGAATGAACCTTAATTCTGTAGGGAGGGGGGAAAATCCCCAGATTGAGTGGAGGCAAATGTAGCAATATTTAAAATAATTACTTTCTTAGGGAGATCCGTGCTCCTTTCCAAGGCACAGTGGTGCTTCCTTCTCTTTGGTTTTCACAGGTTATAAAAGGTCTGGTGATGAGCCTGGTAGAAGAAACAGCAGAAGATTCTTTTTCCCCTGGGTTGGAGTGGGGGTGGGGGAAGAAGTGGGAGATGAGGTTGTATCTGAATCCCACTAGTTTTCTGTTCTAAAGGGTTTTTCATCACTTTTGAGTCTCAAATTGTTCCATGTAGAAGGTTAGCCACTTTGAAAGTCAAAAAAAAAAAAAACTCACCTTTTTGGATAAATATCCAATACATAATCCTACACTCTTCTCTTTAAATATTGATACCTAATCCTATAATAACAACTGTGTTAGGCATATGAAAGGTAGACGGATCAAAGGGTCAAAGTGGGGAAATAGATTATAAAAAGTCGAGTGGCCATGGCATGACTGAATAGGATCACTTTTATACTATCCAAGGCCAATGGATTCCATGCAAACTACTAAACTGAATCATAGGGAATTGCTAACATGCTACCAATTTTTGATCTACAAAATGGTACTTTCTTAGGGCTCACATAACAGATGATTTATGCTGTTCTTGAAGAGAATATGGCCTTCATTCCCTTCCCCTTTTCTTGGGAGTATTTTCTCCTTACTTTAGTGGTGGATGCCAGATTTTTCTCTATTCGTTCCCCTGATAAAATTATCTAACAGATGAGTGTATAAATTTTGTCACAATATTTAATTTTTTATTAGTGAGTTTATTATATAAGCTGTATTGACTCTCTTCCCTTATTTGCCATGCCAACCTCTGATAAACATACACAAATCAATATAATTCCAGAAGATAAAACCCCATTACCACTGGAAATTAATATCTAGAAATATGGGACCTATTAATGATCACAAAGCATTTGGGCCAATACTCTGTTGGCTATTAAAAATTCTACTCTCCGTTAAAATTTATTTTTAAAAAATCTAGTCTTAGCAGGAAATATCCTTTTATTCTGCCATTTACTTTAAATAATTGCGCTTCTTATAAAACTAAGGGGTAGCCTACTAATCTTCAACTAATACTACCGCATTCTTTGCAATACTGGTGAGCATATGTTTAAGATTTAAGCTTAAAAAGAGTCATTTTGCTTAAAGTAAAAAAAAATACCATCCAATTATATATAAGCCAAGATTATGTAATGGATCTGAATCTGTACATAAGAAGAGTGATGAGAGACTATTGCTATGGTAATTGTTTGGGGTACAGTTCCTCCAAAGGGAATATGTCCAAGTTTTAGAGAAAGTTGAAAAAATCATCTTCCGAAACTAAAGCTAATACTATCATCATAATGGGATTAGTTCTTTACAAAAGGAACATACTAAATGATAATCTATGTATATACTGATTGTAAGATAAGTGTGTCTTACAATAAAGGCAGAGATAAAGGCATCTCAAAAATCTTAAAATCTTATGATCTCAAAATCTCAAAAATGTTATGAGCAAGAATGCCTTCTAAATATATGGAAAATGCAAAATAATAATAATAATAATACTATAGTCCCAATTAACTCTGAGACATTATGCTGCAAAAGGTGATTTTTGGAAAGAGAATTGTGTGAAATTTCCAGGACAGTCTGTGTATAAAATATTTTGCCCGGTAATTATATCACGTGCCTATGATTTTTTAAACAGGAAAATATGACTCCTGTTGTTATAGGTATATTAGTTTCCTATGGCTGCTGTAACAAATTTGCACAAACTTGGTGGTTTAAAACAGCAGAAATTTATTCTCTCACAGTTCTGGAGGCCAAAAGTAAGGAAACCAGTATCCCATGGGCAGAAATCAATGCGTTGTCAGAGCCATGTTCCCTTCTCCAAGGGAGAATCTGTTCCTTGTCTCTTTTAGCTTCTGGTGGCTGCTGGCATCTTTGATTTGTGGCCATTTCACACCACTCTTCAAGGCCAGCATCGTCGCATCTTTCTGTGCTCCGTCTTCATATCACCTTTCCTTCCATGTGTTTCTGATCTCCCTTTGCCTAGCTTTTATAAAGATACATGTGATGGCACTTAAGGTCCACCTTGGTAACTCAGGATAATCTCCTGATCTCAAGATCTATAATTTAATCACATTTGCAAAGATACCTTTTCCATATAAGACAATATGTACAGATTCCAGGGATTGGAAAATGAATAATGTTGGGGCATTTTTCAGACTCCTGTGGTAAGGAGTGTTAGATAAAGTGCAATAATGATCTGAAGGACTAGATTTAGGAAACCAGGGTCAGGTCCTTGCAGCTGTTTAGGTTTCCTTGGGAAAGTTATTTATTTGAGATTTACTTTCATCATCTATAAAATGGGTATTAAGTTTAAGGAAATAGACCCCCCTTAAGGTTCTTTTTGCTTTCAAAATTATGTTAGGCATAAATAACACAGATCTGCCAGTATTTATCTTTTATTCTCTAAAGGTAGAGAGAAAGTCCTGGTATTTGGTGATACAAAGTTTTCAACCACCAGAAAGGTACAGGTAATGGTAGAATCAGGGTAAATCTCCGGCCACTATCGTACACCCAGCAAGAGCATAGAGACGGTGCCCTTTGTTCTGATTTAGAGATCACAAGCAACCTTCTAACTATTAATTCCCTGCTTCAGGTACCTCGATGCCCCGAAGTCCTGACCCCCACAAAAAGTATGTCTTCTGGCTGAGAAGCCAGACTTTAGTGATTTCCTTAGGCTTGATCCCTGCAAACTGAACAAAGAAAACGTAGTTTCTTAGTCCTCCAGTTTGAGTCTCCTGGTGAGCCTCCTCACCTCCTGAAAGAACCTGCAGTTTATTAATTTATTTAACAGACATTTATGTAATGCTAATAACAGTAATCCTAACAGTGGCATCTCACATGCATTCAAGACTTATCCTGTGCACACACAGGACTAAACACTCTACATCAATTGTTTCATTTGCTGTCCACAATTTTCCAATGAAACAGGGTATTATTCAGTAGATCCTCATTGAAGACCTACTGTGTGCCAGGCATATGATTGTTGCTGGGGGGATGTAAGGATGAGCAGGGGCCTTGACTTAAAGAAACGTAATGTCTAAAAGAGGAGCTAGATCTTAAACAGAGAATCACAGAAACAAATGTCATTTGCAACTGCATTCAACATTACCTACCCAGGGGAGGGAGGTAACTGGTGCTATTATACTCATTGCAGAGATAAGATAAATCACTCTGAGAGAAGTTGCGTGATTTGTCACAGGGCACAACCTAAGTAGGAAGAGCCTGGCTTTTGATCCAGGACTGTTGACTTGGAAGCCCCATTAGTAACCATGATGCTATGCCCTATTCCTGGTTTCTCCATCACTATCTGAAGTTTCACATGACTGTCTTTTCTGTTGGTAATCTTTAAGTGGTCATTTTCCCACTCTGACAGCTTGGCTCCAAAGTTAAGTTTTATTGACTCTTTTGAACATTCCCAGTGTGTGGAAATTCTAAAAGGAGCCCTCAAGCCATTTCTGGAATCTATGACACAGACTTTAGATCTCATTCTATTAAGAGTTTGATTCAGCCCCACTTCTGAAAAGTGAAAGTATGTACTCAGTAAATTCCTGAAACTGACAAGAACTCTTTGGCTATTATTCAAAAATGTCTAATACCATGAACTAAAGTGGTGAGTTATTTCCGCACTTCACACACAACATCCCACCCCCCTTTAAAGTAGAGTGCTAAACTATGTTTACCACTGGGTGCAAAACCATTTCCCCTTGAAGATAATATGAAATAATTTGATAATGATGGTGGATTTGCAAGCAATGTTGATACAAATCTACTTAAGTCTGCTATGCTTTAAACAATCTTTTTTAACTAGCCACATTTTGTATACAATAAACTACTCCTATATGATTTTGAAGTTAAACTTTACACACTATTAACTAGATATTGCATTAATAAACTCAGCTATTTTCTCTTATATTAACATAGCTACATTAAGTGTGAACTCATTTTGAGTTTTTCCCCCAAGCTGTAGTCAGTTTTTCATATATAAACAATACATTTTTTACGTGGGCAGAGCCAGAAAAAGCCAATATTCATGTATTTTGTAGTTCCTGTAGGTAAATACAAGCAGAAATGTTGACTTTATAGCCAGCTTAATTAAAAAAATGCAAACTTGGTTTTAAGTCTTTTTTATATACATTGGTGTATAATATCATTCATATAATACCAATTAGCTGTTTAAAAATATTAGACATTTTATTTTTTGTTTTTATAATTTGAACTAATGGCAAAAATATCTCAAAAGAGGTATTTTTTTCCCTTTGAAATAAACAATCAATTTTGATGAGATTTTCCTTGAGCTGCTAACTGGTAAACTAGTTAGCAAATCAAGGCGTGACCCCTCGGATTTGCATAATCACTGTTACACACCCCACAGCGAGGATTGTGACTGAGTAAATAGCACAATTGGAACTGAAACAAGCTACACAATTACCCAGTCCCATTTAAATTGGTGACAAATACCTTTTAATTTCAAGTAGCTGCTCTTCCATTCATCACTGTTCCCAAATATATCGATAATCTATTGTAGCAGAAGATTCCCAAGAAATCATTTTCCTTTTGCCTAGAACTGGTCAGCCCTGTTTTAGAAATCCTAAAGTAAATACTTATAATCCCTGGTCTCTTTAAGTGATCACTCAATGGGGACATGAAATGTTCCTTTTAAGTGCCAAACAGCTGTTTCATTTCCCAATTAGAGGAGAACACTGTAAATGATAGTTCTAAATAAATATATAATGTAACCTACTGATAAGGACAATGTAAATATTTATGGCAATTAGGGAAACAAATGTACACATATTTGAATATTCACCAGAGGCTGAAATTCATCCATTGTAGCCATTGCCAGAATGAGTCTCCTTCGTGGGCTCTGCTGGGGAAGTAGGGCCACTTGGGTGTTACGCTGTTTGCCTGCCTCTGGCTCTAGAAGGGACGTACAGAGGGAGATTCCTATAAAGGAACCACTTTCAGTAAACTGCTTTCCAAAATGGAAGCTGTTTGTTCTGCTCTCTTGGTTTCAAATCCTGGGTAGGGTGAAACTGGATGTCCCCTGCCCCAACCCCTTGGCAAGATGCACTGAGAGACCACAGAAGGGAAGGACAGAAGACAGACCGTTTGCAGGGGCCAGGGCAATCTGTCTTTCTAATTAGAGCCCTACTTTAGTTTTCACATATACATGGTAACCACAGAGATTCAAAACATTGCTTCAGTGTGGGAATATTTTTTTCCAGATAAGATTGTATTCCTCCATAAGGCACATAAAAAGGAGAAATAAAAGACTATACTATGCATACAACTTTTGTGCAAGCCCTTGTTTAAATTTAGGTCACAGTTGTTGGGGCCTTAGTTTTCCCATCGGTAAAAATGGATAGTGGATAGTGACAGAGTGAGACTCTGTCCCCCTAAAAAAAAAAAAAAAAAAAAGAGATAGCGCTACAGTCCTTTCTAGCGTCCTTATTCTGCGCTTTAGATGACAGTTTGGATGTCCAAGTATAATACTATACTTCAACTAAAAAATAGTTTGACTATTTTCTGATTATAAAAATAATAAGTGGCCATTGTAATGCAAAGATGAATTAATAAGAAGAAAAAATCACTTCTTTTCCACTGTGAAAGTTTTCTCTGGATATGTATACATTACATACACAGTCATGTGCTATATAATAACATTTTGGTCAACAACTGAACACATATAGAAGACAGTCCCATAAGATTATAATACTGTATTTTTACTGTACCTTTTGTGTTTAGATACATAAACACTTGCCACTGTGTTACAGTTGCCTACAGTATTCAGGACAGTAACATGTTGTACAAGTTTGGGGCCTCGGAGCAATACCATCTAGGTTTCTGTAAGTACACCCTGTGATGTTCTCCCAATGACGAAATTGTCTAACAATGCATTTCTTGCATTTCTCACATTTCTCAGAACATATGCCCATCATTAAGTGATGCATGACCGTATAGACTATGTGGAATGTTCGTATTTAAATCCTGCTCTGTGATCTAGCTGTCATGAACATGTCATTAAATACTTTGTGAAAGTATGACTTTTAATGCTGCACAGTATTCCATTGTATGGATGAATCATAATATGTTCAATGGTAACTAGTGTTGGAGACTTAGGTGGTTGCTAATATAAATGACTTCTTATGAAAAGGCCTTTCCCTGGTGTGTTTTAGTCTCTGGAACTCTATTTATCCTTATGCTAAGAATGTGAAGACAGGAAGATGCAACTCTGAATTTTGCCTACTACATGCTACCTGTGTGATCTTTGTGGATGTTTAATTTCTTGGGGATCTTGATTCCCTTATCACCAAATGGCTACCACATGCCTGTCTTTCACGGCCACAGTGAAGGTATATAGATATGCATGTCAAGTATCTGCCAACAGAAGGCTTCTCATATGAATCAACCTCCCTCTCTGTCTTTCTCTCTTTTTCTTAATCTAGGAGTACAAGGAGCCCACAATTAGGTTTCAGAGTCTCGGTGAGAACCCCTGGAATTGTGTGCAAAATTTTGCACGTTCATATATATTTGGGGGGAAAGACATTCAACAAGTATAAGAAGCACTAAAATCTCCTTCCTGCTCTGTGGCTTTCCATGCTGCCATAAAATGATAGGACTGATGTTTGCCTGGTCCCCAACAGCTGCTTTATTGGCTCAAATTTCTCTTTTAATACCTCCCTCATCTGTTGGTGAGCTTACTGTTCAATATGAACCCAACCTGACACACAATATCTGTGCTGAAATTCCAAATTCTAAGACACTTAGTCCACTGCCTGACACACAATAAGCACACAATGAACATTACTTGTTCCTCATATAATTATACACATGAGGAAATTTTTAGAAGAGGCACATGCATATTAAATGACTAGTTTGATTATGGAAGATATGCTGCATATGAATGAGTTCCCCCCTCTCTCTCTCTCTCTCTCTCTCTCTCTCTCTCTCATGCACATGACGCTGAGATCTGTATGGATTTGGCCACGTTCTAAAATACTTCCAGGTTCCATTTATCTTATGTAGATTTAGAAACAGATCGAGTGAGCCAGAGATCACAATTTCTATTATATCATTAAAAAAAAAGGATGTGTGGTGAGGGAGAGGAATTTGACAATAGGCAAACATCAGTTTAAGACTTTAAAATAACATAATCGTCCGTCTGTCTTGAATAATTTAGACCAAGAGTTGACCACCAAAGGGGAAACTGCTGAGATTCTTTCCAACTTTGCAATTCTCTGATCTCACGCATGCTCTCTTTGACAAATCTCTGAAAAGCAAGTATGTTTTAGAATGTCCATTACATAGCTGGACTGCTCAGGTTGGTGAGTAAACTGAGGCAGTTTCTCCATTTTGAAGGTCCAGGAGTGAGTCACTGATGCCACTGTATGCTTTTTAAGTTATTGATTTAATAATCAAATAAACATTTGATTTCTGTCTTTCTGCTCACAGCAATAGCACTCCATGACCTCACTCGAGAAAAAAGGAGTTTTTGTTGTGTTTTAACTGTGCATAACAGGTGCTTTCAGAACTATCTGGAAACTAATTCAGACCATCAGAAATGAGTAAACAAGGAAAATAGAAGCCTGGACTCACTTTGTTCCTAGACTGGCTTAGGGAAGTGAATGTTTTGGAAAAACCCAGTTTGTTTTGAGCAAGCCAATTTTCAGTAGCAAGGCTGAGGACCTCACTGTGTGGGGAGGAAATGATTGCATCATTCTCCCTAGTATTTTCAGAAGCCAAACCAGAGGCAGCATCCCAAGTCTTGGAGCCTACTTCTTCTGTTCCTTTACTCATGCTACGAAGGTTAATTATAAAACATTTTGTTCTGCCATCTACCGTTGCCTATTGTGGAGGGTTATTGCAGTTATGGCCCCTGAAAAATGATGCCTTCCTGCCTCCGTGCCCTAGTGCAGTCCCCTTCCACACTGATCTTTGGCTAATGGGACATCAGAATATGTATTACAGTCCAGGCACGGTGACTCACGCCTGTAATCCTAGCACTCTGGGAGGCCGAGGTGGGAGGATAGCTTGAGGCCAGGGGTTTGAGACCAGCCTGAGCAAGAGTGAGACCCCGTCTCTACAAAACATACAAAAATTAGCTGGTGTGGTGATGCATGCCTGTAGTCCTAGCTACTTGGGAGGCTGAGACAGAAGGATTGCTCTAGCCCAGGAATCTGAGGTTGCAGTGAGCTATGATGATGCCACTATACACTAGCTTGGGAGACAGACTCTGTCTTCCAAAAAAAAAAAAAAAAAAACTACATAATGCAAGCAGAGGCTTGTGCATTGGGTTGGAGCCTGTCTTACAGAATCCTGTTACCATATGAAGAAGCCAGGATATCTTTCTGGAGACATGTGAGCCAAGCTAGAGCCAGCATCAAATGCTGCACACGTGAGTGAGGCCACTGTGGAACATCCTACCCCAGCTAGATGACTGCAGTTTTGTGTGTGATGCCAGATGAGACCTACAGAAGAACCCCCCAGCTGACCCTAGCCCATTTAGTTCTTCTCTGGGTAGCTATGCCAGGTTCTCATTGGCTGGGGAGCTGAGCAGAATGTTAAGATCAGGGAAATAAAAACTGCCTCCTTGCTTCAGACACTATTTCTTGCAAAGTTTTCTTGAGAGAGCCAAACCTTATGCTTGATTGACACATTTGAACACCAGGGGATTGTCTTTTAATGGAAGAGCACTGGGTTCTGAGGTGTGACATTAAACATGTCATCGCAGGCCAGCCTTTCCTTACACTTGATGTTCTGAAACATAAAACTGCTGCCCCTGGCACAAATATCAACGTGTGACTTTACCAAAGCAAGTTCTGGAGTTTTTCCTTCCCATGTCAGCTAGAATGTAAGTAGTTACCTTTTAAGTGATGAAAATTCCTTTCCTCTAACCTACAAAATTTAATATCAAGCTTAGAATGTTATAGCTTTTAAAATGATTTTGATTTAACCTGAAGAATTGCTGTTTCAGCTGAAATATAAATATGCAAAACATTAAATCAAATCAATAAAAGAAAATAACATCCTCTAGGTTTTTAAGTTTTACTGTGTTTTTCCAACACAGTTTACCTAACGAATCATCATCTGAAAAAAAGAAATTTCTTCCTGCTTCCACATATCAAATGCCCCCATATTTCTTCAAAATGATTTTTTAGAAAGGTTAAAAAATAGAACTAGAAGCATCTTCGCTATCTTCTAGTCTAACTCTTATGTGATGAAGGATAGTCTGGAATTAAAAAGCTGTTATTTGTTAGGATTAACTGCTGTTGGATTGTTCTAAAGAACACTCCTAAAATTACGTGGATGGACAAACAGCCTGAATAAAGAAATGAGCAAACTTTCCCAAGAGCTTCCTTGGCTGGCTGAGTCACTGACTGGCAGCTGACAAGGTTTTCAATAATGCCGACTCAGCTGGCTCTATAATGCTGGGTGCCCCAAACATAATTAAAAGTGTTAAGAATTTTGTAGCTTTTATAAGAACATATTCCCCTCACATACCTTCAGTGACCTGGTCACAACTACTAGAGACAAATAACGCTCTCATTTTACTCTATGTACTAAGGTCATCGTACCCTAGGCGACTTTCCTGACTGTATCTTCCCCAAACCCAGGAGACTCCAAAACTTACCCAGATGGATTTTGCGGGGTCACTTCGGCAGCATCCCTGTCCTTTCTCAGGATGACAGCAAACAATTAGGCCTCTTGGATATTTATGGAGGGGGGAAGTGTCGTTTTCTGTTAACTGCGTTTGTTCAGTCCATTGACACGTTAATGAAATGAGATAGGACTTGCAGAATTGGAAGGGACTTGAGAAATCATCACATTACCCCCCAGCGTTTTACATTTTAGAGACTGTGGGCTGTAAATGTCAAACGGCTTATGAGCATCTGAGTCTTCTGACTGCTGGTATACCTCTTCTGATTCCACACGGTAGAAATGTGAGAGTTTGAGATATCTTTGCATCTGAAGTTGGGATAATCTTGAAGACCATGTAGGTCACATTCCAGGCCTAAAAATAGTTATTAGTGACCAAGATGAGGCAGTGCCAAGTGTTCTTAAGAGATGAGAGTAAATGCTTACTAAGCACCTCCCTAACGTCTTGCATGTATTTGGTACAGAGTAAATTGTAGTGATTATTTTTGTCTGTTCTGTATGTAATTAGAGACGAGCAGGTGATTTCAAGAGTGTTATCTCCCTTATGAGGCTATTGGTCGGGGAGGATACTGTGCCGCCCTCCCGTGCTGTATCAGAGTAGATGATGTGACTTGATCACAGCATTCTCTCCCACTGACTCTCACCAAAGCCATAGAATTCTTCTGATGACTTTCCTCCCAATGGCCAATATTAAGTGGCTCCAATTAAGTGGCTCTTCATTCATGAAGATCAGGCTCTGTCCTGTTCACCTTGTATCCCCCTACCAGGACTCTCATAGTGCTTTGTGCATAACAGGTACTCAGTAAATATACTAAAAACATACAATCAACTTAACACCAATGGGGTAATTATAAGAGTGCAGCAAGGGGAAAATTAGAGATTGGGGGTTGCTGTTTATTCTGAAAATCACAAGGCTTTCTAAAGCTCTTGCAGGGTGGCCGAGAGGAATGACTCAAAGCACCAGGTCTACACTGAGTCAGAGAGACATCAGCATCTCTCCCAGGGCTCCTGGGAGCTCCTTTCATAGTCAGCACAAGAGTTCTGGGTAGTGGGTCAGGGGGCACCTGGACCTGAGCTGAAGTCATGTGGTTCTACTGGGAGCTTCCAAGTCAGTGGCGCCAGTGGCAGTTTCTGCAATTATTTCAGGCCAGCATCTCCCCCTGAGTCTTGGTTTTGGATCTTTGTGGCTGGACACTCACCAACCCTGGCTCGACATGAATAATCTGGGGAGGTGGCCCAAAGCCAGAGCTACCCCAGTGCCCCAGATTCCATCCCCAGCTCTTGGATGGGCTTTCCTTAATGGCACAAAGGTGTAGGGAGAACACAGACTCTTTGTGATGAGTCACCACACCATCCCGAGGCAGGGGAAAAAGCCCAAGGGGAAGAGATGAGCATTTGTCTACTGTGAAGTAAGGAAGACTTAAAATAATCATCAAAATGTGCTCATTGGTAATACAATTAAAGATGAATCAAATCTAATTAGACCTGTGTAAGTCTGGTGAAATGGTTAGTTAATCTTAATTGGCTACCTTTGAACATAGCTTTGCATATCCATTTCTCAACACCAAAAAGAAACATAGCTCAAGTCGTGGACTGTGTGGGTGTCGGCCTACGTGGATGAGTAAACACTACTAGAGCTGATATCGTATTATATGTACTTAGAACAGGGTTTCACACTTGACCATCTTCAGGGAACAGCTGGGATTCCAAATGTCCAGGTGAGGCGTAGGACAAGATAAATGGGTGAAAGAAAGCTGTGATGAACCAACATTTTTTTTTTTCTTCTTAGTCTTTAAATTCAATATTGTTACACACTCCTGGTCCTTCAAGAACACTCATTTGCAGGCCAGATTTGGCCATTCCACAGGACTTTGCAACCCTTGATTTAGAGACTTTCTGTACACGAATTTAAACTCTTTAAAAAACTTATTCCTGTACTCAAATAATAGGTGAATTATCCAGCAGGGTCAGGTTATTTGCCAATTCTTCACTTCACTCTGTACTCCCTAACCTGTCAGTACAAAGAGGGGCTGCTGATGTCTCAGGCAAATTCTTTAGCTGTAGAATGAGAGTCAGGCAGGGGAAATATTGAAGATATTTAATAAGCAGTATGGCAGAGGAATGGGTGCCAGCCAAAGAGCTGGATCCCCCTTAGGAAAGTAGGCATTTAGTTCTTGAAATGTAAGAAGGTTTGAGGGGATCCAGAGAAGGGGCCAGGGAAGCTAGGGTGGTCAAGGGGGCAATTTGGAGGGCTCTGGCAGTGGCTGTTTACCTACTGCTACAAAAATATTTAATACCTTAATAACCAGCATGGCTGTATTCATTGAATATCCCAGGATCAGGAGTTCTGAATTTTTTCCAAGAATCTCCCCCCATCAGACTTTTTGCTAGCTTTCAAGACTTCTTTGCACATGTAACTGATTGGGTAGTTGCTGCATCAGACTTTTGCTAGCTTTCAAGACTTCTTTGCACATGTAACTGATTGGGTAGTTGCTGCATCAGACTTTTGCTAGCTTTCAAGACTTCTTTGCACATGTAACTGATTGGGTAGTTGCTGCGTAACCAGCTCATTTTGAACCCTATTTTTGTAGAGTAGAACTGAGCTCTTTTCCCACAGTCCCTAGAAAGGGGGTTGCATTTATCGATTAAGCTTTCATCCACGTAAGTGGAATGCTATTGAGCCTTTTGGGTTTTTCCTCAGGAGTTCGCAAAATAGCTAGCTAGGTCTTGATAACAATGGAAGGCCTGCTTTCATCTACTGTGGCAATGGGTACCATTTATTCACCTCTTGTGTTTATACTACATATTCTATATACATTCTCTTTTAGATTTACAATAACCCTATGAGATACGTTTTATAATGTGCATTTTGCAGATGAGGAAACTGAGATTGTCAGAGATTCTGGGGTTGCCCAGGGTTTTTTTAGCCAGTCAGAACTCAAATCCTAAAGTCTTTGACTCCAAAGACTGAGTTCTCAAACACCACCAGTAATGTAGACAGAAGGACATGTTTGCCTGGTCGTTTTTTAAGATGTAGAATAGCTTTATCCAATAGAAATATAATGTGAGCCACACATGTGAGCCAAATATGAATTTTTTAAAATTGTGATAAAATATGCATAACATAGAATTTACCATTTTATCTGTTTTTAGGTTTGTAATTCAATAACACTGAGTATTTACGACATTGTGCTACTATCTCCATTGTTCATTTCCAGAATTTTTTCATTATCCCAAACAGAAACTCTGTGCCCATTACATACAATAAGAACTCTTCATTCCCTCCTCCCCCTACTCCCTGGTCACATCTGTTCTTTCTCTTTCTGTGGATTTGTCCTGCAAAACTGTGAGTTTCATATGGTTCAACCTAATACATTATTCCATTAATGTGCATGCCGTTAGCAAATTCTTCATGAAAAAGTGGACTTTCTTAGGGGTCTTAAAGACTACATACAATTTGCACAGGCACATGGGAAGGTGAGGCTCTTCCTGGGGGATGGAGTCAGGCAGAGAGAAGGGAGTTGATACAACAGCAGCAGCAGCAATGGTAATAAAAGCCACTGTTTCTTGAGCATTTTATATATATATATAAAAAACCTTTTATATATATATATAAAACCTCATTTAACCCTTATTATAATGTTGTGGGAATGATATTCTTTTCCCCATTTTGAGATTAAGATGCTAAGGTTCAGAGGGGTAAACAAGTTGACCAAGATTGTGCTGTTATTTCTGGCTCCAAAGCACCCACCCACCATCCAGGTTTGCAGGTGACTGAGGGGATCCTGGAGCATGGGACTTCCTGTTTTAAAACAGAGACAGTCCTGGGCACATCAGGACAAGGGGGTCAGCCCAAAGCCAGAACTCTTACTACTCTGTTATGACAACATGGGGCCCTTTGTTTGCCAACGTAAAGAGGCTTTTTCATTAAGCATAAAACACACATGGCAGGTACTGATACTTTCCCAACTTTTTGAATTTTCTCAATGTTGACCTGAGCCAACAAGAACATTTCTCAGTGGATTGGGAACAGTTAGAACAAATGTCAGCAAGCACAGGCATCTCACAGTGAAGCTGGGTGTACTGCTTAGCGAGAAGTCTCCAAAGACTCTGTTACTCCAATATCTATATCAGGAGTTCTTAACCTGGGGTAGAGATTGGGGGACATCCATGAATTTGAATGGGAAAAACAATGACATCATTATTTTCATTCACATGTCACTGAAATTTAGCATTTTCTTCAATTACAAACGTAGGCAACAAACCTGCAATATAATAATATTATATTATTATAGTACTATAATATGTAATTGGTTATATATTATATTTCTTATTGTTAATATTATCTTATTATATTATTATAGTAGTAGCTATACCAGTGACTTTAACACTTCTATAAATTGTAAATGTTTTCATATCACATTAGAGTTGTTGAGATACTTTATACTATCACTTAAACTCATCAACAGTGTAAAGTTACAGTAATTATCAGGCCTCCTACTGGCCCTTGAAATTTAATGTGTTAATAAATGCACATATTACTGACCTGTTTTGGGAAAAAATATTTTGACAAATGTATTTCAACATAATTAGTTTTCTTTGCAATCTTATGCTCTCTGTTTTAGCCTTTTTAAAACATTATCCTGAGAAGGAGTTCATGGTCCATAAGAGGTTAAGAAATCTTGCTCCAAACCAAGGGGTGACAAATTTCCTTTGATCCACATTAACATTGTTTTTCCACCTGACACTACTTCACCAATCCAGTACTTGTTTAGAGGAACTAATCACCATGCCTGGCTTTTAAGACCTAATCTAAGGCCAGGCGTGGTGGCATGCGCCTGTACTCCCAGCTACTCGAGAGGCTGAGGCAGGAGGATCACTTGAGCCCAGGAGTTTGAGGTTGCTGTGAGCTAGGCTGATGCCACGGCACTCTAGCCTGGTGACAGAGCGAGATTGTCTCAGAAAAAAAAAAAAAAAAAAAAGACCTAATCTAAGTCTCTCCCTGAGTTCAGTGGGAGGGTATTGGGCAGCAGTCAATACATTTAGAAGCTAAACATATCACCATCCGGGAAGTGGGGGACAGGGTTTCAGCCCCAGAAGGAAGAAGGCTCCCCTAACTCAGTCCAGCCTGCCCATCCCTTCCATGGGCATTTTTCTTCCCTGACCAATTCTGAGAGTCCCATTGTGAATCACTTGTCTGGATTAGTTTGCTGAACAATTGAACAATTGAACAATTCTCAGCCTCTGATTGTCCTTGCTTTTGTGAGTCAAAAATCCTTAATCTTATTTGAATGCAATTTAATTCCCTAGAGAGCTGAGTCTTTAGTCTCTTAGTTTTATAAAGTGAGTGCTTAGAAAAAATGCATGAGAGCTGACACCATGTTCCTTTAAAGCTAGGTCAATCTACCAAGGAAATAATTAGATAAATGTGCACTCCAATCAGGGGAGAGGAGGAGGAAAAGAATTTCTCCACAAATGACTTTTAGGACATTTAAGTGGAATTGAATTAGAATGTCAAGGGCCAGACGGCTCTCAGGAGGTCATTTGATCTAGTCCCCTGTTGCTGGGCAAGAACACAGATGTGAAAATCTAGCCCATACTTAAAAAGCTTTAGAGAAGAGAACAAACATTTTACCTCTGCAAGGTAAAATGTGAGAACCTTGTGAATTTAAAGGAATATTCATAATAAATTAAATAATGGCCTGTAGCTCATTAATTAATTAATTAAACCTATTTATTGAGCCTCTGCCACGTGTCAGAGACTGTCCTAAGCATTTGAGATACATCAGTGAGCTTGCATTCCAGTGAGACGAGACAGATAAACAACAAACCTAATGAGAAAATTATAAGGTATGTTGGAAAGAGATACATGCATTGAAAAACAGAAAAAAAATATAGCAGGGAATAGGCATGAAAGTGCTGAAATGTGGGCAAAGAAGGGCATCACCATAAACTAAGCATAAAAGAATAACTGCATGCTAAGAGTTTAGAATAGAGCCTCACATGGTAAATTCTCAAAAAAAATAGTATGTATACATATGCACACACACGTTTTGGTTAGTTATATAAATACATATATTTACGAAATTTTGGTTAGTTTCTTATATTAGATGGTGGTTGTTTAGGTGCAAGAGACACAAATAGACTTTGCCTAATTTAAGCAAAATGGAATTCTATGAGAAGGGTGGTGTAGGCAGCTCTGAAGAACCAGAATCAGTCAAGAACATGATGCCTGTTGAGAACACCTCACACCTGTCCAGGCCTAGGCAGGGTGGGAAGAGTAAAGGAAAAGATTATTTCAGAAAGGCAAATGATGAAAACAGGATGCTGGGGAACTAAAAGATAAACTTATTCTAGTTAATATTCTGACCTAGGTCAGTAAGATGGATTCGGTTTAGAAAAGAGGGTATTGGAGAAGGGTGTTACCCCAAATTCTACCAGCCATAACCCAATATGATGTTGAATTTAACTGGATGCGTTTTGATTTAGTAGCATATAATATATACTATGATTTCCCTTTCAAAAAAAAGTGCTAAATTTTGTTAGAAATGGACAGACCGTAGCCATAAGCATGGTTGTGGTCCATTCTAGAAAACATGTAAGTGGATTCTGGAGAATGAGGTAATCTCTGATGAGGGCATTATTGTCTCAAAGGTAGTCAGCTGGGTAACAGATAAAGTGAAACCAAGCCATACACATTCTTTTGACTTTGGAGCATCTCTTTTCAATAAGACAATTTAGGCTGGGCATGGTGACTCATGCCCGTAACCCTAGCACTCTGGGAGGCTGAGGTGGGAGGATCACTTGACCTCAGGAGTTCTAGACCTGTCTAGGCAAGAAAGAGACTCCATGTATACAAAAAAAAAAATAGAAAAATTAGGCAGGCATCATGGCATGTGCCCATAGTCCCAGCTACTCGGGAGGCTAAGGCAGGAGGATCACTTGAGCCCAGGAGCTTGAAGTTGCAGTGAGCTATGATGATGCCACTGCACTCTACCTGGGGCCACAGAGTGAGACTGTGTCTCAAAAAAAAAAAAAAAAAAATGCAATTTGCCCAGCACTCGGTTTTATTCCATATCATCATCCCTTTCTGCTGCCTTCGTTTGGATTTGTCCACCGGCTTGCAGTTCTGAGACAAGGACTTGTCTATAACCCATAGCAAAACCTGACCGCATTCAGGCTGGAAGGTGTAGAGGCTCTGTGGTCTATTAAAACGTGCTGCAGTGTGTCTGCGAGTGTAATTACCACTTCACTGTGATTTGCAAAAACTTTCTCATGTGAGACATAATAATTAAGCACATAATTCTACTTGAGTAATTTAAACACTTGATTTGTCCCCTTGAATTTCTCCCGCTACATACTAAGGCTGGAATCTATTTGCCACACTACCACGTCTGCATGTTTTACTTCAAATCTCTGGGTTCATAGCTTCCCTTATCCTCGTGGAGCTTACTTTTGGTCAGAAATCTCACGTGTTTCAATGAATCATGCTTATTTTGGATGTCAACATGATGCAGGTGTGTGAAGATTTAGAGGAAGGATTTGAGTCTGAAATATAAATGATTTGGTTTCAAATATGGTAGGCCAGGGAGACTTATTTTTTTAATGACCAAATGGGATAGTAATATATTTGGACATATGGAATTCACGTTATGTCTAATTTTCTTCAATGTTCTTGGCAGGAAAGCCATAGCAAGAGAAATGGCTTTCTTTTCCCTTGTGGTTTCGCTTAAGCCGTGGAGAGTCACCAACCAACATTTGGTTCTCACATCCATCCTCTGCTCAAGCTGAAGTCACAAGGCTACAAGTTAACAATAGGATCGAACTGTTAAGTTGTGGGGCAGTTAAAGCTGTTCAAATGCAGACCCATTACCTATAACAGACCTTACCACACTTAGAAAGTACCTAGAGGGAAACACAGTGTTATGATAATTTTATAGGAGGATCCAGACACATTAGATGACTGTACCACATGTGGAGAATTAGGACCCAGATCTCTGTTTCAACCCCTTAAAGACTTCAGAGCCAAAATGGAACATAGAGGTGACCTAAGGCAGTCTTTGTCAAGCGTGATAGATTTGCCTATGTGCTTAGGCATAGCTCACTTGCTAGGTGCTGGTACCAGGCGCTGTTCTAAGCACTTTACATCTATCAACTCACCGAAAATCTCACAATAACACTCTGAATAGAGACTCTCATTGTCCTAAGTTTGCAGATGAGGAAACTAAGGCGCAGAGATCTTGCCCATCATCACAGAGCTATTAAAACCAAGTAGCAGAGTTGGGATTGGATGCAGGTCATCTGGCTCCAGGGTCTGTGCTCCCAGTTACTATACTTACTTATTGGTTTCACATGTGATATATTTAATAACTGTATAACAATATATTAGTGTATATTAAAAACAAAAAGATAACTAGCTATTATCACTTCAGATAAACGTAAACCATATAGGTGCCCAGAGGTGCCCATGAAAGTGTTAGTCTTCCAGTGACAGGATCTCTATAAGAACACATTGGAGGAATGGGTCATATAATATTTTATCTTATTAAATTAAAGCCAATGCACCTATGTTAAATTACAGATTTATTTTAAATTTACACAGATATACTGAATATCTGCATGTATGACTTTATTCTTTTCAAGTCTATATTGCAGGGATATTTTTCCCCCCCGAATGGCAAAAATTTTAAAGACCATGTAAGAAAGATTAAGTTTGGGAAACACTGATTCTAGTCCAAATCCTCTATTTTACAAATGAGGAATTTAAAATCCAGGTTGGTAAAGTAGCCTGCTAAAAGTGTTAACAATGGTTAATGCTTTTTTGAACTCTTACTATGTACCAGACTCTAAGTATTGTTATGAGGCTCGTGATATTAATATTTAAATATAATCACAACTTCCAAATTAAATAACTACTACTATATTATTGTTATTATCCCCATTTTACAGGTAAGGAAATTGAGGCTTAGAGGTAATATGTAATTTTTCCTGAGGTCAAAGAGCTGGGAAGGGGTAGGGTAGGCAGTTGAACCCCAGTCTTTCTAGTTCCAGAGCCCAAGATGTCAACTACACAACTCTATTTCCAAATCATATGACGCGTTAGTAGTTAACTGCAAAGCAGGTCCCCATCTATATTTCGGTCTGGTGTCATACAACATCCTACTGCTTCGAGATTAGCTACCATGAAATACAACTTTAAAAGGAAAAAGTGGAAGGTATTAATGCTGAAGTTTACATTCCCCTCCAAAAAAATAACTATTTGAAAAGTTTCAAAGTAAACGAAATTCAAAGCAGAAAGCTATTAACCTGTCTGCCACAGTAGTAAATGTTCTTAATTTTAATGTGATGAAATAATGCCATTGGAATACAAAAATAAAATTCTAATGGGACACTCACAAACATTTTATAATACTGTGGTAATGTTTTCATAACACTATGATGTAACTTGTTAGAGATGAGCCCGATACAATTTAACTTCTCCAAGAATTCCTCCTCTCAACCTCCTCCTACTCCATCCCCCATTTTGTTTTGTCTTTTTAAATTTTACTAGACACTGATATTACTTCAGGAACAAACGATAGCCTTTAGGTAAGTCTTTCATCAGAAAGAGAATCTCAAGGTTTTCTTTATAAACAACGCATTGATTAACTGCCACCCTTTGGTGATGATAAAAATGAAGCCAAGTTAATAGCACTGTGCTCTTTCTTATTTTCTGTGGAAGACAGCGGCTGCACAAGAAATGCCA
Source organism: Lemur catta (assembly GCF_020740605.2). Lineage (NCBI taxonomy): Eukaryota > Metazoa > Chordata > Mammalia > Primates > Lemuridae > Lemur > Lemur catta. The sequence goes on along the minus strand of NC_059145.1, from coordinate 26,496,971 downwards.
GCGCTTTATTTGGAGGCTGTAGAGCCTGATACTCTGCTGAAAAAGTGGAACCCAACGGAGCTAAAGCCGCCATGTAAATGTGAGAAAAACTACTCCATGGAGGGTATGATCAGCGTTTCCCAAGCGTTCTCTCAACACAGTCGTATTAGCCAAGTGTTATCATCTCCATTTTATAGACTTGGGGAAACTGAGGCTGACAGACAGTGAGTTTTGTCCCTGAGGCCACACAACCAGCAGGGAGTGGAACCCAGATGTGCGCCCACACGTGTCTGCCTGTAAATGCACGCTCTTGCCGTGGCTCCGCGCTGGAGCAGGAGAGCTGGCAACACGCACGGGGGTCCTTGGAACACACACATTCCTGTGGATGATCTTCTCCTCATTACTTCAGTTGCCTAAACACTTTGCGTGTGATTAAAGAGCTGAATTAATTACTGATGAGGCAGCTGGCCAGCCCACAGCAAAAGTCTCACTCGGATTGGTCGTGTTCCCTGTAAGTGCAGGGTTGGGTGTACCGTGGACGTTGTTTTGCTCTTCCTGGGAGAAATGGCCTAGACCATTGGCCAATGCTTGGCAGCCTGGACTTTGGGCATAAATAATCACTGTTCTAATTAAAGCCTGGTTACTCAGGCCGTCTGGTCTGTTCTCCCCACGAAATGCATTGAACCAAAAGGTTTATCATCTGTAGGTACAAAGTAGAATTTTCATCATAAAACATTTTCATCATTGAAATACTAGGATGTGTCACAGCTCAAAGAAGAGCTTTATTTTTTTCAGTCATTGGAATGAGTTTGTTAATGTCTAATCATAAAAGGCATTGACTCCAAGATCTAAACTACCCAGAATAGTATCTGAACACCTTGCTGTGGCTAACGATGCACCTCTCTGTGTTCTCTGTTTCCCTAAAAGGTCATGATCATTCCTTCTCAAGGCCTTTGCTGTCCCCTCTGCTCATACCCTCCCCACTGATCTTTTCAGCGTTGGCTCACCTTTGCTCTTGTCCCAGCTGAATTGTCACCTTTTCAGAGTCTTTCCTTTCCACGAGGCATGACCTTTCATGTGACCTTATGATTTCTCATCTTTGTAACACTGATTGCTGTCTGGACACCTGAGATTTGTTTCCCTGTGACTGTCTGTCTCCATGACTGAAATGAAAGCTCCCCAAAAGCAGGAATGGTCTCCGGTAGGCTGTAGTTTCCTCAGCACCTAAAGTAGCACCAGGCATATCGTAGGTGCTCAATGAATACTTGAAAGTTTTATGGAATGAAACCAAGGACCAAAATACAGATTATATAACTGTCTTTTGGGAGGTCTGTTTTGCATTAGAAGTACCCCGAGTAAAAAGGGGAAGGAACACATATAATGGGAAGGGTTATTAATGAATTTATTGTTAGCTAAATCTTTTTTAGTCTCAACTAAATTCTCTTATTCCCATTAACACATTGACTACCGTGTGAGTTGTATTTAACTCAGGCTAGTTTTGAGCCCGGGGCCTCGTGCGTGAAGCAAAACCCTGCAGCTGGTTCATGAAAATCTTACGCATTGATGTTCTTATTGTTACAATGAATACTGACAATTTAATTCTAAAAATGTGGATTGTGTTGCATATAACTCATGCACAGAGAACAATAAAAAATAACAAATTAGAAAGGATGGTTTTGTTTTCATAAAACACTGCGGCCCCAGGGAAAAAAATTTTTTTTCTAGTGTGGCAGTCCATGTGCTAAACATTATCTACGAGTTCCGTCCTTCCAGTTCTTGAACTCACTGGTGGAAGCCGTGTACTCTCCCTGTCCCCTCTTCTCTCCCTCCCACCACTTTCCTCTCCTCCTGTTGGCTTCACCAATCTGACCATTATCATTCCCAGTTTTCCTCACGGGCCAGTGCCCTTAGGATAAAGTCAATCTCCTTTTACAATCCTGCCTATGCTCCTATCGCTGGCTTCACTGCCTGTTCCTTACTTCCCTTCGGGTGTAGACTCCAGCCACTTTTCCTTCCATTTCCTGACATCGCTGTGTTCTCTCTTGCCCCTGGGCCACTGCTCATGCTCTTCCCTCTGCCTGGAACACCTCCACCCCAGCCCACATCCCCAGTTCACCTCGCGAACACCTATTCATCTTTCAGCTTTGAAGTAGAGGTCACTTCCTTCTGGAAGCTTCCCCAACCATGGCACATTCTCCAGTCCCTTTCTTTATCCATAATCGCACTCAGACTATACTGTCATTTCCAGCTTCCTAGTTTGCCTCCTTCATCAGATTGCATTTGTCTTGCATACCTCTAGTGTTAAGCCCTGGGCTTGACACTTGGTCATCACTCAGTACTTTTTAAAAAATAAAATAAAGGGACACTTTACATGGTTTTGAAGAAAATCTCAAAGTTGCCTCATGGAGACTTTTCACCAGCTGTCCAAGTGTCTGCTGGGCCCACCATGCCCAGAAATCACGTTGGCCTCTCCTCTTGTGGCCTGATTACCAGGAGGCATTGTAACCCCCTGGGGAGTCTTAGCTCACGGACCCTGCCATTTAGAGTGTAACGTAAGAAGGTCATTTCTGGAAGCAACATTGTGCGTGGTGGTGCCTTTCAGCATAGCGAAAACTCGGAAAAATAGGGTGGTCTCAGCCAAGGGTCAAATTGCAGATTCGATGCTTTATGTGTTTGGCAGTGCTCTAGAGACAAAGACATTAATCACAGAGGTATGCGATCCGGTCGGGAAATTTAGGCCAGATAGAATAACACGGGAAGAAACACACACACAAACACACAACCATGCGCGCTCTTATTTGTAAAAACCACATTAATGGATGGCAGCTCTCTACCTCTGAAGTGATTTATAAATTAAAATAATTGCTTCTTTGAACTGTTCAGATATTAATTAACCTATCACTAATGTACGTACAGTCTCCGAATCAGCCAAACATTACCTAAACATTTCTATTCCCTTTATTCTGGAAATCCAAAAAAACCACAAAAATAGGCTCTTTGTTCTGGTGCCAAGGGTCATAAAGGAAAAGCCATCATCTTTGATGACTTTGCAATTCTTATTCTATTTCTTCATCAAATTAACTCTAAGTGAAATAGTGAGTACTCTGAACTTGAACATGTCTTCTCACTCCCCTCCCCTCTTAACAATCTCCTCCCCAAGCACAAGGATCCAGTTCTAGCTCAGATTTCTGGTAATGAGAGCAGGGCAATTCATTATTTTTTTAAAATTAATTTTAGCTTTGGGTACATACCCCAAACCACCCCAGATTGTAGGTGCCTGACATTTCCTTCCTAGGTAAGATGAGGGAGAAACTAAATTGGCTGAGGCCCAGATGGGCATAGGCTGTGACAAGCTTGCTGGGGGCCCGTTCTGCAAGGGTGAACTTGACCTATAGCGAAGAGGCAGGCAGAAAAACATAGTGTTTAAGACAGGAGTTCTAAGGCAGTGATTGTAAACCAGGGGAATTTGGCAATGTCTAGAGACATTTTTGGTTGTTATGAGTTGGGGGGAAGGGACATGCTACTGGCATCTGCTGAGTAGGGGCCAGGGATGCTGCTAAACATCCTTCAATGAATGCACAGCACACACCTGCATCCCCCAGAACAAAGGATTGTCCAGTCCAAATGCCCATAGTGCTGAGGTTGAGAAACGCTGCCTGAGTCTAAAATACTTGAATTCGCATCCACCTTTGCTGCTTTGTGGCATTGTGACCTGGGCACATCTCTTAATCTCTTTGGGCCTCAGTTTTCTCTTCTGGAAAATGAAAATAGGGATAGAGTACCTACTTTGTTAGCATTCTGTCAAGCCTGGCAGTTGTGAGGGTTTAAAATGTTTTCTATTTTTATTAATCTATTAGTATATTTCAAATGAAAATGCAAATTGCCATGATGCGAGAGGAAGCTGTCAACTTTTAAATTTCAGTTCCAAACCCAAATTTTGTTTTCTTTTTATATTAGTGCATAATGGAAGGATATAAAATGAATAATTCTATCTATAAAATAGAAGGATTTGCCAATAATAGACTTTTAGTTTAGTATGGTTAAATAATATTAATTTCAAAATGTCAAAGACCCATTGTTTTGATTTAGAACTAGGAAAGGATCAACAATTAATGTATACATTTTCTAGCATCCACACAGATCTATGGTTGCTAAATCAAAAATATAGTAATACTTGTTTTAATTCAAATATTTAAAAAAAAACAAAACAAAAACAAAACCCACGTTTCCAGTGGGCAAAAACACATCATTCCAAAATGCCTAAGAGAATGGAAGAAAGTGGAAACATAAGTCATATTCTGATATTTTTCTATGTGACATTAATATGTCATACCAGGTTAATTGTGAGAAGCAGCAATATGACTTCTATGTAAAATTTAATATTTATTTAAAGAAATCAATTTGGACTTATAACACATTTATACCAAAAAGTTGTCTAAAATTGTTATCTGAAATAAGAAGTGTTTTTGTATCATATAGAATTAGCCCGCTAGCATTTTATATCAACTCTGAAAAATGCCATCCCCAAGAAATGTGATATGTGAAAATCACTATCTTCCAACTCTTTGTAATGCCGCAACTCTCACTTCCTTGTGCTAGTTCTTATTGAATAGGTTAAGGAGCACGATCTTTTGGTTATTCCGCAATATTTATTGAGTGTCAACTGTGTGTTTCCACTGAGATGGGTGTTGGGGATATGATCACGTTTGGGGACATGCCAATGACCAGGAGGCAGCGCAGTCAGAGAGAGGAGGCTTGACTCTGGCTAAGCCACATCTTAGCTTCAATTTGAGCTCAACCAGCTTGAAGCTTAGATTCCTCACATGAAAAAATGGGCCAATGGGATCTTTCTCACCACCTTGTTGAGAGGTTGCTGGTAAACAGTACTAAGCTTGGGACTTGCTGTTTATTGAGTAAGCTGCTAAAAAATGGTTAGCTATCTCATTATCATGACTATTGGGTTATTTTTATAGTCCAGAAATGGCCTGGTTTTGGAAAATAGAGGCTGCTTTTCTACACCGATTGGGGAATTTAGAAAACATTACAAAACAGAGGGCTGAATAAACTATATTTCTTCGCATAGTGTGTGTAAGCTTACCAAATGGAGCCAGCTGTCCCCAAAACAACCCAGGGTTGCTGCTGCTGTTGTGTTTTTTTTTTTTTTTTTAACTTCTGATGGCCAACTGGATGCTTAATCCGGTAGCTGGCCAAGCTTCCCTCCATTGCATTGTTTACATATTTTCCCTAGACATGAGGTAGTGTTGGGGAACAAAGCCTTCTTCAGCATGCGCACATTCACAGCTGCCAGCTAGTGACAAAATTGTGATGAAAAAACACACAAGTAACATGGTAAAAATCAAAAGAGTCATATTCTTTTCTTATATGAATACTATTTATTGGTTTTCTTATTACAAAAGCCATGCATACTTTTTTGTGGAAAATACAAAAATAGCAGAAAGAAGAATATACAAAAATTCACCTCTAATCTCAATGCCCAGAGATAATGATGATTGTTTTTTTGCATGTATATATAAAGTGACCACAGCATTTTCTTACTTAATACTATATCAGAATCACTAATTGCTATTGTACTAGAGTAAAGGTCAGCACACTTTTACCATGAAGGGCCAAATTGTAGTATTTTAGGCTTCATGGTCCATGAGGCCTCTGTCACAACTATTCGACTCTGCCACTGTGGCATGAAAACAACCTTAGACAATCTGTAAATGAATGGATGTGGCCGGATTTCTCCCCTGGTCCGTAGTTTGCTACTCCTATACAAGAGCCTCATCAATTGTTAGACTAGTTTATTAAATATAGTTATACTAGTGTCATCAATAGTTGTATTTCATTACAATAGTTATAAAGGGAAACATGACTTTTTAATCCCCAGTGTTTTGGAGATTTCTTAAAGGGTTGTCTTGTTAGTGCATATTTTGGGGTATTAGATATAAACAAATAATAACTAGGCATTAAAAAAGAATGGTTTTCTGAGGTTAATTAAAAAATAGAAGAACACTGTGATAATGCCCATAATTAAGTGCATGCTTGTGTCCTGTCCACCATCATAACTTCCTAAACTCCTCATGTGGTCTTGGGAGCAGCATTCTCATGCCATATAGGAAAACACTGCCTATTACTGTGGACTATGAAAGAGCCTTTCCATTGTATGACATGAAGAGTGTGACTCCAACACTCTGCTGCAGCTGCTACTAAGATCCAGTCACTTTCTCAAATAATAATGATGTCATTTGTTACTAGATTGTTGATGGCGGAAAAAAAAAATTCCTTGAATTGATTCCTTTGTGTTGAATTCCACTGAAGCCCAGGGATATGGGTGGTAGGTTGTGCTCCCTGGGAAGCAGACTTTAGGGCACATATTAGCATTCAGGAAGTTTATTAGGGAGTTCTCTGGGGATGGGCAAAAGGAGAAGTTGGCTTGAGTTGCAGTCTCAACAAAGGCCTCAGCTGACCTCACTGGCAGCTCTGGAGCTGGGGTGGCCCTTCAGCATTGTCCTGAGTTGGAGAGAGGGAGCCTGGCCTTTATACACCAGTGTTGACCAGTTATTGGCTCAGGCCACCCCAGGAGGGCAAGGCAGCCCTCTCTTCAGCAGAGTCTTTTTGCAAAAAGGGTGGATGACAACCAAGTGTTGGCTTCTGGCAGCACTTGCAGTAGCTGGGAATGTAAGCCCTTCATTCCTAAAGGGGTTTCTGGGTGGCTTGTCTGCTGTCTCGTGGATTAAGCGTAGGTGAGAAACTTGCCCTAGTCAAGGCTCTGTTCTTAGATTGAAAAATCAATGTAGTGATGTTTTGGAGCAGTGTGTAATTTTAAATCTGATTTAAATTAAGCCATTTGTCTTAATCATTTCATTCAGTCATCCCATGAGTATCAAGATCTACAAACCCTCTGTGTAGAGCACTGTCAAGTATGTGTGAATTAGATATAAAAACAAATTCAAGGCATGAGTCTTGTCCTCAGGGAGCTTGTAGCCTTTGGGGGAGGATGCAGAAATATGAGTTACAAGGTGAAATGAATGGTGATAATGTTGGGGATGATATAGCGATTCTTGGTCCTAAGAAACCATGGTTCAATGAATTCAAATGCATATAGAATTCTCATTTTATTTTTTAAGCTGTTGCTCTTTACAAGTTTATTAATAAATGGTATTAGTAATAATCATGGCTCAATTTCTGCTGCATAGAAACCTGGAGTCACACACAGAACATGGCTGTAGGGCAAGACTTGGGGATTGGCATCACGGCCGAAATTTGTCATTACCATAGACACGTGGTTATCGGAACTCCCTGTGTCAGCTAATCCAGTTCTCAGCATTGTAACCCATAACCTTCTTTTGGACGTCACTTTTTTCTTCCCCTGAGATTGTATATAATTTACCAGCCCATTATAATACATTGCAGATATTACTCACGGGTCCTGTTGAATAAAAATACTATATTAAAAATATACTTTGTCTTACAAATGGAATGCAGCTTCAGCTCTTCTTCACCTGCAAGTCAAAAATGAAGTCCTTGTACAATTAAAAACCCAAAGTGGGACTTTATACTGGCACCTGGAGGATTGTGGACCAAGTTCAAAATTATGTGGAACTCAAAAGAGGGCAAAAGAGATCTCATTCATAACACATAAAATGCCAAAGTAATTGTTTCTGCAAGACACATATGAAGGTATATCCAGCCACGTGGGATTTTGTAGGTTTTAGGAAATACAGGATGTCAAATATGGTTTTCCCCAATGAGGTAATTCTGTACCAGTGAGCAATGGTTTCACTCACTCATCCAATTACTTATTCATTCATTCATTCATTCAGTACAGGGCTGTTTTTTTGCTCGTCTTAGGCAGTGCCACTTATATCATTGCCTGTGTGAGGGCACCCCTGGAGCTGGGCAGTGCACAGCCTGCACAACCATATCCACTGGCCTTGATTCAACAATAGCACTGGGTAGGTGTGTTCCTGGCACTGGGCTAGGCATTAAGAATAGAGCAGTGAGCAAGACAGCCTTGATCTTGCCCTCCTGGAGCTTTATTTTGGAGATGAAGTCAGACCAAAAAAATGGGTAATTACAAAAACCATGTAAATACAAGTTGAGATAAGTGCTATGAAATATATGACCAGGATAGTCTATAGATTTCTATCAGAGGGACCTGCTATTCTGGGCCAGCTGGGAAGAGATTCTGAGGAAGCAACATTTCAGTTGAAGCCTGAAGAATAAGTATGTTTATGTATGCAAAAACCGGGATAGAGGAGAATGTTTCCGAAAGAGAGAACAGTGTGTCAAGAAGGAGTATGGGGTAGCCAAGGAATTCTGTTTGGGTGCAGAAATGGGAGAGGGAGGAGATGGGGCTAGGACAGTGAGGGGCCAGACCTTTTGGGGCTTTGGAGAATGTGTTGAGTATTTTGGTCTTCATCCTAAAAAAAATTGGAAGACATTGGATGTCTTGTGCAGGAGAGTGACCTTTAGCAAGGTCACACCTTTAGCATTATGGAGGAGGAACTTGACATGGACAAGAATACATATGGTGGACAATATGCCAGTATGTTTTGGTAGCACAAGTGAGAGATGGAGGTGGCCTGCTCTGGGGCAATGGCAAAGAAGACAGGGAAAAGTGGACAGATCAAAGAGATTTTTCAAACTGAATGTCTTGACTTAATCTCATTCTGCTATTTGTTGGCCAGTACCTCTGAGTTGCCTTTGAGTGTTCTCAGACAATATTAATTATCAACTATTGTGAGTGACTCTGTGAAAGGCAGAATTATTTGATGTTAACATCAAAGACCATTGCAATCAAGTGTTGCATTTGCCTATTAATATGTCACATAGCCAATAAAACAGTCATTGGCGTTTTATATATCAAAAGCCCATTTGACAACCTCAACCCTCTTTCCCCTTCCACGACATATATTAATAGTACCTACTTTGATGGGATTGTGGTGAATATTCAAAGAGAGAATACATCTGAAGTACTTCACACAATGCCTGCTAGGTCATAATTATTGTTAGCTACGTTTTACTTCTATTATTCATACCTACATTACAGTGGAGGTTTAGGATGAGAATTAATCATGTCCTTTTCCCTCTAAGTTTGATACTAAAATTGGAGAACACAGATACAGGTGTCAAACCAAGAGAGAGATAATAGTAGCTTCATTACCAATACTGCTGAATTCAAGAAGGTGAATTGGCTTTTCTGCCACCTCTGCCAAATCCAGTGACTGGTACCCATAACTCAGGGAACCCTGTGTATCTGCACATCATAATTTCTCCCTTTTCTCCAACAGGGGCAGAGAAAGTATGAGTAAAGCCTGAACCCTGGCTCTGACCCATGTTAGCTTACATCACAGAAGAAATGAGCAGAATACTCTCATTCTTCAGGGGAACCATAGGGCAAGGAAGTTGAGCGTATGAATCCTGAAGCTAGACTGCGTGAGTAATCCTGGCTGTGCCATTCATCAGCCAAGCAGCAACACAAGTCCCTCAGTGTGTCTAAGACTCAGTCTCTTCACCTGTAAAATGGGAATGATAATACTATCTGATAGGACAGTCATGAGGGCTGAATAAATAAAAATGTTTGTGTCTGCCATATTGAAATTCCAACGTATGTCTGCTTTTATCAATATCCGAAAGAAAAATCCAGAGGGCACTGCTTGTGCCTTTTTCCTGATCTAGAACTTGTGGGCTTCTCTGTCCAGAGCAGAAACAAAGAACTGAGAAAAAGTTGATTATAAAATGAACACATTGATTTATTTGTTCCCTCATTTGTGTGCTCATAAATTAGGTTTAACTAAACACACAATATAGTGAAAGGATTAAGTAAAATATGGGATAGCAACCAGGCAGGATATTAGGAGGCCAGGAATATCAGTAAATATGAAGATTGAGCAGCTGCAGAGAAAACATGCACAAAAAATATTAAGTAAAGCAGAGCACTGAACTGAAGTACTGCTATGATTCTAATGAGAGAAATAGGTTTCACTCACACTTATTACTCTTTGAAATAATCTTTATTTATTTGCTATCTAGTGTGCGCCTCTCCCAATGTGTTCCATGGCACTTTGACTATTTTGCTTATCTCTAGAGCCTCATGGCCTTGTGGCAGGGTTTGGCAAACTGTGGCCAGCTGGCCAAACCTGACCCACTACCTGTTTTTGTAAATAAAGTTTTATTGGAACACTACCAGACTTATTTGTTTCCCTATTGTCCATGGCTGCTTTTGGGATAAAACAGCAGAGCTGAGTAATTGTGTCAGAGACTGGCCTCAATGCCTACACCTTTTACCCTCGGGCCCATTATGGGAAATGTTTGCTCATCCCTGGCCTAAAGTGCTGAGTGATAGATATTAAGTGCTTAATAAACACTTGTAGAATTAATGAGTGAGTGAAAGAATAAATGAATACATGTGGACAAAGAGTGAAAGGAAATACAGACGCATCAAAACTGTTAAATCAGGATAGGACTATGCTTAGAAGTTTCTTTCTTTTTAAATCCTATCATATTTTATTTAACAATACAGCCTGAATATCCCTAATCTGAAAATCAAATATCCTAAATGCTCCAAAATCTGAAACTTTTTGAGTGCTGACACAGTGCTCAAAGGAAATCTCATTGGAGCATTTTGGATTTCAGATTTTCGGATTTGGGATGCTCCATCCATAGGAATAATGCAGATACTCCAAAATCTGAAAATATTTGAAATCCGAAACACTTATGGTTCCAAGCATTTTGGATAAGGGATTCTCAACCTGTATCATTTTTTTTTAAAGCAAAAGCAAAATTTAAAAACTAATACTACCACCTATGTAGAGCATTGAGAACATAGTTTTGAGGTCTGTGGTTCAAGAATTGCTGCAATTCTAGATGAGTGAGTGATTCGCTCGTGTTTTCATTTTTAGTTCAAAAGCAAAGAGCCCTCATTACTAATTATCCTTCTAATTGCGTGAGTTAACAGTGGGGAAAGCCAGCCCTGGGGATTACTTGAGAAGCTATTCTACAGCAGACTATGTGGATTGTCCAAACACAAATGGAACAGACCCAACTTGTGTAGTAATGTAAATAATATTTACCAAACTGGTCATTCATCAAAATTAAATTGATACAAGGCCTCACGAAACTTAGTTATCTCAGTCTCTACTCCAGACATAACATTTATCTGATAATTCACAGAGCTTCCAGGCTAGCTCCACTCTCCTTAGCTTAGCTATTCTTACTTGGGCCTTCAAAATGAGGCTCCTTTATTTAAAACCCAATCTATTAACCAAGAAAGAAAGCAATGAGCCTTTACATTTTTAAAAGATCAGAAAAAGAAAATAGAAGAGACATTTTATTTGTTTCAGACAAAGATGAAAATTGGTCTCACTGGCTGGCTCCATCCCTCTCCATGCTCCTGTGAATCTGGGTGGCTCTTTAATACCTGTTTGCTCATTTGCCTAACAGTCCTTTAGGGACCTTTTCTAATAGTATTGCAAGCCAAAAAAAGAGAAGCTATTCACCAAAAGGTTGCATTTTTAAAAGACATTTTGCATACTTCATTTCACAAAGAAACAATGGTTGTAAGAGCTTGGGGACATTAATTTTCAGAGGCAAAATATTCATCTTTAATGCACATGGTTGTAGGTCCAAAAAGTAATGTTAAGCTTGTGTATGTTGGCCAGAGGAATGCTATTCAAGACTTCCTCCTAGTTCCCTGTTGCAAAGGGACTTTTACCCCACTGTGTTTGGTGTTTTCCTTTGCATTTCAAAACTCTGGAATCAATAGCAATTGAGGTTGCGTGTTGAATTCTGAGGGTATGCATGTGAATTTACATGCAATTATGTCTTTAGTGAACAGTGGTGGTATTTTTCTAAAGTAACTCAACAACAGGGTGCAAATTGACTTTTTTTTCTTCTTTAAAACCAGAAGTTTGTAAAATAGATCCCAACATGTCAGAAAGTGACCTGGCCACCTGAGTGACCTCATTAAATACGGCTGGTCCCTCCCTCCCTTAGCTCCTATTTGTAATTAAGCATTAAAGTGGCTATGTTAAGTAGCATTCAATTATAAGGGAAGTGTAACTTACTTTTTAAAATTATTTTTTAATTTTATTAAATTAAAGATGTTAATTTTTTAATTAAAAATTAATTTTTATGTATTTATTTTTTATTTCAGCATATTACAGGAGTACAAATATGTAGGTTACACATATTGCCTTTGCCCCGCCTGAGTCAGAGGTTCGAGTGTGTCCATCCCCCAGATGGAGCCCACCACACCCACTAGGTGTGAATATACACATCTCCCCCCCCCACCTGCCCAACACCCGATGAATGTTACTACTATATGTACACATGAGTGTTGATCAGTTAATACCATTTTGATGGTGAGTACATGTGATGCTTGTTTTTACATTCTTGTGATACTTCACTTAGTAGAATGGGCTCCAGCTGTATCCAGGATAATACAAGAGGTGCTACATCGCCATTGTTTTTTGTGGCTGAGTAGAACTCCATGGTATACATATGCCACATTTTATTAACCCACACATGTATTGATGGGCACTTGGGTTGTTTCCACATCTTTGCAATTGTGAATTGTGTTGCTATAAACATCGAGTGCAGATGTCTTTTTTATAGAATGTCTTTTTTTCCTTTGGGTAGATGCCCAGTAATGGGATTCCTGGATCAAATGGTAGTTCTACTTGTAGCTCTTTGAGGTATCTCCACATTACTTTCCACAGAGGTTGCACTAGTTTGCAGCCCCACCAGCAGTGTATGAGTGTTCCTATCTCTCCACATCCACGCCAACTTTTATTGTTTTGGGACTTTTTCATAAAGGCCATCCTCACTGGAATTAGGTGATATCTCATTGTGGTTTTGATTTGCATTTCCCTAATGATTAGAGATGTTGAACATTTTTTCATATGTTTGTTGGCCATTAGTCTATATTCTGTTGAAATTTCTGTTCATGTCCTTTGCCCACTTTTTAGTGGGGTTGTTTGATTTTTTCTTGATGATTTTCCTGAGTTCTATGTAGATTCTAGTTATCAGTCCTTTATCAGATGTGTAGCATGCAAATATTTTCTCCCATTCTGTAGGTGGTCTGTTTGCTCTCATGATAGTTTCTTTGGCTGTGCAGAAGCTTTTCAATTTGGTCAGGTCCTATTTATTTATTTTTGTTGTTGCCATGATTGCCTTTGGGGTCTTCATAAATTCTTTGCCTAGACCAATGTCTATAAGAGTTTTTGCAACATTTTCTTCTAGAATTCTTATAGTTTCATGCCTGAGGTTTAAATCTGTTATCCAACGTGAGTTGATTTTTGTGAGAGATGAAAGATGTAGATCCTGTTTCACTCTTCTACATGTGGCTATCCAGTTTTCCCAGCACCATTTATTGAATAAGAATTCTTTTCCCCAGTGTATGTTTTTGTCTACTTTGTCAAAGATTAGATGGCTATATGAGGATGGTTTTATATCTGGGTTCTCAGTTCTGTTCCATTGGTCTATGTCTCCGTTCTTGTGCTAGTATCATGCTGTTTTAGTTACTGAAGCCTTGTAGTATAGCTTGAAGTCTGGTAAGTTGATGCCTCCCAGTTTGTTCTTTTAGCTTAAGATTCCTTTTGCTATACAGAGTCTTCTCTGGTTCCATACAAAGCACAGAATTATTTTTTTCTAGATCTGCAAAAAATAATGTTGGTATTTTAATAGGGATTGCATTGAATCTGTAGATCACTTTGGGTAGTATAGACATTTTAACACTGTTGATTCTTCGGACCCATGAGCATGGTATGGTTTTCCACCTATTTATGTCCTCTGCTATTTCCTTCCTCAGTGTTTCATAGTTCTCCCTGTAGAGGTCTTCTACCTCCTTAGTTAAATATATCCCTAGGTATTTTACTTTCTTTGTTGCTATGGTGAAGGGTATCGAGTCGTTGATTTGGTTCCCAGTTTGACAGTTGTTGGCATATAGCAATGCCACTGATTTCTGTACATTGATTTTGTAACCTGAGACTTTGCTCAATTTGTTTATCAATTCCAGTAGTCTCATGGCAGAATCTTTGGGGTTTTCTGGATATGAGATCATATCGTCAGCAAAGAGCAATAGTTTGACCTCTTTTTATTTGGAAGAAAAAATCAAAATGATTCTGAAGCTTGGGTTGACAGAGCTCTTTGTAAAGATTCACATCATAATTGACCTTTTTTGTGTGGAGAGGTGAAATGTCTTGGACTGAACAAGATGAGGCAGCAGCCCCAACAAAATGGCATTGATGTATATGAACACACACCGAATGAAGAGGCCAAGTGCCGCAAAATGCCAAAAGACAAAGAAAGTCACCCCACTAGAATGCTATTTGTGAATCTGCTTCATAAAGGACATATTTTCTTAGGCCAATAACATATCTTACTACATAATCTCAAATGTAGGATATCACTTAAGCCTCTTTTTGCTCCATAGCTAAAGTTACAGGAAGTCCAGCACCCGTGTACTGTGCTTTTATTTGATTGAGTATATCCAGATGATTTTAATAAAGTTTTAAAAGGACATTAGTTTCCTGCTACTTCAATGAAAACCACTTGCAAGATGAATTTAGAGCAATAGATCTATTTCTTGTCAACACATGCCCTCGTTATGCAAATATACCACTCTTTTATAATAGCCAACAAAACAACACACAAACACAATCATCAGCTGCATACAACATGGGAGAAAAATATCATCGTTGTAAATGTTTAAGGATGAAGGGAGGGTGAGAGTGATGGATGCCATGGTATGCTGCTCAGAATCCCCCTTAAGGACTGGGGCTCTTGTTACCCCGATTGCTGGAAGTTCAGAGTCTTGGCTACTGGAGTCCCTCTCTGGAAATTATCCTTAGCCAAACAGTGGCTTGTCCTAGGCCATGCAGCTCTCTAGGGACCATTCCCAATCTAATGACTGGTCAACATGTGTATGTGGGTTGGAGGGCAAGGAAAGGTGTACAGAGACCTGGTCCCCTGACATCAGGTGACCTGGGGGACCATCCCAGCTACAGAGCTCCCCTTGGGAACAACTGAAGTCTTTGTTGTGGCTGCATCACATTTCAGCATCTCCAGCCCACTTCTGCTTCCTGCAGCCTCCCATTGGGTTTAATCTCAAGAGAACACTTTTCCTCCCCATGCAAATCTCCACCAATTTCCCAGGGAACCCAAACTAAAATAGTGAAGAATATTCCTTCCCAGTTCCTCTCACAATGATTTTATTTTTAATTATTTTATTATGGAAATATACAAACATACACAAAAGCCAAGAAAATAATGTAACTCATCAACCTTATCAACATCTTGCCATTATTGTTTCATCTAACCCTTTTTAAAAACTGCATTCTTTTAAAGTACATCATTTCACCCATAAAAACTTCAGTGTGTATCTAACATATAAAGATTTTTTAAATAAACAATAACCGCAATAACATACAAAATTAACCCTAAGTCTTTAATACCATCTAAAACCCAATCTGTGTCTCAGTTGTTTCCCAAATGTATTTGTTCTTACACTATACGTTGATGTGTGAATTTTTCCTCCCATTTTCAGGACTCACTTTCAAGTAATCATTAACCCCTCCACACACAAGACCCTTATAAGGACCTTGTGTCTGGTTTCTTGTCTCCATTCTTATCTCTCTCTTTGGATGCCTTTTTCACTATTGCCAGGTCAATTTCCCTAAGGCCCAACTCTGTTGTTAATATATCTCACCACAAAAATGGTTAGATTCCCCATTGCCATTAGCACTGTTTCTCAAAGTATAGACTATGGAACACTAGTCTGTCAGCTGCTTTTTAAGAAAGAAAAAAAATCATAATAAAATGGATATTCTTTGACGAAATAAATCTGGGAAAGGCTGTGAATTTTATCCCCTTCTTGGATGTTCATAATGCATATTAGCCTATTCAAGGCTCTGAGCAATCTTGCAGCAAAGACCCTGCTGAACCTCTTTAATCCAGTATTTTCCAAATGTCTCTGGCTGTATAATGCTTTGCTTAACTCACGTTAACATCCTGCAGAAACTGCTTTGTGGAACACCCTTTGGGAATTGCTTCCTTCCTGGAATGGTATGCAAGGCCCTCTGTAATCTGACCTTACCATTTACTATACCCTCCAAGTACTAGGTCTGAAATTTTCTTTTTACTTTTCTTCTTCTGTCCCTTGGTTCCCTCTGCCTTTGATGGTGTTTTCGTTGAAATCCATCACATGCTTCAAGACCCAGATTATCTAAGAAGCCTTACACAGATCTCCCAGCCAGATTAATCTTTTCTTTCTCTGAATTCTCAAAGTACCTGTGTAATATATGGCAGCCAAAGGGACATCAGGCTCAGAATCACTGCTTTGCAGGTTACCATTTTTATTATGGAAATATGCAAACAGACACAAAAGCCAAACTTTTTCTCTGGACTTTTCCCCTAGGACCTCTACAAAATTGGGATAATGTGGCATTTACCCCATGGGGCTGTTTTATGGGTTAAACAACAGAATGAATGTGGGCACCATTAAATCTAAGCTCCTAAAGTCAAGGATTCTGTAGAACTCTTCTTTCCGATAATGATGAGTCCAGCTCAGTCCTGAGTACAACAGATCTTGAATTAGGTTTGCTGGATTGTTAACACTTGTCCGTAGACAGAGATTCTGGAACATGCATTACTTTCAGAACATAATGTTGGGATAAATTAACTATCTGTGCCTTTGGAGGGAAGTTCTGAGTTTTAAGCTGTGACAATGCATCCTAGTTGTGCCTTTATATACTGGATGGGCTCTCTGCAGCTCGGTTTCCAGATTTCTAAAATTTAAGGCATTGGGCTACATCAGTGGCTCTCAAATTTTTTTTTAAATCACCAAGAATTTTAAAAAATTAGTTTCCCCATGATCTGAGATTTTTTTTTTTAAAGCAAATAGCAATAATTGAAATAATAATCAATAATCTTCCTTTTCTCTAGTCAAAGTTATATAAAAAACTTGATATTTTTATTTGCTTGTTCAGCCTTATCACATATAAGTGAACACTTCCCGCCTGGACTTTCTAGAATATGGAACCACAGTACTCAGACACTCATAGTGGCCTTCATTGATCCCTGATGTACAAGAAACATAAGTTGGCAACTACTTCTCTTCATTTTTATGGTCCCTTTTTGCTTAAAAATTCTATGATGCTCTGAGATAAATCAGACCATTCAAGATTTAGTCAGTTCTTCACAGTTTGAGCACTTTTTTTGTATGTGTTTATGTAGCTTGTATTAATGTTATAAAGGGACCCAAGACGTGGGACCCAGTTTGGAGTGGCAGGATTCTCAGCCTGAGAGATGACTGTCTTGAAAAACAAGGCAATGAGAGAATAGAGGAGGAACAGTGATCTGGGCAGAAGGAACTGGTGTTGGTACTTTGGGGAAGTGTGTGTGTGTGTGTGTGTGTGTGTGTGTGTGTGTGTGTGTGTGTGTGTGTGTGTTTGTGTTAGTTACAGGAAAGGGGAAGGCAGAGATTATATCAAGAGTTAAAGCTGGAGAAGTTGAATGGTAACTTTGTACCAAAGAGCCTTAAGGCATTCATCCTAAGGACAAAGAAGAACCATTGAAGAGTTTTAAGTAGAAGAAAGACACGATCTATTTTGCACATTGAAAACATCATTCCAAGGACTGGGTAGAGAGTGGCTTGCTTGCAGAGAGGTGAGATTTAGCCTCGGGCCAATCAATGTTACATGAAATCAATATAATGGGTCATGGCCAGCATTTAAAAAAAGGAAGAAGAAAAGAACATAAGGATCATTAGAGCACATTGCAAATAAAAGAAAGGGTCTTGGTTCATGAAACTCTTATGTAGATTATTGTGTGAGTTTGTATACTTGTAGGTGCATTTGTACTGGGTAAAATGTAAAATGTATTCCTAACTATGTATTGAGGTCAAAAAATTTGCCCAACATGACTCCAGATCTCAGGAAGTCTTACAAAGGCCTGCTCTAAGTCACCATAGGAACCAGGTGGTAGACGTCAACAAAGCAGCCCAAATCTCTCTCTCCGGCTAAAAAATGGGCTCAACAGAGCAAGTTCTATTGCTGTTAAGAACCTACTGACAAGTTCAAATGAAAAGGACTTGCCTCAGAGGATCCAGAAATGGACTTCTTCAGAAAGATGCATCGCTTTAGTGTGTTTCATGTTCATCAGTGGCAGTTCTGGGCCATCTCCGTGGTGTTAGATATTTGTGGTCTCCTCAACTTCCTGTGGTTCAGTCACTTTTTTGCTTAGCATTTACCATGGGAGAGCTGGGAGCAGCCATCTGTGCAGGGAACTTCAAAGATGTGTTTTGGTTTACATTCTGTTACAATGAAGTCAATGCAAATTGTTCTTATGTTGTTTTTTAAAAATTTGTTATTTTACTTGTTTTTGGAAGGGGAATAACAGGGGGAGTGAATGACTACTGACCATGGTTTATAATGTGATGTTGGCCCGAATTTTTTTTTTTAAGGGAGTTCAACAGATGTTAGTTTTGATTCATTTGTTTTCTGCAGAAATTTTACTCCATTTTACTATTTTTCAAATTCTGTTTGGATGCAGATGTGTTTTAGCAGGGGAAAATGCTAAATTTCCATTTAGATATATTCGTTTAACAGTGGCAACTTGCCATGCTTTCCTCTGTTTCTTTCCCTATTTTTTCAGAAATAGCAAAAACACTTCCTTGAACTTAAGGCTGACCTGAACTTGATTTAATACTCTGTCAAAGGCCAACTGAAAGGTGTTATTCCTCATGGAGGAGAAGGCGCTCAACCAGAGTTTGGAGTGAACCAGGAGGCACGTTAGGGTGAACTTAATGCAATTCTTACTAATTTTGCAGATGAGGCTGTTGCACTTCAGAGAGGTGACATGACTTGCCCAAGGACAGAAGCTTGCTAGTGGCAGAAACTAGTGGCTGGGCCTGGAAACGAGCTCAGGCAGACTGGACAAGACTTTTGCACTTGGCCTCACTGCCTCCTCAAATGCTTGGCAGCAGCTCCTCCAAGAAAGCAGTTTCATGGCCAACACTGGCCATGCCAATTGGACAAAAGTCAGCATACGTTTTGTTACTGGCAAGAAAATTTCAAAAGTAATTTATGTTGTAGAATTAGACATTTTATTTAAATAGTGGCCAGAAAACTATTACAGTCAGGGTAAGGGAGTCTCCAGAGAAAATTGGTAGTTTATTAAGAGTATTTACTGTGGCAGATAATAAGGTGGAAGGAACAGTTGCCTAAGAATAGTTAGTATTTCTTATCTGATACATAGAATATTTTCCCCTAGAATTATGATTTTTAAAAGTGCATAAATTACATGCAGAGGAATTATCCAAATCAAACACCAGAGTTGGAATCAAAAAGGGAAAATTCCTAGTAATTTAGATCAAGATTCTCAAACTCAGCACTATTGATACTTTGGACCAGACAGTTCTTTGTTATAGGGGCTATTCTGTGATTGTAGGATGTTTAATAGCATTTCTAGCCTCTACCACCAGAAGCCACTAACACACCCCTAGTTGTGACAACCAAAATTATCTCTAGACCTCACCAAATGTTCTCTGGGAAAGTGAAATAGCCCCCAGTTGAGATTCACTAATTTAGACAAGTTTAGATGTCTAAAATATAAGAGGATAGTTCCTCTATTAAGGGGGAGGAGGAGGTATTATTCTCTCTGATAATAAGTTCAATAAATATTTATATTTATGAAATATGGAAACATATGTTACTGAAACAATACCAGATTGCCTTAAGGTCAGTTTCTGCACGTTGTCACAGTCAACAAAAGTACAAGGCTGACATCCAAAGATCAATGAAAGTAAATTTAGCTCTCTACCAAAATTTCCCGAAGAGATGTGGGGATAGAAAATGTAGTTCATGGACCACTGAAATGCTCTTACATATCTCTTCGCCATCTATTAGTTTCTCTTATCACAGCAGATAGCAGTTGCTTTTTCACAATCTTTCTCATCTCTCAACCTTGACCTTGAACTCCAGCCCTTGCTAGCTGTCCTGTCCTCTCCCTGCCTGTGCCTTAGCATCCATCAGCTCAGTTCCTCTGCACGTGGTTCTCTGGCCTTTCCATATAGATCCGTGTAACCTCTTCCCATGTGGCTGCCTTACTCATTACCTAGATCCACACAACAAAAGGCCTGGAATATTCCTTGGAATGTTCTGAGATGAGGGAAGGTTGTAAACCTTTATGCAAGACTACTTTTATACCAGTCATACTAAAAAGAAGAAACTAAGGATCAGAGGCAATTCTACCGCTCACAAGCCCCCACAATGAACAATCTGGTGGATATCTAGGCAGGTGGTTTTGACACATGGAACTGTAAAAAGAGAGTCAAGGTAAAAATATGTAGTTTGCATTCCCTGGGTATGGAGAGAAAATCAGATGACTTGACCTGGCCTTCCACATCCTTTTTTCCATTGGATTATGAGGCTGACTTCTGGATGTTTTAATTTAATGGGATTATCATCATCATCATCATCATCATTATTACTATGTGCCACAGTGTAATCATTTTACAAGAATATCATACTTAACTTTCAGCACAAGTATTAATATTAACACAGGTGCTATTAACAGTTCCAATTGACAGATGAGGAAGTGGAGTCTCTTAGCGGTTATGTAAGCTGCCCGAGACCACATAGCTATTCATTTTTACTTGTAAGTGCAAGAAAAATTCCCATACTCAAAAATCGCTGGCCTCACCTCTTCCTTTGCCCTGTGTCTGTCTTTGCACACCTGGTGTGGCCAGATGACGATCTTACTGTGGCCATTTCCACTCATCTTTCCACAAACACACATAGAAAGCTGGAGGAGGGCTGCCAGATGGGTGACGGGAGACACTTGGCCCATGATTTCTATTGTAAGAACTGACCTAAATATTCTCCACCATGCACATCAGCCATGCCTGCTCTAGCTTGGAGGTGTCTTGAGGCCTCGCTGCTCACAATGCGCTCCACAATCCTGTGGCGTCACTGTCACCTGAGACCTGGTGAGAAATGCCTACCAAATAGTCCCCCAGATGATTGCATGTCATGGCCTGAAGACCTTAGCAGCTGGTCCCAATACAAGGATTCCAGATTCCAGTGGTCAGTCAAACTTGAGCATACGTCAAAGTCACTTGGAGGGCTTGTGAAAACACAGATTGCTGAGCCTCCTCTCCCTTCCCCTCTAGGGTTTTGGATTCTATAAATCTGGGGTGGTGCCCAATAATTTGCATTCCTAACAAGTTCCCTGGTGGTCTGGGGAACCATCATTTGGGAACCATTACTACAGTTAAATAAATTGAGGAACTCCCAAAAGGTAAACCATTAAATGAGCTGATTTTCTAATAGATCTTCTCAAAGCCATTAAGATGCTAATACTAGGTTTCTCAAACTCTTTGGCCCATTGAAACCATTTTTACCAAAATATTGCTATACATTAGTGTTCCATAAAATGCACTTTGGGAACCACGTGTCTACAAACAATAGAGTCTCACAATTTTGACTTAGTAAAAAAAAGCTGAATGTAATAAAATGACCTCTTTAGTTGTGGGAGAGACAATCTTGGTTTGGGTGTCAGGGTAGCACAGCTGTTGTGTCTTTTAGCAAATGAATAGCACATTTCTCCAAGGGATTTGTACAGATTGCAAATAAATTTTAAATTATTGAGATTCACATAACATAGACCAGGAATTAAAAAAGGACCGAAAAATATATCTGCAATGACATTTGAATTGCCGTTTCATCCCCCCCTATTGAAATACAAGCCAAGAATAAAACATTGATTAAATAGAGAGCATTGACATTTTACTCCTGTGGTGCTGGATACCAGCCTAGACAAAGAGCCGGTTAAATTCAAAAGACAAAGAGTCCTTTTGTGAGGCAGTAAGTTCATCTGGGAGAAATATTAAGTGAAATCTCCAGGATAGAGTTCTCCAGCCTCTTTACCTACAACACTCATTGAGAGGCAGTGTGTAAAATCACACTCAAAATATATGGGGGAAGGAAGGTGAAGGGATTTATTAAAGGATGGGACTGGGATCCAAGTAAAACTCAACTTTTGCCTCCAGTGAGGGCAATTTTTACTAGGAAATGAAAATCAAAATGGCCAATGAGATATGAGCAAGAAAAATACAGGCTTCCAAGCAAATAAAACATAAAATGTCTATTTTATCACATTCTCTATGGCCAGGAGATATAGCAGTGGACAAGATGGATATTTTTCTATATCCTCAAAGATCATACACTGTAATAAGGAGTACAGTTTTAAAAACAATAAAAGAATAAATCAAATAAGTGTTATGTTTGAAGATAAACAAGGAGAGGAGGTGGAGAATAACTGGGTTTGGGTAGATTTGCTTTACAAAGTGTGCTCAGAGAAAGCTGCTCTGATTTATTTGGGCTAAAAAAGGAAAAGAGAAAAAGTGAGCCCCATGAATGCTTGGGTGAAGAGAGTTCTAGAAATCCAGAACAGTGTGTGAAAAGGGCTGTATCAGGAAAGACACTGCGGTATTTACAGAACTGAAAGGAGAACACGCTTACTGAACACTTGCTTTCTAGAAATGACCATGCTGAATCCTGTGTGTATGTGAGTGAGAGTGCGTAGCTGTGTGTGTCGGGCTGGAGTAGCTGGTGGTGGTGTTCCAGGGTAAGTTAGACTTGGCCTTCTGTTTTGGGCATTTGGGGGCTGATTCATTCATTCAACCCCCAAATGCTACATGATGGTTTCTGCCATGTTGATGCAAAACAAATAAATCATCTGGCTGTGTCCAGTTCTGCTGATACATGTAGAGTCATGCGCAGTGTTCTAACTGTTGTTCTTTTATATCGCCTGCCTGTGGTTAAGAGCTATTCCTTGACACTCACCTTCAACTCAGTTTTGCGTAAACAACTTTAACAAGTTGAAGTTGCTTAACAAGTTTAAATCCTTAAGCAAGCTTATCACATGTCTTCATTGTGGTGCTACGATGAGGGATGAAAGAGGCTTTTTAGAGCAATACTCAGAAATACCGAGTCTATGTTGGTTCAAATCAATTCTCCTTGTTACATATTATTGTAAAAATGGATAGTTTACTTAGATTTTACATAGGAAGAGCTGATTAAATATGTATTAAGGTACGGATAAAGATTCTTAAGCCAATGCTTTAAAAATGAGTAGGGATAGGATGTCAATATATCTAAAAATGATTTTGGGGAAGAACATTTTAGAAAGTGAGTATGCAGATTATTTTTACATGATTTATCATAACTAAAATGAAAATAAAGAGCATGCAGAGAGACACCAAAAACTTGGGGCTAATTATCAAATCATTTTATTCAGTCACACAGGGCATTTCTTCCTGAAAAACCAAGGAGGGCTGGCAAGTGAATTCAATGAAAGCAAGACAGCTCACACTAGTCGAAAGAATGCATTTATCTTTCCCCCTGTGATTTCTAATGTCATGAATCTGAACATTTGCCTTCTAAGAAGTTCAAATCCCTGAAATAGAAACTCTCCCACTGTCATAGCAGAGCAGAGGCCGTGTAATTGCTTCATTACTCAGAAGAAGTCCCGAATATCATATTTGCTTTGTGCTTTTAAGTGGCATCAAGTTAATCAAGGCTGGCTGAAATCTTTCGAAGACAAGGCAAAAATCTGCTTTGCTTTGCTTTTCTGCGCGATGGCCTGATTTTGTAATCATACCCACGCGAATCTGGCTTGTGTTGTTAGAGGAATTATCTCCTCATTAAAAACAAATCTTAATAGGCCTAATTTGAAGGCTGCTTTTGTCTGTAACTTGATCAAGAGGGTAATGACTAAGAGCCCTGCTAAACAGAGGGAGAGTAAAAGAAAGTCAGAAACATTAAACAGCACAGATTACAGTCACATTTAGAGGGCTTTTGGTATGCAAATGAAGCAGGAGAGGCAACAAAATATAAAGGGACTTGCTTCTATTTCATTCTTGACACTCTCCTTAGGGCATGCAGGAAAACCTGAGTCTCAGCGAAAGGACCAGTTTGAGAGACATGTAATTCCTCTTTTCAGGGCCTTCGTTTAGTTTCCTTTGTTGTAAAATGGGGATAATAATGTCTATAATTGTTATAATAGGGTGGTTATAAGGATTAAATGAGTTAGTATATGTAAAGCATTTAGAATAGTGTCTGGGTGTCTAGTCTAGCACACAGTTAATGATAACGCTTACCATAAGATTTAGCTATTATTATTGTTTTTGTTATTATCTTGAGGTTTGTTTTTTCCCTATTCTATATGAGCAGGAGCACCAGCTACGGACTCACAGAATTTTGGAATTCTCATGGGATTGCTTCCAGAAATGTGTTCATGAATATCCACAGTTATTTAAGATATTCAGTAAGATATTCAGTATGAAAAAGGGTTTTTCTGATCAATGACTTTTGGGAAATGCTAGGTTAAATAAAATCAAAACCACTTTTACCTTTACCATAAGGTCTTTCAGAGTAGGAGAGAAAAAGTAAATCTTTTCCTCACCTATGGCTAGGTTCATGGCTGAGACCCCTATAACAAAAGACAGATTAAAAAGAGCGAAGCAAATTTATTAATATAAATATATTTAATATAAATACATAATATAAATATATTTATAGATGTATTAACATGTTGGTAGTAATATAAATACAACATCATTTAATATGAATTTTACAGATTCAGAAATGAAGCCCCAAACAGGAGAAAACTGTATTTTTATGGACATTTGTGCAAAAATATGATTAGAAGACAAAAGATTATGATCTGGTGATAATAAACTGGGGGGACCTTAGCAAGGACTGTTTTTTCTGATTGTTCTTGGCATCCCTGTGTGACTTTATTTCCTTCAGGACATAGGGCAGGACACCTGTCACATGAGGGTCTTCCAGGGAGAAGGTCCAAGAGTGACCTTCTGAGGTTTTATGTCCTGCTTCAGGGAAAAAGGGGTAAACGGAATTCTAGTTTTTAGGGTCTGCTTCAGGAGGGCATTTGGGGGAGAAGACCAGAGAGAACATCCTGCTTCTGCAATTTTTCAATTTCTTTCAGCTTAAAATACTCAGTAAGCCAAGGTGTCATCATCGTGTTCTGAGCCCCATGAAGACCCTTTAATATGCCACCAATGTGAATCTCAAAAGAGGGTGATATTCTATCCAGCCTTTCCTAAATTTATTTGACCACAGAACCCATTTGTTATAAAATGTCTTGTAACCCCCTGAGCAGCATGATTTCTTGAAGAAAGTTATGGATGAGAAGGCGATGATGCCACAAGAGGAAAATGACTTCTCCTAGACCCTTAGATAGTTGGGGGCAGAGTCCTGAGTTAAGCCTGGGTCTTCCGGTGCCTTCTGGACCTGGGTCTGAGTGCCCACTTCCCACTGCTGGATCTCATGCAAGTTATTTCACTTTCCTGGGTCTCATTTTTTGTCCTCTGTAAATGAGGATGATGATTGCCTTCTCTCTCGAAGTCGTCGAGAACTTAAATGAGAAAACACATGTAAAGCACACACATGCATTTAATTATAAACTATTTATCATTGTTCCTGGCACACAGTAAGTGCTCAGAACAGATTACCTATTATTGATCAGTAGTGTTTTAAAAGAGGGGAAGACCCCATAGTAGGGAAGGCGGATCTAATGACTATTGCTTGTTTGCTAACAACTTCCTTTTAAGGTTTGTCAGTGGAGGCTGCTCTAGAAGGCTATACCGTGAACAATGCTAGGAAGCTCTCCATACTATTAAAGCAGCCCTAAAACAAATCACTATCTTTCCCTTTACATCAGTATGGCCAGGAAAAAAAGGACTGCTAACTGTTACTGTCAGAGTAGGGGGATTTTGGCCTAGGCTTGGGGTCTTTGGATTCTACTGCAGAAATTTCTATGACCGGAAGAATCAGAAGGGCCTCTAAACCAATGCTTTTTAATCAGGCTGGGAATGTTATGGTGGGCCATGGATTCGGGTCCCATCTGTCCACTTTCTGAAACTAGTCCATGATAACGTATGAATAGACATTGAGAGTCAGCTTTTGGAAACCTTTATAGCAATACGCAGAGTAATTTTATGTCTACTAAATGCAAATAATAATTTTTAAAATGGGGCTTGCATTCATGTTACCTTTACATTATTTCATTTTTGTGGTAATTTATTATATTTTACAAAAGCATCTGTCTAGGACAGATTGAAAATTAAAACAGAATAAAAGAAAACTTGTCCTTTATCTTAGGTAAGAATTGGTCTAGAAAAATGGTTCTCAAGAGTATATTCCTGGACTAGGAACTTGTTAGAAATGCAATTCTCATCACCACCCCTGACCTGCTGCATTAAACATTCTGGGCTAGGGCCCAGCAATCTGTATTTTAACAAGTTCTTCAGGTGATTCTTATGCATGCTAAACTTTTAGGATGAAGATCATCTCCAGGATAATTATACGTTCTTCTAAATTTGGTAGAACAAGAATAGGTATTATTTCCCAAACTCTGGTGTGCAGAAATAATGCAACACCATTTCTCTAAAATCAAATTAAATTTACTTTGAACTACCATTCATTCAGGTGGGTAGCAATTTCGACCTCCGTAAGAATTAGGTTCAGTTGTGAGTAATGGAGATCAAAAATAACAGTAGCCAAATCAATAAACAGATTTTTGAAAACAAAAGCTGGGCAGCAGGAGTTCTCGTGAGGCAAATTTCATTTCCTGCCCTACAACCCAAACCCCTAATGGAGGAGAACCTGTCTACCTTCTCTAATAGTAGGGAAAACTCAGAGAGGACCCAAAGCAAGAGTCCAATGTACTATCCCGCCCCAACAACAATGGTATTCAATCATCCCCATGATAATCCTGGGCCAAACCAATACCCAGAAGGTCTGAATACGCCCATTCTGAATAGCTTGGAGTTATGTACACATCAGATAGGGTTTTTGTTTCCCCCTCCTTTCACCCATTGTCTGCTGAGGTCTTTAAAAGTCCCTCCATAGGTTTAGGAACACAGATTACTTCCTTTTCATCTTCACTGGCCTGTCAAGGATTCCCTCACCTGTCATGGATTTTTATTTTCTTGGTACATTTCCCTGTAACTGGAACCCTCAAGCAAAAAAGGTGGGTGGAAGCAGATTTTGCAAATTCATTCTCTTGCCTCTGGCACTGAATCAAATCTCTAATTGAAAAAAATTAGTTTTCAAGGGGGGCACTAATTAGGTCTTGAGATTGATGCTTTGTGCAAAATTTAGTCTTTTTCCAGCCTGACATATTTCTGTAGTTTCCTTTCCTCATTGTCTCTTGTTTGAAGCTAAGAGTCTATACTTCCATTGGTTTGGGCTATGAGCAACAATGCTTACATGTGATATTTTTAAAAATGTAAGTGAAAACATTGGCAACTTTAGAATAAATTTTAATATATTTCCGATATCTACTACTGTGTCTAATGAATTATGTAACATTTTTCTTGGTGTACCAGAGAATCAATTGTATATTTGTTATATATCCATTTGGTTGTCCAAGTTTCAAAAGGACATATTCAGAAGACCAAATTTGATTTACTCCTGTTTATATTCCCTAGTGTCGTCTCAATTCCATGATACGATTCTCTGCCTTTTGTTTCAGTCAAAAATCCCCCCAGAATATAAGCTTCTGAATTCAATTATATTTGAAGCTGATTTTTCCCCATCTTTATTTACTTAACAAATACATCCAGAAAAAGAACTAGGAAAAAGGACAATCTTGTCACATCAAATATTATGTCACTTACCTTAATTTTATAGGAAGAACTTGTTATACAATTTGGTTATCACCCTCATTCTCCTTACTTTCATCTTCTAATATATCTTTTCTCTTATTTTGCTTGCTTAGTTTTAAAGAAGAATAAAATTACTTGCAATTCCACTCAAAGACATTCACTTTTGAATATTTTGTTTCATTTTGTTCTAACCTCAAAGAAAGATACCATTTCAGAAGCACGGCCTTTTTTAAAAAAAAATGTCTCCATATGTATTTTACTTTTATCCATATGAATTCTTTTTTCCCATTTATAAAGTAACACATACTTGTTATCACAAATTCAAACCAAATGAATGGTATAAAGAAAAAAGTTGGCTGTGTTTTGTTGCCAAATCTTTGGATCTAATTGCCCCAAGATCAGGCAAATTGGCATGGCTTCTGTAACCAGACATTGGCTGTTAGTAAAACCTTTTTGGCAAATTACTGGCACAACGTGCACTCCCCTAGAGCTCCTAGGTCAGTTTGGATGGGTCCTTTCATAAACGTCACAATAACATGTAAAATATATGTTTTCTATCATCTTCTCCCAGGTAGTAATGCAAAAACTTGGTCCTCTAGCTTTGATAGAGAGAATTGCAACAGGGAAACCTAGTTAATTGAGGGGGATATTTACATTTTTTCTTTTAATGTTTTTCTATTTAACAAGCTGCAGTGGACAATTAAAAAAAAAAAAACTTCTAGTGTGAAGTCAAGGAAAGAAAAAGTGCATGTGTGTTTCCACATGAGAGGCAGAAAAACCATATGAATCAAGCATATTTATTATTCAGTGATATTCCCACCCACTAAGGATTAGATGGATCTTGTGTATACAGATTAAATCAAGAAGATGTAAACTCTATACCTCTCGGCTTTTTGAACTTTGCTTGATCTTTCATTTTTCACCAACCAAGCAGAGCCACATTGGTGGTGAAATGGAATTTCCTTGAGCAGTTTGTTTGATTCACTCAAACCAGAATCTATTAGCTCTTCTCTCCTGAGTGGAGGAAGAAGATAGATTCAGAAGAGATGAGGACCATTTGTGCAGAAGATTTTCATTTCTGATTAGACCCTGGCAGCCACCTAGCTTGTTCCAGAAATTGGGGGGGAAAGAAAGGTTTTTTTATTTTTTTGTTTGTTTGTTTTTTTTAAAAAAGGCAGGGTGAGAGGGGGAATAAGAGTAGCTGTATCATTTATGTTTAGACCAAGAAGGGCGAATATATGACACACTTGATTTCACTTCTGTCCTGCCCTTGACAGACACTGCTAATCAATGAGGTCACATTTCCCACTGAGCTTAAATATAGCCTCAGGATCTTTCTTGGTACACCCTTCTGGGCAGCTGCTACCATTCTATCCTGGGTTGGCTTATGAGATTGATTTACTGAGTGCATTATTTATTCATTTATTCAACATTTATTGAACGTCTAAACTGTGCCAGGCATGTTAAAGGCTTTTAGGAGCAAGACATGAAACTTACATTCTGATGAAAATGAAAACTTTTTATTGCCTTTTTTGGCCCTGCACATTTGCTTGGTGTGCAGTAGGTGCCCAGTAAATTTTTTTTTCCTTTTTTTTTTTTTCTTTTTTGTCACATTGCATGGAATTGGCTTGTGAAGAGCATTCTGTCATCCGTTGATTCAGCTGAGAATTGAAGTGTGGCTATGGTTCTCCCTCAAATAATGAGAACATTTGTTCCACCTCAGTTCACTTCCTGCTCAGGGTCTATTAAAAACAAACTCACCATCAAGATGAGTTCTCAACTCTATAGGTTTCAAGAGGCAGGGGTAGATAGCCAAGAGAAGAGTCAGACGCAGAATCTTATCTCATTCCTTGAATCTGACCTCTGAATGTCTTTTAGATTTGCTGATTGGATTCTTGCTAGAACACAATGTCAGACTCCACACTCAAAGGAAATAAATTAAGCTGCACCACACGAGGACAAATGGTTGACATTGTGCTCTTGCTAACATCTTGTGTGCAGCTGTGAACAGCTGTGTTAGTGCCAGTTAAGCTGTGATAGCATCACTGGGGAGAGAGATAAAGGGCAAGTCGTTCACAAAGCACTATTCAAAGGGTCTCACAGGTGTGTTCTAAGGCTTGGTTTTCTGCTCTTCTATCTAAAATTTATACTGAATTAAGGTGATTGGGTAATATAATTCTGCCAAAAGTGTGGGTTGTCTTCCTCCAGGAATGGTGTTTTAGGAATATATGCTGTGAAATTCATAAGCAAATATGAAATAAGCATTCCCCACTTAAGAAAGAAGATTAGCATCTGACTCTCTTGAGTTAGTCTTTGACCCCGTATTCATTCCCTTATGAATGAGCCTGTTTTCTCCTCCTCTGGTATAGGGGAGAACAAAATGTGCCAAGAGAGTGACTCTTTGAGAGAACAGCTTTATCACCCTTATTTGCAATTTTACTCCCCTAAAAAAAGAGGCCATCAGCTGTTTGTCCACCAACTACAAATGGTCAGCTCCTTTAGTGAACAGGATGAGGTCAGCTACTAACTGCCAGCGAAGGGGACAAAATGAGGGAAGAAAGGGCAGCTTGAAAAAAGAGATTGAAATGGCATTTAGATGTTTGTTTTAAACAGACTTGAAGGGAAAATTGTGTGTATGGGATGCCCTCTTGAAAACTGGAGTGAGAAGATAAGGCAGTAAAATTTAAATGGGATAGAAATTCTAGATCAGTGTTCCCAAATGCTGGAACCACCTCTTCGGAATTGCCTAGTGGACTTGTTAAAGCCGCGGGTTCCCTGGGCTCACATCGTGCAGAATCACTGGAAGCAGTGCTGGAGCTTTTCTGTCCACTCCCCAGACGAGGCTAGAGTACGCAGCTAGACTTGGGGATTACTGGTAGATCCCACGCTAAACAAACAAACAAACAAAAATAGAGCAGATGAAATATTTAGGAGGAGAAAACTGCAGACAGAACCAGAAAGATGAGATAGAAGGCCCGTCCCTGTGCCTGGTGCCAAGGCAGTAAGTACTACTTTGTAATCAGTCAATAGTAACTAATTGAAGACTTACTATGTATCCAGTGCTGATCCAAATGCTTTCTATTCCTTAAATCTTTTAATCTTTAAATCTTAAGGAACTTTATGAGTGAGGGAAGATCCATGAAGCCCCCTTCACACATGAGACACACACATTTTTAAGGCAGTTGGAAAATGGCACAGCTGGTAGGTGGCAGCGCCAGGCTTCAAACTCAAGCAGTCTGGCTACAGAGCCTGTGCTCCCAGCCTCTGTCTCCACCTGACACTGTTTTTCCTGTGCAAATGGAAGGCCCTGGGGAAACAATGTTTACCAAAGCAGTACCTTCCATCAAGGAGCTCCCAGAAATCTACAATGTAATACAGCAGGTGAAGTGTGCAAAGTGCAGAGAAACTCGCAGGTCACTGCAGGATCACAGAGGGGGCCTGACCCAGGACAGGGAGTGGGCTCTCTTGGAGGTGGTGATGTCAGATCCAAAATCTTAAAGGACAGATAAGAGCGAGTCAGGAAAAGATTGGAGGGTGGGAAGGTTTTCCAGGAGGAGCAAAGCCTCGGAGCGAAAATAAAAGAGTTCCAGGCATGCTCAGGCTTTTCTGAGGAGAGGGTTGAATGGATACGAGGTGGCAAGAATGATAACTATCTACTCAATTATTGAAAGTCATTATTAGTGATTATTATGTGATTAGGACTAATGTTAATAATTATCACAATCATTTGTAATACTAACATAAATGGTGATTGTGGCGTTCCACAACCTATTGCTGGGTGATAAGTTATCCCAAAACTTAGCAGCATAAAATAACACTTTATTATGCTCTTGGAGTCTATGGATCAGGAATTCTGACTGCACAGGTCAGGTGGCTTGAGTCTGGAGGCAACTTGACCATCTGGGGCAATGAACAACTAGGACTGGAGGGCCCTCTTCCAAGAGGCATGGTCTCCCACCTTGGTGGGGATGACTGGAAAACTGGACCATGATGGGACTGTTGTCCAGAGCACCTCCCTGTGCCCTCCTCAGCATGGTGGCCTTGAGGAAGTGGAACTTCTTCCAACGTGGATCAGTGCTCCAGCAAACAAGGTGGAGGCTGACTTTTTTACCTAGCCTTGAAAGACACAAAGTGTCATCCCCACCACACTCTATTGTTAAAGCAGTCACAAGAACTTCCAGATTCAGAGGAGGGGACATAGCTCCAGCTTTTCATGGGAGGGGCACCAAAGAGTTTGGAGCCAAGTTTTAAAAATCATCACTTATTATTAGCGTTTATCGAATGTGTCCTATGTGTGCTGGTCACTGTGCGAAATGCTTAACCAAGGATACCCACCTAAAGCTCATAGCAACAGTAAGAAGTAAGTGCGGTTATCACCCCGGTTTACAGATGAGGCATCACAGGCTGGGTGGAAACTCCAGTAAGTTGCTTTAAATACTTTGAGAGTAACTTTTCTCATTAATAAAAGAAGCTTAAAAAAGTAAAACACGTTTTCATGGTGCTTTGTGAGGGTTAAATACTGCAGGTAAAGAATTTAGTAGATAATAAAAGCATAGTACGGGAAATCTAGGACTCTGATGCCCTGACTCTGCCCTTAGCTGATGGCTAGATTCGCTGATGTGGCAACTGGAAGCCTGGAAACCAAGATTTCTGCTTGTGGTTCCTTTACCGAATCCATGAACTTGGCCTTCATGTTTAGATAACTTGAAGTCTGGAGAAAATGACAGAGTTGATTGATTTGTTTAGACAAGAAAGCCTGAGGGCTCAGAAACTCTTAAAAACAAACAAGATTCTAACTGAATACAGAAACCATCTTTTGGCTTCATTGCCCAAGATTTGTCAGGGTGGCATTAAGAGCGTGTGGAACAAGATGAGGCAGTCAATTAATTAGGAAGGTTTTTAAATTTTCTCTATAAAAATAGAATCAAACATTTAGAGCAATTATAGTGAAAATAAATAAAATACATCAATGGAAAACCGTCAATAAATGAACTGAAGTTTCAACCTCACCTATCTAAATAGGCATTTGGCCCTATCAGTGCATCACGTTCAAACTACCATGTTAATAGGATAAAAGATAAGTGAATGACTAGTTTTGAGGTTTGTGCCTATCTTCGCCTTAAAAAAAAAAACCAAACCTAGGTGTTTTTATGGGCTTACAGGGGAAACTGTCACCACTTAGTCTTATCCTTGAGATTTCCTATGGGCTGTAGGATTGAGTCGAAAATAACTTTCTGAATATAAAATTACCGTTAGACTGGACCACGTGAACTAATATTTGACAATTTTTTACCTATTAGAAGGGAAATTCCATAAGATTTAAATCTAATGCATTGAAGAGAGGAATAAAATAGTTCATTTCTTCAATTTATGTTTCAACGATTGATACCTGATAAGTCGTCTTTCTATTAGAAATAGAAGTTCACCATTCACAACATAACCTGGTCATGCACCATGCATTTACAGTGTATCGGCCCCAGGCTAAGAATGATGCATTAGTTCATTAATCTCATTTAAATTTTACAACAACTGTATGAAATATATATTGATTTTTAACCTGAGACTTTGCTGAATTTATTTATCAATTCTGGGAGTCTTTTGGTGGAGTATTTAGGATTTTCTAGATACAAGATCATATTGTCAGCAAATGGGGATAGTTTGACCTCCTGTTACTTGATTTGGATGCCCTTTATTTCTTCCACTTGCTTCATCTCTCTGGCTAGGATTTCCAGTACTATGTTGAATAGGAGTGATGACAGTAGGCACACTTGTCTTATTCTGGTTATTAGGCAGAATGCTTTCAGCTTTTCCCCATTCACTATGATGCTGGCTATGGGTATGTCATATGTGGCTTTTGTATTTTGAGGTATGTTCCTTCTATGCCTAGTTTGTTGAGGGTTTTTATGATGAAGGGTGGTGGATTTTGTCAAAAGCTTTTCCTGCATCTATTGAGATGATCATATGGTCTTATTTTTAATTTCTGTTTATGTGGTGAATCACATTTATTTGTTGAACCATCCTTGCCTCTCTGGGATGAAACCCACTTGATCATGGTAAATTATCTTTTTGACATGCTGTTGAATTCAGTTTGTGAGTATTATTTTTGAGAATTTTTGTATCTATATTTGTAAGGGATATTGGTCTGTAGTTTTCTTTTCTGTTGTGTTCTTTCCTAGTTTTGGTATCAAGGTGATACAGGCTTTGTGGAATGAGTTAGGGAGAATTCCCTCCTTCTCAATGTTATGGAACAATTTCAGTAGGATAGGTGCCAGTTCTTCTTTGTAGGTCCGGTAGAATTTGGCTGTGAATCTGTCTAGTCTGGGGCTTTTGTTTGTTGTGAGATTTTTTATTACTGTTTTAATCCTTCTACTTATTATTGGTCTGTTCAGGATTTATATTTCTTCCTGATTCAGGCTTGGGAAGTTGTGTATTTCCTAAAATTTATCCATTTCCTCTAGATTTTCTAGTTTATGTGTGTAGAGGTTTTCACAGTAGTCATGGATATTTTGTATTTCTGTGGTTTCAGTTGTAATGTCTCCTTTTTCATTTTTGATTGAGCTTATTTGAGTCCTTTCTCTTCTATTTCTGGTTAATCTAGCTGGTGAGCTATCAATTTTATCTTTTCAAAGAACCAATCTTTTGTTTGTTTGTATTTTTTTGATTTCCATGTGGTTTAGCTCTGCTGTGAGCTTTTGTTATTTCTTTTCTTCTGTTAGCTTTGGGTTTGGTTTGTTCTTCTTTTTCTAGTTCCTTAGATGTAACATGAGGTTGCTAATTTGTGATCGTTCTGTCTTTTTGTTGTAAGCATTTAAGACTATGAACTTTCCCCTTAGCACTGCTTTTTCTGTATCCTATAGATTTTGGAAGCTTGTGTTCTCTTTTTCATTCAGTTTGAAAAATATTTTAATTTTCATCTTAATTTCATCATTGACCTAAGGATCTTTCAGTAGCAGTTTGTTTAATTTCAATGACTTTGTGTAGATTTGAGAGTTCCTCTTGGAATTGATTTCTAGTTTTATTCCACTGTAGTCTGAGAAGATACATGGTATGATTTTGATTTTTCTGAATTTGCTGGAACTTGTTGTGTAGCCTAACATATCATCTATCTTGGAAGAGTCCCATGTGCTAATAAGAAGAATGTATATTCTGTAGTTTTTGGGTAGAATATTCTGTAAATGTCTGTTAGATCCATTTGTTCTAGAATACCAATTAAGTC
Organism: Lemur catta; assembly: GCF_020740605.2. Taxonomy (NCBI): domain Eukaryota; kingdom Metazoa; phylum Chordata; class Mammalia; order Primates; family Lemuridae; genus Lemur; species Lemur catta. The sequence goes on along the minus strand of NC_059145.1, from coordinate 26,462,073 downwards.
CAATGTTTCTTTGTTGATTTTCTGCCTCGATGATCTGTCCAGTTCTGTCAGTGGAGTGTTGAAGTTCCTAGCTATTATGATCCTGTTGTTTAGTTCATTGCTTAGATCTAGTGTCATTTGTTTTATGAATCTGGGAGCTCCTGTGTTAGCTGTATATATATTTAGGATTATTATATCTTCTTGCTGAATTGCTCCCTTTATCATTATATAATGACCTGCTCTGTCTTTTTTAACTGTTGTTGATTTGAAGTCTATTTTATCTGATATGAAAATAGCTACTCTTCCTCACTTTTGGTTTCCATTTGCATGGAATATTTTTTCCATTCCTTTACCTTGAATCTGTGAGAGTCCTTGTGAGTTAGATGGGTTTCTTGCTGATGGCATGTATTTGGGTTGTGTGTTTTTTCATCCGTTCAGCCAATCTATATCTCTTGAGTGGAGCCATTTAGCTGCAATGTCAGTATTGAGATGTGAGATACTATTCTGTTCATCATGTTGAATGACACCTCATTATTTTGTTTTTCCCCTTGTGCTACTGTTTTATAAGTGCTGTGAGGTTTAACTTTCAGGTGTTTTTACAGTGATAGGTATCAATTATTCTGTTCCATGTATAATGTACTTTTGAGCATTTCTTGTAGGGCAGGTCTAGTGGTGACAAATTCCCTTGGTATTTGCTTGGCTGGGAAAGAAGACTTCATTTCTCCTTCATTTATGAAACTTAGTTTTGCAGGATACAAAATTCTTGACTGGCAGTTATTCTGTTTAAGATAGCTAAAAATGGGATCCCAATCCCTTCTGGCTTGTAAGGTCTCTGCTGAGAAGTCTGTTGTTAGTCTGAAGGGTTTTCCTTTGTAAGTTAGTTGTTGCTTTTTTCTCGCAACTTGTAGGATTTTTTCCTTCATTTTGACTTTGGCCAGGCTGATAACTATGTGTCTTGGTGATGTCTTATTTGCTATGAATTTTCCAGGTATTCAATAACCATCTTGTATCTGTATATCTAAATCTCTGGCAAAAATAGGGACGTTTTCCTCAATTATTCCCTAAAATAGATTCTCCATGCTTTTTGCTTTTTCTTCTTTTCCCTCAGGGAGACCTATGATTCTTGTATTAGTTCATTTTACATAGTCTGATATTTTTCTGAGTGATTACTCTTCTTTATTCTTTTTTCCACATTTTTTACTGACTGGGTTAATTTAAAAACCTTGTTTTCAACCTCTGAAATTCTTTCTTCTGCTTGGTCTTGTCTGTTGTTAAAGCTTTCTACTGTATTTTAAAATTCCCTAAATGACTTTCTCATTTTTTTAAGTTCTATCTTTTCTTATGTTATCTATCTCTTTAGAGAATTTTTCATTCATACCCTGAATTTTTTTTTGTTTGTTTTTGGTTACTTTGTGTTGGTTTTCAACTTTCTCTTAAATGCCATTCATCTTATTTGCCATCCATATGCTGAATTACATATCTAACATTTCGACAATTTCCTTTAGGTTGGGGTTTGTTGCTGGAGACCTGTTGTGATCTTTTGGGGATGTTGAAATAGCTTGTTTGATCATGTTGCCAGACTTCTTATGCTAATTCCTTCTCATCTGAAACCTCTTCTCTCAGCTCAAGATAGATAAGTTTGCAAGACACCTCTTCTCCTCTGCTGGGAACTCTCCTACTGAGTGCAAAGAAGAAACGGTCCCTGGATGGTGCACTTGTGTCCTACTACACTGAGAGCTCTTAACACAACTGTTTTCCCACATCATCCAGTTCTTCTGTGGTTGTCATAGTCCAAGCTGGTGCTGGGGGATATTTGTGCAGAGTGGTGGATTGGGGCCAGTTAGAAGCTGGGGAGGGGGGAGGATCAGCACGTGTCCTTCTCCATGGAGTATGGTGATGTATTACTTTGCTCTGCCTGGGTTCCCTGAAGTGGTACAAGTGGTGGCTGGGCGAGGCCATTTAAACAGTGGTCAGGGGTGCCAGGGCTGTGGGCATTTGCTCTGACCAGATCCAGGTAAGTGGTGGCATGTGGTGTGTGTGGGCTGAGGCAGGTAGGGCTGTGGTGGCTGGGTGTCACATGGTTGGGGCGGGGCATGGTGGCTGGGAAGTGTGTGGTGTGTGTAGGGGGTGAGGCCATGGCAACCGTGAGGCATGCAGAGGTGTGGGGCTGTTGTGGCCAGGCAGTGATTGGTGGGGGGGCTTCTGAGTCTTATGGCACATGGGGTCACCACAGCTAGTGGGGTGCTGGCCATAGAGGTGCATGGAGCACTGCAGACTATGCATGGAAGCTGGGGCTTTCTTTCTGCCCTGGACTGATGGTGGCAGCTGCTGCGGTGCTGCTCAGGTGGCAGTGGCAGATGTTGGGGGCAGTGGGCACTTGCTCTGCTTAGATCTCCCAGTGGCAGGAGGTGCGAGGGGGTGAGCACATGGTACTCAAGCGCCCAGCGCCTGCTCACTGTTCTCCCTCCCCATTGTGGCAGGGGCAATGTGGCTATGGCTACAGTGGAGCCAACCCCTGTGTACACCGGGCACTCTGGGGCTGAGAGCTCAGAATCGTGTCAGTTGCAGTGGCCAGATCCAAAGCCAGCAGGACCCTGCTGTGCCTGCTTTCTGGTACAAAGCTGCTGCACAGTCTCCAAGCAGCTCCCTGATTAGTCCAGAGGCCTGCCGTGGTGGTGGTGGGGCCTCGCAGCTCGTGTTGCAGCATCCCTGGGAGGAGTGTAGAGCCTGGGGTTCTCTCCTCTGACCCTTCCTTACCTGTGGGCGCTTCCTCAAGTACCTTCTGATCCCACCAAGCAGCTCACCCAGCTTCCCACTCCTTCACTTTGAGTGTCTCCAGTTGCTTCTATGTGGACTCAATATGCTCTCTCTAAGACAATCCATCTATAGGGGCACATCGACTTGCAACTTTCCCTCCTCTCCTTGACAGTGGCATGCGCAGGCTGTTCCTAGTCCACCATCTTGGCCCACTCCAGCTTCAATTTGCACTTCTTGTTCTGCTCCCAATGCCGTACAATGGCCCAGCTAACCTGAATTAGAGAATTGGCAGTAAAAACGCAAAACAAAAACTGACAGGCACTCTCCGGATTTTCCTCTCACCCTTCACAGCCTACCCAATCCCTTTGGGTATTTATGTGTTTCTGTGAGTTTTGACCTTTCTGGTAATCAACAGGGACAGGCCATATCCTGGAAACAGACTGGAAATGTTGTTTGACATGTGGATTAGGCTGTGTTGACAAATAGTGTGGTCTGTCAGATACTCCACAAAACACTGCCACCTGCAGAAAGTGAGCCCCCACCCCCACCCCCCAGAGACTGCATCTCATCTCCTGGCATACTGAGGACCGTCTCGTTCTGAGCAAAAGCACGGCAGAAAAGATGAACTCACAGGTCACTTCGCAAGCAGTTTTGTATTCATAATTTTTCATGTCACTGTGGTCAGCAGTTCCCAGGACAGCACAAGGAGCTACCTTAACCTAGCCAATAAACAAATATAGTAAATAAATAAATAACCCCCTTCTAGTCCCTCCACAAGGTCTTTCTCCCGCAACAACTTTCTTCTCTTCAGCGGCAAACTCTAAGGCTGAAGATAAGGATGTTATTTGTACACACCCTGGTTCATTGGCAGTATATATTTTCAATCTGCCAAAAATGTGAAAAGGAAGCATGCTGAATTTAGATTCCCCGGAATTGAATTCAACTGGATGTCAGACTTCTAGTAGGACTTGTAAAAGGTCCACTGTTGTTGGCATCTGCAGTTAGAGCAAAGAGACAGCTGTATAAAGCATCTTCTCGCCAAAACGTGATTTGGGAAAGGTCATTTTATTACATGATTTATTTATATTGTTTCTCCATGGTACAAAGCGTCCTGATGTGTACGCAGAGCCTGGAGAAGGAGGAGAAATATTTATAGACATCCTTAAGGCCCACATAGTGCCACAGTTCATAGGCACTGCATGGCCCAAGGAGATGTTTGTTGTATATTCTGAAGGCTGTTTTGAGCCTTCAACGTGATACAGCTTTTCTGCATCAATCAAATTAAAAAGGAAGTTCTGTCATGATAAGATCAGTCTTCTCCCCAATCCTCTGAGGCTTCACCAGTAAGAAACATGATTAGAGGTAGGTCTTGCTTCTATAGATAGCAAAAAAAAGAGAGATGTTCTTCCTCTTTCAGGAGAGAAAAAAAGTCAGCTTAATCAAATTTCAAATGGTTTATCTTCTTTACACAGTATGTTGTCACTGTAAAGGATTTAAATTTTCTCTTATGGATTTCTTTTCCCGAAGAAGCATGTGTTAGTTACAATCTAAGTAGACCTGCAGTATTTAATATGGAAAGTTGAATATCTTTTTAAATGAAAACAGATGGGCAATTTTGTTTATCTTTACTTGGCTCTATCATTGTATCCTAAACACTCGGGTGGGATTTTTAATACCAAGTTTGTAATGAAGCTAAGTAGGATTTACTGGATAAATACTTCTTTGACCATATATTTTATTTAACCTTCCCCTGATGCAGAGTCCAAGCTAATGTTTCTGGGCTTTGGGTTTTTGTTGGTCATTGTTCCTGTTCACTTACCGCCAGCAAGTCTCAGACATTGAGATCAGGTGTTTGAAAATAAAGAACCCAGTAGAGTTTTTACTCTTACCTTCAAAGTGTTGCTAATGTTGATACTTTGTAAAACCTCTTGTTTCACTTCCTGAAAAGTACTTTATAGAAAAGAAGCAAAATAGCTAAACTGATTGAAAAAATAAAGAATATGACTTGGTTTGTGATGGTTCCTCTCAACCTAACCAGTCTCAATCATCTTTCTTTTTATTTATTTATTTTTTGAAAATGTTTGTATAGGTAGCAACTATCAGAATCCTCTGGCTAATTGTAAGTTATTTGATAGTGCAGATTCTATCACTGTATCTTCAGAAGTGGCTCACTGGGGAATGCACAGAGTACGGATCGTATTCTCTGATCATGTCTGTAGATACGTTTGACTGATTTACCTCTTCGATGATGAAGTCTGATGTCTCCGTGGAATTCCATTTGAGAGAGATTTAAAAATTAAACATCATGAATATGCAGCAATGCTGCCGGGAAGTTCAGCTCCAAGTGACTTAATCACTTTTTCTGCAGTTTTCTTTAAAGAAGCCATTGTTTGAACTAGGAATGCATTTGTTCTTTCTAAATAGAAAAAATTAAAAGTTAAATATCAATACATTCCCTTGCAATATTGAATTTTAGTGTCCCTCAAAAACATTTCACCCTAGCAAGGCCACTTTTGGAAGACAAGGTTATTTCTTGGTGGTGTCTCTCTGCTTTCGGGTGCACTGCATTAGAATTTCCAGAGAACACAAGACCAATACAGAAGTGATTTGCAGTAAGTCCATTTTGCTCTTCTTTGCTCTGTGTCAGAAAAAAGAGTCATAAATCATAAACAGTCTCATTGAAAATTAGGAAGACTACCCCAATAGTGGGAATAGAAATAATAACGTAGGAGAGGCAAAAGGTGTTAAGAAAAATTACCCAAAACTTGGATATAAGACAAGAAGATTCCTGTGTGTCCCTTCAAAGTCCATACTAACTATTCTGCTTAGCCCACCTGAACAGATACAAGACTAACAATATAGTAGATGATCTCAAAGGGAAAATTATTTAGATTGCTGAATGTTTGCACACTTTGTAAAACAAGTAACAGAGTAGACAGAGACCAGTAAGGAATAGGGGCCATGAATTGGCTATTGCATTAGCCACACCACCTTTAATTGAGCTCCTTGTGGTAATTCAATAACTAGGCTATGCTGGATCATGGCCAGGGGGTCCTGTACCAATTTCTTTCGTATGGTGGATAGCGAGGCTTCCCTTCTATAATCTAACCATAATACATCAATTAATTAGAATCCAATTAACTAAATATGTCACTAAGTGATGAATGTGTAAAAACAATAACAGATGCCATATATGTAACATTTTAGAGTTTAGAAATAGAGTCTCAGTACTCAAACATTGGTAGGGAGTTACCATTAGCCCCTCATTTTGTAAGTATATAGATACCTGGAGAGGTCAAACAACTACTTGGTTTGTAAGACTCAGAGCTGGGAATGGAACTCAAGTCTTTTATGAGTTATGAGCAAGGCTGTGTGGTCAAACACTCCTAGAATTTAGTCACAGTTTCAATACTCACTAGTTGAGTAACCTCAGGTAAGTCACTTACCTTTTCTAAGTTCAGTTTATGCATCTTTAATAAGGGGGAAACACTACTACTAATTCAATATTGTGACCATTAAAAGAGTTCACTCATTTAAAGCACTTAACACATTGTCTGGCTCATAGTAAACACTCAATAAATCTTAACTGTATAGAAAAAGAATGAAATGATAGCACAAAGTTGATTCCAAAAGATTCCACCAACATGTTCAAGGGAAGGTACTGGAACTACTGAATGTGCAGTTCAATCTCTAATCTCCAAAAAGGTAAATTATATTGAGAAAGTGAAATAATGATGAGTTACAGGCATAGTATGGAGTATGATGTTAAAAGAAACGTACAGTTCATCATGTTTTAATGTGAGTAATCAGGCAGGAAGGTGAACAAATACATCAGAAAACTTTTTAACAGCAACAGTGGGCCAATACACCCATTTCTAATTAGTCTTCAGTTACCCTTAAAAAAAAATCAATGGGACATTCTGGTTCATATAAGTTATGTATGTTCTATAAACCTTCTATTAAGTATAAGGGGCTTAAAAATAATTTAAAAAATGAACTTTCAAGACTATGTGAGAGCAATCAGGATTCCCTTTTTAACTTTCCTTTTCTGGAATCTCTAGTGATTTACAGCAAAGTTTACTTGACCTTCTCGTAAAGGCTTTAGTTTATTTGGGGGAATAAGAAAGACAGAAAGATGAAAGAAATCATAGAGTCACAGAGGCTGCCAGGGTTGGCAAAGTGATCTCAGGCTCAGAATCTTTGCGCCTTAAGGCCCCTCCAGACACAGGCTACTGGCAAACCCAGGGGAGAACGCTAAGCTATTTGCCTGCAAGTTCAGTACAAAACAAGCCAAACTTAACTTCTTGGGTCATTGAAAAGGAGGCATTGTAAGGCATCCTTAGGAGTTAGCAGTGAGGGGCTTTTAATTTAGGGAAGATAAAAATGCCCTGATACAGGTTGAAACACAATAAGCAGCACATTTTCATAAGATACTATTAAGTTATATGTCACCTTCTGAGTAAGACATAACAGGGACCGATAGAGGGTTCTCATTTTTTTCATTTTTAAAAAATCTTCATTTCATAAATAGTTCTTCCAAATCAACAAAAATCCCTCTTGCACTGCCATATCATATAAAGACAACACATTTCCTTTCTTTCTTTCTTTCTTTTTTAAAGTTTATATGAGCCTGTTTCCTTTATGAAGAGCTTTTTGGGAACTTGATTGATCAGCAGTTAAAACCTAGCGACCTATTTATCCCGGAATCTCCTTACCGGAAGCCCTTCCCAACCATTAATAATGTGACAGTTCTACATTTAAGAACAGTTCCTTCTGGGTTGTCTGTGATGGAGAAAAGGGATGAGAACCATTTTCAAGGGCTTTTCTCGTGACATTTGCTCCCCAGCTCCCGGGGAGAACGCGTCAGCTCCGTCAGTGCACAGCTGCACATGCGTCCACCCTGACTGCAGTGCCCGGGGACTGTGTCCTCAGTCCTCAGAGGAGCCATCAGTTTGATCTGAGAGCTGCAGGGGAGCCACTGTCAGGCAAAAGTCTGTGAACGGATTGGTTCCTTCCCGCTCCTCACAGCAAAGGAAAATAAAGGTTGATGGAAGAAAATGTAGGAGAGAGAAAGATGTCAGGAGAAATGTCCCCAAACCTGGAAAGAAAGCAGTAAGATTACTGTGAGCTTTTTCAAAGTCATACTGTTTTTACTAGCCTACATAAGAGTCATTTGATGTTTTAGGGCTGCACTGTCCAATATGGTAGCCATTAGTCACATGTGGCTCTTTAAAATTAAACCTGAATTAATTAAACATTAAATAAAATAAAAAAATTCAGTTCCTCATTCACTCTGGCCACAAGGGCTCAATGGCTACATAAAGCTGGGGACTACCATATTAGACAGCACAGATAGAGAACATTGCAATCATTGCAAAAAGTTTTTGGACAGCTGCTCTATGGGAAAGTAACATTCCCTTAAGATTGGCTACTAATTAGAGCTCAGACTCTGTAAAGTTAGATGTTAACTGTCAGAAGACTGATAATTACAAATGAATTTTATTCTCTAGAGATGCAAATAATTTTTATCCAGAAGAAAAAATAACCCTACAGTTTACACACACACACACACACACACACACACACACACACACACACACACATATATATTGCCTTAAAGGAAATTAACCAGTTTTATATTTAAATTTGCAAGCTTGTTCTAGCAATTTTAACTGAACAAATAGATATCCTTTTCTTATATCCTCCTTGAACCAGCTTTGTCATCCTGCTGTGTCCTGTGTCTCTTGTTACTGAGTTAAAGAAATTCTTGACATGTGCTCACCATATATTTGAGAGTATTATGTTTCTAACTTTTTAAAACTTATACTCTGACAAAGAGATTGAACAGATGCACCCGGTAGGAATGTTATTTAAATAGGGTCTAAATTAAATATTGGGCAGATTGTTCTCTTGGCAAAATTTATTTAAGTGCTTCTCAGCTTTTCCAATAACTCAGCAGTATGGCATAGAGATTAAGAGTCCAGACTTTGAAGACCAGGGTCAAGGTCCACAGAGGCTACTGCCAGGATGATACACAAGAAGAAGGAAGTAGAAACAAAATAAAAGAGAAAGAATAGGAGAGGATGGAAACTTTCCCCTTTTTATTTTGTACAATACTATATGGTTTGATTTTTTAAAAAGTCATGAGCACATAGAACTACACAACTAAAAATAAAACTAAAACAAAAGTTGCATATACAGGAAGGCAACTTAGTATTGTGGTTAAGTTTTTGGCATCACACATACCAAGGTTAAAGTCAGCACTCTACCAGTTACTAACTGTGTGACCTTAGGCAAGTTATCTCATTTCTTTGAACCTCAGTTTCCTCATCTATTATATGGAAATCATAACAACTAGGTCATAGGGCTGCTGTAATGATGAAATTAGATAATATCTGGCACATAGTAGTAAGGACTGGTTAAATGTTAGCTGTTATTGTTTTCACTCCAGGGAACCTAGGAGCATTCCATAAAGTTATTCATTAAAAGAGCAACATCTAATACCTATATATATCCATATTATCTTCAAAATTCCTGAGGATTCTGCATTCCCCTGTATGATTTATTTCATTTTAATTTAAACATAATTTCTTCCCAAATTCTTCCAGTAAAGATGTGTCACATTTTTGACTTTTTGCCTGTTCTTGGTAAGCTCAGTGTGTCATCAGAAGTACACATACCCTAGGCGGGAAAACATGGCATCTCTGATAGATGTTAGGTTATGGGTTCAATTTTCCTGAAGACTAGTAGGAAAAGCCTTTTAAACCTAATTTTAGTTGAGTTGAAGGAAGCAAGAGTGTCAAACAAGATATACACACTAAACGAAACATATACATACACTACCATCACCACCAACACCAATACTGTCCAAACAATGACAGAACACTACTCCAAAATTTAGCAGAACTTGCAATGTGGACAATTATTTTGATAAAGGGAAAGAAAAAAGAACAAAGACTTTAAGAGAAAATAAAAGAGGCTAGGATGGGAGGGGATGTTTTCTCTTCCTTCTAGCAGAATGCATTCACCTGAAGCAATTTACCTGTTAGTAGAGGACTCCAGAGAAGGGAAGCTCATAAGCTAACACATCAGCTTCAAAGAACCAATCTTATGAGTGTCAAAACCCAAAGTAGCACTGAGAGTCTCCCTAGGAGCATGGGAATCCCTATCCCCAGCCCCCAAGGGGCACATAGCCAAGGCTCCGCTGCTTTGTACACATGGCAGATGGTGGTGTAGGGATGTGGTTGTGTGTGCCTGTGGATTCCTCAAGGAGAAGTTAGGAGAGGAGGAGAGAAAGACAGATACTAAGTTCTTTTAACCCCATATATTCACCACTGACCTCCATAACTCAGAAAGAAGTCTAGGCACAACTGGTTTGACTTGAGGCCCAGCTGGACCCTGGCTTTCAAATGATGTCATAAGTGATCTATCTTATTTGTTTCCATATTTTGAAGAGGCTCTACCATCCTATGTGGTTAGCTATCCTCACAGGAAGAGTTCATCCTCTACTTATGTCTATGCAGCCATATCAGTCTAGCAAAGGACCCTGATTGGCTCACCTTGAAAGACAACCCTAACAATGAGCCAATCACCACAACCAGGGGTGTTAAATACTTTCATTGGCCAGTCTGGACCACATGACCACCCCTGGGTGGTGAATAGCTGAAATCAAGCACATCTGAACCAAGGGGATTGACCACAATTTTTAGAGAATGAAGGAGGGATTGTGCCTCTAAAAGATGCTGGGCAATCAAAAACATGATTTCCAAAAGAATGGAAAAGCTATGCCTACACAAAAACTTGTACAAGAATGTACATACTAGCATCATTTATGATAACCAAAAGGTGGAAACAACCCAAATGTCCATCACTTGATGAATGGCAAACCAAACTGTGGCATATCCATGCAATGGAATATTTTTCAGCCATAAATAGAAATGAAATACTGAATCTACAACATGGATGCACCTTGAAAAGATTAAGCTACATGAAAGAAGCCAGTCACAAAAGGCTACATATGGTACATCCATTTATATGAAATGCTGGAATAGGCAAATCGATAGACAGGAAGTAGATTAGTGGTTGCCAGGGGCTGGGAGGAGAGGGAATGAGGAGGGAGAGGGACTGTTAACGGATATGGAGTTTCTTGTGGGGGAAATAAAAACGTTCTGGAATTTGATGGTGGTGATGGTTACACAACTCTGTGCATATCCCCAAAACCACTGAATTTGTATTTAAAAGGGTGAATTTTATGCGATGTAAATTATATCTCAATAAAATAAAAATGCACGGTTGCTTCAACACTAACATCTTCACACGTCAAGTGGTGGGGCTGAATAGAGTAGGGATTGCTACAAGCTGGAATGAGAATTAACAGTAAATTCTCAGGAAGAATTAAGCAAAAAAGAGTTAAAGAATTTTTACTAAACTTGTTGACATTACCCAGTGCCCTTAAAGCAGTGGTCCCCTTTTTGGCACCAGGGACCAGTTTCATGGAAGACAGTTTATCCATGGATTGGAGGGGGCTGTCGGCAAGGTGGAGCTCAGGCGGTGATGCGAGCCATGGGGAGCAGCTGTAAGTTTAGATGCTTGCTCACCTGCTCACCTCCTGCTGTGCGGCCCTCCAGTTCCTAAGTTTTATGGAAGACTATTTTTCCATAGACTGGCGGTAGAGGAGGTGTAGAGGCAGAGCCTATGCCAACGGTCCCTAACAGGCCACGGACCAGTACTGTGCCTCAGCCCGGGGATTGCAGGTCACAGCCTTGAAGAATCTTTTAATATTATTTTTATTAATATTCACCCCCCTACAGCCCATTATTTTAAGAAACTTGTTCAGCCTCCGCTTCCTGAGATTCTTAACATAGCCTAGCACAGCACATGGGAACATGGAAAGCGCTCTGTAGCTGTTATTAACAACTCTCATTGCTGTTACTCCTGATCCAACTCTGGAGTCATCATAAGGAGGCTGATGCCTAGGGTTGTTTAAGGTTCTTGAGGAAAAGCCAGTTGAGTAGATTGTCAGGATGCATCACTACCTTCAAAGCTGGCTGACGTGGTCAGTTGTTAACAAAGGGAGGTATGGGAGTGCTTTAGGAAAGGAAGAGGGGCGGTGAGGCAGCCAGAGAGTAGCAAACCCACGAGGTCATGGCCATGCCTTGGGCCGCAGAAATAGGGGAGGAAATATTGTTACAGGAGACCTGAATTCAAGGGAGGACGGCAGAAATACTCAGACTTCTCTCTCTCCCACCCTCTGACTTTCTTGTCAGTGTCATTCTCTAGCTGAACTCAACTTGAAGCTGGCTAGCTAAGAATCCCCAGGGATGCAGTCTTTAGGGGTCAGCCTCCTAGGTGAGCCTCACAGAGATCGGTGAGCAATAATAACTCTAAGGGAAGAGAGACAGAGAATAACCACATTTTTAAAACCTGGAGTCAAATATACGGTTAACTGCCTATTCACTACTGATGGTTGAAATTCTCTCTGTGTAAAAGGCCCTTCACAGCCCGCTGTCCCTAGTTCTGGCACCCTCCTTCCCTTCATTAGCAAAGGCTGCCATTAAAATAACAACCTAAGCAAGTTAGAGGATATGCAAAGACAACTTGAGCTACTTAATTTCAAAGCTTCAGTTCTTTGAACAACATTAAAGTCTGTTTCTCATAGAAGGCAAATTAGTTCATTGCAAATGTGCTTTGTGAATATCAACAGACCACCCAAAGGTTTACTTATTTTATTTTAGATCATCCTCCTGGTGGGTTAAAAAAAAAAAACAACCTAGTTGCTTTGAGAGAAAGGTTGGGGAGGGGGGCATTCATGCATATAAATTGTCTCCATTGAGGGCTGTTTTCATATTAAAACAACATTAATTATTCATTTAGTGAAAGAGAAAAATTTACCTATCATAGACAACCCCTAGGGTGACATTATTTTCCACAAACCTGCTTCTAAGCCAAATAGCATCCCAAATGCCCCTCTTATTCAACCTCACTTCCTGGAAATGAGAAAGGCTATGGAAGAAAAAACAACTGAATACTTTATAGTCACACCATGTCCAGAGCTGAAGAATTGTGTGTGGAAAAAAAAATCCCTTGCCTCTGGCTCTTTAATAAAGTTCAAACTTTGGAAAAAGTCGGCAGGGTCTGTTCCAGGCCTGGGATTTCAGGGCCTGGCAGAGGAGGACCCCCTGAGGAGGTGTCTAACACCTGGCTGAGTTTCCAAGTCTTCCCCTTCCCCACTCCCCAGTGACTTTCTGGAAACAGAATAATCATTGTCCAAACTCAACTCACAGTAGTCCACCAAGAGAAAAGTCTATTGTTCTGCCAATTACAATGCTTTAGATTTTCAATAGCAGACTGAGGGCATGTCCTAGGGACCCGAGGAAGAAGAGTATCCAAAGAATACATTTTTATTTGTTAGAAAATAACCACCTTGTTCATTTGATCCTAACAAAGTCAGTGATCTGAATCTTTCCACTCTATTGATAGAATTGCCCTTGCCACCCACCTCAAAATATTAATACTGTGGGATCATAGCAGTGGCCTTAAAGAATTTTTGTTGTTGTTCTGGCTTTACGGAACTGGAAACTTTGGTGTATAGTCTATCTTGAGACGTCTTGTATGTCAACTTGACACTGCTGAGGGCACAGGATTGTTAAAGTTTTGAGAGTAGCAGCTATCTACCTGAAGTCACCAAAGAAGCCCCGGGGAGGTCCACCAACCTACAGAGATCTTCTCTGTCACTTGCTGGCGTGGTCTGAAATTCAGCCATTAGTGGTATATTTATTTGGCTCTTTCAACTGTTGTGCTTTCCAAGAGACCCCTATGTTAAGTGTAAATACAGCTAAAAAAGGATACCCTTGGAACTTTTGGGATTCTTGGCAGTTTGGGGAAAGGCGGTAGAGGGCAGTCGAGTGTTCCCATGGCTTGAAAAGATGGTAGTGAAAGGGTGCTAAAAATTCTTTTACCTGCTTCATAACGTTTCTGAAGGTTTATCACTGCAGCCCAAGTTTCTTTCAAAGGAGAGATGTTTAAGGTTAGAAAATCCCACTCATTAGCTGTGTGGCCTTTGGCAAATCTTTTACTTTCTAAGCCTCAGTTTCACCATCAGCAAAATGGGGCAATAATACTTTATTAACTTTGTGAGGATGACTTGAGATAATTTATATAATGGTACTAACATGGTGCTTCGAACATAGTAGTTGTTCAATAAGTGTGATAATGGTGACATTTATGGTGATGATGATTCCATCTCCTCCCTACAAATAGATAAACAAGGAAGAACATTTAAATGTGTACAGAGAGGGGGGAAAATAAGGAAGACGCAGATGGCTGGAACATTTCAATGGCAGCTGGCTCTCTGTTTCACTACTTCTGTCCCTTGCTGGGAATAGGGAGGCTTAATAAAGGATGCGTCGCTGCTTTCTGTGCAGCTGATTCGATTCAGAGGAGAGAGGGAAACACAGGGGAAACCATAAATAGATGCAGCTGTCTGATTCCTTGGGTCCGTCCCTAGGAGAATATTTACTTAGTTCCAAGGAAACAGTTTTATTTGGCAGATTATGATTTTAAAATTTCTTGCCTCTGAACGCTAACATTTCCTCCCTCCAACTAACTGCTTTGTAACTTTAATAATGTGGTCCTCCTGTAGATAGCATTTTCTGTGGCTACTAGTCTGCCTGAAATTTAACCAGCTAGACGTGGACCTATCTCAGACTACATTGCATCATGTACTGATGTGATGGGACGGATGTCGGGAAAGATAGTGGAAAACAAAACAGAACAATAAGTAGTAGATTTGGGGTCAAATTGAGGTCTGTGGATTTTAATTTGATGATCATCCCAATTTGCTCACCCACCGGGTTTTCAAAAGAAGGAACATGGAATGGATAAGGGTTTAGTCCTCATAAAAAAGACTCAAAAGCCATTCTACTATTTTTAAGTCATGAAAATCATTTTGGAGGCACATGTTCTTTTTGTATCCACCTAATGACTTGATTTTCTAGTGGCATATTTAGCATCTTAAAAAAGAAAACCTGTTTCATTGAATAAGTAATGCGTGTTTACCCTGGGTGTGTATGCAGTCACCAAGGGAAAAAGTAAGGAGAGAGGAGAAACAGGTGTAGACCTGAGCTCGGATATTCACCAGACAGCCATCTCTGCAGTTACTAGGGGGGCACTAGGGTTTCCTGGATTTCCTGCCATTTTCATTTAGTCAAGTTCTAGCTGTGGGCACAATGCCCTACAGTGCAGTACTTTGTCAGTCAGGCCCTAATGCAACACTCTGGGGCCACCATGTTGCAGAGATTGTCTGAAATGAGCTCTAGAGACTTCAGCTCCAAGATGTGAGACTGGACCCATGGGCTGCCTCATATTCACCCACCTGTGAATGTTGTCCCAACATCCACCTCCTCTCCACTCAAATACAGATGGCTCCTCTTATTCATTAGATTTTACCAGACATGTTAGAAATCCCTTGAGGCTTATCTATGAATCTGATGCACATGGAGATCCAGAGCTACCAATTGCCACACCCGTATCTCCTGGGAATGGAAATTCCCATAAACACTCACTATACAAAGACCAGCAACTTTCCAGCCAACAGCCCCCACATGGTCAGCTGCTATTAACATTAATGCCACTCTCCATCCTTCCTCCCAATCCTTGTAATAAAAATACAAACCCAAGTTAGGTATCTTCTTAGAAGAAGTTTGAAGTTGCTTACAGACAGGGAGACTATTTTACTCCTCTTGTCCTGGCATCATTTTTTTTCTCATTTGCATCATTTTTTCAAAATTTCATTTTCGGATACATTATAGATGCACATATTTTGGGGGTATATGTGATATTATGAAACATTCATATAATGAAGATCACATCTGGGTAATTGGGATAGCTATCACCTTAAATATTTATCTTTCCTTTACTAGCATCATTATTAATATAATAGTACCCCTTCATTCCTCAGATTTTTGCAATTTTAATGATAAAATATGTGATCACCATGTTTGTGGTTTAGGCAAAGGCTATGTTGCTAGAACAAAGAGACTCCAAAATACAGTGGCTTAAAGAATATAGAGATTTCCTTCTTTCTTATGTAACAGTTCTAAGATGAACTATCACCTAGGTTTGCAGGGTTTCTCTGCCACAGGATCATCCAGGAGCCAAATTTCTTCCATGTTGTTATCCCACCATCTCTTAGGAGGTTGAATGTATCTACATGTCTATGTCTGGGCTGCAGTCTGGGTTCCAGCTCACAAGGGGGGGAAGAGGGAGTATGAAGGCGAGCATGGCCAAAGGTTGAAGGCCTAGAACCAAAAAGCAGCACACACAATTTCTGCTCCCATTTCTATTGGCAAAAACCTAATTACATAGCCATGCCAAAAGTCTTCACATAAGTTCCTTTCAAAGCAAAGCAAGGGACAAAAGGTCTGTGCTATTGTATTACGCAGTGCCATGCCAAGAAGCAGAAGTGAGTAAAAGATGGAATAGAGCAAGGAAGAAGCAAGCACAAATACGAGGGAGGATACATTGCTGAGTTGGCCAAATTTTGGTATCCAGTGTCATCAGTTGTTCTTGTGGGATCATCTTCTAGGAGGCCTTGTGCATATTTGGAGAAGAATTTATTCATTTCTTATTGGTAAAATGTTCAGAGGCATTAAATCCCCTGAAGTTTCAAGTTGCACATCTTTTCTTCCTTCCTGTTTTCCTTCTGTCCATTCACACATCCAACACAGTTCCATAGGATACAGTTCTACAAGTACAGATCAATGCATACAACTGTGTAACCACCACCATAATCAAGATAAGGAAGAGTTCCATCACCTCAAAAAATCCTTTTTGCCAGTTTTTAGTCAACTACATAAACAACCATTGGTCATTCTTCAGTCCCTATGTTTTACCTTTTCCAAATGTCATATAAATGGAATCATACTGTATGTAGCCTTTTGATTCTTTTTTCACTCAACATAATATATTTGATGTTCATCCATGTTAAATGTATTAATTTTTTTTTATTATTGAGTGGTATTCTGTAGGATGGATGTAGCACAGTCTGATGATCCCTTCATCAGATGAAGGACATTTGGCTTGTTTCCAGTTTGGAACTTTTATAAATAAACATGCTATAAGTATTTACATGTTTTTATGTGAATAAACTTTCATTTTTCTTGTAAACCTCACAATAATTGTTCAAGGTAGGTATTAATATTTCTATGATACAAATGAAAAATGTGGGTCTCAAGGTAGTTAAGTAACTGAGTAACATTGGTTACACAGCTAGTTGAGTGGTGAAAACTGGATTTGAACCCACGTGTCTCAAGCCCATGGTCTTTGAGAAAAAGACATATAAACAAATGGCTACATTACTGTAGATAACTTATATATATATTTTAAAAAGTGCCAAAAAATACAATGGAATCTGAGAAAAGTGTGCCTAACCCTTTCCCCCTTAGATCATGAAAGTGTTCAAGGTGGGTCTAAAGTTCTGTCTCCTAAGGCATGAGCAGGTGTCCTCTTAGCAGACAAGATGGTGGACAAGCTATAATGTAAGTGTCACAGTGACTTAATCACTTAGTTTTGTTGTCTGCTGCTTCCCAAGCACCTGGAACAGTATCTTACATATAGTTGGCACTCAATAGACATTGGCCTAGGCAAAGAATTTATGAAGAAGACCCCCAAAGCAATCACAGCAACAACAAAAATAAATAAATGGCACCTGACCAAATTAAAAAGCTTCTGCACAGCTAAGGAAACAATCAGTACAGCAAATAGATAACCTACAGAGTGGGAGAAAATATTTGCATGCCATATATATGATAAAGGGCTGATAGCTAGAATCTATAAAGAACTCAAACCAATCAGCAAGAAAAAATCAAACAATCCCACTAAAAAGTTTGCAAAAGACATGAACAGAAACTTTTCAAAACAAGATAGACTAATGGCCAACAAACATACAAAAAAATGCTCAACATCTCTAACCATCAGGGAAATGCAACTCAAAACCACAATGAGATATCATGTAACTACAATCAAAAAGTCCCCAAACAACAAATGCTGGCATGGATGCAGAGAGATAGGATATTTGTACACTGTTGGTGGGACTGCAAACTAGTACAACCTTTATGGGAAGTAGTATGGCGATACCTCAAAGAACTAAAAGTAGAACTACCATTTGATCCAGCAAACCCACTACTAGGTATCTACCCAAAAGAAAAAAAGACATTTTGTAAGAAAGATACCTGCACTCGAATGTTTATAGCAGCACAATTCACAATTGCAAATATGTAGAAACAACCCAAGTGCCCATCAATACATGAGTGGATTAATAAAATGTGGTATGTGTATACCATGGAGTACTGCTCAGCCATAAAAAACAATGGTGAACTAATACTCTTGTATTAACCTGGATAGAACTGGAGACCATTCTTCTAAGTGGAGTTTCATAAGAATGGAGTGGAAAAACAAACACCACATGTACTCACCATTAAATTGGAACTAATTGATCAACACTTAATGTGCACATATGGAAATAACATTATCGAAAAGCAGGTGGGAGGGGGAGGAGGGGATGAGTAAATTCACACCTAACAGGTACAATGCACACTATCTGGGCAATGGGCACACTTATACCTTTGACTCAAATGGTACAAAAGCAATTTATGTAACCAAAACATTTGTACCCCTATAATATTCTGAAATAAATAAATATATAAAGATTTCTTGAATGAATGAATGCATTTCCACCAAAGAGCACAGCATGTATAAGGACAGGTCACCTGGTTTACATTAAGTCCCCTTCCCTGATACATGGCCTTGCTCCTTCAAGTACGAGAGGAGTTATCCGGGTGTTATTTGTGGAAGCCTTTGCAAAAATTTTGACATGATTTTTAAATTTCCAGCTGTCCAGTGGCCACAGCCTCCACCTTGAGCCCTGGGAGTCAAGAGTCTTTATCTCGGATAAGCCCCATGTGACAAGCCAGGCCTTGGCCTCTGTGGGCTGCCCCGATGTGCAGACAAACAAAAGGGAGATGTGAAACCATGGAGGCAGGCTTGTCTCCTAGTGTTCTGCCAACTCCCGGCATGTCATGAATTCTGTTCCTTGTCCCTAAGGCACCAGCTCAAGTTCTGGCCAAAGAAAGCTAAAGCCATGGAGTGACAAGTCCCTGTGGAGAGCAATGGAAAGGGCAAGCTATTATTTGGAAGCTCCCTTGAAGGGGAAGGGGGTGGTTCAGGCAGCTGTACGGGGTGTCAGGAAGGCAGGAGGAGAGGCTCCTGCCTTTTTTCTTTCCTTATTACTAATATAGTACTTGCCATTATAGAAAATTTGAAAACACTATAAATCTGCAGCCCGCAATCCCTGGGCCGCAGACCAATACAGGGTCGGTAGCCTGTTAGGGACCCGGCTGTAGACCTCTACCACCCCCCACCCCCTGCCCCCGCTCCTGGAAAAACTGTCTTCTATGAAACTGGTCCCTGGTGCCAAAAATGTTGGGGACTGCTGCTATAAATTAAAAAAAGGGTCTAAAATTATCCCCTCCCCAACATTGAAAGAGTGGCAGTTAATACATCAGAATCGACACTTGTGTGCTTTCTCTAGGCACACACACACGTACAACAGAATGATTCTTGGAGCATGCTTTTCCACACAATTAATTATCAGGAACATTTTGCATATCATTAACGGTGAGTCTATCAACTCGCTTTAAATAGCTGCATTTTGTTTGAAAATTGATTTAACCAATTCTCAGGATATATTTACCTTTAAACAGATTGTTGTTTTCAGAAAAAACATATTGGCATGTGATGGTTAACAGAATTGGCTTTAGTGTGGGTTTTGGGTTTGAGTCTCACTTTCTGGCATGTTCTAACTTCAGGCAAGAGGCTTAAGTATGTTGCTTCATCAGTAAAATGAGGATGATAATAGCATCTTCTTCACGGGTCTCTTGCAACGATGCAGTGAGATGATTAGTGTGAAATACCTGGCATGGCACCTGGCACACAGGAAGGCCTCTGTATACATTAGGCATAATTATTAGTAAAAAAAAAAAAAATGCAAGCAATACAGAAAAGCAAAAAATTTTAAAAATTACTTGCAATCCTTCCACCTAGAGATAATTGATGTTAATTGTGTCATCTTACACTTGTGCTCCTGTGACCAATATAACACAGGCACATTTTCTGCCAAGTAGTAGTGTTCTATAGTCTATATCATCTTTTTAAATGATTGCAGATCATTCCATTGATGAAAATATGCCAGGATAGATTGTTGACAGAGAAGAAGATAAAGTTAAGCCCAGCAGAATACAAATCCTGGGTCCTATGCCTGGCCAAATCCTCATTGTGCATATTTCGTAACACCAGACCAGCTAAGAATAATCTTGCCGTAAACTCACACTCTGCAGAGTCAGGAAGGATCTGAGAACTGTGTCCCAGTTTCCAAACCAGGGCTGACCTTGATTGTTCCAGGACATCATCCTTCACCTGCATACTCTGCTAGTGGCACTCAGAAGAATTCAAATGGGAAACAGTCAAATTCCACCCTCCCCACAACACCCCCTTGCTCCTGCTGACTCGGCAAGCAGGGGACACTGTGAGAGTTCATCTGGGTTTGGCAGTGCAGGGCTCCAGCTCTGCTGTTGAGGTCCCAGCCTCCTGGGGGCCAGATGAGGGGCAGGCTTGTTTACACTGTATCCCAGACCAAACAGCTGGGGAAATTTTAACCCCTTTAATTTTGCCCCGGCTGCCTCAAAGAGGAATTTGGTTATACCACAAGAAGAAGAAGTTTCTTTTTCTCATTCTTTGTTTCTCTCTCCTTTTTCTTCCCTTCTACTTGTTTCCTTTTTCTCCCTTTCCTTTTTTAAATTCTCTCCTCCTCCTTTCTCTCTCTCTCCCTCTCTCTCTTTTCCCCTTTTCTTCCTTCCTTGCAACTTCCATAACAAAGTCTTTTGGGGAAAGTTTTGAAGAGAGATAAATCCTTTATTTTTAGAGCCAGAAGGATTTTTTTCTTTGGCCCAAAATTTATTTGCAGCTGAAAGAACTGTGAAACAAATGGGTCAAAGGCCTCTTTCTTATTCAGGCAAAATGTCTGTGGAAAGTTCTGAAAAGGGCCGAACCTCATGGTGACCTTAGGAACTGCATTTTTGAAAAAACAGGACTGAAATTTGTTTTCTACCCATGACTGTTCCTCCTTCCAGTACTCTGACCCAGCCCCTCCAGTTGGAGAGTCCACTCCTCCAGTCAAAGGAAAACAAGTGGAACTCAAGACAGGGGTGGCTACACTCCCAGCTGTGTGTCATCTGCCAATCTGACAAATATCAGTTCTACATTCTCTTCTGAGGCATTCAGCAACATGATGCACAGGATAAAGACCTGTGGGCTGCAGTTAGAGCTCTCATTTCAATCCGTATTTATTTATTAGGAAGGCAGTAGAGTGTAGTGTAGTTAAAAGCAGAAATCCCAACTCTGCTATTTACACACAGTGGGTCTTCAAGAATATGACTCAATCTCTACAAACCTCCATTTGTCCTTCTCTAAAAGTAGCAATAACAATGGCATCAATCTGACGAGGTGATGCAAAAGGTGTAGCACAGTACCTGGCCCAGGCAATTTACAGTCGTGGGTAGTAATTATTAATAATTCAGTTAGCTGTGAATCCAATTCATTAAATTATCATCCAGCCCATGCTTTCCACATGGAAAAGCACCCATCTGTTTATCAAATGCTCCTGCTGGAATGGAAGTGCATGGTGTCTGGAATATTTTATTGGCTCTATCAAAAATAAACTATTGAAAGAGGAAATAAGGTTAGGCCAGGATGACTTGAACCTCTGCAGGCTCCCAGCCATCTCTGCCTGAGCTCTTTCCTAAATGTTCATAAAATACATGTAATAATTGAGTTCTGAATGCTAGATCCATTGCCTTCTAGTTTTTAGAATCCACATTTTTCTCATTTTTGAAAACTAGAATAACATATTCCTGTCTCCAATTCCCTGGCCTTGCTCCCAGTCTCTGATTTCTCTAAGATTGCCGACAGTGGTTTTGTAATCACATCTGCAAGTTCTTTCTGTATTCTAGAATTTAATCCAACTTGAACTCATTAAACGTCTACTTCCCCTTTTATTATCTCTTGTGCTATCTTAGGCTTCAATTGTCTCTTTAAAAACATGTTTCTTTTAAAAATATATATACATAAGTAATACATATTCATTTTTTAAAATTTCACAAGTATGGTTAAGCAAAATGAAGAGGTCAATAACCATCAGTAATCATAGCATGCTGAGATAATGGTGCTTCCTGATTTGAGATAATGCCTTCTAGTATTTTTCTCTGTAGATATAGATACACACACTGTTGGATAAATAAAGCATCAACATAGTTCCATGTAATTAGTTCTTTTTCTACAACCTTGTTTTTAATGTTAGCATACAGTTTCAGTGCAGTAATGTGACATCATTTTTACCGAGCTGAGCCCCTTTGGTGGAGCATCTTGACTTTTTAGCTGTTTGCTGTATTATTAATGTTACAGTCGCTACTTTGGTAAAAGAAGTAGGTGCTCAGTTGCTGATATCCTTAAGTAAGGAGGCTCCAGAGGCATGAGATGAAGACTTCAGAAGTAGAGGCACTGAATTCTGGTGCCTCTTGTCTTCATGCCAGATGGCTGACCTCAGGCAAATCATGCCACTCTTCAGGGACTCAGTTTTCCTTCTGAGAATTCTCTCCTGTGAGAGGGGATGGGGGATTGACATACAATGGCTCCCAGAAGGAGCTCTCGAGGAGGTTAAATGCAACACTGAATATAAATGCTTATAGCACAGTGCTTGGATCTTAGGAAGGACTCAATAAATTAGCTCTTGTTGCTAATATTATTTTTGTCATAAGATCCTATATGGTTCAAGGTCTATGTACTCTGACAGTAAAGATATTGTTAGAGGTCAATGATTCCCTAAATTCGGGGACTTACATTTTAAGCTCAATGCAGGGTGAGTGGAATCCAATAGGACACTGTAAATAATATAAATGAAGACTCATGTAGAGCCAACAGTTAGTTCTGCTGTAACGGGAATTATGCATTTCTAAAAATCATCACGCTATGCAAAGTAGTACAATAAACACCGCAGGATTTAAGGGAAATGGAATTATGGCATTGGTTCTCAACCACTCATAAAAGCTTCTGTGATTTTTGCCCCTCTCCCTGGGGAACCTTTGGCAACGTCTATAATCATTTATGTTGCTACAACTAGGAGGCGGGGGAGGTGGTGCTACTGGCATCTAGTGGGGTAGAGGCCAGGCCAGGGTTGTTACTAAACAGCCTATAATGCACGGGACAGCCCCACCCCACTCCCCTACCAAAGAATTATCCAGCCCAAAATGTGAGTAATGCTGAGGTTAAGAAATCCTGGGTTTGAGGTACAACACCCCAAAACGTGTCAGTGACACATTTTAAAAAAGGTTGGAGTCTAATAAAAACAGTAGCATGGTTTAACCCATGTTACTTGGTAAGAAATGCATAAAAACAACAATAAAGATTGCACTTTGCCTTGAAAAAGCCCTGGCATTTTCTGTGGAAGTGGGGGTAGGAAGGGTTGCAGCTCATGAACTATTGGGAAGTGGTGGGAGGGGGTTATCTGGAATCCAAGGGAAAGACGTATCCCCGGATGTGCACAGTGTGGCTGAAAACAACATGGGCACTGAAGTGGGTGATGGAGGTTGGAGGTGTGTGCACGTTGTGTATTCCTATGAGGTGTGGTTCAGTTGGGTGCAGTTTTCCATACTCATCTAGTGTTTCTCAGGGGTGAAATTGTGCATAAGCAAATGTGAAATTCAGTAATGTTCAGATTGTTCCCTGATATCTCAGTGGCATTGGAACAAATTCATGTTTTCAAAATAAGCCTTGGAGCAGAACTGACTGTACGTATTTAATTGCACTGAATTGACTTGACTAAAACTATAATTCACAGCAACAGTGATTCTTAAAAGTGTGGCAGACTTAATTATCAAAGAAGCTTTTAACCCACAGAAATCATCAAATAAATGTTTCAGGGAAACAACGAGGGCCCTGTTTAAATAAACTCTTTCACATACTATAGTATAGCACAAGACTTTTCCATGACCTCGCAAGTGGCCCATACTATTTATAACAAAGTCTATTTAAAATCCTGCATAATGCTGAAATATTTAAGGGTAAAATTATATGATCTGTGGCATTCACTTCAAAATATTCTGGGTTGGGACAGTGAATGGGAAGGGCTAATGGGAAACAAATGAGATGAATGAAATTAGGAAATGAGACCCACAAGGCTTGGTTATAATCTTCTCCCAACATTTGTATAATAAAGAGAAAAAGAAGAATAGTTCATTTAAAAATCATGTCTAGGCAGTGAATTTGCAAGCAGATTCATATAAATATCGATTTTCCAATGACAATGCTGTTTTTGCACGTAGGGTTTGTGTGTTGCCATTATAATGAAATATTGTGCTAAAAACACGGGCTGTGTTGAAGGTATTTAAAGCCTGCCTACTTTCCACAAGTTCCAAAGGACTCACTCTGATGAGTAAAGCATGAAGGTTGGCAAAAACCCATTGTCAAAGGGAGCAAATTAGCATTCAAGTTATGGCCTGTGCCCAGGCGGAATCCCCGGAAAGGTGTTTCACAGCGCCGAGGACTGGAGAATCCCTAACACGGAGGTGAGACTCTGAGCCAGGGATGTGCGTTGATTCATCCCGTGGGAAACTGGACTGAGCAGAGCATCCGTGGGCCGAGAGCAAGGGCGAGCCGGAGCCCGACCCTGCTGGGGAGGGCCGGCTTCACCGAGTGACCTTGGGCAAGTTAATCTAATCGCTCCGAGAAATGTTGTTTCCCTTCGAGTTTGTGAAAACTGGATTCTCCTCATAATGAAAAATTGTGGGACGTAAAGAAACAACACAATGGATGCCAGTGATAATAAAGGCACAGTTCAGAATAGACTTGCAGAAGCTCTGAAGCAATTTTGAGTCACTCTTTGGAGAACCCCATGAAAACTGGAAATACACCCCCTAGAAAAATGCATATGTGAATTCACAAAAAAGTCTGCATGTCTGGGAGTTCGCAGACCCCTTAGCATGCAGACAGGCACTGGGTTGAGAATCTGGGTTAGAAGCTGGCCGACCTTCAATCTAGAAGACAAAGGCTGGGGACAGGGTACACGTGCTGCCGGCACTGCAGCTGCCTCTCCTGATGTGTTTGTTTCTCCAGCCTGAGCTGTTTCTTCTACTCTTCAAACTCTACTCCATTCTTCAAAGCCCCTCACTTTTAAGGTGCCTTTCTCAGTCAGTGCTATCTCAGCCAGTTTCTCTTCTGAACTCACAGTAACTCTTAGTGTTCTATTTTGGTCCTTAAGCATACATTTGCTTTGAATGCTTATCTCTGCATGCCTGTATCTGCTTGCGTGTGTGTGTTGCCTATTTAACTAGATTGCAAGCAACTTGAGAGCAAGACCATTTATGATACTTCCTGGTATATCCACCCAGCATCATGTAGAAAACTAAAAGACAAACAGATACGTGGTTTTAAAGTAGGTGTTTTTAAGATATTTATGGAATGAATGAATGAATGAATCTTTCACTCCTTTCCTTACTCTTTCCCCTGGTACTCTCAGCTTAGCACTCTCTGTTACTTTTGTCTGTGGCAACTTTCCCCCACCAGGACTCCCTAGGAAACTCCCGTGGGAGTCTTGGGAATGAAAGCTCAGAGCCCTCAGGGAAATCTTCTGTCTTCCACGTTCTTCCTCTCTCTGCCTCCTGCTCCCTGGTCCCATTGCATCAGGCCCTGGAGGCCCTCTGCCATGTACCTGCGTACAGCACCCCATACGGCAATGCTTCCCTGTGGCTGGTGCACTCACTGCTGAGAGTATGTGAGATGCGCCGAGTGTGGGGTACACAGATGAACAGGTTTACTTGCTTATTCTTTTATTTTAATGGACATTTGTGACAATGTAACCATATAGCCAATGCATGATTTCCCAGAGAATGTTGATTAGGATGAGGCTAAGTAAAAAAAAAAAAATAGTAGGTTAAAGGAAACTAGTAAGTAAACAGTAGTTCACTTGCTACCGTTCTATGGCAAAATTTGCACGGGTGGGTTGTGTTCATTCTATGTTTTATGAGCACCAAAATGGCATTTGGAAAAGACAGATGCGTTGTAACATAGGCATCTTCATATCCATCTCCCTTCTTAGGAGACAGCTCCAGGAGGGCAAGGACAGTGTTTAAAGCAGCCCTGGAACTCCCAGAACTGGTGCTCAGGGATGGTTGGCTGAATTGAAACATATAAGGCAGAATTCAAACATTCTGTCCCTGCACTGGCTTTGGCTCCCTAAAGCACTATTGTGTCTGCTTCCTGGAACAGAGAAAAAGCAGGAGGATGGGAGGGAAGATCACAGCTGCCCTTTCCCCAGCACATCTCCGAGTGGTCCAAATAGACCATTGCAGAAGCCTAGCCCACCTAGTCTAACCCCACCAGATGCATTTGTTTGGTGTATCTTCTTCCTGGGTTTTCTAGCCTGCTTAGGGATGTGCAAAGAGCTGTCTTTGCCTTTAACACAATTAACCAAGGACTCTCAGAGCCTCTTCACCACGAGGCCTAGCTTTGCCCGCCCAAGCATCTGCTAACTCCGCACAACGATGATTACATAGCTAATGGGGGTGAATTACGGAAAGAGAGGAAAAGCAAAGCATCAAAATTGCACAGAGGGAACACTTAGGCAACCAACACCTGCCAGAAAAGACTAGCGGGTGGGGCCGGACTGGGCAGGTTCCGCAGGCGGGCTCTTCCCTAGAGAGGCTTTGTGTGAGAGGTGAGGAGAGTGGGGCAGTGAGTAAGCTACGCTTGGGAGGCGAACAAAGAAAGGAAAAGGGAAAGGCAAGGGTGCTTCCACTTCTCAAGGTAACATAGTTGAATGGATCCAACATTGAAATTGGCTCTAATCACTGGTAATTCATACGGAGAAAATCACAAAGGGCCTCTTCCCCCCAGTTTCCGCTTTAGGGATTTCCCAGGCTAAAAGGGCAGCCCAGTTTGAGTCACTGATTTTAAGAATCCAAGAAATGATAACGTGAAACAGATCAACTGCGCTCCTGAGAGCTGTTAACTCTGTCTTTGCAAGAATTCTTTTTAAACATCATTTATCTACAGTCAAATCTGGGTTCTTGTAAGCCCATTTACTGTGGGACTCCTGCTTTCTGTTTTTGCACTATACCTTCCCCCTTTGCTTGAAGGGTCAGAGTCCACCTAGAAAAAGTGACAAATTGAAATTATAATTGCTTGTGTGTATCACTTGTTACCAGGCATAAGGATCAGCTCTCCTTTATGGGGTGTGGTTAGGTATTTTTAATAGAGAGAGTTCACTAGAGAATCAATATAATTTCACTTTTATTTGGCTGAAAAATAACAGTTACCATTTTTGAGTGTCTCATGTATTCTCCACTCTTAACATACTTCACTTCCTTTATTTCTCATAAGAATCTAATGAGATAAGTGATACTTCCTTATCGAACTACTGAGAAAACTAAGACCTAGCTATTAAGTGGCAGAGCCAAGATACGAGCCTCAGGTTTTATGTGTTCCAAGTTATATGTCTTTCCACTCTCTTTATTGCCTTCCTAGAAGCTCTATAGAAAAGTGGCTTATGAAAAGTAAAAGGGAGCATTTTGTACAACAGTCAAGTAAACTATGATGTATAACATATATGCATAACATGCAACGTAGCTCTTGCTATGAAATACTTGAATAAACTCAGGTCTTGATCCATATGTGCCTGTCCCTCTCTCAAGTCTTCTTGGGTGTGTGCCTTTATGTCCTCTACTTCTGCAGTCCCTAACCCCCGGGCTGTGGACATGTACCAGTCCGTTGCATGTTAGGAACTGGGTTGCACAGCAGGGGGTGAGCAGCAGTCAAGCGAGCAAAGCTTCATCTGTGTTTACAGCCGCTCCCCATAGCTCACATCACTGCATAAACTCCACCTCCTGTCAGATCAGCGGGGGCATTAGTTTCTTATAGGAGCACGAAACCCACTATAAACGGTGCATGTGAGGGATCTAGGTTGCACACTCCTTATGAGAATCTCATGCTTGATGATCTGAGGTGGAGCTGAGGAGGTGATGCTAGTGCTGGGGAGCGGCTGCAAATATAGATGATCACGAGCAGAGAGGTTTGACTGCACGATAAATGTAATGTGCTTGAATCGTCCTGAAACCATCCCTCCCTCCCATCCCCAGTCAGTGGAAAAATTGTTTTCCATGACATTGCTCCCTGGTGCCAAAAAGGTTGGGGACCACTGCTCTACTTATACCCCAGTTGGATGCCTTTGACCCACACTCACATCAAAATATTTTGTTAATGTTTGGGATGACAGGGAACAGCCATTTTTGGGTCATGGTTTTTAGGGTTTTTTTGTTTTGTTTTGTTGTTGTTGTTTTTTTACTATTTAATTCCCAGTATCCGTGAGCACCAAGAGGATGTTGCTCAGCAATCCCTCCTTTCCACGAGGATCTGAGACTCTGAGAAGAAAGTTCCATCATGATCGTGGGTTCTGTTGTGTCATTTCCAATTCCAGGAGTAGCTCCTCTCGCTAGGAAATTCTTGAAGAACCAGAGTCAGTATAGATGGAGAGAGAGAAAAAGAACTGACATCTCAAAATGGGACGGGGGACTGGCGGGGGTAGGCGGAAGGCACGTTGTCTGCCTGGCCGGGAGCTTTGGGACTCTCTGCTGTGCCCAGACCTCATGGTCCTGAGGGGCCATTTGAAATATTCCTGCCGTTGTGTTGCTTTATTTTCTGAGCATTGGCTTCAGTGCTTAATGACAGTCCATGGGGATCATCTCCCCAGAAACAGCCTCCTTATTCACGGGCTGTCTGAAACTGATCGCTCACTTTAGCCGTGATAAAGTGCAAGCACTTCACGTTGCATAATTACCAGAGAGGAGAATAACTTGGAGCTCTGGGAGCCAAGTCAGGTCCTGCTGATGTCCCTTAACAAGTCCCGATCACGTTCGTCCTGATTGCCCTCTCAGAGAGCCAGTTCTCGTGTGTTGCCACCCATGTACTTCTGGCCCCCTGGGTCCCCAGGCCAGATACCAGGGCTAATGACCGCCCTTCGGTGGTGATGTTGTCCAGACCCTCTTAGCCCACTCTCACCCTCTGCAGCATTCTCGAGGGCTGCTGGGGACCTGGGGCTGGGCTGCCTTATGAAAACAAGGAATTTGCCTCCTCCTTAAAGATCCCATCACCCGGGCGTACTCTGTCTGGGAGGTTTCACATGCTTTGGATCCCCCAACTCTCCAAGCATAACACTGACCCTGTGGCTTATGTTTGGGTGGAACTGAATGGAGACAGGAAAGGCACATATTGTTGTTATTCCCATTTACAGATGGGGAGACCAAGACATTTCACTTAAAGTCATTGGCCTGGTGTCCCAAATCTAATTGAACATAACTGGTCAGGCTGGCTTCAGATGAAATTCAAGGCTTCAGTAAGGACTTCAGTGGTCGTGGGAGATACATTGTGGGGGGGGATGGGTAAGGTCGGATGCTGGGTAATGTAGCTGTACCTAATGTATCAGGGACAGCAGATGACAGGAGATGGGGACGTGAAGGAGCTGTGGCGAGGACCTCTTACAGTCATGGGCTATCAAGAGCCAGGGAAGTGAAATCTGTCTTTGCAAAGATGACTGACTGTGAGTTTTTAGGAGTGTGGGCTCACACTGGCACTTCCTGTGGGGAGCCTGCAGGAAAGGTACTTAAATTCTCTTTGCCCTAGTCTCTTCATTTCTTAAAAGTACAAGTAAAACTACTACCTCACAGTATTGTTATATGAAAGAAATCAGATAATCTAGATCAAGGTTTCTCAACACTGGGACTATTGGTATTTGTCACTGGATGGTTCTTTGTCAGGGGAGGGTGGCTGCCTTGTGCATTGTATTGATAGAACATTGATAAGCATCCCTGGATCTAATCTAGCTAACCCACTAGATCCTAGCACTGAACTCCCCACTGTAAGTCATGACAATCCCAGATGTCTCCAGACATTGCCAAATGTCCCTTGGGAAGAAAAATTGCCCCTGGTTGAGAACCACAGAACTAGATAAAGGCCTTAGCACAGTGGTACATATACAGCAGGTGCTTAATAAAGCTTATTATTGTTCATTCCCCTTTCTGCTCTTCCTTTCCAAGATGTCTTTTCTTTGTCTACTTCCAAACAACTCCATGTCCTCTGTTCCTTCACTTGCATTCAGAACCACCTCCAAGGAGGGAAGCTGACACGCGCATTTACATGGGCGTGTTTTCATTTTGATCAGGGCACAACACCCTAAGCCCAGGACACATCTCTAATGGGTTAAGTTTAGGCACCAGTGACCTGGGTGAGGCAGGTATTTTAGGGAAGTTTCCTTCCTAGACTCTCAGAAGACAGTCTATTCACATAGTTATGCATTCTGCCCACTCAAGAGACATAAATTAGTCCTTCCCAAAGTGCGTTCTCTGGAACATCGGTTCTAAGGGTTGTGAATATTACATAAGGCGACAATTCTGTGGCTAAATTAATTTGACCAGTTCTGGTTGACCAAAATTAAACAAGTCTGTTTACTTCTCAGGCTTTCTCAGAACCTTTAAGATGCCAATATGCCCCATGATTATTCATGAAAAGGATATGGTTTGTAGCTTTTTATAAAGTTATTTTTATAAAGACACCAGTTTTTATAGGCCAAGGGTCAGCAAACTACTGTCTGTGGGCCAAATCTGGTCTGCTGACTGTTTTTGTAAATAAGATATTATTGGAACACAACCACACCCACTCATTTACGTATTGTCCATGGCTGCTTTCATACTAGAATGGTAAGCTGAGGAGTTGTCACAGAGACCCTAGAGGCTACAAAGCCTAAATTCTTCACTGTTTGGCTTTTCAAAGAAAAAGTTTGTCGATCGTGTTACAGGTCGAATGTTCTATGGAATGCATGGTAGGAAACACTGGTGTAGAGAACCTCAGTGTTGGAAAGGATTTGAATGGTCATCTAGCCAGTGGTCCCCAACCTTTCTGGCACCAGGGACTATTTTCACGAAAGACACTTTTTCCATAGACCAGGAGTGGGGGAATGGTTTCAGGATGATTCAAGCGCATTACATTTATTGTGCACTTTAATTCTATTATTATTACATTGTAATACATAATGAAATAATTATACAACTCACCATAGGTTGGGGACCCCTGGTCTAGCCCACTTGTGGCTGTGTGATGTCACAATGACCAGATCCTTCAGAATCACGTGTGTTGAAAATGCAGATTCCTAGGATCCTGTCTGAACCAGAATGTCTATTGGGAGGGCCAGGGACTGGTGTTTAACCAAATCACCCACCAATTCATATGCACAGCTAAAGCAGGTACCCCTGATCTAATCCAACTGTCAATCCAGCACCTAAATCTCTCCTCAAGTATCCTTGGCATGGTCATTGAGCCTCCTTCTTCATACCTCCAGTGATGGAGAACTCACTACTTTGCAAACAGCTCTTCTACTCTTACTCTGTGATAATTATCAGATAATTATATGTTGAACACACTTATGTCCTCTAGGAATGTCTGCACATTGGCTTTTATTTCCTTCCACTCCCACTAGTGCTAGCTGTGAAGTGCATTTCAGCAGGAAGGCGAGGGCAGATTTACCCCCAGACACCTACATATTTTCTTCCCTTGATCTACCATTCCTCAAGAAGCTGCGTCTCTGGCTTCTTCAAGCAGAGTGAAGCTTGTCCTGCTCTGTATTTTCAAAATCCGTTGGAGGTTCCTCTGTTTGTGCATTCTCCACATTTCTGCAAGTTAGTGCTGTGGTAGAAAGTACAGACATTTGACAAAGTCAATTAAACCTGAGATTCTATCCCAGCCAGCTGCTTCGTGGTCCTGGACCCTTGGGTAAGATACTTTACCTTAGACCTCCATTTTCTTATCTTTAAAAAAGAGTATGATAATAGCACCTCCCTGGGAATGACAGTTCTGAGGCTCAAATAAGATATGGCAGGCATGGGGCTCAGCATAGAGCCTGGTTCACAGCGAGTGCTCAAACAGTGTCAGCAGGAAGGGGATGAGGTTGACATGCTGCCCCCCTCCCCCTCTGTGGTAAATTTCTCCAGGGAAGG
The DNA here is from genome assembly GCF_020740605.2 of Lemur catta. Classification (NCBI taxonomy): domain Eukaryota; kingdom Metazoa; phylum Chordata; class Mammalia; order Primates; family Lemuridae; genus Lemur; species Lemur catta. The sequence goes on along the minus strand of NC_059145.1, from coordinate 26,430,190 downwards.
AGCCATTTATAAGTTATCTTCCTTTGAATTCTCAGTGCCTGCCACACAATAAATGCCTAAAAATAAAAGATTTATTCAACGAATGATTAAAGACTGAAAGAGGGCAGATAAAACAGTGGCCAGGAGCAAGGGGACAGGAAGATCATCCGCCTGGTTTCAAATCCCTTTCCCACCTGGTGCTTCATGTGTGGTCTTGAGGACAGAGCTTGACTTCTTTAAGTTTTAGGCTACTCCTGGGTAAAATGAAGCCCCTCCTAGGATGGTTGTGAATATTAAATGAGAAAACACAGGCAAAGCACCTAGCACATGTTAAAAGCTCAGTAAAGGCTATAGTCATAATAATAATAATTACTGCTACTATTATTATTAATATTTAATAGTATTTTCTCAACATGGTCCATCGGTTGCTGGGATAAGAGGCTTGTCTGGAAACGATGTCTTTCTTTGCTCACGGAGAAGTCTTATCTCTGTTTTTTTCCTACTTCCTCTCCTTAGATCTCTTGGGAAATATATATCCAGGGAAATACCTTGCAATTTGGGGCTAGTCTAACAGAGCCCCCATGCAAATCCATCTCGGAGTTATACACGTAGCAAATCCTGTGGCTACACCAAGCTGTGCACAGTTAACATTTCCCTCAATGCCATAAACCAGACACCCATCTACCCCCAGCTGTTTGTGGCGTGTTAGGTGCAGACTTAATTAAACTCCTAAACAAGGAAACAACAGTGCTCGAAGGAGATAGAGAGATGTCTTGTGTCCAAACCAAATAAAGGAGAAATCATAAATACCAGGGCTCTGAGACATCAGCATTCATACTCAGAAGGCTTTTCCTACTACTGAGCCTGACTCTCTAATCCCATGAAGATTTATTTTCCCTTGATTACCTTTCTCTAACTTGAGGCTTATGGACAAACCTGAGCACCTGGAGTTTTTATCACATCTGCTTCTAAAGAGGTCAAATAACTTGTATATTGAATGTCCTGTCTCTACATTGTGGGCCAGGCACTATCTGGCCTTAGGGGCAAAAGGTAGACATGCACAATTCTTGCCCTTATGGAGCTCATAGTCTGGGGCAGAGGTAGACATCCACCAAAGCATCACATCAATAAATGTAAAACGACAGTGAATTAGTGCTATGAAGCAAAGATTCAGGTGTGCCTTGAGATCCTGTAATAAGTAATTTCTCTACAGGAAGACAGGGAATGCTTCGACCAGGAGCTGATAAAATAAGTGGAGAGCTGATGAATGGCAGGGCTTATGTAGCTGAAGGGAATAATGGATTGGTTTGGAGAGTGATGTCAACAGAAGGAACAGCAGGAACAGCATATGCAAGGGCCCTGTGGCAGGAGGGAACAAGGCCCGTTAGAGGAACTGAAAGAAGGCCTGCTTCATCTTAGGAGTGAAGAGCATGATACAAACTGAGGCTGGCAAGGAGAGGGAAGTCAGACCATGGCAACACACAGCCACCTAACAAATAAGGTCTTTATGGTAAGAGCAAGGAGAAGCCATTGAGATATTACTAATATAAGCTGTGGATTGATGGAATTTGCATTTCAGAAAGATTAGAAGAGACTAGATTGAAGAGAGCAGTAGGGAGGCTATTACAGGTAGTCTGGCCAGAGATTGGTGGTGGCATGGACAAGTGGGATGGTCAGTGAAGGTACAGAGAAGTGGATGACGCATCTGAGATGTGCAATGGAGTTGAGAAACCAACACATTAGATCAGAAACTCGGAAATGCAATAGCTCCATTCTTCTAAAAATACTACAGAATTTACAGGCCTCCACAGAGAGAAAACAGGTTATTCAGTCTTACTGGGCAACACTAATGACACTTGCAAATCTATACTACAGCATCATAAACTTAGTTTAATAATTATTTGCAGTAGCATTGGGGTTTTGTGCCAGCATCGGAGTCAGAAGGGAGGTGGTTCAAATGTCAGCTCAGTCACTTCCTGGCAAGTGACTGGCCATGACTTCCCTCTTGACCCTCAGTTTTCTCATCAGGGCAGTGGAAGTGATGAGCTCTGCCTTGAAAGTTATTATGATGTAGACGGAGATGGAGTGAGGATTAAATGTGGATCATAAGTTGCCTAGGTCTGGTTTATATATGGATTCGCTCTCACATTCATTAATGAAACACTCCCCCGTAGGAACAAGCACAACAGAAAGATGAAGGGTGATTTGTTGAAGATAGGAAAGTTGTACCCAATCTCCACTTTGAGCAGAATAAAAGATTATCTTTTAACAGGGGCTGGTAAATTTGGAATCACAGGAGAAGAGCAACCTCTCGGGAGCCAAAACAGGGCAATGTGCTTCCAGCTTTTTTGGATCACAGCCCTCAGAAAGAAATCCATGTTGTGCTGTGAGCTAGTAAAATACTCTGATAGTCTCCATCCTATTTGATTAAGTTTCATTTAAAAAAAAAATTCTAGTGATGACTCACCAAAACGATTTCCTGACCCTAGGGTCATGACCCACAGTTTGAAGAACAGCAGGTTAGGAGTTCACATGCAAGTCCTTCCAGGCAGCCTTCCTGGAACACCCTCACCCTCTGGAGGTTGTTCCCACACACTCACTTCCTTTGTTCTTGCCTTTTCAGGCCGTGCCTCACCATGGATTCATAACTTTCCTCTTGCTTCCCTAGATACAGCTACTGTTGCTGTGTCCTTCCCATTCTACCATTCTAGACTCCTTTATTACTTTACAGCCAGGAGAATGGATTTAAGAAGCTGGGGTAGTTTTCCGTTTGTGCTGGGGGAGGTAGGAGTAGGTGGGGAGGGGAGCTAGTATCTGTGCAGACTAACCTGGGTTGGCTGTACTATGCAGAGTTTGGATGGGACTTTTCCAGACTCCCAGAGCCCTGGGGACTGTGCAGGATCTCAGAGTGTGGGAGTGGAGCACATGGCCTTCAGCGTGGAGCTTCCGAGGGTTCCTGAAGAGAGGCGTGGCATGGTCAGATCTTTGCCCTGTGCCGAAGAGGTGTCCTTAGCAATGGGACAAGACTCCATCTGCCTAATGGGAAGAATAGCACAGATGTTCTTGCTCAGTTTTATGTGTTTGCACTCAACGTTCACCCTCAAATGTGAAGCGCACAGAGAACCAGGTAGCAAGTCTATGTAGGTGCTTAATTCCAGCTTGTCTCTGCTTGGCTGTTTAAGCTTAGAGCGTATATTCCAGACAGAAGCAGCTGAAAAACGAGCCCATTAGTGAGGCCCTGCTCTCCTCACTAACCTGGTACATGGGAAACTACAGCAGCGGGCTTGTTAGGAAGCAGACAGCTCCAGGTTCTGAGTTTGCCTCTACCATTACTAGCTGTTTGACTATGAATATGTTTCTTTATTTCTCTGAGCTTCTCTTTTCTCACCGTGAGATGGAACTAATAACGCTTATAGAGTAGGGTTGTCAGGGGCATTCAATGAGATAAAGCACCCAGTACCATCCCGGGCACATCATAAGCCCTTCATATAAGCCAGAGTTATTGTTTTTAACACAATACAGCTAACTGAGAGGGAAAAAAAGGGCAGTCACCCAAACAGGTTTCCTCCAGCAAGCCAAAAGGACATAGTTTCCTAGTGAGAAATGCAGGAAAGGTAGGTCCTGACAGCTCTGGGGAATAGTAAGAGATTTAATCTCAGGAGCCTGTATGTTCTGCTAACGAGCAAGCTTTGCTTAGCTGGGGATCACCTATTAGTACTGCAGAGCCTACCCTGTCAAGGGGCTCCCGGGCCTGCAGTGTTGTAGGGAGATGCCTCTGATGTCAGCCATCTGCCCCACGGGGGACCTCCCAGGCTCAAAGCCTGCAGCCTGCCTCAGAGGCTTTTAGGTAGCAAGATGGGGTAGATCCTCTCTGGAGGCCTTAGGGGTCTGCCCTGTCCTCCCCTCCCCTGGGCTTCCCATACAAGCAACCATCCCTACCTGCCCCACTGCAAAAGCACCCCTCTGCTGCTTGTCAGCCCCTTCGCTTCCAACTCTGACTCCCAAGGCCTCCATGAAACTGCCCCTGAGAACCCCAGCCTGTATCAATCTTTCCTTTCTCTGAGGCTTTAACAATGAAAATTTAGCATCCATAGCAGTACTGTCCAACAAAAATATGAGTCAGACATGTCATTCTACATTTTCTAGTAGTCACAGTACAGAAAGGAAAGAAATAAGTGAAATTGACTGGAAGAATCTATTTGGATACCCAGTGTAGATTTTACACGAATCGCATATCTCAATTTGGACTAGCCACATTTCATGTGCTCAAGCATCACACAGAGCTAGGGTATATTGCAGAGTTACTGTCAAAGACAAAAAGGTAAAATATCTCATTAATATTTTTGATATTGATTACGTGTTGAAATTATAATATTTTGGGTATATTGGGCTAGATAAAATATATTGTTTCTATTGGATGCTCTCCGGCTCTTAGGGGCCACTGTCCTGGTTCTTTTACTAGAAAGCAAAGACTTTAGTCTCACCTCCTCTACCCTCAACTGAGTCTGCCTCCAGTGCAACATGGAAGTAGAGAGAGGGGAAAAAAGAAATCTAAGGGATTGGCTCTGGCCTGACTTCTCAGACCATAGTTCCTCTGTTCAGAGAGTTTCCCCTCCCTCAGAGTTTTAGGTGTTGGCCCAAACTCTGCTGCTGTTCCCTCTGGCCAGGGTTGCAGCTTTGGGCTGAGGCTTGCTTGTGGGCTGCAGTGGGAGAGGAAGACAAAACAAAAGAAAAAAACACAGGGAATCGCCCCCAACTTGTCTGTCCCTTAGCCCTCGTCCCCTTCCCATTCCTCTGATGAGAAGCAGGGTCTCTCTTGGGGCTCTTTGTTTCTGAGGCTCAGGTCCTATTTCAGGATTCACATTGCCATTGAGCCCAGGCTGGGAGACATGGGGGGAGGGGAAAGCCCAGGAAACTCATAGTCTCAATTGTACTTAGAGTTCTGGTTTCCTTCTGCAATCCACCTGCTACTGCTTACTTTCAGAGTCCTCAGATACAAGTTCTATGCATTTTTCCAGAGCTTTTGGGTATATCCAGTGGGAGAAATGGGGTAGAATGTGCTTGCTCCCTCTTAACCAGAATCGTTAGGAAACAGTTTTTAGTGAGTTGTATCACATGCAACCTCTACAACACTTGATCATTCACAAACAGTATGTACAGAAACTTTAGATTGGATTAATTAGAATGCCATATTCCCAGCCCAAGCCAAATATCCATTATATTCACATTCACTTACTTGTCATGGAACAGAACTGCTTTTTGCATTGAAAACATGCACAAAGGGATTTCAATGCTTGTCCTTGAATCAGGAATGAACTGAGAATAATGGTTGAATTTTTTCTTCCTGAAAAGTGTAAACATCTATTAACCCACATTATAGACTCAGTCACATAAGTATTTAATTAGGCAATGTATATTGCCTCCATGTTTTCAGACCATGAGCATTCGACTTGATACAGCAGCTGTGAGTTTTATTTATGTGGAATCACTGATATTCACTATAATTGCCCCAAGTTTTCTTTTATAGTAGACAATAGATTTTTAAATTAAGGAATTAAGGGTGTATTGCCAAGAGATGTGTCCATTTATATGGGTCAACTAATTTCCCAGAGTATTTTTCACTTAACTAAAAAGGAAATGATCCACACCTCTAAAAATATCATTAGAGGGCCAGCCGTTACTTTGGACACAGTATGTGCTCAAATACGCAGAGCTGATAATGCCCTGATAAGAAATGTGCTAAATTCCAGAAACAGTTGTGAAACAATTTGGTGGTTAGGAACATCAGAAAACAACAGAGTTATTGGAAATGATAATCTGGATATTTGCACAGTAATATGTACTGCACAAAATGTTTTTATTCAATTGATTATTCATTCTTATAATCATCATTTATCATCTATGATGTGTCATCATTTTGCTAGATACTCTCATATTAGTAATTTACAAGTCACTCTAGGTGTGCTTTAACCAAACCTTATACATAAAATTCTGAAATAAAAGAACAGATATAGTGAAATCTATATAAAGACACATTGTTCATATTAAAGATACCAACTTTAAAATGTGTTCCATTTACAGACATTAAAACCACACACATGTTTTGGGGGACTGTGGACCCTAAGGATAAGAGGCAAAAGGCATGGTCTTTAAAGTGAGAAACACGTAGCTTCAAATCCTTGAAATCAATTTAAACCTCAGCTTTGTCATCTGTAACTTTCAGAAGACAACAGTACCTGTGACAAAGGATTGTGGCCAAGTATGCATGATTCATGTAGTTGAAGTTTTCAGCAGAATCAAGCACATGGTAACCTCCCTATATCCATATATTATAACCACGATGTAATATAGGGTTTATTCGCATGGCATATAAAATGAATTACGTCTCAGTGATTGATATTTGTGCCAACTATGTGAGTTTGTTCTATTACTTATGATGTTTAAGAAGAATAATTACATGGAGGAAAAAGCTGATTGGGAAATATTCCAGTGTTAAGTATTTGAATGTTTGTGTTTTTATAACTCCTATTGCCTAAATGAAATAATTTTAATACTCATCCTATTTTCTTGGGCTGTTTTTATCTATATCACTTACTGAGCACCCACAATGTGTGGCTGAAGATCTAGAGAACCCAGGTAAGATACAGTGCCTGCTTTCATAGCGTTTATCTGCTAAAAAGACAAGATGAACTTGAAAAAGGAGTCTTTGGGAATGAGGATTGTTTGTATTGCTAAACTGTGCCAGAAAGAAGGCAGTTCATTCATTCCTATCTTCTTGTCTCATCCATTGTAGCTTTAATGAGATAAAAATTTAACCATTTTCTTGCATTTTCAGATGCAATTGAGTCTTTCATTCGAGTGAGCAGAAAGCAAAGCTGAGATGTTATTTCATTGAAGAAGTTTAGGACTTCCATGATCACTGCAGCAATAATTTTATCATTTGTTAAGAACCTTCTGAGTGCTAAGCTTTTTGCTAGGTGTTCTCACATTTAATCCACACGATAAGGATGTATTTTACCTCAGTGGCCAATGTGGCTTGAAAATACATAGTAAGTTACACAAAGCAAAGGGAGTGAAGTCCAGATTTAAACCCAGGACCGTCTGCTTTTTTCATATTATCCTTATTAAAGTAAATTCAAATAGAGACCAGACCTGAAGAATCCCTGAGCATACAAAGCCAATGAGGCCTCAGTCTTGCTTGATTTGTAAGCATAAGTGAAATTTAATTTGAACTATTTCTTATAAATGCCTGTATTGAAGAAAAACAGAACTTAAGCTGGATCCATTAGAAGCCGCAAGCAAACTTATAAAACTAGGGACTTTGCGATGGAATAGACCAAGTAAGGCAACTGTGTAACTGTAACCAATCAAATATTTACTCTGCTTTACTTCCATGTTCATCCTGTGAAAGCCTCCTCCTTCCATTCCGTTGGTCGAGCTTCTGAACGCGGCTGGTTTGGAGCCATCCGATTCATGAATCGCTGTTTGCTCAAATGAACTCTTTAAAAAATTGTATTGTGCATCAGTTTGCTTTTTTAACACTCTTTAACTCAATTTAAGAATACGGCACGCTATAGAATGCAAATGCTTGCTCCTTTTGGATGTCTTCCCTGTTATCCTTTCTTGACAGGTAAGGTTCTGACGATTCATGCAGGGCCCTTGAACCACAAATCCCCTCACTTCTGTCCCTGGCAGACACTGCTAATTGATCACAGCTCTCTTTTCCAAGGAAACGGGACTTACTTAGCCTTCGAATCCTTCTCAGTTACATTACAAAGCAGTCAATCTCAACTGACCATAGTTAACACTCAAAATCTATTTGACATCTCTGCTATAGCACCTTGGTTATGACTCTATTAATAGAACATATGACCCTATATTTTAATTATTTGTTTCTCTGAGTTGTCGTCATTACAAAGCGAGACTTCAGTGGCAGGACCATTCATCTTCTGAAATCCAGCACCCTGTACGCAGTCTACTACTGAGGTCCCCAACCCCCTGGGCTGCAGAGCTCTGCCATCCCCTGCCCTCTCATCTGTGGAAAAATTGTCTTCCATAAAACTTAGGAACTGGGGTGTGGGGGGCAGGGCACACAGCCGGAGCTGAGCTGCAGGCTAGCGAGGGAAGCTTTGCCACTCCCCATTGCTTGCAGCACCACCTGAGCTCCTCCTCCCTTCCATCCCCCAGACTGTGAAAAATTTGTCTTCCATGAAACTGGTCCCTGGTGCCAGAAAGTCTGGGGACCACTGGTCTGCTACATAACACGATGGGCACCCAGTACCAGTTTTGTCGCATTGGATCTAAGTAGCTACTTTTAGTTGAAACCTATTTGACTACCAAATGCCACACATACATATTACTGCATTATTGCCTAATATTATCATAGCTTTCAAGAGCTTTGCCAGGAGATCCCTGAACTTTATTCCAAAACTTTCCCATGTAATCATCAAGCATCTCTCATTGCTTTTCTTTGGGTTCACGGCACAATGAATGAGAAATGAATTAACATCCTGGAGAAGTCTCTCTCCTTTTCGAGTTTCTTTCTGCCAGAACCATTTCAGAGTCTCTTCTGTGTGGCCACTGTGACAGGTGCTATGGGGTACAGAGATGAATGACAGCAGAGTACTCACGGTCTAGTGGGGAGGTAGCCACCTAGTGATAAAGGGGCTGCCGTCAAGAGAAGCAGGTGATGCCCTGGGTGAATGAGGCTTTGCCTAAGAGCATCTTGAAGAGTGAAAAAGAAACATCCAGGAGAAGAGGGAAGGAAGGACATACCCCAGAAGGAATGCAGGCAACACTGGGCTCTTGAGTCTAAATTCAGGTGTTCCAGGGATGAGACTGTTGATTTCAAAGTCCTCAGTAGGTACCTTTAATCCCTCCCTCAAAATGCTTTGGGACCTCCCAAATAGAATTCTAGTACATCTGATCTGGAGCTCTGGAGCCTCCCCTTGTGCATATGCTTTCTATACCAACACATGGAAATATTCTTCCATTTATTTATTATTTTAATGCAGTGATTGATCACGGTTGTTGAAGGGGATCATGCGTTTTTAAGGATTTCAGCACACCTTTTACATACCCTGAGGGTCCACCTTCTGAAATCAATGCATGCCTCATGAGCATATTCCTTCAGAACTCTTCAAAAAGAGGCACTTCATTTCCCTGATTTCCTATGAAAGACATTATTCAAATGTCCTCAAGTGACGGATGGTCTTATAATCTGCAAAAACGTGCTCCTTACACTCTGAGGTCAGTCCTGCTTTCCTTAAGTTTGCACTCACACAAGTACCATCTGGAGCCCACATCCTCTGTCTTAAGCTTCAAATAAATCCTAATTTACCTCAGAAATGTTTGCCAAGAGTCTGCTTGCTAGAAAAATGACCAGTTCCTCCCCTTTGAGGCATGCCTTTGCAATATGTGACACATAGTAGGCACTTAATAAATGACTGTCCATTGAGATCATCCTTAGGATGCTACAAAAGATACTTGTTGGGGAGCAAAGGTTGGGAAATTGCAGCTGCATCTTTTTTTGGAGGTTGAGGGAAGATAGATCTGGCAAGACTACACAGATTTTCTTAGCTGGAGCATCCTAATCCAAATTAAAGCTGCATGTGCTACATCACCATTCGGACTCAATACCACTGCAGTTTCTTTCTTTCTTTCTTTCTTTCTTTCTTTCTTTCTTTCTTTCTTTCTTTCTTTCTTTCTTTCTTTCTTTCTTTCTTTCTTTTCTTTCTTTCTCTCTCTCTCTCTCTCTCTCTCTCTCTTTCTTTCTTTCTTTTTCTTTCTTTCTTTCTTTCTTTCTTTCTTTCTTTCTTTCTTTCTTTCTTTCTTTCTTTCTTTCTTTCTTTCTTTCTTTCTCTCTTTCTCTCTCTCTCTCTCTCTTCTTTTCTTTCTTTCTTTCTTTCTTTCTTTCTTCTTTTTTTTTTTTTCCTTTTGAGACAGAGTCTTGCTCTGTTGCCCGGGCTAGAGTGCCATGGCATCAGCCTAGCTCACTGCAACCTCAAACTCCTAGGCTCAAGCGATCCTCCTGCCTCAGCCTCCTGAGTAGCAGGGGCTACAGGCATGTGCCACCATGCCCAGCTAATTTTTTTTCCATTTTAGTTGCCTGGCTAATTTCTTTTTATTTTTAGTGAGACAGAGGTCTTGCTGTAACTAAGGCTGGTCTTGAACTCCTGACCTCAAGTGATCCTCCCGCCTCGGCCTCCCTGAGTGCTAGGATTACAGGTGTGAGCCACCACACCTGGCCTGTGGTAGTTTCTTTAGCAAACATTTTTCAGCTCTCAGAATGTATTATATAAGTCTGGGGCACATTTTGATCTGACGCTGGTGTTTGTAGAAGAAGAATGAATGGATGCTTGAAGATGTATTTCAAATCCCAAAGGATTCATGTGCTATTATGTTCCTCAAAAAGCCTGAGAAATGCCTTGGTGGGGTCTACCTGCAACCTGCTGGTGGCATATTTGTGGTTAACAGGTTGCAAACGGGAAACAGGGTCTTGGTGCTCACATTTTTCTGTTTGGGACAAAAACCAAGGAGCATATATGATTTCTTTAATAATTCCAAGGTGTTATCCAAGCCCAGTCCTGGGTCCAGTGCACTCTGGAAAATGCCTTAAGCATTTAAGCCAAGTCACTAAGTAAGGCGATGAAGCTAATCTAGCTGCTCCCTTTTTGCGCCAGCCAATTGATTCACAGATGCTCTGAGCACTGGTCTGCTTGCCAGGACTGGAAATGGACCACTCCTGTATTTTTGCATCGACTTCCCCTGGAAGCATCCCTTTCCTCTGCAAAGTGGACCGGATGCAGAGTCAACTAGTCTTAACTCTTTTTCAGGCTTGATTCATAGTCTTTCAAGTCAATTCCTGGTAGAGGTGGGCCCTACATATATACATATATCTTTTTCCAGAAATAGGGAAATGAGTAATATCTAAGTATTGAGCCAGAAGGAAACCTGGAACTTCAGTAGGTTTTTTCTTCACCTTGTGAGTAAACAATTATAAAAGCTTTATTAAAGAATTTGGGTTCTTTTGAAAATTACTCATAATTCTACTTTCTAATGATAATGTTTTTATGATTTTTCTTTTTTAAAAAAATCTACTCTTAGTCTGATATTTTTTAAAAATAAAATTGTGATAATGGTGCATAAAATTTTGCAGAATGCATTTTGTTAGTAAAAATCTTGTGACCATTTTCCTATAGACTTTATTCCTAAGTATTTTCAAAAACTTGCTATTCAAGGATCACCTAATAATCAATGGAATCTTCTTTAGAACAATACATAAAATCAACCCAGGACATTATGGCAGTTAATAGTGGAGACTTCAGTCAGAAAGACCTGAGTTTGAATCCTGGTTCTTTCACTAAACAACTGAATTAGCATGAACAAAACATAAATTAATAATATAATGATGTTTATTGAGCACCTGCTATGTAGCCAGGCAGTTGGCTAAGGGCCTTGCATGTATTAATTTCACTTAATCCTTACAACCCTATGAGGCTGGTACTGTTATTATTCCTACGTTGCAGATGAGGATATGAACAGAGACTAAGGAATGCTTAATACTTAAGCTCACAAAGCAAGTACATGAACCTGATCTGGCCCCTGCCCATGCCACCAGACTGAGTTCCCACATTTATTCTCTAGCTGTTGGAGGTCTGGTCCCACCAGTCAGCTCTCCTAAAGCCTGGCACCCCCAGCCTTCATGTTGCCTAGCAACACTCACCCCTTCTCCTCACCCTTCACATTGCCCCGAATATGCCACTTGCTCCAGGAAGCCTTCCTAGCACTCCCTGCATGCACTCGCCTGACAAGCTACACTTGCATTCAGAGCACCGCTCAGATAAGAATTGATTCTTTTTTATCACTGTGAGTTCAACACCCACCTCCTCTTGCTAGAGGGAGGCTCCATGATGTTCTCACATCTGTACCCCCACCCTGATACTGTGAATGATAGACCCATTAGTGACACATCATTCTCAATTCTTTAACTATCAACATAGTCAGTTTGTATCAGCTCATTTCTAATCCTGTAGCTTTTAGCAATGATGAAGGGGAAGAACAAGAGATGAGAGAAACTGCTTGATGAAATTGCAAGTAACCTTGGGAAGGAAGGGGCTTTGAAAACCTCCATTCAATGTTCCTTTTAGAACAGAAGCTTGAATCTGCACATGCCACTGTTGCCAAGAGAATCTATGGACGTCTGTGCAGGTGGTGCTATTGCATTCAAACCACTTCTTTGACAACGTGAAGCTCCAAGCCCACAGAACTTCAAGCCCAAATACACCATGTTTGGTGGAGGAGAGGGCTAAGTGATTCCTAAAATGTGTTTTTCTAAGGTTAACTGATTGCACACTTCCTTGTGAAAGAGGGCACCGTCGTGTGGAATGATCTCCATGGCCAAATAACTAAAGGAAATGCTGCTACAAACCCTGTCTTGGACTTCCGCATGCATATTAGCACGTTAGAGAAGCCTAGAGGTCCCACAGGAAAAGAAAATCTTTTGACTTGTTCAGTTCTACCTAAGTTTATTGGGCCATATTTGGCTGTAGAATGCCGTCTTAGACTACATGGTGCCAGAAGCAGATCCTGAGATAAGGATTAAAGTCCAAGCAATTTTATCTGGGAGGTGAATTATAGGAAGCACCACAAGGGGAGACAGGAAGTGAGACTAGAAAGGGATGGAAACCAGTCCAGGGTGCATTAACAGACTTACCTCTGTGGACAACTGGTACTCAGTATTGCTGGGGACGGCTGGGAAGAACATGCCCCAGAGGTGTCCTATCTGAGGGGTGAGGAAGCTGGTCATTTGGCCACCAGCTCTCATCAATCATGAACTGAGCACTACTTCCGGGGACACTAACTCCCTGGCACATCCAGCTTGCCCTGCATGAGAACATGTCGGGCTAAGATGAGCAAGTCCTCGCAACAGGGCACTTGGGCCATTGTGCATGGGAACCGTGAGTTCTGAGGAGAGGTGAACGTGACAGAACAATGTCTCTTACACAGATGTCCCCTCTGCCTTTCTGTTTTTCTTGCAGCACACCCAGTAATAATACCTGGTGGAAGTAGTACTTGAGGAACAAAATTGCAAAAACAGAACGCCCAAGACATCTGAGCGGTTCCATGAATTCCAAGAAGCTATCATTTAGCTGGACACACAGAGCCAACATTATGCTATATAGCTAGTGGGACTCCAAAAGGAATTCCTGTAAATGCCACCAAATACCAAACAAATAAATCTCAAGGCTCAGCAGAAATAGCCTTGGAAAATCATCATTTGTGGGATGCTGCATCAAAAAGCTTTCTAAGGCTCCAAACTTAGAGTCAGGTTCTAACTTTGTCTGTCTGTGAAAGAGAAAAGTCATCTTTCCCACAGCCAGAGGCAGAGAGAATGGCACACTAACTGAGCCCTGTGGGCGGTGAGGACATAGACATGGCGCTGCAAAGACCCTTCTCTTAATGAACTTACATACTAGTGAAGTCAGACAACATCAACAAACCACTAGAGAAAATAACCGTAGCTGGTAGTGAGGGTTATAAAGACATCAAAGAGGATAATGAGGGAAAGTGCCACTGGGGGACAATACTTTAGGTTGAGTGATCTGGGATGGCATCTTGGAGGAGGTGAAACATAACGCTGACACCACCTCAATGCAACGGAATGGAAAGAAGAGCATCCCGGGAGGAGGCAAGAGCCAAGTGCAAGGGCCCTGTGATGAGAGCAGGACTGGAGGATTTGAGAGATCAAAAGAGGGGCCCGGAGTATCGTGAGCGAGGGGCAGAGTGAGATTAGAGAAGGCTAGCAAGGAAGGCTGGAGCTGGAACTTGGGTGGCTGTTTGACATCTTTTCTCCCCCATCTCCTTGTTCCTAAGGAAACAGCTTGAAAATACATCAAAGAACATTCGCTGAGCACCTACTGATGCTCCGATGTGCCTTGATTTCTGAGCAACCCTCAGAAGGAGACCCATTGATGTCTATCTGCATGTGGCCGTGCCTGTCTCTCATCCTGTTCTTCAGCATCTCCCACCATGATCTTCAGCAGCCTCACAAATTAAAACCAGTCCCTAAAAGCTGCATGTCAACCTGCTCTTCAAAGGCCCTGTGTCCCAGTTCCAAAAGGCAATAGTTTAAAGCAACAAGGCACAGCCTTGCTAGGACCTACGTCTTGTTGAAAGGAAGTCGGCTGAGTGTGCACATCTGACCTTGCCTGTGGGTGGCCTCAGCCCGACTCCTCCAGGCATCCCCTGGGGTGGTCCGTTCCTGGACTGCCAGTGACGCTGTGGGCAAGATTCCCAGTGGTGCAACCACAGGGCATCACCCAGGCTTGGCCCATGAGGACAATCCTGAAGGATCTGTTTTGAGAATGAAATTAGCCATATATGGAAAAGAAGGCTAATTCTTCACTATCTGGCAAGGTCAGAGTCAGGAGAAGAGAGAGAAAGAGAGGCCAGCTCTTGGCCTTTGAAGAGACAGACATCATCACAGATGGCTCTGTCATGCACATGAACATCCAACCAGGAGCCTAGACAAACCTCGATTCTGTGTCATAAGTGGTCATTGGGCAACCTGCTACATGCTGAGAACTGTGCTTATATAGGAACGAATAAAGGGAAGGTCCTGTCCTGAGATGATGTCTTGCAGGGGGGAGGCACATTTGGCCACCTGGTAATTCCAGGCAGAATGAAGTCAGTGTCGGAAGAGATATTCAAACAGGGAACTTCAGGAGAGCGAGGGCAAGAGAAATGAATACATTCATTGGCTTTCTCTGACTTGATGGCAGTTAATTAGGCTGACCAGATGCGCATAGGACAACACGTCTCCTTTGTCACACTCATGAGCTGCGCTTTTTCAGGCTGTGAGGAGGAGGTGACACTATGTCAGACGATGGAGTATTGTGAAGAAACATGGGAAGTGAGCAGGACAGGAAAACAGCTCATAACGAGCTGGAAAAATGGGCGCCCGTCCCTCAGGGCACAGTAGCAGCTCTGCGGGCTGTGGGTTTGCCATCCTCGCCAAAGACGCTTCTTTCTCCCAACCTCGCTACCATTTCCATTTGTGCATATACCCTTCCAGTCTTTTTTCTCTTATTCTCTCTGCAGCATTTTGAAAATGAACATGGGCCTTAATCTACCAGTTTTAACTCTTTTTTCCCTTCCTGATCCGGTTACAAAATTTACTACCTGTGATGAGCATCTAAGTCTTCTCGAGAAAGGGCAGAGAACTTCTGCTGCCCTCTCTGCCCGCCTCCGCCACCCTTCTGCCCCAGGGGAAGGTATCTCAGAGGGCGAGAGACTCTCCCCTGACATCCACTGATCGTCAGTTCCTTCCACACTCAGTCTGTACTGCTGGGCTGGAGACCCTCAGCTTTGACAGAGACTTTGGTCCTAGGTCAGCTTGGACTCCTGCCTGGTCTTTCAAAGCACTTTTCTTTTTAATTCTTCAGATCCAGCATTTTCCATAAATACCTTACTACTTT
The DNA here is from genome assembly GCF_020740605.2 of Lemur catta. NCBI lineage: Eukaryota > Metazoa > Chordata > Mammalia > Primates > Lemuridae > Lemur > Lemur catta. The sequence goes on along the minus strand of NC_059145.1, from coordinate 26,414,732 downwards.
TTTTTAAGCAGGAAGAAGTTCAAGGATGGGCATATTGTGTATTAATGGTGATCTAGAGACATGCAGCACAAGCAATAGTTTCAGGAGCTCAAAAAGAGGGGCACAGAACACGTTGGACTGCCAAATGATCATTTGGAGCGTAATTGAAATTTAAAATGGTGTAATAACATGGTGGGAATTATACCTGTGATTCCTAAAGAAAACCTGAGGTGAAGTGGACTCTGCTTTATAATTAGCATGATGAGATAATATAGACCATAGAACATTTGCTAGTGATTATGGCACACGTTTGCTCTACTTATAGCTCAAAAATAACAGCAAAGTTTGTTTTGCTAATCTCTCCCCTGGATTTGTGAATTGTTTGTTTTTATTGTTTTAAAGATAAACTGGGAAGAAAAATCCAACATAGGGTGAATTTTTATAAGACAGAACACTCAAGTTGTCTTTGGATGTGCACGCCACACTTAATTTAATAAAAACCAAAGCAGATTATATTGGAAGCTCTAACAGAGGAATGTGTTTATAATGAAGGAAGTGCCACAGGTCAGAAAATAAACATGGGCTTTTAAACTGAGGATGCTGGTCATACCCACCACTTCTTATTTTGCTGGGGGACTTGGAGCAATCACTTCAACCTTCTTGGATTCTAACTTCCCCCATCTGCCCATCTCGAGGCTGTGAAGAACAAAGGTGATAATATGCTTTAGAATATTTAGATTTTTAATAAATATAAATAACTATAATATTATTCTATTATTTAGACAATGTCCTCTAGCATTTACAGAATGTTCACATATCTAATAGGTGGTGTTACTGTTCCAATTCCTTGCCACCTTTCCAACTTCATAGATTACAGATCTCTGCTGCTCAGAGGAGGGGAGAGAGATTCAGTTTTACAGTCCGACAGTTGGAGATTTGAACCCCAGTTCTGGTTGTGTGACCATAGGCAAGTTAGTGGCCTATCTGGTTTTGCTAATGTCCTCTGTTGCCTCTGGGAATGAGGCCACACTTTCCTAGCTGCCTGGAACCTTTCTGTTGAGACAGCAGGTATGAATTTCTTTATTATAATGAGCACTAATACCGAAATCTTAGAGCCAATTAGACAGATGGGTGCAACGACAACAGTATTGTCATAAGAGCTGTCATTTTGGGGGCCTTTCTCTGTCTCCGGTGCTGTTCTAAAAATCTTCACACTTATTACCTCAGTGATGCTCACAACAGTGCTATGAGGAAGGGCTACCGTTCTCACCACTTTATGGAGGAGGAGACGGAGCAATGGAAGGGTGAAGGATCTTGCCCTCAGTCACCCATCTACGAAGTGGCCCAACTGGGATTTGGTGCAGGCCATCTGGCTCCAGAGTCTGCTTGTGTAACCTTTGTACTCAACTGCCTTTCTGATTGCTAGCATTTATCACATGCTTGCTATGTGAGCATTGCTCTTCTAAGTGGTTTATGTTTACCAACTCTTAACACTCTCAGTAACCCTAAGTTAGAGCTACTGCTTAGTTTAAAAAAAAAAAGGATGCCTAGTTAAATTTGATTTTTAGATAAATGACAAATAGGTTTTTTTTTATTATAAACATGCCCCATAGATTGTTTGTTAGAAATTAAAGTTAAAATTAACTGAGCATCCTACATTTTATCTGGCAACTCTACTCTTCGATGATAAGGCAGGAACTAGTGTAGTTAGTTCCTAGTCCTATAATGAACTTAGAAAATGGCAGCTTCTACTACCAGTGTTATTTTAGGTCATTTGGACATTTGTTTTCAATCGTTCCTCTAGCCCAAGTAAATTCAGAAGCTATATGCATGAACATAATAATAATTATGATAATAAAACCTTAAAATAATAGTACCTCTGTAACATTTTCACAAAGATTAAATTATCTAAATGTAACCTCATGACAATCCTGTAAAGTAAATATGTTCACTTCATTAATGAGAAAACTGAGCCACAGAGTTATTAAATAATTTGCCCAAGGTCACAAAACTAAAACAACTACAGTTGATCTGTAGTGAGTATAAGATCCGTGTTACTGCATACCAGGTTTTATAATGAAGAAAATATTTGTCAGAATAGGAGTTTGAAGTCAAACTCCAACTTCTACTAATGGCAGGACACATCCAAAACCTTAAGGAACAGCCACCTATAACAGTAAAACCAGTCAGTATCAAAAGAAAAGGCAGAAGGAGAAAGCATCTTCAAAATCACCATTGCATTTAGCAATAGGATCATCACACATACTTGCTTTCGATGGTACCACAGCCCTCAGTAATATATCTATATAGTACCCATTTACTGAGACGTTTTAACGTTCCAAATACTTTAATAAGAACTTTTACCATTCCACAACCTATTCTTATGATTCTCATGCTACCGTGTTCTTCTCCCATACCTATTGCAGACATTACTAGTCAATCATAGCATTTTTTTTCCCTTCAGGTATGAAAATGGCTACAGAATCCTTCTCCACACACATGACTTTGGGCTGCCATTACTGGTCGATTGCAGCTGACATTCAACATCATACCTATTAGCTACTCCTGCATCACCTGCTCCTGCTCAACACCTTTATCTTAGTGGCTAGAGTGAAAAAACAGTCAACTCTACATGCTGTGTGATTGCTGCTTTATAAGGACTGCTTTGTAACTCCCAGAAATGGGATTCATCTGGGATGTGATGGTTCAGAGGCTACAGCTCAACTACCACTTATAAAGAGAGGATGCCGTGTGAGGAGCCTGGAGCTCTCTGCCACTGAGCCAGTTGTGAAGCCACCATTTCCAAAGTCTTGCGGTTGCTGTGATGGTCTGTTGCTTCCCACAGGAGGAAAACTGCACACTACTCCACGCCAGCAGCGAGGCCGCAAATGCCGCCTCCTCTGGGGGGTTAGGTTTCATTCTCAGACAGCGTGCACTCACAGGCAGAATGACTGGGTTGAGGCTGGGAGTGCCCTCGGATCATGATATGGTACAGATGTAAGAGAGCCATAATCCTGGCTTCCCAGTCCATAAACCAAGCCCATTGGGTTCACCTCTTTGTGCCCTCGGTTACCCTACCCCTGCCTCCCACCCACCCCACCCCCCGCCAGCCTACATATAATGATGCTTTTCTTCTTTCTCTTTCTCAGGAAGAGGATTTAAGAGCTGCATGGACACACTCAAGGCATTGCTAGTAAAAGTTTAGGAGGAGATGGAGACCCAGGTTAGAAATGAATAGAATCAAAATTAGAGTAGGAAGAAAAAAAAGGAAACATTATTCATTAAATGTACCACTTTCTAAAATAATAGAACTTGTAGAACTCATGAATAGGACCCCCAAATTGTATAAAGTCCCAACCTCCCTGCATCATTGCCCAAACCAGCCTAGAACCAGTTTACCAAAGTCAAAACACACTGAGTGAAGGGAAATGCTGGTCAGAGTTCACAAATAAAGCGAAAATGCAACAAGCTTGGGAAAGCAGTCAAAGGGGATGGTAAATTAGAGGGGTACACAGGAGAGGAAAGGGAAGCAAGTCAGGAGTCTAGGGGAGATGGCTGTGGCCAGCGAAGGGACACAGTAAAAGTAGAGGTAACCAGTGCTATGCACTATTCTGAAGAGCAAGAGCTGGACTTCTAAACACTGACATGGTGGCAGCTAAGAGGTTAGAGTGACCTTAAAGTCCAACTGCTGGAGATTGAAATCCTGTTCACCTCCTACAAGCTATGTGGCATCGGGCAAGTCACTTAAATTCTCTATGACTCAATTGCCCCATCTATAAAATGGGGACATTAATAGTTACTGCCTCATAGTGCTATTTTGAGAATTTGGCACCTAAATAACTCAATAAATGTAAGTTGTTGCTGTCATATAAATATACCCACAATATATTGCTAAGAGTTTTTTTTTAAAGTTACAGCATACCATTGAATGATCCCATTTATATAAAACATTTTCAATTTGCATACATACATACTCAAAAAAGAAAAAATATAAAAGCCTTGCAACCCAAACTATTAACCATAGGGGACAGAAATTTTTTTTGCCTTATATATTTCTGTATTGTTTGGTATTTATCTTTATAATGAGCATGTATTATTTTTAAAAGAAAATAAATATAAAACTGTAAAAGGAGCAAATCCAATGACTTCTGACCCTGAAGCATGGGCCAAAATGTGGGATCTAACAGAGGCCAGGCTGGCCACACATCCTCAACAAGGGATGCGCTCTGCCAAGGCAAGCCTGAATGACCAAAAGGAAAATAAGACTGCTTGCTAAAAAGAATGAAAATGAAAAGGAGGACAAAAGTGTTCGGTGATCCAAATGGGACAAAATGTGCAGGTGTGAGGTGGCCACAGAGCACATAATATTTTTCATGCCAAGGGCAGATGTGACCCACCTTCCACAATTTTTAATGGAATAACGTACTTTGGGCTGGTTGTCTTCCACAAAGGTAAAGTTGCTCCTCTGTCCATAGCTGCATCTTGCCTGCACTTAAGGTGGCTGAAGTTTGGAAAAATAAAAACTTTTCTTAAAGGAAAATGTTAGAGTAAATTTGCCAAGTGAAGGAAAATGTATAGGGCCACCTTTGACTAAAGTATTCTGAGCATTAGAAAATAATTGTGACAAGAATAAAGACAAGCTTGTTGAATGGACTGAGGTTTTTGAACCTATAATTTAATCCAAGAAGCTGATTTTAATTGAATAGACAGGGAATAAGGAATTTATTGTATTACTCTAGTTGCAGTGAATATTCAAAGTGTGATTTTTCAGCCAACATTTGATAAACAAAAATAGCTTTCTTGTCTTTCTGTTTTCTGAAGAGGATGTTGACAAGGTGTGAAGCATCTGAAACTACCTCCATGGTATTTCCACTTCTGCCTGAGTCAATGAAACCACGAGTTAGTGTTCTTAAGTAACTCTGGGGCTGGAGGGTTCACTTTGCAGGCAGCTTGCTCACATGGCTGCAAGATGGGGCTGGCGGAAACCTCAGTTCCTTTCCATGGGGGACTTTTCATGGCTGTTCGTGTGTCCCAGCAGAGTGGCTGGGCTTGGGCAACACAAGTTACCTAAGAGACTAAGGTGGAAGGTGCAATGCCTTTTCGGACCAAGCATGGAAGTCACACAGAAGCTTCAGAAGTCAGCACAGGCCAGCCCTGATTCACTGTGGGAGGGAAATGTAAAAGGGAGTGGCTGAGAGGAGGTGAGGATTACTGGGGGCCTTCCTGAAGCCTGGCTACCCTAGGCACCAACTTATGCTGACAGTTTTAAGAGCCTACATTGGAAGCAGTGTTGGACAGAGATGATACTCCTGGCACAGGTTATCAGAGCCTGGATTATGAGTTGAAAGTTTCAAATAACAAGACCAGATACAGCCTTGTCTTGAGGCAGAGGAAGGACAATTTGACCTCTAAGGGGTGTCTGGAATCTAGCTGGGATCTGTTTCCAAGTTATTTCTAAGCTTGGCTCCCTTTGCCCCAGGACTAATTGGAGCATCAGTGAACTGATCAATTCCTTCAATAAAATATTTATAGAGTACCTTCTATGTGTGAGGCGTGGTGTTTTGCACTGTAGCTACTCCCATCTAACAGCCAGTGTCCCAGCAAAGACCATAAATAAATACTTACCTGGTTAATAAATTACAGTTTTTCACAAGAAAAATAAAGTATATGCCATGAGGACTAAAATTAGCCAGGGAGTATCAAGGAAGTGATATTAAACTAAGAAATGATGAGTAGGAGGTAGCCAGAGAAATGGGAGGGGAGGGAGCTGTCGGTAGAGGGAATGGCATGTTCAAAGGCCACGAGGTGGGAACACAGCAGGGCACTCTGAATCCTGAACTGCCAGCCCTATACTTTGGGAGTTACTGATAAGTGAGATTTATTCAGCTCAGTGTTAATTATTGGAAGAAAAATCTTAGTCATTTAATATCAAATTATTTCTTCTTTCAGTTCTGGATAAAGACAAGCAAATTATTTGTTTTCCAGATAACCAAAACATCAAGGCAAAATTATAAAGCACATCCTAGAAGAAAACTTCTCTTACATCTTCTAGAATAGGAAAAATACCTGAATTAAACCAGAAAAATTTAATGGAGAATTTTATTGCTAAAAGCTCTGGTTCCAGTCAATGCCTGAAATCAAACTGAACAGTTCATGAAATATTGTGAAATGGGTATTCCTATCTCATGACCATTGGCAGCATAGACATCATTTTACACAAGCAAATAATTATAGGGGATAGTCAGCTATTTGTGTGGATGATCAACTCTATTCCTTTCCTATGCTTTGAAATAACCTCAGATATAAAAACCGTAAATGAATGCAAGCAAAACCATGTAATGGTCCCTTTAAGATAAAACTGGCAGCATTTAACTAGAAATTACTGACTGTTCCAGAAATGACATTCTGTGTTCTGCAGTAAGATGGAGAACTTTTGTGTGTGTGTTTTCTTCCCTCCCATTCAGTTACAACCATGAGTCACCATTACCTGCAAAGCTAGACATGTAGGTTTGCCTCTTGTGCCAGCAAGGCGAGGTACCAATTGGCCAGGATTTAAAATGAGAAGGGTAAAAATGTTTAATTTGCAGATTTAATTAAACGTGAAAGTTTCCAGGGAGGAAAACACATCCCCCCCCAACCACCACCTCCCACTTTTTAAGATGTCTCTGCTGATCTTCATTCCAAAGAGGTTACATACATTAGAGAACTAATTTAAATGATTTGTATGAAGCATCAATTTGCTACAAATCAGAAAAACTGTGTAATGAGGACCGATACAAACAAAACTCTCAAGTTTTGTCCGACCACACCACACCACACCTCTAAAGGAAACTTACTTGTCTAAAGGCTGTCTCTTGTGCCCACCTGTCTTTGGCCTCTGTTCTCTGTGAAGGTGACGTAGTGGAAACACAAGCTCAGAGGCTCCTATGAATATGATGATTAGGTACAATGTACACCAGCCCCGAGTTGCCTCCTAAGGCAACCCTTCTCCCCAGCCCTTTCCCCCCAAATGAGATCTTCCCAGCCAAGAAACCTGACTCTTATTTTCATAATGCTTCAGGCATGCATAGCACAGAGCAGCTCTTTCTGCCCCTGTAGTTTAGCCGGGACCTCACCATCTGAGCTGAAGAGTTAGAGTTTCACATCTTTGTCTTTGTGCAACTGAGTAGCCAGAAAGAAAATAAGAGGGTAAACTCATTGTATCTTTCCACCTATAAAGGAATGAGTGAATAATGAATGTGAGCACCTGCTTTTAAAAATATCACTTTATGAAGCTAATATAGATATACAAAGTATATATTTCAGGATATCCATTGGGTTCCCAGGGCATGGATGAATTGGTTTATAAATTATTCTCAGATCTCTTTAGTGTCTGCATATTCAACTCTAATTATGTTTCAAGTCCTGAAGCCCAATTTTCTCAGTTTTAATGAAATGTGTCCAAACGTGAGTCCCATGACTAAGTGACAAAGGAAAGATATGCTCTTGGATATTGGAGGTGGTGATAAGATGACAGACACTAAGGTTGACAGCTTTATAACATGAGGCTGAAGAGGGGGGATCTGAACCCCGAATGAAGAAGCAGCACATTTTCTTGTGTAAGAACCAATGAGTCTCTTTTCCGAGAAAAGGGAAGATATTTTGACTATGAGTAGGAGAGTTTCTAGTTTCTCTAAAGGGGTTTTTTAGGGGCACATTGTTCAACAGAAAATATTACCTAGATGAGATTGTTCGTCTAGTAGGCCAGAACTGTTTTTAATTGTATGTTCTGTACTGTTAGTATTCAATAAATTGTTAGTAGCAATATTCCAACAGTGATAAGAAGTCAAGTGTGTTCACTGTTCCAGTATCTGCATTCTGTGGTTGCTGTCCTGAACATAGATGGTCGTAATGGACAAAGGCAGGCACTTTTAAAGGGACCTTCATGCTTGAGTCTGCTTGTTTATTTCCATATGCCACCCACAGAAAGACTGCTACGCTCTGTTTATTTTTCTATGGAATTTATCTAATGTCTCGGAGCTTCAGTACCAGTATCTTCATCTTTCCTTTTAACCAAGACTTTTATAATTTCTCAAATTTGTTCTCGTAGAGAAGACTGTGGCGTGCAGGAAGGTACTGGGAATTGATCATTCTGTCTGTTCAGTGTGTCTCCTGTCATCAGAAAGGAATCTCCCTTGATTTGGGAAATATTCTTTCCCTGGCTTTAATCCTTTGGTTTTGCCAATCGGTTTAACATACGTACCTCTAAAGGCCAGTCAACATGCCCACCTGGGACTGGCCCAAGAAATACACACATGATTAATGTAGGCTGATGAGAGTCTGTTTTGGAGTTGATACCTTTTGGCTCTGGTGATAAAACTGGGGAGAAGTGAGCCTGGAAGTTGCCATTAATCCAGCCTCTGGCCATGGGAGGAAGGTGGCACAAGGAAATGGAGCAAACACTCAGAAAGGTAGAAATGAGAGAGGGAAAGAGTGGATTTTAAGTCTTATCTCTAGCCTTGGTCCTTGAATTGTATGAGCTACTCCAAGATTCTTCCCACTAACCATCTCCTTTTATTTCTTTGCTTAAGGTATTAATAGTTGAGATTGGGTTTCTTTTACTTCCTGATTAATTCAGGTTCTAACTGCATTGAGAATAACCTTTCACAGTGGTCTGCACAGAGTAGACACCTAATGTATGTGTGTAAATTAAAGGGCAACTGCCTTTGTTTTTTTTAATAAATGATGTTTAGAAAGCAGAAGAGAGAATTCCAAATTGGATGACTGTCTGAATTTTATTGTTATCATTAGCACTAATAGAGATACTATTTCAGGTCTACTGACATTTCAGGTCTTACTATGGAAAGTTATTAAAGGTATAGACCAATGCTGTCCAATAGAAATACAACTTGAGCCACATATGTAATTTTAAGTTTTCTGGTAACCACATTTTCAAAAATAAAAAGAAACAATTGAGCTTAATTTTAATATTCTATTTTATTTAACCCAGTATGTCAAAATATTTTATCATATAGTGGACATAAAAATCATTAATGGCATATTAAAAAAATATTTTTGTACTAAGGTTGCAAAATCTGGTTTGTAATACAACTTAGTTCGACTAGCCACAATTCAAGTACTCAATAGCCACATGTGGCTAGTGGCTACCATATTTGACAGTGCAGCCGTATTTCCTGATTTTAATCCGAGTTCCACTGATAACTAGTTCTATGACCTTGGGAGACATATCTATTTGTGCCTCAGTCTCCTCATCTGTAAAATGGGGATAATAATAATCATTCCTTCATCATAGGGTGGAATAAGGATACAGAGATGAGTGGGTGAGATGAAGTTGCCACCTGCCCTGAACTATATTCTAGGGAAGAGCAAGAGATGGCTTACTGATATATAGATAGATAGATAGATAGATAGATAGATATACAGATAAACAGAATAACGTCAGACAGTGCTGAAAAGACCATATAACAGGCTGTTGGGGTAGCAAGTCGCCATGCAGGGCATGGGGAGAAGGGGGCTGCCTAGATAAGTTTATTAGGGAGGGCCTCTCTGAGGAGGCAATCAGTTAGTTACCTGCAAGCTCAACAGCCACATCACAATCCAGGGTAGGAGGCCAGGATCTATGGTTCAGGAACCCAGTGATTGTCTTCCAGAAAGAAAACACAGAAATAAGTGTCATGGCGAAGACTCCTGGATTGTAAACCATATGCCAGCAGCCAGCATCAAGTGATTTTCTAAGTTTCAGTGTGGTGAAGTGCTGGCAACAGCTGTTTAGTGTCCTGCATATTTTTCTCCGGTAGCCCCTGCATCTGTTCCACCCCCCTCGAGAGAATTAAACAGAGAAAACACACTTTATTGACAGAAGGAGGTGCAGGCTTTGATGGCATTTAAAAAATCAAATCAGAGCAGGGTAATTTCAGGCAACTCTGATTTTAGCATAGGCTGGTGCAAGTGCCATAGGTAACTCCAATAGATCTTCCCCATGAGCATGGGGTTTGGGGACGGTCCTTAGCTTGTGAGGTCCTGCAGAGACATACTCTCTGGGCAGTGCACATCTTGCTGTTGCTACTGCCAAGTGCCAAATTTGTCCTGGCTCAGGGCTGGGCCCGCTGCTTGCTGTCTTGTTTTGATTCCTTCTGCCTATTTCTCTTTGAAAGCAAATTGCCTCCCCAGGCTGTTTATGACGTGTCTCGGGCAGCTGGCCTGGCAGCCTCCAGAATGCTTTTGGGTTTGCCATGCAGGTGAGAAAACCCAAGAAGGTTAGCTGCTTTATCACAGCAGCTAAGGGTTCAGAAAAGGGTTTGTGCCAAGCCCTTGCTCAAGCCCTTTTATACATCAGTTCCCTTCATCCTCCTTAAAACAACCCCAAGAGAAAGGTGTTACTACCCACATTTGCAGTAGAGGAAACTGTGGCTCAGAAAGATTAAGTCATTGCCTCAAAGCCACACAGCAATTAAGTGGAAAGTTTCAAATCCTTTAATATCTCCCTTGCTCTGAGCTGAATGTGAACAGTTAGGGTTAGAGAGAAGGGAAATACCTAGGGTATCATGTGACAGTCCATGAAGCCTTTCATAGGTAAGAAACTCAAACAACTTGACCTTGATTCTGTATCTATGAAGACTCTGACTTCACACTCCCAGGTTACCACGTATGGATTTTCCACATTGTTCCCAAGTCGGCTCCAAAGACGTTCAATAATGTGTAGAAAAGACGCACTTCAAGGGCATAGGAAGTGTATCACTGGGAACAGAATCCAGAGAAAGGGAATGAAGAATTTGGATCCGCACTGCAAAGCCAGATGCTAAATTCATTAATAGATGCTTTTAGGAGAGTTTTTAGAAGCACAGGACTATAAGATTGAGGCAAGAATTTGAACAAGAAATAGAAAGCAAAAACAGATCACATTATTCATCCTCAAAAGGTCATACTTCCACCTGCAGCAGTCATTGTGGTTTAAATTTGGTAGCATCGCATAGCATCTACACATACGCCTATGGAAGTCTTGCCCTTTCTACCCCCTCCCACCCAAGCTTCCCACTGCTGCCTTGCAAATCCCAGCAACTGCCTCTTCGCCAAGTTCAAGGCTTTCTCTTTCTTTACCATCCTTGGTTATCTTTCATCTCCCTGCCACATCTGACAATGCTTTTCAGTCCCTCTTCTCAATACTGTATCCTTTCTTGCCTTCTGTGACATTGTATAATAATGTCTTAGTTCTATGTTGCTGTGTAACAAATTAGCCCAAAACTCAGTAGCTTAAAACAACACACATTTCTTATCTCCTGGTTTCTGTGAGTCAGGAAGCCAGCTTACCTGGATCCTCCGTTGCAGGGTCTCACAACAGGCTACATGGAAGGTGCCGGCTGGAGCCACAGTTCTCCCGACAGGGGCTGGATCTGTTTCCAGGCTCACTCAGTGATTGCTGGCAGGATTCAGTTCCTCGTGGGTTGTTGGACTGAAGCCTTCAGTCGTCACTGGCTGATCACTGGGGGCCGGCCTCAATTCCTTGCTATGTAGTCCTCTCCATCAGGAGCTTCGTTGGACTGAAAGAAAGAGAGAGAGAGATGGCCAGCATGGTGGCAGTCACAGTCTTTTGTAGCACAAGCATGGAAGTGACATCTTCGTTGGACTGAGAGAGAGAGAGAGATGGCCAGCATGGTGGCAGTCACAGTCTTTTGTAGCACAAGCATAGAAGTGACATCTCATTACTTATTCTGTTTGCCAGAAGGAAGTCACTAGATCCAGCCCACCCTCAAGGGGAGGGGATTGCACAGGGGAGTGAATACCAGGAGGTGAGGACCATTGGCCACATCTTAGAAACTTGCTGTTCACAATCACTGTGTGTCACGTCTCTGCTGAGCACCATTGCTAATGTTTCTAAGTGCCCGGTAGGTGATGGCCATGCTTGACTTTACATTCTCCTGCTCTCCTGCCTCTCCCACTGCCTTGGTTTCACCCCAAGAGGATGGAGCAATTATTGTGGCATCAGACATAAGAAAACTTAAGTATCTCTCCTCTACCCCACTCCATACACATGCTTTTTTTCCCCCACAAGGCAGCCAGAGTGTTCTTTCTAAAATCCAAATCATGTCACCTCCTGCCCTTTCAATGGGTCCCCAATGTCCTTAACGTGTTCTTAGCATGGTATCGAAAGCCCTGCATATGGGACCTAGATTTACCTCTCCAATCTCTTCTCTCCACATTTCTCTCTGGTTGTATTTCAGCAATACTTACTTTCTTTTAGCTCTTCAAGCATGCCATGCCTCTCCCCTCTCCAGCCTCTGCCAAATACACTCCTTCACTTCAAGCCTCTGCACCTCAAGAAAAGGGGAAGTCCCTTCTCTTATCTAGACCCTCTATGAGGGCAGAGATTGTGCCTATTAGTTTGTCACTCTGTCCTTAGTGGCCAGCATGATGCATGGTGGCAGTCAACAACTGTGGGTGAAAGACTGTACCTTACAGAAGATAGTGGCACAAGTCCTATAGGTACAGGGTCTGTGGGAAAGAGAGAGAAAGCAGAAAGAGATGATACCCTACCCTGGAGCATTGTGTTTTCAAGGGTGGCAAAATGCATGAAGAAGCATTTATATCAAGTGCTTTCTTTCATATTGGGGCTTCCTGACATGTGTTTTCAAATGAATGAATGACTTAAGAGATCCAAGTGCAAAGAATACCCATTGGTATTGCAGATAATATTAGCCAGTGTTTCTTTAATACCTATGGGACATCAAGCACGGTGCTAGGTGTTTTACATGTAGTAGTTTCTCATTTAATGTTTGCAACAACAAACATTAGGTATCATTATTCCTGTCTCCCAGATGAGGAAAATGAGGCTCAGAGAGGCACAGTTACTTGTCCACAGTCATACAGGTAATACACAAACTGAATTGGGAGAAAATAATGGTAATGCCTGCAACTGTTTACTAAGCCTTTAATATTTAAAAGCCAAGCCTTTTACCAACACTTGAGTGGGGTTCTCTTAATCCTCCTAGATGCCTACTACTGTCGTTATCCTTGAATCAGAGATGAAGAAACTGAGGTTTGGGGAGTTTAAGAATACTGCCTCTAATTACATAGCTAGCAACAGGCGGCCCTGGGATTTATTTTTTTCAGTCATTTTTTAATAAAGAATTTAATTTTTAAGTATGAAATATTAATATTTCAGGGAGTATGTTAAAATGATAAGCTGACAACAATGGCCAAAGTTAGCCTTTTTTTTCACCCCTGAGAAACAAGGCTAGTGTAAATATTTAGGAGGCTGGAAATTATCATTTTTTTAAGCAAAAATATGAAATATCTTTCAGTGATTTTTAGGTCTATTTGGTAGAGAAGTCAAGATTAGTTTAAAGCTAGGCAGCAATATGCTACTCGTGTTTTATTCAAGAAAATAAAAATATGTCAACATACAAGAATATGGAAATGTTTACACTTCCTGTTGTCTTGAAATCAATTGTTAAAATGCAATTTAGGATATGATTTCCCAGTGTGGCTTCTCCCTTGTTTTGTGAGGGCGATGGCACAGACAGTACCTATTGAGAATGTCCTGGCTTTTGGGGGAGGTACACCCACTATACACATGCTTTATGCTTTCCCTCTGCCCCAGCTGAATAGTGGGGTATCTCCCGCCCTCACCCAGGGCTGGAGTTCGAACCCAGGCCCGTCTAGTGCCCAAGCCTATCCTATTATCACCACACAAACCACCTCTCACACATTTTTTAAACTCACCTACCTAGGCCACTGTACTGACCACAAAGCATGGAGAAAATTTGTCCCTCCAATGCCAAGATGTTGGGTACTTGTGCAAGGAAAGGCCACAGACTCTCTGGACTCCAGAAATAATTGCAGTGGGCTCCTCTGGGTCCTTGTGGGGTAACTGAACAGGAAGACTTTCCAAGTGCAGTGGTTTTAGAAGCAGGCCAATAATCAGAATCAGCTGGAAGTTCTCACGGGATGCATATTCCCGGGAGCCATCGACAGACCAGTGGGCACAGAGCCACCAGGGCTGGGGCTTAGAATCTGCTGTAACAAGCTCCTCATGGATTCTGATGGCCAGCCGGATGGGAGCCACCCATTGCTCCCCAAGCCCCTGCTCCCAAGCGGAAGCCCACCCCACGAGGCCAAGCTTGCCAACTCCCCCTTTATCAACTTCAAAGGAGGATGCTGGGTTGACAGCTGGTGATTGAGAACAAGCAAGTTTGGCCTGAGAAGTAGCAAAAGCATTTTCCATTTCTTTGAAGAGGTTTATCATTTTTTGCCCATCTTCACACATGTCTAATCCTACTGCCCATTTTGTATGATTTAACCGAAACACATATTCATTTTTGGACACTACTATAAACTTCCTTTTCAAACATTAAATATAAGGTGATAATGATATCTATAGCCATTGATAGGGTACTTACTATATATTTTATATATATTATCTCCAATCTTGGCAACTCTACAAGGTGCATAAGGAAACCAAGGCTCAGAGATGCCCATTAACTTGCCCAAACATGTCCATCCAGCAAATGGCAGGACCAAGGCTTAAGTCCAGGTCCTGTTAACTCCAGAGCCCAAGTCCCTTCTGTTCCCTACTGGCAGTGTCATCTTGGGCAAGTTACTCACGCCTCTGCCTTATTTTCTTCACCTGTGCAAAGAAGGAAACCAAAGTACCTAAAACTCAGGGAGTGGTTGTTGGTGAGATTAAATGAAATAATTCATGTGCAATAATTACTGTGCAATTAGCACAGTAATATTAGATAGTAGGTTTTTTTTTTTTTAATACCAGGGTTTCCCAAATATGTCTTGGAAAATGCTTGACCCCTCTAAATGAAAAGGTTGCAAATAATTTCAGCGTGTGTGCAAGCTGCGTCTACCTGTCAGTGATCCTCAATGCATATTAAAGATACTGAGAATTTCCACCGCAAAGAATCCAGTTTACTTTACCCCAAGCTAGAAGATATAATTTTTTTTAAAAAATCACTTAATTTTCACTTAATATTTTGGTCCTCCCAAGAAGGAAAGGGGCTTTTTCCACCCGATTTGGAATGGAATTACTTTGGTAATCTCACCCTCTGCTCATGCTTGGAAAAGGCCCTACTGGAAGAACATACCATTAAGTGCTTGCTTTGATACTGGCTGTTAATCCCATGGCCCAGCTTGACATTGTCTCTTAGCAACGTCCTGTCCTTTTCCCCTTTTCATTCTTGTGCCTCTAACGACACTTCCTCTCCTCTGGTTTCTCTCCGGCCTCCAGCCCTCAAGGCCCCTTAAGCCTCCCATACACAGAGAGAAGGAGGAGCCGCAGGCCCCGTGCACATATTTATGTTAATAGTGCTGAGGGGAGGAACAGGCTGTTCTGGGGGCTGCTTTCCAACTGTCACATAAATCAGTCAGGAAAAAAAAAAAGTTACTATTTTCACAAAGACACTGCCAGAGTAGAGCAGCAGGTCTTGGCAACGCCTCATTCCCCAGTCCCCGCCCCCTAAACGCAGCCTTCCATGATGTCCCTCTTTCTCAGTTCTTCTGTCATGTCTCCAGGCAGGAGGGGAGGAAGGATTTCATAGACGCAGATTTCCAAGTCAGAAGGGACATTTGAGATCATCTAGTGCTCAGTCAAATGGAAACTGCTAGTAAATACCTATGCCTGGGTCCTTTCCCCAGAGATTCTGGAGCAGTTGTTTGGAAGTTGGGCACAGGAACATTTTTTTAAAGCTTTCCAGGTGACTTTAGTGTGTGGGCGGAGCTGGGAAGTGTTGATGTGTCGTATCCTCATCGGGAGACTGAGGACCAGAGAGTCTGAGGCTTCCCTTGGGTCACACAGGGAATTAGCGACACAGCAGAGCCTTAACTCCTAGCAGCATTTTCTTCCATGGTGTCACGCTGTCACATGCTCTGGGGTACAGCAGCAGAAAGACCTAGACTGTGGTGTTAGAGGTGTGCATCCAAATCCCTTGGGGAGCTCATTTAAATATGTATTCACTTTCCTTGTTTCATCCAAACCCACTGAATCCTCTCTTGGAGGAACCCCGGCACACAGATTTTGCAAAAGCCTTTGGTGACAATTCTGAAGTTTACTCCAGTCTAAGCACACTAGCTAGAGGGAAAGAACAGCAGATTTGGAGTTAGAAAAACTGGGGTCCAAATCTGGGATCCATCAAATATTAACTATGGTGTTTTTGAACAAGTTATATGACCTCTCTGACCTTCAGTTTCTCCATCTGCAAAATGGAACTACACAGCTAACCTTCACTCATTTTGTAAGTCAAATGTCATTTCTCCTTGGAAGTCCTGGCTAAGCTTTCAGATGAGACCAGGCACCCAACCTTTCAAGATATACTCTCAGAGAACACCTGCAATTTTGCTCTGTGACAGTGATCACAATTCATTGATCAAGTTGTATGAGGCTTATGTATGGTTTTTGAATTAATAAATAGCTAATTTTGATCAAATAGATGTGCAGTGGATCACTCACTAGTATTAAAGTCCAGTGAGATAGGAGGTTGGGCTGTCCTGTTCACTGCGGTGGCCACAGAGCCTGGTGTGAGGCTGGCACTCCATAAATATTAGTCGAGCGCACAAATGGCTGAGGAAATGCCTAATACATGTAAAGCACCAGGCACGGGGTAAACACGCAACAAGTGTTAGTTGTTATAATTATCTTTAGAGAGGCCAGGTGTCTTGCCCAAAGATATACAGCAGAGCCGGCACTTGAACTCAGTCTGCAGGCCTCGTTTTTAATCCATTACATATTCCTGCCTTAAAGTTTTCCATACTGGGGGGAGGGATGGAGGAAGAAATGGCAAGCTGTATTTGCCTGCTGGAATGAGACGGATCTTGCATACCCTCAGCCTCCACTGATGTGATCTATGTGCATACATGTACACGCACACGCACACACATACACACACATTTACAGACTGTGATGGCTGTTGGCATGGAGATCTTTGGTCTACCTTTGAGAAAATTTTGGGTCATAAACTCCTTAGTTCAATGACCATAGTTTTGGCTCCCACTACAGGACAGACCCGTCAGAGCTCTACCGTTTGCTGATGACAGGTTTGTGGGCAGCAATGCTGTCTGGATCCCAGCGCCAGTCAAACCATATGCACCATGGGGCCAAACACCTGTGATGACTTCTGGGCTTCCCCATTGGCCATCATGCTGTCTGGAGGAGCACAGAGAGGAGGCGGAATTCACATTACTGGCTGCTTAAGCACACTTTGGGGAAGGGAGTTCGGAATTACGCTAGAGGTGGGTGTTTCTGGAAATGACTCCAGATGAGCCCTCGTCTCTTTGTCTACACTAGCACGGAAATCAAGAAATAGTAAAGTTTTCTTTTTAATAGCTTTCATTTAGTTAGCAGTTATTATGCCCCAGATGCTATTCCTAGTGCTTTACAGACGTTATCCCATTTAGCTCTCTGGACTCTGCAGGGGTTGATATCATCCTCATATGAGGCTGAGAGTAATTTGCCAAATGTTACAAACACCAGGACGAGGTAAGACCAGCATTGGAACCAGGTCTAGCTGATACTAATAATTTCAGAGCCTTCCTTCAACAAATATTCAACAAATATTTACTGTTTGTTTTCTGGTTACAAGGAATATATTTCCAGACAAAGGTCCACGTCGTTGGGGGACTTAGGTTCCCTCAGGAGGAGACAGGCTAAATCTACACACTAAGTAAACTATGTGATCTGTTAGAAAGTGACAATGCTATGGGAAAAAATAGGGCAGTGCACAAAAGATGGGGAGTGGGTGGGAGGGGTGCGGGTGTGGGGTCTCTGCTGTAGGTTTGCAATTTAAACAGCATGATCTGAACAGGTCTCAGTAATAAAGACACCTTTGTGGAAAGAAGGAAAGACTTGTAAGACATCTTTACTCGATGTTATGCTCTGTTCCCACTGTCTCCCTAAAGTGAATGGATGGATGCACGAGTGAATAAAACTCCTATTGATTAAGCACCTACTGTGTGTCAGAGGCTGTGCTAAGCACTGTATCCACAGTTTCTCATTGGACCCTCACACCAGCCCTATAAGAATATCATCTTCATTTCTCGGATGAGGAAATTGAGACTCAGCAATGATGAAAAAAGTTTGTCCAAAATCTTTCAATTAATAAGTGATGGGCTGGGATTTAAACCCAGTTCCTCTAACTCCACAGCCCCTGCTCTTTTGACTGCTACGATGCGTCCTTTCTTTCCTGGGCTGACAAAGAGGATGAGGAAGCTGAGGGCTGCGAGTGGGGACGCATGGCATGAGCCATCCCTGACTGGAGGAAGTCACCCTGCATCACACGCTGAGACAAGGATGCTGTGAGTCCAGGGCTCACACCTGCAGGCGGCATGGTTAACCTGCTCAGTCCTCCCCGTGTTGCATTTTCCTTCCACGTCCCTTTTTTTTTTTTTTTAACTTTTTTTTTTTTGACAATTTTTTATTTAATAGAGCAGACAGAGGAGGAGAAGTAGTTCCTAGGAGCTTATACCATTTACAATGTCAGAAAAATGCATGGTTTCTGGAAGCTCATTTCCCCTCCCCGCCGAAAAGGGCTACCCTTCCACCAAGGAATAGTGGGCACCCCAGGCACTGGAGGCCAGAGGCAAAGCATCTTCCTAGGGTGCTTTGAAGAACTGTTCATGAACTTGATGGAGTCTGATTCTTGACTTGGCAAATGTGGATTTCATCGCTGGTCTGGCCTCATTCCCTCATGCTGCAATTCCTTCCTCCCATGGACATTAGGACCCACGTGGTCTGAGGGGACTTGACTTGCTGAAAGCAGCTCTACCCAGCCTGCACTCGTATTCTGTCTCACTCCAGCCTCAAGGGAAGGGCAATGAACTCATGTCAAATGACATCCATTTAGAAGTCTGTGAGTGAAAGAGGTGGGTCACTTGAGTGAACTTGGTCAGGCAATAACAAAACTTCCATGACATTTAGGCATGAATATGAAATGACTGTTATATGAGCACTTTGATAAGTTAGGGGCACCACAGAAATACCCTTGGAGGTAATGAAGAAGAGGTAGAGGAAGAGGAGGATGGTAGAATCCTGTGTTGCTGGGAAGCCCAGTGTTTCACAGCCTTAGTCCACCCTTTGACCCCAAGCCATCCCCAAAGCACAGATTCTTTTCCTTTGCACCCACTGTTCATACATATATTGAATATTTAGATACAACAGTGACAACTGTTAATACTGTTTGTGAAAGCATTTTATGTTTTGAAAGTACTGGTCATGGGCATTTAATTTGATTTCATTCAAGCGTCAAAACAACTCAGTTAATGAGATGTGGTGATTGAAATCCCTGTATTGCAAATGAGGAAACAGAGGCAACAGAAGTTCAGTAACTTGTCCAAGGTCAGAGCTGGTGAGTGACGATAGTGTGATTCATGCTCAGGTGTCCTGAGTCAAAATCCCACGTTTTCTCCCTGACAAGGAAAGGCTGTTTGGTACTAGGTTCATTAGTAAGGACGGTATGATCACACTCCACCTCTTCATCTCTCTCTCGTTCCTGTGTCTCTGTTTACTCAGGATGTCTATTGTTCTCTGCTTCCTCCTCATCTCCTCCTGTCTTTCTCTCTGTCTCATCTTGGATTTTACTCCAAGGCGAAATGTGCAAAAAAGCCTCATTATAAGATGGTCTCACCTGCAATGTGATCCTGTGGCGGGGACCCCAAGGGGAACCCTGTAATGAGACCTGAGTAAATCACTCTGGAGCCCTGAGCTGGCTGCATGCCCCGTGCCCCACAGCAGGTAAAATCCTCATTAGGAACAGCATGTATGGTAGCATCCCCTGACAGTGTAGACTCACGCAGAGGGAGAGAGTCAAGGCCAAAGGCCAAACCTTCAGGGCCCTCCCTGGTGAGTCCTTTACATTCATCACACTTTGATGTATTTACCTGTGCTGTGTCTGTCTCCCCATTAGACGAAGCTGCACAGGGCAGGAACTGTGTCTCCCTTGCTAACCATTGTGCCCTGGCTCTGTAGCCTGGTGTCAGGCATTGGGTTAGCCCTCAAAATATATGGAGAAGAACTGCATGAATGAATAAATGAAGTACTGATGGAATAACAATCTTTAACATGCCATCCTTCTCAGAAACACTTGCATTTTGAAAGAAGATTCTAATCGATGACGCATCTTAACCTCATTAGGATTTTCATGTGAAAGGAGTTCCGCATGGACAGCCTGCCCTGGAGTGAGTGGTCATGACAGCGTTTTCCCCAGAGATTCTCAAAAGGTACCCAGCAGAAGCCATGGCACTGAATCTGTCCTATCACCAAAATCCAAGAGTGGTTGGACTTCAAAGAACAGGAACTTTGGGGAAGCTGAGAAAAAAAGGAGCTAGAGTTTGACTTCATCTCACCCAGGTTCCCTTCCTGTGAGCCTCTGGTTAAATATCCTGAACTTGAATGGATGCAGAGAGGTTGAGTCAGGGTCCAGAAGGTGAGGTTCTTATGGGACAGTAAAAATCTGTACCAACTTCTGGCCCTGCTGGGTCTGTCTGTTATTAGAATTAAGTCTACCTTTTCATTTTATTCTAACTGAAGAAACTTTCTGGCACGGTGTTGGGTTTCAAACAGAAATATCAGCCAAGGGCTCACAAAGCCAAGGTCTGAGCAAACTTGTGTCAATTTATACTTTGGGTAAAAATTCATGTGGAATTTAGTGGCCTGGTGGGTCCATTTGTTAAATATTCCTCATTTGCATGTCCTAGACTAAAAGCCTGCAATAAGCTGAACATAAAGTCAACATCCAAGGCCCATGTGGCTTCTTCTACCCAAAGTGGGTAGGGACCTTAAAAGCCATCTAGCCCTGTACCTACAACAACTGCAGAAACAAATAATCTCTTCCTTACATCCAAGAAGCAGTGCCTGCTCTCAGCCTCAGCCACCCTGGCAACAAAGAACAAAACTGCATCACAATATTGCATTGTTTGTTCCATTTTTGGACAAGTCAAATTGCTGAAAAGTTCTATATCTTCTATGATCTTAAGACATGAATATAAAAGGTTGTGATGTTCTCTGATTTTCAGGCATTATGTAATTCAGTGCTTCCAGGAAGTGAATTTTATTATTTACTCTATTTCATAGAAAACAAAACAAAGGAACAGAAGGTCCCAAACTTCATGCAAATATGCCCAAGCGTTTGCAATCGAGCAAAGGCCAGGGTTGAAAGCTGGGCAGTTGGCCTCTGGAACCCCGGCCCTCATTTGTTTGTTGGGTAATGAATGAATCCAACATGCAGGGATATAATCAAGATGCTTGTTGCAGGTTTAGTTGGAGTTTCATGCTTCACATACACTTTTCAGAACTCAGACTCCATTATGGATGCAATGATAGTTAAGCCACACAGTGTAATTTGGTTTTTCTTTTCTTCTAGTTGCTTGACAAACAGAAAGCACTAGGATAAATAACTGGAAAATTCAGTCTCCAAATGCTTTTGCTTTGCACCAATAAACTGGGTGGGTCAAGATGCCTTCCTGTCTGTCCCCTGGGGTTTTGGAGAAATGTTTAAATCCGTTCTATACACTCTTAGCATTTGAAATATTAATACATCTAGGGATTGTCGAGGATACCTACTGCTGTGACGATCAGGATAAAGAACAACATGCCCTGATAGGGGATTGGCAGGCCTCACCCGCTCCTGTGCATTCAATCTTTGTAACATCTTGGATCAAACTCAAATCATATCAACAAATATATGAAGAGATGCCAAAAAAAAAAAACAGTATTATGAAAGGGAATGAAAATTAAATGACATTTTCCACATAGTTTGGCAAGATTTTCTAAGTTTGGTATTATTGATCATAGCATAGATGAGGGGAAGCAGGTACTGTCATAAACAGCCGATGATCAAACTGGGGATTGGAATGGCTGTTTGGGAAGGCAATTTGGAAGTATTAAAAATGTACACCACCTGTGAGCCAATAATTCTAGTTCTTGGTATCTACCACTAGGAAGCACTTACATTCACAACAATGTTCCTTGCAGCAGCACTCATGGTACCAAAAAATTACAGAGAGCAGAAATGTATTAATACATCCATACCATGGAACATTATACAGCTCATAAAAAGGTAAATATCTATGTACTGGCAATAAAAAAATGCTTAAGGCATACCGTTAATTTCAAAGGCCCACATGGCCTGGCATCATCCAATTATATAATCACACACACATGGATGTATTAGAAAAGGAGTGGAAAGGTATACACAGACTCAGAGATGAGACTACTTTTGGGGAAGGGTTAGGGGTTGGGAGCAGTGGCCAAGAGAGCCATCTGTCATTCATTCATTAAGTAAATATTGTTTAGCACCTTCTCTGCCAGGCACTGACACTGCCTTGTGATGAAGAAAGCCGACAAAAATCCTTGGGATCATGACACCAACAGTCTAGCATTATTGTTATTGTTAGGCATGTGCATGGAACAAGAATGTATTTCTATATTACTCGTGTAATTAAAAATAAGTAAAAATAATAGCTAATAAAAAAAACCACTCACATTTTTAGATGAACAAAAGGCCAAGTGACTATTTGTCTTGGATTTCAAGAGTACTTGCAAATATTCCCAACAATAAATGTTGTGTTGGTGACTGCCTTGTGGCTACTGTGATTCCGAATGGCCCCATTTGGATGATTGGCACAATCAGGGGTACAGTGACAGTCTGACATAAAGACTTGCACACCATGGTGTCCATTCCCTCTATTAACATTTTTTGAGAGCATAATTAGAGACAAAATATGGGTAAAACCCAATCCCGTTATACATACATTTACCAAAAGACATGTACAGGAATGACCTTCACAGCCCTATTCATAAGAGCCTCAAACTGAGAACTACCTAAATATCCTCCAACAGTTGAAAAGATAATGTGCTACACTCACACAAAAGAGTACCGTGCATCAGTGAAAATCAGTGCATTGAAACCACATGTTGGATGAATCTTACCAACACAGTGTTCAGTGAAGGAAGCCTGGCACAAGAGTAACATACACTATAATTCCATTTTTATGAAGCTTAATAATAGGCAAAAATAACACATGATGCTAGAGAGTGGGATAGTGGTTATCCTTGGGAGGGAGTGGCAGCTTGGGTATATTACAGAGGCTTTTGGGAGTACTAGAGTTGTTCAGCTTCTCCATCTGGGTTCTGATTGCACAGATGTGATTAGTTTATGAAAATTTGTTGAGCTTTATAATTACGACTTGTAACTTTTCTGTAGTTATAGTCTGCTTGCATCAAAAGTTTACCAAAAACAAAACAAATGCATAAGGCCCTGAAATCCAATTTCTACATTTTGAAACTCATGTTTGGCAAGTCACTTGCCTTCTCTGGGCTTCAATTTTACCATCTATAAAATGGGAGAAGGATTTGCTAGTTGACCCGTAAGGGCCCTTCCAGCTTTATGGCTCTGTGTATTACCTCTTCCATTCCAACAATCCATTTCTGAAACAATGGAAAAAAATAGAGAATAAGCCTTGGGTCATTTGCTGTTAGAATTTGTACAAGGCTTCCGATGTCACATGTGTCCCGTTTTCAAGGCATTTGTTATAAATTAAAGACACAATCAATGAACAAAGGAAATTCTGTCTTCCAGGAAAATGCACGTAGCTAATTTTTTCCCAAAGTGCTTGTGGGTAAGTGGGAACACGCTAAATGCTGCTTCTGCCAAGTATCCTCCTGTTGTGCCAACTCAGAACCCTATGAGGCCATAGTCAGCGATTTAGGAGGCAGAGCTGTTCCTGGTAGGAAGGAGATAGTTACCATGCGCAAGACCAGCAACCGCTGTTTGAACAGGCACTTCCTCTCTGAAGTGAGTCAGTTTGTAAATTTTCCTCTTACAGCTACTGGAAGCCCTTGAATGGCAATGTCACAGCTTGTACCCATTCACAACAGGAAAGTTTGACTTCTGCAGACAATCTTGGCACACAGGGAGGCAACGTCCGGTCCTGTGTGTTAGCCTCTACGTAAGAACCAGGAAGATACTTTCTATAGTGTAGATCATGATATAATTATCATACTCAAGGTTGGCCTTCAGCCAGGGAAACTTTTCCTAGTTATATCCAAGCCTCATAGATATTTGCAAAGCAGGGACCCCAAGGAAGGTAATTCAAGGCCCTGAACAGATCGATTGTGTTAACTCTGTTTAAACCCAAAGAAACAGACTCTTGGGAGAGTGGGACAGCCCCCAGTGAGTAAATTCATTGCAGGGGTCTTCTCCTGATTGTTTTGAGAGCTGGGCTTTATGTGAAGCGTTGGTTCTCCCAGGAATGCTCAAATTAGCAGCTGAAAATAGTCAAGCACAGAATCTGATAGGGGTCTTAGGTCATCTAGATCTGTGGTCCCCAACCTCCAGGCTGTGGAAAAGTTGCCTTCTGTGAAAACGGTCCCTGGTGCCAAAAAGGCTGGGGACTGCTGATCTAGATCAATTTTTCTCAAATGATTGGAGGTGGAGGACCAATTTTGTTTCATTTTGATTATTTATTTTTAACCTTTCATGGGCCAATAGGTTTTTAAAAAATTCAATAAAAATGATTACAAACAGAAGAGGGAGACAAACAAAATACAAGCCCCAATTGTTGATTATTAGTTTCAACAGACGTTATTCTGCCAAATGGCTATAAAAGTTTAGAAATTCTGGATCTGAGTACTGTTTAAATAGGTTTAGGCTGTGAAAATTTGTGGAGCTATAGGCAATGACTGCATGTACCCATCGTGAACCGGTGGCAGTCTGTGGATTTTAGGAGCACTACTTGCTGTAGATCTTCTCACTCTTTGGGAATAACACAATGCCCAAAGTAGGGGAAAGGATCCAGGGAGAGATATTGTGATAAGGATGGAAACCCAAGATACAAGGATGGAAGGACAGGTAGAAAAGTAACAATCTCAGAAATCAAGATTTTAATGATGAAGTAATTTTTGGTGACTGTGGAAGAACCTGCTGTTTTCATAAGACAGGGACCAAGGAATATTGGTAAGTAACCAGATTAAATATGGAGAATGAGGCACAGAGATCTCTGCTCCTTGAGTTCAGCTAATCCAGATGCTAACCCACAAATATGCATCACATAAGATAGGTCAACCTGCGGGCACTGGGCAGGTAAAACATCACTTCTTTCCACCCATTTTTTTCTGTCTTCCCAAATACCAAATATAAAGGCCATATCCATATAATTCCAGTTAACGATTCTTGAAAGCAAATTTAGAATTAGAGACAATTACAACAAAACACGAGGAGAGTAAGTTGTAAAACAATTTATTTAAAGTTACAAGAATAATTTCTCACTGAAGCCAGGCAACTAATCTTTTACTGTTTTGGTAGTTTGGAAAAGAGACAGATTTGAGTAGGTTAGACAAAAGACTGCAATTCCACAAGCACTTTAGTTTCCAGTCCGAGACAGCTGTTGGGTGATATCACCGACTGGGAAAACGGCCCTGCACGGCGGAGGGAATTAGCAGATGAAAAGCAAGAACACTCGATATGGGACGTGTAAACGTGCTTTCTCTGTCTCTTTCGATTCTCCTTATAGCTAGACACACCTAAAAGTGAAGTTACATGTGTGGATGTTTATACGAAGTATAAAGAACACAAGAAAGGGTTCAAGACATGAAAAACGGTGGAGGAAGATAAACATTTCAAGATTCAGATCATGTTGCTGCCCAAACTCACAGAGTCTCCGAGGAAATAGCTAGAAGGGCAATTCAGCTCTCAGCTTCCTTCCAAGGAATAAAGAGTTTGCTGTGAGCAAAGAACGTGCCAAGAAAGTGCCAATTTGTGTCATGCTAACATCTTTCTTAAGGCTGAACGTGGACTTCGGAAATGTGAACCTTTGGCTCCGGGGAGCACAGTCAGCCTTGAGGGATTGAAATTAGGTTCTTCAGAAGGACCGAGAGAAATCTGAGAGATCAACTTAGACACCCCCTAATTAGAAAATGTACCGACACCAGAGACTCATTTGCAATGAGTGGCAGGGTCAACCTTTCCATGGCACCCAAGGTGAACTCAGAAAAATGGAATCCCTGCAAACACGTTTGGAAATGATTTCACTGGAGACAGAGAGAGACAGTAACTGCTGGAGGGAGGAAGAGAGGACAAAAGGCAAACCAAAGTGAGATGCTGTAATCGAGAAGACTTGGCAGGGACAAATGGAAGAAGGTTCTAACTTTCCTGTCTCAGACAAAACAACCTTCAAAGGCTACCTTCTCCTAGTTGGCGTAAAGTTGCTCAGAATAACCACCAATGCATTATACATATTTAAAACTCTCCTTTCTGCATTTATAATTTTCATAGAGGCAGCTTCCTGCAAACTTCAGTAATGAATGTAAGATGATGCTCCTTTGGGGGTTGTAGAGACAATCTAAGAACAAGTCACTTCAGAGTAACAGACTTCACAGCCGGAGATAATTTCCATTGCATAATGTGCTTACCCCTGAAGCTTTCATTGTTTCACTCTTATCCAGTTGTGTCATTATTTTACTTACCTCTTTGGGGAAATCATTGTTTAAGAACCAAATATAAACGGTGAAATAGTCTTCTACTTTATCTTTTCCAGGATAATAGCTTCCCTGCCCTACTTCCCACCACAGAAGGATTAGGCCCAAATGGGTGATGAATTGCTCCAAACAGTCTGACAGTCCCAGAGAGAGGAATGAGAGTAAATATAACTAGCTGATTACCAATAGGGAGCAAATTGGCCACTTGAGAATTCAGTGGCTAGAATGACAAATGAGAAAATGAAAATCCTCATCAAGGAAGTGGACTTTCTGATTAGTCCAAGTGCTGATGAGCACTTTCCATGCCTCTCCCTCCCGGCCGTGTGATGATTTACATCTGATAGGACATCATTTTGTATTTGGGGCTGTCATTTCTAAAAGGGTGTTTGGAAAACTTTGAAGTACTTAATAATAACCAGGAGGCGTTTGGGGGCCGAGCGGTGAAATGGAGGATGCTCTGTGTTGGGCTTATGGAATGTTCATTTATAGAAGGAGCCCATGCCTGGTTGGTTTGGTCTGGTTTTTCATTCCATCACCCCATAAGGCAGCCTTCCAAGGTTTTCTAGACTCTGGAAGAAAATAAAAAATGAGAGGAGTATTCTTGGCCAAGGGATCCACATTCAAGGCAGACTCCAGGATTTCAACATGTGGATAGACTGGGTTTTCTGTTAATGGTCAACCACTAAAAATAGAAATAATTTGGGACTCCTTTGAAGAGAGGCCATTTTTTAATAGTCTTCATTTGAATTAATCCATCAAGGGAGGAGGATATATAATGAACCATAGACATGTTTAGTGGTGCTAAGTCATATATGCGTGAAGAGATAAAACAAGACCATCAGCCATCAGCTGCCAAGTGGACACAGACCTCCGTGGGAGCTATAGGAATTAGGAGGGAAATGGGAGGGGCGGTTAAGTTAGGTAATCAGGATACAATTCAGAGAGGAAGGGTGATAAGACTTAGGCTTTGAAGGATGGGTAGAACTATAGTAATTTCTAGGTGAGAATCACTTGAATGAACAATAGTACTGATTTTTTTTTTTTTAAAGTGATTTGGTGCAGAGTAGAATGGTTTATCTTGAGTGAAGCGATTTGAGTACAGGAGTCTGGAAAGATGAGACCAGGCACCGAGTTTTATATGTATGAATGGGCCTTCAACACCAGGCAAGGAATTGGGTTTGATCCTAAAAGCACTGGGGAGCATTAAGGGCTCTGAGTCAAGTTTGAACTGCTTTAGAAATGTGTTCATCTGACAAAAAGGAACAAGAAAACAATATTCTCTGGAACTTTACCAATAGGTAAAACCAACAAGTAAGGCTGCCATTTTGATTCTTCTTTGGTTTGTGGGACCAGTGCTGTGGAAATTAGCACAGTGCTAGCACAGTGCCTGGCACATAGAAGCCCTCACCACATACTGTTAAATGCACGAATGATGCTGAACTATATAGAACCAGAGTACTGTTTCCTAGAACAGATGAGGGAGACCTGAGATTACCTCAGACCTCTCCAGAGGCAGCCGTAGATAAGTTGAAGAGGCCCGGTTGGAAGCTATGTGAACTGGGCATGTAACTCTACCTTCTTGGATCTATATTTCCTCACGTGAAAAGGCAAAAAGATGTGTTTCATGAATAACCTTTAACTGCAGGAAGATTTTTATGCGTATTTTTGGGGAGAGAGATGCCATACTTAGCTCGTGTTGGATTTTCAGAGGAGTTATGATCCAAGATAAGGTTAAGAACCTCTGGATCATGTTTCTTTTAAACTAGAAGAGTCTGTGATCCTGAGATGCCAGGGATGATTTTCCTCCCTGGAAGGACAATTGGAATATGAGACGCCACAGTTCTGCCAATTTTGTCACCTTGTAGGAGGCCTGTGGCTGATTGGTTTGACTGAAATGAGAAGGAAACGATGTTTTCCCCAAACTGTCAACCCAGCCTCAGATTCCTCAGCAGTTTACAGGTCATTATTGATCTGATCAGCCGTCCTGGGGTGTTACTAACCATCGAAAGAGACAAATCATTAAAAGGCAATTGCTTCCATCAGAATGTGACATTGCAATGTGTCACTTCTGACATAGCCCTTTATGTAGAATTTTTTTTTCCTGTTTCTTCTTCTTTTCTTTAAGTGGACATGTTTACAATGGACTCTGTCATAAGATTATTGGAAAGAATAACCAGCTAATGATAGGAAAAAAGCCTCTGGGAAAATGATACACTTCTGCTCTTAAGGCTATTCTTCAAAACAATATGCAGTAATGTTTTTGTTGAATGGACACATTCAGTAGTCACTCTGCTTCAAGACTTGTCCATAATGATATGATGCTGATCAGTTAACATGAGTAGTTGGAGTGAATGTTATAGCTCTAGAAGCTATTGTCAGTGTTAAACTCCAGCATGGAAAGCTAGTCCTGGCAATTTTTTATAATGAGGCAGGACTCTTATTAATGACTTTTGGCTCAATAAATTAATGAATAGAGTTTGAAGGGATAAAGGACTTAGAGTGTAATAAGGAAAACTCAAGAAAAGATTAGACTCTAATCAAAATAAATTGCATTTTTAGATTGATTTTCATAAATTCAACTCTGTTTCCCTTTATTTATACCAAAAAGAACTGCATTGTGCTAAGCTGATTCATATCATTCAGAAAAAAGAATGGATATTATATTTTAATATAATATTCATAAACTGCAAATGTCAACTTATAAGAAAAAACCACAGGCAAGAATAGATGCACTTGGTGAGAAAAAAATTTTGCCTATAAATGTCAGTAAATTTATTTTCTCTTCCTAAATCGTACCTGTTAAGTTTAATTGAAGAGCTAATTAGCACCATCAAAAAACATAACCACCCAAAATAGCAATGTTATGAATAATAGCAACAAAATTTTTTATGATTACTTTTTCTTTGTATTCTTCCTCCTCCCTCCCAATTTCTTCTAAGTGGTAATGATGCTCGTTGGTCCTCATCAGGCATCCTCAACTAACAGGAGACAATTTCTTCCAAGAAAGTGCATTAGGACTTCAATTTACTTCACTTTATAAATAGAATCCTGTCGAGAGTATTTGTCAAATCATGAGTCAAGATCACTCTGTTTAGCACCTAGCTCTTCTAGGCTTGTCCATATCTTAATGTTCTATCTTTTCAGCATGAAAGCAGAAACTTCTACTCCATCTGTAATTTTCTTTCTTACACCAGCAACAATAAAAAAAGGACCTAGCACCACCCAAATCTGTCTTCCACTGAGCATCAGAATCCTTCTGAATATAGTGGCTGCTTTCAATTGCCTACTAATTGTCTTCCAATTGGAAAAGGAAATGAAACCTATAGGTTAACTCTGGAGCTCAGTGCAATGGCATAATATGTTGCAGGTTGTAAGTAACAAAATGTTTTGCTTAATCTCCCATGGTATCTAGCAATAGCAAGTGACCAATAAAAACTCGTTATGCTGAAGATTGGCCCAAGTTGCAGTCATTCTCCATTTGCAAGTTGCCTTGGAATCTATGATATACTCCCAGTAGTGGTGCTGTGGTTTCACGAACTAATCTTTTCCCATAGCATTGCTTATGTTCTAAGGAGAGCTGGCTCAATTTGTGTTTATTGTGATATTGATTTGTTATTCTAAAAACATATACTGTATATAAAAGATTGTTTTTGTTGTTATTGTGGTTAACAAACCAACTTGATTCCACTGTAGTAGAAATCTAGAATAACACTGAGGTCAGATTCTTATCATAGTGAACAGCAAGGGGGAATCTTGTACAGAGGATGTAAACTGGGTTTATCTCTATTGAACTCTCATTGAATTCCTGAGGACGAGAGGATCTGACTTGAGTGGTTTACCCAAACAGAAAAACACACGAGGGCATTTATTGAGTGTCTTTAACTGTTTAGATTAGGACATGCTTAAATGCCAACAAGCATTTTTATTTGATCATGGGCAGTATGGAATCACTGGCATTTTCATGGCAAGACTGGCTGTGCATTAGTTCTATGGTTGATGTTAAGGAATCCTGTATCATGGTTAGAATGACTGTCAGAAACACTGGGGATTTTGTGGTGACTCTTCTTTGGCATCTGAAACACAGTGCAGAATTTTCATTGGACTCTCCCAAATCGCTACTTCCTAGCTGTGGAGGTAAGTTTGTACTACAGAGGCATTGCTTCTTGAAAGTTTCATGGTGCCTGGTGGTGCCCTCAAAGGGCTGCACACAGTGAGTGGGTTTCAAAACCACCTATGGGCTCCTGGAATGTAGGCTAAACTCAGGGATTCTGGGCTTCTCATTCATTCTTCATAATTATACGTCCCTCAGAATGTGGTTCTCTACAAGACTCAGGGAAGTTAACCAGTCATCCACAAGAACACAGCTAATGTGTGGACAAACCAAACTCATTCCATTGATTTGAAATCTTGAGAACTTTCTACCAGGGTCCCAGGCAGCCTGCACTCCTACTGGTCTAACCGTGGGAGGCTCCCAAAACACTGGTAAAGATTTAGCGAGTATGGAAGAAGAAGGAAACATAAGACAATTCATCTGTGTTGTTGCTGTGTGTGTGTCAGATGTGAAGAAAGAGTAGTTTCAAGTTTTGGCTCTGTTACTATATTTCTCTGGCTTTGGTAAAAGGCAAAAGATTTATATGATCTGAAGAGAAACCAGAGAGGCTTTGGGAAGTCACTGTTAATGTCTTTCATTGCCTCATTAGTCAAATAAGAGTGGGTAAATGAGTGAGCACCGTGGTTCAGCTGCACGCATCTCAGGGTTGACACTGAAGGATTCTAATGTGTGTGTCTTACACCACAGCCTGGAAAAATGTAGCTTAGGGGTTTCCTTTGTAAGATCCTTCTTCTCTAGCCTACCTCTAAATTTGAGAAATTCCAGAGTTCCACCCAAAACCTTCTGCTCTTCTTTAGCACTACTCTCTCCTTGGGTGGTCTCACCCTTTTCTAGTTCTTGTTTCAAAGTCTATTTTGTCTGATATGAGCGTAGCCACTCCAGCTTGCTTACGGTTGCTGTTTGCATGGTGTATCTTTTTCCATCCTTTTGCTTTCAACCTATTTGTATCTTTGAATCTAACGTGTGTTTTCTGTAGGCAGCATAGAGTTGGATCTTGTTTTTTGATCTAATCTGAGAATCTCTTTCAGCTGGATTGTGTAATTATTTACATTTAACAGTATTATTAATATGGTTGGATTTACCTCTCCCACTTTGCTTTTGGCTTTCTGTGCTTCAACTATCTTTTGTTCCTCTGTTCTTTCTTTACTGCCTTCCTTTATAGTTAGTGGGTGTTTTCATTTTAATTTCCTTAATAATTTTTCATATTTGAAAAATTATTTGCCTAGTGCTTCTTCTTGGGCTTACAATATACAAGTTAACACACCAAAATCTACTTCATATTTACACTAACTCAATTCCAGTGAAACACAGAAACTTTGGTCCTATTATATAGGGAGCTATATTTCTACATATTACATTTATATGTTACAAACCCAACAATGCATTGTAATAATTATTACTTTATATAATCTTATGTATTTTACAGAACCTGGAAGAAAAAGGGGAGCAAGTACCTATGTATAGCGTTTATTATATGGATTTTATTTACCATTTCTGATTCACTTCCTTTTTTCCTGTGGATTCAAGTTATCATCCGGTATCATTTCCTTACCCAAAGCTGTTTTGCTTCTATGTATCTCTTTTGCGCTGTTGTTTTCAATATCTTTCTATACACTGTAAGTCCAATTGTATATATAATGTATACACAATTATATACACAATGTTTTATATACACAAGCATTTTGCCCCCTTCTCAGTGCAGTGATAAGAACAAGATAGGTGCCCAGTTAATGTTTGTAGAATGAATAAATGAGTGAAACAAAATGAGGATGCTATAATACCCAATAGCACTGCTGTCCAACGGAGCTTTCTGAGATGATAGAAATGTTCTAAATGTGTGCCATCCTATACAGCAGTCACTGTCACCTATGGCTACAGAGCCCTTGGGATGGATCTAGTGTGACTCAGGAACTGAATGTTTACTTAATAATTTAAATACCATCATAGAGATTGCAGTCTAAGACTTTCGAGATGGTATCACTTTTGATGCCTTGAAGTTACACAGAGTCTTGATGAATTGAACCCCAAAGACAGATCACAAAATTCCCCTCTGCATTTCTTTTTTCCCCAGTGCCCCCCACCCCCAATTTTTCAAACATCCTTTCTCCTCCCACTCACTTCATTCCAGCCTGTAGAACCAAACCTCCTTCCCATGTGTGGCTCCAACAAAGCCTTTTCCCCACATTTCTAAAGTGCCCTAAGCAGTCCTTCAGGAGTATTGAAATAGTCAACAAACATCTGGTGTCTACTTGGCATGGAGTACCTGCTCACATCCTGGGGTGGGGTGGAGGGAGACACAAAGACAAGAAAAGGAAGGTCACTGTCTAATGGTGAAGTGGGGGAGTTAGACTTATAAACTAACCACAGTAAGGCCTCAGTCAATAGGGTAGTATTAGGGGAAAAGCTGAATGTCTAGGTCTGTGGCCTCAGTGTTCCAAATCGGGGCCCTAGAGTGTCACTTTGCAGAAATTGCTGCAACATGGCGCAAATTCCACACACGCTTGTACCAGAAGAATAAATGGATGGGGTCACGCTTGCTTTCAAAACCAAGCTCATGGCGGACGTAAGACAGTCTTACTAACATCTAGAAAGAGATAGCTGGCCTTGATGGAGGGAACTTAATATTCTACCCCAATAGCCACCTTTAACTTTTTACAGAAATAGAATCAAAGAAATAGTGAATAAAAATCAGACTGAGACTCAAATATTAAAAAAGAAGGGGGAAAAAAGTGGTGCACAGTAATCCTCCAAATCGTGGGCAATTACCACTCATATTCCCAACCAAATCCAATCACTGGGGCAGAGAAAATGCATTTCTTTCCTCCCACCATTTGCATACTTGGAATCTCACTCACATTGTACGTAGGTTAGAACAAAAAGATGTTGCTTTGTTTGGATTTTGCTTTTGCTGTGGAATCCATTATAAAGCAATGTGCTTTGTATGTCAAAGAGCAGAAAGGCTCCACTTCCTCTTTCCAAAAAGATTTGGGCAGAAGTCAACTACTGTATTTATTCCATGCAGTTCTCCATTTGATTACTAGATGTGCACTGCTGTAGATGGCACAGAGAAGCAGTGAATTTTTTCACTACAAAGGACTTTCTATCTTAGGATGAGTCTTATAGCATCATGCCTCTGCAAGGGAAATTTTTAGGCAGTTATCTAAATGTCACTCCAAAAATAGGAAGCATTTAAACACATAGAAACACCCAGCTGATGACTAAGTGCTTCATTTTTCATCCAGGTATGTTATCAGAGCACAGGTGGGGTGTCTGGGTCTCTGATTTTCCCACACTTCTTCAATTTTATTCTTTTCAATAGAAGCAGTTCATTATATGCAAAATCAAAAGAGATTGCATTTTGATGCCTCTCTAAGACTTTTCTAAATTGCATCACAGATCAGAAAGAAAAAGAGTAAAACTCAAACAGAAAAGAACTAGATCAATTGTCCCCGTCTACTTTAGACTGATGAAAATATCTCCTAAGAAAGTAACTCCCTGCTTGTGGTTAAGTCCACACTTTCCCAAAGGGTGTTCCTGAGAGCACTAGTTCCACGGGCTGTAGCGCGAAGCAAGCATTCTGTGGTGAATGCCCTAAGCCCATTTGGCCATGCAAAACAGTTGGGTTGTTTTCATAAATATTTGCAGCCTTCATTTGTACCTTCTACCTCTCAATCCTATGGCCAGTTAAGAAGTCACAATGCAAGAAAGTCTTAGAGCAAAATTCTACCCCAAGCATATATATTTAATAGCAAATAAGCACAAAAAACAGTAATGCATATTGTTCTTGCAAGCTCAGGGAAGTCCCACTCTGTCTTTAGGATCTTGCATAAACCCCTTATATAAAATGCTCACTCTGCCTAAGACAGGCCAAGACCACGGTTCTCCTTTGGCTGGACCAACTGACTATAGGATTGTGTCAAGTGACAGAGCCCTCCATGAAGTGGGGTGCAGGACCTTGAGCCAAAAGATGACGTGGCTGGCTTTTCTGATTCACACACCTTGTTCATGGAAGGGGGTGGGGCCATGCAATTGTTCTGGCCCACAACATATTTGAACATAACTCATTTTAACACTAAAAAAGCATTCCTAATTTCTCTTTTGCAGATTAACAAAATCTATGGTATAGATTTGAAAAGTGACATTCAAAGTGTCTAAGTAACTACCTCTGTGATTAGATTCTTGCTGAAGGGACTTCAAATGCTGTCTAAATTTGCCTACTGGGTAGGCTAACAGTACTTTACACACATATGTGCCCACATACAAAATACTACCTTGTTTATGTTAAATGCTAACTAAAGTCAGTCACCACACTGATCCTATAACACAGGCTTAGGTAAGTTTGAAAATCCTCTTAGGAGTTGAAGCACTCATAAACATGTTAAAGGTTCTGACAAGTCCTGCAAAAAAAGGAAACCTTGGCTAATGCCAAAGGATTTTAACTTATTTAGCCTTGGAAACCTCGGGACACATGCATCAGATGAAAATAATGATTCTATGTTCAGAAAGCAACCTATTAATCTAAGCAATGTTTCCCAAGTGGATTCTGAATAAGAACTGACGTTAGATGTCATGCCAAGTCCAGCCAATTCTTTACATATGAATAAATGAACATTCCAATTCATAAATCATTCTCTTGTGAGTTTAATGTGTAAGGATCTGTCCCCCTGGAATCTAACATCCTCTTATGTGGTTAAACTGAGTTTTGGATCAGCAAAATTCATAGGTCACAGCAATCCTTCATTGAGGGCGTAGTATATAGTATCTACCAGGAATGTGCTATGATAAAGAACAGAGCATCTACCATTTAATTTACTCTTCTCAATAATATATGGCAGAGATATTACCACCATCCTTTTGCAGGAGAGGAAATGGAAATCTTTCAAAAGCTAAACAAGTTTCTAAAATCACTGAGCAATTAAGTAGCAGGGTTGGGATTAGAATACAGAGCAGGCCTACTTGAAAACATGAACTCTTGACCACCATGCTGTACATTCGAGGAGACCCCACATCTATAAGCAAACACTTGGGTTCATAACTCCTCCAAGTTCAGGCTTTAGCAACAAGCCAGTTGCCCTCTGCCAGGGACAGCTTCACAGATGTGCAATCTGTGCAGTTGCACAGGGTCCCATGCTTGATCTAGTGCTTTGCTCTTGTCATCTTGAGATTCTTAATTTTTGAACAAGGAGTCCTGCATTTTTATTTTGCACTGAGCTGCACAAATTACATAGCTGGTGCTGTCCATAGCACCTCAGCTATAATTGACCCAAAGCTTTAAAAGCTTCATAGCATTCAGCCTAAATCCCTGCTCAGTCTGAGGGAAAGTTCTGGAAGCTAATTTTGGAACATGTTGTCCAGTCCTAGGTTATGAGAAAGGTTCCGTCTTTTTACAACTCTAGCAGGAACAGCTAAGCCCCCAATATTCAGTCTATTAATTTCCCTGGGGAGAGTTTTCAAAACTCATGAACAACAAGGCAGGAATTTCCCAGCCTCCAACACGTGACCCACTTCTACATGATTAACACCAATAAACTGACCAATTAAATGACTCTGTGGTCACAAATAGTTGGTCTCAGAACTCTTAGTTATATGGTTAATGATGCTCTAGATATATCAAACTCTTTCACACTGTAGCAGAAAGTGGTTAGACAACCAAACCTTGTCTATTTCCCCTGCCCACCCTACCCAAAAGAGACTGGGGAAAAAGCTGGACACTTGAACTTTCCCATCCTCTTTTGGAGGTCAGTTTCATCATGTGACTCAATTCTGGCCAATGAGATAGAAAGGGAAAAGCTTGCTTTTTTCTTTGCTAATAAAAAGAGAGTGACACTACAGGAAAAGATCTTTTTCACTACCACTCCATTGCCCACGTCCTACCTTGATGTTGTTTGGAGCTATGGCAGCCGCCTTGTGAAATGAGGTAAAACACGGGACTATGAAATGCCAACAGCTAAACGGTGGACAGACAGAAGGAACCTGGTTACACTACGGAGCAACTGAGTCTGTGCCACTGGCCCGCTAGTTAAACCACTATTTGTTTAAATCTCTCTTAGACTACTTTTTTTTTAATTTGCAACTGAAATTATTCTTAACGAAGCAGACAATCTGATCCCTTTCACTAGAGAACAAGCCTTCTATTACTTGTTACAGATGACCCAGTTCCTTAGCCGTCATGGGTAGCTCAGAACAGGCCTCCCTAAAGAACCTTGGCCTTCCCTCTACTTTAAAACTCTACACATTGACCCCATACGTATTTATATAACTATCACCAAACCGAATGCCTTCTTGTGCTCAGCCTGTGTCTTACTGTGCATCCCAGTGCTTAGCACAGAGCCTAGTACCTACAGCCTTTTGGGAAATTTGTTGAATGAATTGATGATGTAGTAATCTGTCCTTTTCCTTAGTGACAAAAATCTCACTCTTCAGAATTTTTTCCTGTTGCAACCGAGTTTAAAACTGAAATATCTACCATTTAAAATTTCAATAGGTGATGCCTTTAAAAAAAAAAAAAAGGAAAAATAGTACTGCATGATGACTGAGGAACACTAGGTAGAAAATTGACTGGGTTCTAACAGGGCATCATTGGTCCTCCCCAGTGGCTGATGGGCTCTGGCTCTATCATTAGAATCAGTGTGGCATGGCTTATTGTGACCTGGTGTGGCATGGAGGTCAAAAGCCAGGCTACGGAGCTAAACCACTTGGCTTCAACTCCCGGCTTTGCCACTTACTAAGTGGGTGTTTTCCAGCAAGATTCTTCTCTATGAGCCTTGCTTTCATTATTCTAAAATAAGGATAGTATCTAAATCAGGACGGTTTATGAGGATTAAATAAATAAGAGAATGAAAACCTATAAAGTCCTCAACCCAAGCATGACCTTTAGTAAGTACTCCATAGGTTTTAGTTATTACTGCTTTCCATTCAGGTGCTATCTGGGAGTTGTTTCTCAAAACTTTTCAGGGCACTGCACACATCTGTTATCTAGCATGAAGACCTGCAATAACTATTTAATGAAAAATTACATTAAACCACAGTAGGTCGTCATGGATAATCTCTGAGTAGCCAAACTGATCATCATATCAGGCCTACATAGTACGTTAGAGCTTGGAGTCTAATGGCCTAAATCCCCCTCACGGTTCAGCTATGTCAGTTAACTGCACAGTGCCTCAGTTTCCTTAACTGTGAAGTGAGAACAATAATAGTACCTTCCCTATAGGGTATTTGGAGGAGTGAGTGGATTCTGCCTGGTGTCTGATACTTAGCAAGTAGTCCATAAACATTAGCTTTTTTTAATCCGCCCTATAGGAGGCTCTGAAGTACAGTGCCGGATGGAAATGTGTATTTTACAAAAACATCCCCAGTTTGCTCTCTGAGGCCCTGTCTAAAGCGTGTGACATTGAGCTACATGTTCAGCACCGGGCAATCTTGGAGCTCTTTCACCATCTGCGTAACTGTGAACCTTAATGTGCTAAGTATCTAACACACACCGTGTCACTTCTTGTTTAATAAAGCAAATTGTTCCATGCAAGGGTAGCAATTCTCATTTGCAAATTCAGATCTAATTAGCTCTCTAAATGCAATTTGCAAATTGGATCCAGGCAAATCATCCAGGGAGCACTTACTCTGGTGAGCTGAGATGAACCGTGGGCCCATTCTGCAGTTTGCCAGAGACGCTGCATATGGTAGCAAAATTGTGTCTCTGCTTCCCAGGAAGTCCTAGAAGCAGCTCTTCCTGGCCGCTTGCGGCTGTAGGTATCTTCCTTCCTTCTGCAGTTATATAAATGAAAGGAATGCAGTTTAATGACAAACTGTCATGGGGCCTGAGGAGGCAAAAGAGAGCCACTGGGGAAGAAAATCTCCCAGCGATGTTGCGTCACATGGAGGAGAGAGAAGCAGAAGCAGACCTCACTGAGGTTCACGTGGTGCAGACAGAAAAATTAAAGGGTGGTCCAGCGAAATCATTTGTGGGCAAGAAGCAGATCTCTTGCGGGTAGATGACCGAGGGTGGATGGTGGAATTTTATTCTAGACAACTGGGCATAAAACAGGAATGGGAAGCAGGATCCTGACTTCAGGGAAAGGATATAACAACATTTATTACATTTCCCTGCCCAGTTTCCAAGCTCTCCCTGTTTTGATGTCAACATCTCAGTGCCTTTTGGGGGGTCTTCCAGTCCCTGTGGCTAAGACGTCCTTGACTGCTGGGGGTGGGAGGGACAAATAACTCAGGTCCAGCCAGAGGGAATTTTCAGAGCTTTTGCTGAAATAATTTAGAAAGTCACTTTCTTTCTGTATGGATGCCGAGCTGATAGGATATGAGCCCAGGGCTGCTAGGGACACCCAAAGGGGACTCGGCTTGAGAACAAGACCAGCGCAGAGGAAAGAGGAAAGAGGTGGAGGGAGTTAGGTGAGCTGGATCATTGCTTGAGAATCTGCATGCAGCCAGCCATGAATCCTCTGGACTTTTCAGTTGCAAGGCTGGTAAATTCCCTTTTGCCTAAGCCAGTTTGAGTTAGTTTCTGTCACCTGCACCTGAAAAGAAAACATCTGACTCATTACTGAGGTAACGGGGAAGTCAGACCTATTTATAGTATGTAGTACTTTGTCCTCAACCACCAAGTCTTCAATGGGATCCCTCCTGTGGTCTATGGTGGCCATATTTTCTCAACCACAGACACCCACAAAATCAGGGTATCTGCTCAAACAGAATTTTACTCATAGAACAATGGAATGGATGTCTGAAAGTCAGAACTATTCTGAAAACCTGGGACAGGAGAAGGAAACGTAAGATCCTGAGAGTATGGATGGCACAGTCTCGTTGCCCTAATGAGCTCCTGAGGCATGTGATTCAAACTCACATTCCTCCATTTGGTAATCAGATCTTACCTACACTCTCTGGCTACAGATTGAAACGTGTTGCTCAGAAACCCTTGCCCCAACTCTCTGCAGCAGACTGTAAGCTGGTTAGTCAATATTTGGACCCTACAAAGAGAATCCTGGGGCACAATTCAGCCCACACACCCCTCCTGCCATCTCTACCCTTTGAGAGTGACCCATCTCAGTAACTCAGCTCCTCAGTTATTTCAGTAACCACTTGGCCTTGGGGGTGGCACCCTATGCCTTGGAAAGGTTCTCCTGGGAAGCCGTGCAAAGCCAAGTTTGTTCACTCCAGTCCCGTGGTCTACGCATCGTACGTGATCGCTTCAGCGATGGTCCATCTCCGGTTCTTACAGATTGGCAGTCAGCAAGGGGAGCCTAATGCTGCAGCTTCTGGTATGACTGATGGAATCATCATCTTGCTTTCGTAATCAACAGGACTCTCACTGGATTTAGCGCTTACTGTGTACCAGGCGCTGTGTTAAACATTTTACATTTGCCAATTAAATATTCACAAAACCCCATGACATAGGGTCTACTGATGTCTCCAATTTACACAAGAGGAAACCAAGGCTCTGAGCAGATGAGCACAATTCATACCCCTAGTAAACGCTGGAGCCAGAGTTAAATCCTAGAGCCATCCCCTCTACTTCCCAACAACCATGCTCTTAATGCCTACTGTATTCAGACTCTTAGGAGAACTTTGGTATTTTATTTGGAAACATTAGTTTTTATTTTTATAACTTGAGAATATTCAGTGAGAAATTTTGGGAATTGATTAGGCACAAGCATAGCAGGAATACACACAACAGTACTACCCACATAGCGCCTTCCCTGTGTTCTGTACTAGGCTTTGGGAATACAGCAGAAGACCAGGGAGAGGAGGTTTCTGGCCTCAGGAAGCAGCACAGACAGAGAAACAATGACAAAGGAAGGTCCCTGGTGTCCTAGGGAAAAATGAGGATTGGGAAGTCAGATACTCCCATTCTGGTGTCTGCTTGCTCTGAAGCCAGTTGGCGACAGGCACTTGGCAGAACTGTTTGCTCTTTGGGACCTCAGTTTTCTAATTATTAATACCAATGTTAGGTTAGATGATCTCCAAACCCTCCTCCAGCTCTGGCATTTGTTGAGTTCTGGGTTGTCAATGACTAAGCTATGTAGGCAAATCCATGCTGAAGCATAGTTCTCAAATGTAGCGAACATCAGGAAAACCCGGAAGCTTGTTAAAAACAAAAACATGCAGACCCATCACCAGAGGGCTGGATCTAGTTCTGGGATGGAGCCCCAAATCTGCATTTTTAATACGTCTCAGAGGGGATTCTGATGCACAGATTGTGATTTGAAAGCCTGGTATTCTAAGCATTGGCAGCACTTCGGGGCTTATCAGAAATGCAGAACTGGGGCCCCATCCCAGATTCACTGAATCAGAACCTGCATCTTACCAAGGCCCCAGGTGATGCTCCTGTACACTGAAATGTCTTTGGAAAGGGCCTAACCTGGTTAATTTTAATACCATGATCAATGCTGATACCCAAGAAACCACACTACCCCTTATATGTCAGTCATGAGTTTAGTTTTTCTAATCAGGAGAGATGTATAATTGCTACTCAGAAAGCCCAGTCTGGAACAGTGTTTTTCGAATTACATTCGGCAGAGCCCTGGGCTTCAGTCCTCCAGGGCCACCCGGGGATAAGGATTGTGTGAGGCAGCCTGGACTGAGCCAGCCTCCAGGCTACAAACGCCACTTCAAACGGAGCTGCTCTGCTTTGATCAGTTTCAGAAACTGGGATTGTAGTTTGATTTCCTTTGAAAAGAGGATTTTACTGCTTTAATTTTTTTCTCAATCAACCTGGCCTTCCAGTGTCCATCAGTGCCATTGGTACCTTTCCCACAGGACCCAAGAGATGAGCTTAGAGAATGAACCTGGTTCCCTTTTCCTCTCTGCTTCCCTTGGGGACAGAGATGTGACCTTTCCAAATGTCAAAACCTGCTCCTGTTCCCAGGAGGACTACTAAGCTACTTTTCTGTCCTATTTTAATGCACAATAACCAAGACAGACACTAATGTGGAAAATTCTGAATTCGGCTCATATACCATCTTGAGTTTGTCCTCTAACAAAAGTTCCGTGTATCTTTTCTAACAAACCAAAGAGTTCCCACCAGTCAATGGGAATTTGATATTTATAGTAAACATCAGCAGTTTGGATCTTTCTTTAGACCAGATATTCTGAGGATATCTTTAGTGATTAGCATTGCTCGGTGGCTGTAGATTTAGAACCACAGAATTCACTTAGGAAAGAAGCTACAAGAGGCCCAGGAAAAGATAACTTCAGTTTTAGTAACAATGATGAGTGGGTTTCAGTTGGGATGCACATGATAATCACATGAGGAGCTCTGAAAAATCTTGATGCCCAAGCCACACCCCAACAGATTACACAGCCCTCTTTTTTCCCTCTATGGTCCTCTCTCTCCTGCATCCAGGTGATCATTCATTCATTCATTCGTTCAACAGTTGTTTATTAGACCTCTACTATGTACTACTTTGAGATTAGGAATCAGAAATTCAAAAATCCTGTCCTTCTGGAACTAACAGTATTACCAGCAAAATTTAATTTTTAACAAATCTTTCAGTAACAGAGAACATCAATGTAGTAAGTAGATATAGCCTCTCTGAGAAGGTGACATCTGGGTTTGGGGTTGACACCTGAATTCCAGGAAAGAAGGAGCTTTAGGAAGACCTGGGGAAGGAAAATCTCAAGCAGAAAAAATAATAAGTGCAAATGCACCCAAATGGGAATGAGCCTGGTGTATTCAAAGGACCAATAAAAAGGTCAAGGTGGGCCAGGCGCCGTGGGGTGAACCTGTAGTCCCAGCTACTCAGGAGGCTGAGACGGGAAGATCACAAGTTCAAGCCCAGCTTGGGCAATATAGCAAGACCCTATTTCCAAAAAGGTCTGGGTGGCTGGAGCTGAGTGAAAGTGAGTCAGGAGTAAAGTACAGAAGGAAATGAGATCCTAGTGATAGCCAAGAGATCGTGTAGGTCTTTACAGGCCATAAAAAAGATAGTGGAAGAGATAATTTCCTAACTAACATTAACAGTGGGAAAATACCTGCCTGGAAGTCCATACCAGTAACATGAACAGTGGCCTATATGTGGGGAGGGGCAGAGTTGGTACTTACTGTTCCTTGGGGATACATATTAGAATTGCCTGGGAGAGAGGTTCTTTCACATTGTGTAACACACACAGCCCCTCTTCCTTATAGACATGATTCTCCTACACTCCCCTACTGGTGGGATCCCTACGCATAGAGAGTAACTATTAATACTACCCACGGGGGTGGGATAAAGCCAGTGGTGTCCAAACCAACCCTATGCACACTCAGGATTTTCATTTCCCCTAAACTTTAAACATCTGTACTCTGAATATCTTTGCCAGGATGTCCCTCCCACAGCACCTCAAACACGACACAACCAACATTCAACTCATTTTTATCCATAAATGGGCTGGTTTCTCCTTCTGTATCTCTATGTCAGTTGGTATCAGTATGACCCCAAGTGAGTACCTAGTACAGCTGTACTGGTGAGCGTGTGACTGCATTTCCAGTGCTCCCAAGTCTAGCCTACTGGGCAGTGGCTCTCAACCTCAGCTGCAATTGGAATCATCTAGGGGCCTTGCAATAAAGTAGTGATGCCTACGTCCCTCTCTCAGACATTCCAGTGTGATTTGTTGGCGTGTGGCCTGGGCATCACGATTTTTCAGAGCTCCCCAGGTGATTATTATGTGCATCTCTATTGAGACCCACTCGTTAGCTGTTACTAAATTTGAAGTTATCTTTTCCTGGGCCTCTTGTAGCTTCTTTCCGAAGTGAATTCAGAGACTCTAAATTTAGAGCCACTGGGCAATGCTAATCACTAAAATGTCCCCAAAATACTTAGTCTAAAGAGAGATCCAGACTGCTCATGATTACCTTAAGTATCAAATTCCCACTGACCGATGGGAACATTTTGGTTTACAAGCAAAGGCACAGCGAGCTTAGGAGACAACTAGCCTGGTATATGAGCTCTCTCACTGCC
This sequence comes from Lemur catta, assembly GCF_020740605.2. Taxonomy (NCBI): domain Eukaryota; kingdom Metazoa; phylum Chordata; class Mammalia; order Primates; family Lemuridae; genus Lemur; species Lemur catta. The sequence goes on along the minus strand of NC_059145.1, from coordinate 26,371,231 downwards.
TCCTTCATACCCTGTAAATTGCCACACAAGCCTCCCTCAACAGACTCTGTCTCAGAGTACAGACATAGTTTATTTTTGTTAAATTAGTCAAATAAATTCACCAAATCCTGCCTCATTTGTTCTCATTGTCACCATGCTTATCTTATTAGGCTGAAAACACTCTGTGAGCATAAACCAATATCGCTTTTATAGCTATTGGAGAAAGGATCAAAATTACTATACAATGCTTGCTAAGCACTTTCAGGCATTTGAATCACATAGGCTGGAGTTCAAATCCCAGCTCTACTGTAATACAGCTGAGCAAACTTAAGCAAATCATAGAATCTCTTTGCTCATCTGTAAAATAAGCATAATGGTGGTCCCCACCTCACAGGGATTTAATGACAACTCAATAAGATAATGTATGTTCTTGTTTTCCATTGAGACATAAAAATCACCCCAATGTTAAATGACTTAAAACAATTGATTATTGTCTTGTATAATTCCAGGGGTTGACAGGCTCTGCTAGGTGGTTCTCCCTTAGCATCCTTCACATGGCGGCAGTCAGATGGCAGTGGAGGCTGTATCATCTGACGGCTTGGCTTCTTCACTCGCATGTCTGGTGCCTGGGCTGGGATGGCTATAATAGCTGGGTAGTGGCCAGCCAGGTCTCTCTAGTCCCTTGTGGCTAACTTGGGCTTCCTCACAGCATGGTGGGCTACCACTTCTCATGTGGTAGCTGGCTTCTCCTTGAATGAGTGTTTCAAGAGACAGGAAGTAGAAGTTGCTAGTCTACGAAGGCCTGGGCTTGGAAACAGTCACAGCATCACTTCCTTCCTGGCCTCCTGCTCACAGCTGCTGCAGTGCCCACCTGGATTCAAGGGGAGGGGTCTGAAACTCACCTCTCAATGGGAGGAATGTCGATGAATTTGTGGCCACGTTTTGTCCACCACAATATATAAAGCATATGGTACAGTGTCTGGTACATATCATGTTATAATATTTCAGATAGAATCTATTATTATAGTAACTAAATGCTATCCTAATCACCTTATTGTGATGTCTCCCACTCTTTTCATAAACTCCATGGAATATAGTATCAGCAAATTTGGCAGGGGGTGGGGGAAACAGGAAAGAGTGACCGATATAATCATTGACAAGAAACATCTACTTCCCTGTCAGAGGCACTGAGTCACCCTCTATTTGTTGGGTACCATAGGACTACAGGAAGTTGCTGTCATACCCCTTCCAAAGCAGTCATTGTGAGGTTGCACAGTAGAGGGGAAAGCCAGGGAGAGTCATCTCATTGCCAATGCAGGGTGTTCTGAGTGCTTTTGTGTAAAAGGTGGCACCACCAGCAGGGAACAGGATGTGCCAATATGACAGTGAGTCACCAAGTATAATCACATCTTCTAAGGTCCCAGTGCCTGCCAGGGTGGGAGCAGTGAGATTGGCCCAGGGTCCCATCCCCTCCATGGAAAGCGCAAAGACGTTTAATCTCAGGGTGAGCATTAGGAGAGGAGAGAACTTGGTGCTTCAACTATTTTCATATAAGAGTATTACTAGATTTTTCTTAGAGCAAAGATGACCCATAATCATTCTTGAAATGTATTATGGAGAAAAAAATCAAAAAGAACCAAGCTAAGCAAGTAATATGTTTGACTTAAAAATAATTCATTATGACCAAGCTGGGTTTGTCCCAAATATGTAAGGCTAGTAGACATTAGAAAATCTAATTGATAGAATTCAACACATTAATCCATTGTGATAATTATGACCTCTTGACATCATATCCTTGTGCAGTCCCTCTCCCTCACAGAATCTGGGCTGGCCCGTGAGTTACTTTAATTAACTGAACATGGCAGAAGAGATGCTGTGCTAATTCCAGAAACATGGCTGGCAGCTCCTGCATTTGGACTTTGGGATCCCTTAGCTACCGTGTAAGAATTCCAGCTACCAAGCTGGAGAGACCCTGTAGAGACCACATAGGACGAAAGAGGCCCTGAGACTACATGGAGAAAGACAGGCCCAGTTATCACATTATACCAACTACACTGAGACGTCTAGCCAGCCATCTCCACCAAGGCACCAGACACGTCATGAGCCATCTTGGACGTTCCCTCATTCAAATGGAGCTTCCAGATATCTCCAGCCTCAGACATCATCTCATTACAACCACAGGAGAGCCCCCAAACAAGAGCAGGAGAACCACCTCGCTGAGCCCTCTCTCCCACAGATTTGTGAAAGCTGACAAAAATGGTAGTTATTTCAATCCACTAACTACTGACATGGCTTGTTATAAAACAATAGATAACCATAACATATTAAAAGAGAAAAATTCATAAGATTATCTTAAAGGATATAGAAATGCTGAAAACCCATTTGAAAAAAATTCTCTGTTCACTCATGTTAAAAAGGAAAATAAAATTCCTCGGACTCAAAGAGACCTAATCTACAAAAAATCACAACAATCTTCGTATTTGATGGCAAATCCCCATTTTGAGACCAAGAAAAGGACAAAGTTGCTCCCTATTACCACTTCTAATCACAATTATACTGAAGGTTCCCTTCAGTTCAGTGAGGCAAGGAAAATAAATAAAAGGTACAAGGATTAGAAAGGAAGGAACAGAATTGTCATTTAAAAATGATATGATTTTATATATATAAAATGCCAAAGAAACTTCAGGTATATGATTTTGATTGAGAGAATTAAACAAATTTTCTGAATATAAAATTAATACACAAAAATCCACTGTCCTACTATATACAAGAAACCAGAAAATAAAAATGCAATATGATAGCATTCATAATAGCATCAAAATATGTACGAATAAGTCTAACAAAAGAGGTGCAAGCATTCTGAGTAAATTATAAAAGTTATTAATAGGCATTAAAGAATACATAAATTGTCATAGATTGAAAGCCTCAATATTGTAAATATATAAATTCTCCTCCAATGCAATTGCAATGAAATTCCCAAAAACTTTTTAGAACCCAACAAGCTGATTCTAAAATTTATATGGAAGTGCAAAGGATGAGTAAGAGACAAGAACAACATGAGAAGACATGCCCTACCAGTACCAAGACTTACTATTAAGTTAGAATTAACTGTGGTCAGAGATACGCCAGTGAAACAGAACAAGTTCAGAAACAGACCTGTGTATATATAATAATTTGGGCATTTGCTATGTAACAGAGGTAACATGGCAGTTTGGTAGGGAAAGGACAGACTTTAATAAATGTTGCTAGGATAATTGGGTATCTACATCGTTTTTTAAAAGGCAAGATAAAAATTACACCTCTACAGGTCAACAGCCATTCCCATTAGTTTATGACTCAAGTAGGGAGGATAAACTATAAAACTTAGAAAATAATATAGAAGAATATTTTCTTGAGTAAAAGGTAGTAAGAATGTCAAACAAAATACAAAATGCATTGCCTCTAAGGAAAAGATTACATATTTCACTATATTTTTTTAAAAAAACCTGCTTATCATAAAGACATCATTAAGAGATTGAAAAGACAAGCCATAGACTGAGAAAAGATATTTGAAACTGTACAACCACCAAAGGGCTTATTTCCAAAAGATACAGAGAACTCTTCCAAAACAACAAGAAAAAAAGCGACAACATGAGTCTGCAAAAAATTCAGATCTTTTTCTGTATAAAAGAGGAAATCTAAATGACCAATAAATACCATATATGAAAAGGTGCTCAGCCTCATTATTGATCTGGCATGTGTAAATACAAAACAAAATGAAAGCTCTTGCTCATCTCCTGGATTGACGAAACATTTTAAATGAAAATACCAAACGTTGAGAGAATGTAAAATGTTGGGACCCTCATATACACCTGGTGTAAATGGTACAACCACTTTATTTTTTCTGCATTTTCTACTCAAGTTAAAGACATACCTATCCTATGACTCAATGATTTCAATCTTGGGTGTATACTTTAGAGAAATGGGTGCACACATGCCCCATGATTATTGCAGACTGTAATAGTACAAATCTTGGAGCCCATCCTGCATAGAATGGATGAGTGACAGTATATTCATACAATGATATGCTAAACAGTAATGAAAATGAACAAACTACATGGACAAATCTGACAAACATATATTGAGTCAAAGAAGCCAGACACAAAAATACAAGCCTATTTCCACACAAGTTCAAAAAAAGACATTTTGGGGGAGTCATTTATAAGTGATAAAATTAAAAACAAAACAAGGAAATCGTAATGGTGGTCATCTCCAGGGGAGAAGGAGGGAGCTATGATGCAAACAGGCTTATGGGCTGCTGGCCATGATCTTTTTCTGGTTGAGGGTAGTAATTACGTTGGCGTTTATTTTTATAATTATTTCAACTGGGTATAAAAATGTTTCATTCATTTTCCTTTGTGTTTGCTGTATTTCACAATAAATGGGGCAAAAATAGTACAAAAGTAAGGATATACGCACAAAGATTTAGTCATAGAAGTATTAACTATAACCGTGTTTATAATAGGGGAAAATTAAAACCCAAAACATTGAATCACTACCTTGGATTACATGAAGGAATGGATCAAATACATCACCACACACAGAGCCACGGAAGAGTTTATGCAGCCTCTAAAAATGATATCATATAATATTTCATGGCTTCTAAAGACAATCGAGATGTATATTTAGGTGGGAGAAAATGTTTATAATACATTATGCACAGATATTCCAACGTTTTAAAATAAACTATGAGTGCTTATGCATGGAAAATGTCTGAGGGAAACACATTATAATGTCAACTGCAATTCTATTTGGGTGATGATTTTGTGAGCAACTTTTAACTGTTTTGTTTTGCTCATTTGTATAGTTTTAATTTTGAGCAGTGAATATGGATTACTTTTGAAGGAAATAAAAAGGAGGCAATATATCCTATTGGAAAATAATAATGAAGAAAAGAGCCTAGAGATCTCAAAATGGGAAGCAGCAGCCTGGTATTAGTTAATACGTGTGTTTGGAAAACACCTGGAATCCTACCAGCTCCTAGGAGCCCATTTGAATGTCACTACTTTTCCTTGCCAGTGGCCACGCACTTGGTTGCTTTTTCCCAGCATTCTCTGATAGTGAAGTCGAATTTTGGCTGTCTGCTTTGGAAGTAAGTAGGGCAGTGGGGCAGGGGAGGGGAAGTGATCCTCTGAGAATAGCCTGCTCCTAATTGAAAGGAAGTGAAAATCCTCCAAATGTTGCAGGGGGAGTTGATAGGTCAGCTCTCAGTTCTCCTCCATCTGGTCTGCTGCCTCTCCCAGAAAAATGAAATGTACCCAACACAGGAAAGGAGGGTAGTCACTGTGATGACACAGTACCAACAGCTGGTAAAATGTTTCAGGTGGGTGGGCAGTGAAACAAAAGTCTGCAGTCATAGTCTCAGATCTGATTTCACTCTGGGTAAGCAGGTACCTGAATACACAAAACAGCGGGGAGCAGAGAAAGTTCCACAGGCGGTGCACAGACACTCCCAATAACCAGGTTCAACCTTTGCATACCTGTTAGCTCACCAGGGAGGAATTTTCCAACTGGTAAGTTGTGGCACACTGGTCTTCCCCACGTTATTGTAAAGGAAAATAAAAATCTCTGGACCACGCCTCCAACCCCTTATGTAAAAAGGAAGTAAAGGCCCCAGGCATCTGTGAAGGACTAGCCCCACAGATCATTCTTGAAGGAAATTCCTCGCTGGCCTCCCATAAGCAAGAACATGAAAATTGTTAACTAAAGGTCTGGGGCTAAGTCTGGCTCCTAAAACTAATTATCTGTTTGATTCCACACTAATAATGAATTACAGCTTTGTCTTCCCAGATGTGGAACAAAGACAGGACAGGATCAGACATTCTGCCACCTACCCACGGACAACTGATGCTTCCTTCACATCTTTGTGCTTCTCTTCTAACATTGAACTTACCTTACATCAAACGTAGATTCTCCTGGGTCTCCTAAGAATATAACCTTTTTGTCTCATTACCCACCCCACCCCTGCCTTTTTTGTATGCCCTAGTCTTCTTTAAATACTGAAACTTCCAAATCTCCCTTTGGAGAAAACAGCCACAGATCTGTCTGTGGTGTCTGCTTTTCCTGGGCACATCCTCAGCATTCACCTAATTAACCTCCATTGATTGAGATCTTTGCTTCAGTCACTTATTCTGGGTTGACACTGTTGATCCCCTCAGCCTTAGGGGTAGTGGTCTCCCCCATGGGCCAGCAATTCTGATGGCAAGCACTTCATAAATTCGTAGAATAGAAAAACTCATAGAATATTTTATGGCAGGTAAAGTAAAAAAAAAATAAGTGGAAAAAAGATGTTAATAATATATTATGTATATGTGTATATGTGTAGCATGCAACTACTATAATTTTTATTATCCATTTTTATGCATGTCGTGACATATAAAGGATTGGAAAGTATTAGGGCTTCATAGGTCATCTTATAGAAATAAAGTCCAAAGAAAAGAAGATCTGGGGGTGGGAGTGGGAAATGGGCTTAGGGATTGAGGTAGTATTTATGCTTCAATGGAAGGCCAGTTACTGTTAGTAGATGTGCTGTAAAATAGGTGTGCTATAAAAGAGGGGTCAAATGAATTTAGGGGAAGCTAAGTGAAATAAAGGAATGTATCATTTCAAGAATTCCTAGGTACTTCAACTGACTAAAATACATTGTGACTTTCCAAAAGTAGAAAGAAATAGTATGGAGTTGAAAGAGCTCAGGAAATTTCACCCCAAAGTATGACTCTTTAGTATAAAGAATATTTTGAATTAAAGGCCCTGGAAGATGAAAAAGCATTGAAAGGGACTTCTCCTCTATCTTCACAAACTGGACTGATGTATCAAAAGGACAACTGACTTTCTTTCCCCTCCTTGTTATCTCACTATATTGCAGGAAAAATGATTGAGACTGCAACCAGATCTGGCCCAAATCATTTTATTTTTTTATTCTTTTTTTTTTTTTTTTTGAGACAGAGTCTCACTCTGTTGCCCAGGCTAGAGTGCCGTGGCATCAGCCTAGCTCACAGCAACCTCAAACTCCTGGGCTCAAGCGATCCTCCTGCCTCAGCCTCCTGAGTAGCTGGGACTACAAGCATGTACCACCATGCCCAGCTAATTTTTCTATATATATTTTTAGATGTCCATATAATTTCTTTCTATTTTTAGTAGAGATGGAGTCTCACTCTTGCTCAGGCTGGTCTCAAACTCCTGAGTTCAAATGATCCACCTGCCTCGGCCTCCCAGAGTGCTAGGATTACAGGCGTGAGCCACCTCGCCCGGCCCCCCAAATCATTTTAAATATAATACCTGTCTCTCAGGTTAATTTAATTTGCTAAGAGAATCATTTACAAGTCAATCTGTTTCCCCCATCTATTCATCCTCCCTAGCAACCATTTATTGCCCCTAAACAGAATTGCCTATATTCCTCATCTCCCTCTCCTCTCTAAAAGGCAGGTATAAAAATATCTGATCCCACTGGGTTATGGAGTCATCACTGTGACTCTCCCCATGCACATGGTAAATAAACCTTTGTTTTATTAATCTGCCTTAATTATGAGTTGATCTTTCAACGAACTTTAGGGGGAAAGGGCAAGTTTCCCCTCACCCAACTAGAGTTATTAGGCAAAAGCGTTTTGATTGTAGACTATCATCTGCAGAATACTCTTTGCAAATTGCTGCAGTAAAGTAATCCTCTCGCTGCTGTGCCCATGCTCCATTGAATATGTGATGGAGAACGGGTTTGTCTCCACACAATATTTTGATCCCTTCCCATTTGATGACATGGCTGTACCCACGCTGGCTTTTCCCCTTTTATTTATGGCAAGTGATGAGCCTGATAATGCTGAACCTGCTAATGAGTATGGGGAGATTTCATCAACCTGAGTCCAAAGCTTTTGCAAAATGACCTCTCAGAACTCAGAGGTAGTCTGTGGTTTGAGCTGTTACCACTTTGCCAGAGAATACAGTTTGTCTTCATTTTCAGTGTATTTCCTTTCTCGGAAGAAAGAAAACAAATGGGCTAAAAGAGATGGATAGAGAAATTCATAGAAATATCTTTAAAATAGCATTTCCATGATTTTGCCAAATAAACGAAGGCATAATTAAATACGTGTACCCTTACATACTCGTTACACATAACTGTGATTCTTTGTGGTACTCTACTGATTTTCCTTGAAAATAATGGCACATATATATATTCAGTCACAGAGATTGTCCCATAGAGTTAAGTTGCAATAAGGACTAAATTGATTAAGAACATAGGGCTAAGAATTATGCAGCCTTTTAACTTCACTTTTTCTAAGCTCCCAGGTAGTCTTTTATTTTGCAGTAATAGCAACTCCAACCATATGAGCAAAATTCAGATGAAGTCTACATGCCAAAAGAAATAGAACTTTACATTTATTTTCTGTTTCTACTTCCACTTGGAAGGTATCTTTTCTCCCAAGAAACCTATAAAAATGGCTTTCTATTTTGGGCCAGAACCAGAAAATGAAAGACAATGGAGAAAAAATATTAGCTCAGCTTTTCCAGACTTGAAATAATGTGTGATTTTTGCTACTTCTCCAACTTTTGAGACTAGGTCTGGTAGAATGCTTAATTCATTCAGCTGGTGAATCGCCTTTCCTTTGTGGGAATACTAATGCCAAGCTAAAATTTCTCCATATGAGAAGGAAAAAAAACATTTAAATACAGCAGAGCTGGGAGTAGATTGGTAAATAAAATCATTCTGTCTCTACCCCATTAATTCTCCCTTTCATTGTTTGGAGGTCCCGTGGACTGAAACAGTACATCATTTAAACAGTACCTTCAGGTGTTTCACTGTGACCTAATTAAAATTGATGTTGTCATCTGGCATCTCCCTGTGCAATTTGTCTAACTCCTTGCAAATGGCAAAACAGAGCTCTTCATCATGACTTTGTCCTTTTCTAAGAAACTGCCCACGATTTCCTTAAGGTGCTCCAGAAAACTATTTGGGCAACTGGAAGAAAACTTAAGAGTCACCAAGTTCACTGCAGGGATTTCCTTGGCAAATATCTAAGGGGTCTATTTGAATGAACCCACTGTGACAGACAAGTCAGTAACCCCCACACTTGCCATTCCATAATTACATAGCACTAATGAATTTTTAAAATCTTTCTCATATTTATTTATTCTCACCAACAGTATTATCAGATTCATATTATGAACCTTGGAAATAAGGCTGGGTATAGGCAGACATCAACCAGTGATTAACGATAACGTGATGAAGACATCAAGGGGAAGTGACCAGTGGTGTGGATTTAACCCTGGAGTCAGAAAGGCCACTCTTCCTGAAAATATGAAATGGAGACACCTCCAGAAAGGTGCTGAGTAAAGATGGGGCTGAAGACGGCATCGAGCTAAGGGAGAGTGATGTGCTGTAGAGACCAGTAATAACAGGGCTACACATTTGCTTTCTATCTTTCATGCTTTGGTCCAAGGTTTGCCTTGAGATTTACATAGTCACAGACCACTTTCCCCTCATAGAAGACTGTTAATAAGTTTCTGTTCTCTACTATTTTCATTTCTTTTGTTTCTTTAGAAAACAGTGATTTAAAAATAAAAGCTACTATTTATTGAATCTTCATGTTGTACCAGGCCCATTGAGTTCTCACCAAAATTTTTATTTTATCAACTTCTGAGAGAAACTGGGGTTCAGAAGGAAACCCAGCCAGGCAATGACTGAGCTAGGATTTAAGATATGAGATGTTCAAGTATTAGACTTTAACCACTTTACTAGGGTTTCTTCGAGTTCAGATCTACAAGCCATTTCATCAGAATGATGGGGGTGGGCGAGTGTTTGTTAGAAGACAGATTCCCAGGCCTCCCCCAGCTGTTCTGAGCCTGAATCTCTGAGGATATGGTCTGGGAATTTGCATTTTACCACGTTCGCCAGGTGTTTCCCATGCATTTGAAAATCACTGAACTTCATCCTACTTACATGACTTGTGAGACAGAGAGACAGAGAGACAGACTACTGCTAATGCAGTTTACTGTACCCTTCTCTTCTCCTCGTTCTTGGATTCCACGAAACACTGCAATACAGATTGGTTATGATTTTCAAACTGCAAATAATTTAGCCTCACACTTTGGCAAGATCTCCAGGCAGGGCTCAGAAAACTGCTTATTCAGGCTTCAGCCAAGCTGTGAAAAGTGAGGCTTTTTCAGAGGAAGTGAGATAAGACAAAAACTTAAAAAAACAAACATCTTGAGGCCAGTGTTCCAAAGGCCCCTGGCAAAATCTATAGCCTAACTCGGAGTGAGCTAAACAAACACATTACTGGGCCATCCAGGAAACGTGAAGCAGATGCCTGGAAGCGGCATGTGTGTTTTCAACCTGAGTTGAAATATCCTGGGGAGTGATGATGTGGAATCAGACACAAAGTTCAGATAAAAACAACACGGGGCATTTGCAACAGGCTGTGTCTCCAGGACAGACAGGCGGTGCTCCAGTCAAGTGGTTCAGAGCAAGTTCAGGGTAGGAGGGAGACCTGTGCCCAATCTCACTTAAAGTTATAAGCCTTAGTTTTCTCCCCATCGTGGGATTCCCTGACGGCTGCCATTTAACAGAGGAATGGCGGGGGAGACCCAGTGGCTCGGGCCAAAGCTTCAGAGCTTCTGAACGCTGAAAAGATTGTGGTGCTGTTTACTCCCGTTTCATAAAGTAAAAATAATACTGATTCAAAATATGGACAAAGGCAGTTCAGCAACATTCCAAGTTTTCCTCTGAGACTAATTCGGTGCTTTTTTTTTTTTTTTTTTTGGAAAATGCAAAATATCAATTGCTGACCCAAAAGAAAAGATATTGTGTGCTTTGCTGGGGCCCAGCACACAAGCTTAATTCAATGAGATAGTGTCCAGTAAAGCGCTCAGCAAACTCCCCGGCACAGAGGAGGCCCTCACCCAGTGCCAGTTATTTTTATTTTTATTTTTTTTTGAGACAGAGTGTCACTTTGTTGCCCAGGCTAGAGTGAGTGCCGTGGCGTCAGCCTAGCTCACAGCAACCTCAAACTCCCGGGCTTAAGCAATCCTACTGCCTCAGCCTCCCGAGTAGCTGGGACTACAGGCATGCGCCACCATGCCCGGCTAATTTTTTTCTATATATATTTTTAGTTGACCAGATAATTTCTTTTTATTTTTTAGTAGAGACGGGGTCTCGCTCAGGCTGGTCTCGAACTCCTGACCTCGAGCGATCCACCTGCCTCGGCCTCCCAGAGGGCTAGGATTATAGGCGTGAGCCACCGCGCCCGGCCTATTATTTTTAATAATAAGAATACATGCTAGCAATTACATTTACTACAACTTCCTTCCCTTTAAAGGGATGCTAAAGCTCTCCCTTCTGTGGACACATTTTGGCCAGTATTTTACTACTTGGCATTGTCTGAACCTGGCTGTGCGGAAGGAGGAAGCTGCCTCAAGCCCTCCATGTAATCCCCTCTCATCAGAATCAGAGTCCAATCCTCTGGCATGGTTTCCCATCTAGCCTTTTCTTTCTGACACTTTTTGCCTGTCGCATTATGACATTTAATTAGTTATCATTTTTGCTTGCTTTTAATTAAGGAAACACTGTTTGCGCTCATCTTGGAATCATCTGCTGAATGCCACCTAAACTCTTGACATTTATTTAGGAAAGAGCATTTTGCAGAGTTTTTATAGCATGAATATTTGATGATGAGAGTAATTCAAGGCACACTGCAAACAGAGGCTCATACCTCCTCTTTATAAGATAAAACAAGTCAGGTCAACTTTTAAATTTATTGGGACTCCAGCATACTGAAATTTCAACTGCATTTTGGATTTACATTGTCAGTAATAATTAGAAAAGTTTTAGGATAGTTTAAAGCAACCATGTATATTTTCGTTGTGCTTTGAGAAATTACATCTATTTTGTCAACAAAAATTTTTCTTTTGCTACTGGCAATTTTTAAACATCGCAGTTGTTATGGTAATGTCTAATTATTATTGCAAGCACATTTTTCCAGATCTAGATCTGAGTACATGCAAGATATTCTCCAGGAAGAAAAAGCAATGGTAAATACTCTTAGCCATTATTTTTTCTGTTGAAAAGTTGCATTCAAGGCATTTAATTCTACTCATGCCATCAAGGATGCTTATTTTTATGAAAAGCTGGTTTTATAGCAAGAACATTGGCCCCTTCATTATGATGCCTAATGATTCATGGTTGTTAGAGGACTCTTTCACAGAACAAAACAGATTTGATTCATTGGTGGAGTTTGCATTCCACAACATCTCTTAGGATCTCTGTGGGGGTCAGAGATTTAGGTCTTGGAAATTGTGTTTGGGCTCCAAGTTGTTCAGTCGCATTTTTTTGCAACCACTGAGAAAAATTGTAGTACTAGTAAGGAAGCAACGGTGTGAGCTGAGGCAAGACAGCCCTGCCCATGAAAAGACCAGGGCAGCCGAAGATCTCAGACCTTAGTAATGGGGCAGAGGTGCCCCCAGAGAAAGAAAAGAAGCACAAGCTATAGAGAAAGAGGGCAATAGGAGTGACCAGAACGTACATGGTATGGCTGAAACTTTCTAACATTACGTAGGCATATTCTCTAAGTCTGTCTTGGGATAGCCAAGGTTTTCTGGCCTCAGAAGCAGCTAAGTGAGGGCTGCTAGAAGTTTCGTTCTTGTACACAATTGCTCCACTCTGATTCCTTCTTTTAGATCTATACCTAAGGATTACTTTTTGGTAATCTCAAGGCAGATCATATTTTAACAGACTTGTACTGCTCGCCCACTATGCTCTAAGCCCTGGGGCTGGAGTGATAAATCCCTAGTTCCTGAGTTGTATGGACGCCATCCATCAAATGAATATTAAGGCGTAAGGAGAACACTGTATTGTAAGGTGTATCAGAAACTTTAAAACATGGGGGAAAAAAAGTTTGCCTTATAATAAAGTTCTTGTGGGATTAACTTCCAGACAGTTATACTAAGAATATGGCTTTAAATTAGACTGCCTTGGTTTTAAATCCTGGCTCTGCCATGGATGAGTGAACTTGAATAAGTTATTTCACCTCCCTATGCGTCAGATTTGTCATCTTTAAATCAGGATGATGGGAACACCTTCACAATTTTTTTTTGAGAGACTGAAAATAGTGTTCCTCAAGCATCAATATCATCATCCTTGTAAGGTCTGGGCTAGAGATTCAACTGTGGTGGCTGTCAACATACAGGAACTAGGTACGGGAGCAAACAGTGATTAAGACTTTGGAACTTAACACCTAGTGTTCAGTCTCAGCTCTGCTACTTCCTAGCTGTGTGATCTTGGCTTACTTATCTTCTAAAAGCCTCAGTTTCCTTGTTGGTAAATAGGAAAAATAGTAGTACTGACCTCCAAGAGTTTTTTTTTTTTTTAATCTTTACATGAAATTAATTAATGTTTCTATTAGGGGGAAAAAGGATAAAAATAAATAAAAATAAATTCCTTGATGTAAGCATTAAATCATGCTACATAAAATTAGCCTAATGTTTGCGGAAAGGGACGACCTTGCAAAAATAACACAAAAATACATAATCCCACAATTTCTCCAGCAACAATTAAAGATCAGTGCTATGAGTTGTCTCTCTCACAGGCACCCTTTAGGAGTTCTGTTTTGCACAACTTCTGAAAACGCTGAATGGACAGAAAAGAGATGTAAATCTCTCTCTTTCAAAATTGCTGTTTGAGAATCTGCTTTTACAGAGTTCCCGAGTAAACAGCAGAAAAACGAGCTACAGCCTCAACCATATTTCCATGACAGAATCACATCTGCTGTAAGAATCCTTGCTGCAAGGAAAGGCAGGAGAGCCAACTCTTGGACTTTGACATCCTTGCAGTTTTTGTTGTCTACCTGCTGCCGCTTCTGTTATCAACTGACAGCCATCACTTTTTTTTTTTTTCTCTTTATCCCCCTTAAAATCAGCGAGCCACTTGGCCTCGCTGCTGGCATCTCCCTTCTCATTCTTTGGGACGCCATGGCTCTCTCTCTGTCTCTCTCTCTCTCTCTCTCTCTGGCTCTCTTTCATCTTTCTAAAGGATAAATAAACATTTTTGCTTTTTATATTTTAATCTCTGCATTGAGTAATCTTTCTCCACCCGTACCGAGAGCATCTACCAGGCTTTCCACTCTAACACTTGGTATATGGTAAATATTCAATAAATGAGACTATGTTTTTTGAAGCATAAGCATAATTTTTAACAATTTTTCTTATTATTATACTATGCTTACTTTAAAATTTTTTTAATGTGGTAAACTATCTGTAACACAAAACTTACCATTTAAAGTACATTTGCATTGTTGTGCAACCCTCACGACCATCCGCCTCTAGAACTTTTGTCTTATCCCAAACTGAAACTCTACCAATTAGTAGTAACTCTCCATTCCCTCATCCCCCCAGCTCCTGGTAACCACCTTCCATCGCTATGCATTTGCCAACCCCAGGTATCTCCTGTATGTGGAATCGTGAAATATTTGTCGCTTTGTGTCTGGCTTATTTCACTTGGCATAATGTTTTTAAAGTTCAGCCATTTTATAGCATGTGTCAGAATTTCATTCCTTTTTAAGACTGAATAATATTTCATTGTTTGAATATTCTACATGTGTTTACCCATTCATCTGCTGGTGGATATTTGGGTTGTTTCCACCTTTTGGCTATTGTGAACGATGCTGCTAAGAACGTTGGTGGATACTATGCTTGCTAAAATACAGCACCAGGGAATGGGAGAGAGAAACAGTGAGACGTGGAGAAAGCCCTAGGGAGCCCCAATATTTAAAGAGCAGGCAAAGGAAGTTGCTCCTTTAGGAAAGTTAGAGTGTCTGAAGGCTTTTAAGTAGCGGTAGGGTTTGATCTCATTCGTAGGATGTTTGCAAAACATGCTAAGAGTTTGATTTAGGACAGTGGCATTGGACACATGGAAGAGTGAACATATGTGAACACCAAGGAAGTATCGCAAAAGGAGACCATGCCAGCAACAATAGCCATGAATCAGAACTTCACAGCCCCTTTGAGAAGGATCTGCTGTCTTCAGGTGCTTATGACATACCTGACAGCATGCTAAGTCTGTTACATCACATCTTTAATCCTCACTGCTGCCCCAAGAAGGACCACCTCCCACTTAGCAGATGAGGAAACCGAGCGTTCTTGTGTAACTTGCACGATTTCCTCTAGCCAGCAAGCAGTCAAACTGGCGTTTCACCCCAAGTCTGCCTCCTGCTAAAGCCTGGGTTCAAAAGCAATGCGTCAGTGCCATTCCTGAGCAGGGGGAGAACTCATTTCATATTCTGCAAAGACTCTTCTGAACCCTTGTCTCTGGCCTGATTATCTTTCAGCGACAGCTGCCTTTCAGACGTTTCCAGAATCAAAAGGGGTCCTCTGAGTGTTGAATGCACTTGACACATTTATATTCATATATTTGTAGCTTGCCAAGGGGACTCAAACAACAACTCAGCATCTGATTGTCCTAATCTTTTCTTCACTAAGTTTTCGAGTTATGTTCTTTGGATCACAGCGTAGTAAACAGCACACAAAGGGTGGATCAGAGGCCAGGAATTTTCACCGACCATCACCCCTCTCTGCATCTGTTTCTATAAAACAAGACAATTCCAGTAAAAAAATCACTTCAAATATCATTTGCTGCCTTCTGAAAATACGAGTTTTTATAAATCAGATGTGGCACAATTGTGGCATACCATGTAATTTACCACTTCCAAGGCAGTCCCTTCTGGGTGAGTTCACTCATGCTGGGTGGGAGAGACATGAGTAGCTACACCCTGAATATCTGTTTCTAGAAATACTTGACCTGCGACAGATTTGTTGGTGATTAGGATGCTACAACAAATTGAAAAGCTATGTCAAGAGATGCAATGGGTAAAATTAATTTCCTTTCTATAAAATGGTTTTTGATGCCAGCTTTAAGTCTTTAACAGAACTAAAGTGATATTCAGATATGGTGATACATGTGAATCCGTTTTTCACTCTGTAAGTACCTTATATATTAAATAATTTTTTTTATTATAAACAGAACTGTTTTACATTTGCTAGTACAAACTTGAAAGCACTTTGCATCAGAGATCTATTGATGTACCCTGTTAAAATCTAAATTAAGTTAAATTTTTAGCTTTTTCTTTTAACATGCTTACAAACCCGGGAAATTGACATACTCGATTATGGGGTTGATGGGATGATTTAGAACCGGGTTTCTCAGCTGCAGCACTATCACTATTGACATTTTGGTCCAGATAATTCTTTGTTAGGGGGGAATGCCCTGTGCATTTTTGGATGTTTAGCAACATCCTTGGTCTCTACCTACGTCTACCCCTCCCCAGTCATGACAATGAAAAAAATGTCCAAACGTGGCATATGTCCCCTGGGTGACAAAATTGCCCCAGACCAAGAATCACTGATCTAGATAATGGAGTTGGAAAGGCTGGTGGGTCAGCATGGATGATAGTAAGTTCTATGTTATTTTAGGTCCTTCGATGTTGCTTCCACTTTATAGGGTGAACACATTTTCATCCTTCTCCTTGACAAATCTAAGAAATTAAAATTAGGGTTCTGTGGAGTGGCATTGAATTATGTGGCTGACTGCTGAGGTTTCTAGGGGATTAGCCACACTTGACTAAATCAGCATTTAGGATTATGTCAGCATGGGGACCCAGAAATAAGCAAAAGTAAAAGCAAATGAGGTTGGGCTTTGATTCCTCTGTTCCAAATGGTTTAAAATTT
The DNA here is from genome assembly GCF_020740605.2 of Lemur catta. Lineage (NCBI taxonomy): Eukaryota > Metazoa > Chordata > Mammalia > Primates > Lemuridae > Lemur > Lemur catta. The sequence goes on along the minus strand of NC_059145.1, from coordinate 26,354,506 downwards.
TGGTGTTAAAAAGGACAAACGGCCAGCAGGGCCCACATCTAACTCAATGTGACACAAACACACACACACAATCTCTGAAGCCCCCAAGTGCCTGTGTTCTTGTCTTCTAGGTGCAACAGCAAAAATTCAAAGCAAACAGGATGACTGAACAGCAATTTTTCTTTTTCTTTTGGGAACAGAAAACTCCACCAAGTGCTCAACCTCCGAGGAGAACTTTATCAAAGCTATTTGCTGTGGCTACCTATTAAATAAGATACCAGAATCCTTGGAGATTATCTGTTTCTGAGATATGTGAAATATAAAATATGTGTCATACTTGGCACTTCGATTACATCATTCCCTGAAAGGCCACCAAGGACTCTGTAGTTTAATTAAACCTTCAAATTTAGAGAGGGCAACAAAGGCATAGATTAAGTGATTCACCTTAGGTCGTGCAGATTGAAAATGAAAAACTAGGAAGTGAACATCAAAGGGATTTTCAAGTTCCTTTTCCTGATGTATTTTTTATCTCTCTCTCCTAAGTGCTATTTTCTTTCTTGTTTTATTTCCTCATTCTGCCTCCCTTATCTTATTACTGAAGATTCTGTCAACACAATGTTTGGATCATAATAGATGCTCAGTAAATATCTATCACTCAATGAAAGACTCAAATCACAGTTACTAAGGGAAATAAAGCAACTTCCCATGGAAGATATTATTTGCCTTAGAAGAATATGGCATTGTGACTGTTTAAAAGCAAAAGTGGTAATTGGCATCACTTTAAATTCACAGCCACAGATCTCAAATGGATCTTCAACAGTGGCAATCCTATAGTATAAAATTTCTGACTCCCTACCTTCTCCAAAACAGCTAGCTCATGAATAAACCTTAGAAATCCCATAGACATTTTTGGTGGGAAAACACTAAAATAAAAACAGAGGTTTGCCCAATATAGTTTAAAAAACGTCTCCTAGTGATGAAGCATATCCAGAAACTGTGGAACATGTAAAAACAGGTCAAAATTCTCCAGTGAAGCTTTAAAATTAACAGCTCTTAAGCCCCCACACGCTGCCATTTGAAAAAGCAGGTGTCAGGCTTTCCTTTCTTTTCAGCTATTCCATGAGTATAAGCACAGAAAATCAGAATCTCATTATACCACCTTCTCCATTCAACATCATATCAAGGAAATGGCAAAGTGACCAAGGCAAGTGCATCTCCTAATATCCTGAGAAGCTCACTACCATGGCAACCTCGTGTGCCATGTCACATGCAAATACTTGCAAAACTCCAGAAGTTAAAGTATTTTGTACATTGCTATAATCACGGATATAGGCACTTTGGACGCTTGCAGTCTCAGACAATTAACAAAGCTTAAAGCCACAGTAATGGCCTTGTGGCTTCCCTAACTGTTCTTCAGTGGAATCCATGCTATACAGTCAGATTCATACAAGCATATCACATTCATGGCAACTTTGACAGAGGTCCAAGCGAGTACAACCAACAACAAGGGAACAGATAAATACATCTCCCTTTTGTTCCTTTGCCCTGCTGTACTTCAACAAGTAAAGTTGCCTGCTATCTTAATTCCCTGCTTCCACCGTTACTACTTTCTCAACCTGTCTCCTCCCACAAATAGTGTGAGCACTGCAGTCGGAGTGATATTCCTAAAACGTGAATCAGACATGTCATCTCTCGGCTTAAAACTTCGGTGGCATTCCATTGTCTGGGATCGTCCAGCACCCACCTCCCTCTCCAACCCCTGCTGGAGTCCACAGTTCCAGCGTGTCCTAGCAGAGCCTCCAGTTAGCCTGAGCTCTTCCCTGTCTCCAAGTCTTCATGGGAACAGCCTCTCAGCCTGAGAAAATTTACCCCTGACTCCTTTTGTTTCTTTTTTTTCTGCGAATCAATAATTTTATTTTGTGTGTTGTGTTTTATTTTTATTTCAAAGTATTACAGGGGTGCAAATATTTTTGGTTACATGGCTTGCTTTTGTAATGCTTGAGTCAGGTTGAAAGTATGTCCAACACCCAGATAGTGTTCATTGTGCCCATTAGGTAGGTTTTCACCCATCCCCTCCTCTCCTCTCCCTACTGCTTGATTTCCATTGAGTTTTATTTCCCTCTATGCACATGTGGGCTCATCAGTTAGTTTCAATTTAATAGAGAGTACATGTGGTGTTTGTTTTTCCATTCTTTAGATACTTCACTTAGGATAATGGTCTCCAGTTACATCCAAATTGTTGCAAAAGGCATTAATTCATCCTTCTTCATGGCTGAGTAGGATTCCATGATATAGATAGATAGATAGACAGACAGATAGATAGATAGATAGATATCACATTTTGTTAATCCACTCATGAATTGTTGAGCATTTTAGGTTGATTCCACATCCTTGCAAGTGTGAATTGTGCTGCAATAAACATTCGAGTGCAGGTATCTTTTTGATGAAAGTCTTCTTTTCCTTTGGGTAGATACCTGATAGTGGGATTGCTGGATCAAATGGAATCTCCATACTGTTTTCCGTAGAGGTTGTACTAATTTGGAGTCCCAACAACAATGTATAAGCCTTCTTTTCTCTCTGCATCCACCCCAGCATCTATTGTTTTTGGACTTTTTAATAAAAGCCATTCTGACTGGGGTAAGGTGATATCTTCATTGTGGTTTTGATTTCCATTTCCCTGATGATTAGTGACGTTGAGCATTTTTTCATATGTTTATTGGCCATTAGTCTATCTTCTTTTGAGAAGCTTCTGTTCATGTCTTTGTCCACTTTCTAATGGGGTTGTTTGATTTTCTTCTTGCTGATTTGCTTGAGTTCTATGTAGATTCTGGTTATTAGTCTGTTATCAAATGTATGGCTTATAAGTATTTTATCCCATTCTGTAGGTTGTCCATTTGCTCTGTTAATTATTTCCTTGGCTGTGCAGAAGCTTTTTAATTTAATCAAGTCCCATTTATTTATTTTTATTGTTGTCATGATTGCCATTGGGGTCTTCTTCATAAATTCTTTGCCTAGGCCGATATCTAGATATCTAGAAGAGTTTTTCCAACATTTTCTTCTAGAATTCTTATGATTTCATGCCTTACATTTAAGTCCTTTATCCTTCTGTCTCTACTCAAACTGTGCCTCTTCAGATACATCTCCCCTGAGGACTTTATCTATTAATATATAGGTCTTCCCTTTTGTCCTTCATCCATGTACTCCAATTACCTTTTTCATAACAAGTGTCTCAGTTTGCAAATACTTGTTTATGAATAGTTGTATTTACTTAACATATTTCATTTTCTCTTCACTCAAAAACTATAAGACAATGTGTCTATTTCACCCCCCACCATTGAGCAAATGTCTAACTGTGCCTGACATGTAGTAAGCATGATAGATGTTGGTTAAATAAGCATATATCATTATAGAGACAGGATGACAGCTTTGAAGGGACACATTTGCCTGAGAAGAGACCAAATTTAAGCCTTCTGCGCAGTCATTATATATACCCATGTAGCCGTCTTTGTGTTTTCTGCTCTGCCCTCTTGTCCAAAGTTTGGGATTTATAGGAACTCAGGATTTTTCAACATAGTAAGGCCCAAGGAAACCCCAAATCAGTCTATTGTTTATGTTTCATCCCCAGATTTTTGACCCTTGTATATTTTAAGAAAAATCTAACTTGATTTATTTATAGTTGGTGAAAACTATTTCATCTAATTACCCCGGATTTTAAAAAAAAATCAAAATCTTCTTTCACTGACACAGGAAGTCATATTTTGTCAAGACTAGATGAACTTGAACCCAGAGAGATTCGAATTCTATTGCAACCTCAAAAACCACAAAAATGGAAGAAATTTGGTAAGTCAACTATGTCCTTGTGTCTCATCTTATAGGGCCTAACATTTTGTTCATCTTGTGAAGATTTGTGTGTTACCAGTTTCACCCCTGCCACAGTTCTTGGTGCAGGCACGTGATGCCACAGGGAGACTCCCACTTCAGAGGGCAGTTTTCACAGCAACCTCTTTTAGCCTTTTGAGTTTCTAACGTAACCTTTCAAAACAGCTGGTCCAAATTCCATCTTGTCCCAGACCCACACAGACCTCCTCTGCATTATGTTCAGTTTGAGGACAAAGGAAGTTCAGGGAGGAACACTGAGCAAGATGTGATTTGGCCAAGTGATTACAGCTGCTTTCCAAGCAGCCACTCGGAATGCAGATTTTATTGTTGTTTTTGTTTTATTTAGTGTTTTTTTTAAACCTTTTAAACAACTTATAGATCTGTGTACTTTTATACTTTTTTTCTTTCAAAGCTGAGATAGAAGGCTTAACTCTTCTGCATGCTATTCTACCCATGAAAATAAACCCTTGACATTCGTGAAGATACCTCCTCATGATCTGGGTAATCCCCATACACAAAGACCACTAAAGCCCTTCATTTTCCCCAGTGAGTACAATAAGGTTTAATTAAATAATTTAGCTGGCACCTTCTGACTTTGAGTGAGAGTTGTATGTAAGCAACAGAATGTGAAAGAAAAGAGATCTAGCCCTGAGTCTGGAGGCAGACAGCCTGAGGTTTATGTCTTAGCTTTTTCATCTATAAATTAATAATATTACCCTGACCTCAGTTTTCTCATCTGATAAGCAGGGCTAAGTTATAGGACCTCACACTTCAGAGCATTACCGTGAAACTCAAATAAGTTACTGAAGGTAAAATGCTTAGTACAGTCCCACGTTTGAAAGCTATGAGAAAGATATTTCCATTCACTTTTAGTGGGAACAGAAATTGGTATAATCACTTTGGGAAATGGTACAAAAATATTGATTGAATTTTAAAGCTTGTGTATTTCGAGACTTAGTGATTCCACTTCTGTTTTTACTACTCTTCACACTAGAGAACACACCCAAGGAGACATGTACAAAGTATTCCAAACAGCGTGTTTTGTAATAGGGAGAAACTGGAAACAACCAAACAGTTCTTTCACTTTTAAGTAGGAGAAGCTAATTCCCATGAGAAATCCCTCTAGATATTTCAAAAGAGTAACAATTTGATGTGGGGGTTCCCTGGGCAGCCTTATATGTGGTGATTTGGTGACCCAGCCTTCTTTCATTCTGTGACTCTGCCATTCTCTAGAACCTTGGAAACTTCTGCTCCATCCTTTGCATCTATCTGGCACGTGGTGGATGACAGCAGGCATGGAAAATTCATGAGGTTTTAATGGATTGGGCCTACAAGTGCCATCCATCATTTCTCTCTGCAGTCCATTGGCTAGAACAGTTATCTAGCCATACCAAATCATGGTGCAGTCTAAATACAAGCTCAGGAAGAAAGGGAACCAGGGCTTTGATGAACAGCGTCCCAGTTCTGACACAAATACTACAACAGTATTCGAAGAATGAGTTAGATCTATGTTTATTAGCAAATGGGCCTTCTGGAACACACCATTGAGTGAAAAATAAGCAAGTGGCTTGTCACAGGGTGGGTCCCCTGAGAAGCAGACTCTGAGATGGTGTTTATTGTTTAGGATGTTCATTAAGAATATTCTTGGGATCAACGTGTAAGGAAGCAGGAGTGCGGAGAGGGAGATGTTGAGCTGTGATGCAGCCAAACAGAAGCCTCAGTCACTCCACAGCCAGCTCTGAAGCTAGGAAGGTCACTCTGAGTTGTCCCAGTTTGGGCCAACATGGCAAGACATTTATGGTTTTACAATGAACTTGCATAAGAACTGTACATTGGTATCAAATGGAACTGGAATGAACAGTCACTGGATGTCACCTACCTCTGGAAGGGGTGACCCTCAGGGTGAGGTGTCTCTGTTGCAGCTGAGACCATCCCTGGAGGGGCTGACAGGTGAAGATGTCTGCTGACAGTGCTCCGCTGGGGCAATGAATCCTTCACGAAGGGAAATTTGAGCAATGCATAGCAAGCAGTGTCCACCGCATAAACAGTATAGATAGGCTATTATTACTGTAAAAGGAAAATGAAAGAATGTGCTTATTTTCCCTAAATTTCTATATAAATTCATAGAAAAAAACTTGGATAGATAAAAACCGGACATTTTGTGTAATAATAAATAGGTGTCAGGGTGATAGAGCTTCTTTTGAGAAGAGGAGGCGGGTCTGAGATTGAGGGTAAAAGTCAAAGAAAACTTCAAGCATATCTGTACTTTTTAATATTTTTGAAGAAAATGAATTGCTGTTTTACTTACATAATAGGAATGTAATAGAACTGTATGCGAGATATGCTTATTATACAAGTATTATATATGTTATAGGGATATTGATCCAAACAATATTCCACATGCAGCAAGACCTTCCATGTCAGGAGCATCACATACAAATAGCTTTTATTTATTCAAACATTGATCGACTTTCCTTCTCTCTTCGTCCTCCCACAGCTTTTTGGACAATTCGTTGCTCACTAACATCTCCATCACAGGGTGACTGGGATTGGGGCGCCAGGTGTGGGGAGGAGAGGAAGGAAACTAGAATGAGCAATTTCCATTACTTGCTAGCAACTCTGGTAAATAGGTTTAGTAGGTGGAAATGTTGAAAATCAGTTATTTGGACTATCTGAGCCTGTCAACCATGCATGTCACACCCTCCCCCGTTAGCCTTAATTGCATTTGCAGTGATGGTGACTGACCCAAGATTGTTCTCAATGATTATGTGGCTCCCTTAACTATTTTTTTTGTCTTTCAAAATGGCACATCCTAACAGGACATTTTGAGGAAAGAGGCATTTTCTATTGTATTCTCACCTGTTACACACCTAACACATCTTTAAGGATGAGATAGTTAATCTACATAGACCAAGACGACTTCCTTGAATTTGAAAAGGGCATTTCATCTTTTATTTTGGTCTGGCAATAGGATAGTTTATTTGGAATGTCCAGGTAGCAAAAACAAAAGTCATAATATAATCAATAAAAGATACTCAATAAATATTTGAAACATATTTGTTGAATTTAAAGGAATCAATTATTTTTATAATGCCAGTGTTATAATTCTGCCCTTAAAATCCTGTGTTGTAAGTGTTCATGCACTGAGTTTTAACCAAACAATTCTAGTCCATCCAAAGGTGAACAGTTTTCTCTTGGAATTAAAATGCTGTGCTGGAAAGAGGCTTGAAATATAATCCAAAAGACGGGAATTCTGATTCAGACCACCACTTAGTGATTTTGAGGCAAATCTCACAGACTCTGGCTCAGTTTGTTGCCTCAGCCACAGACAGGCTGTTTGATATTAGGGAACCTAAGTGGCTTCTCCCAGAGTCTACCTCCTTATTTGTAACATGAGGCTACATATTGTTCATTTATCATGGGATTGTTGTGAAGGTCAAAGTGATAAAGCATGGAAAATGCATAACATAATGCCTGGGACATCGCAAGCCCGTAATAAAAGGGAGTTATCTTCAAATCTCAGCTATCTTACTAACAAGATCCACTCTGCTTTTCTCCTTTTCTAAGGAAAAAACACACATTGTAAAATAAGAATTCTTCAAAGACAACTTGAAGACATCTGGGAATTCCAAAGGCTGAAAATTCCATGAGTTCATAACGGTTTTCACTAATTCCACTGATCTAAAGACAAAAAGGAAAGAGGCCACTGCGTGCCCAAACTCATTTCTGATGATTTCTTCCATCCTACCCTTTCTGCCTCTCCGGGGGTGGTTGTGCCTGTGAAAAGCATCAGGGTTGTCAGGAACAGAGTCGGCTTTCAAGATTGGAATGTCAGAGACTTCTTTTCCTCAGACCAGAAGGGGCTCGGTTGGGTAAGAGTTTCCAGGTCTGAAAAGAGCTGGGATAGAGGAGCTGGTCAGAGAAACACCACAAACACCTGGGGTGAGTGACATACCGAAAGAGACCAAACTAGGGCAGGAACATGATCATAAAGCTAGATGAGATAAGCATCGTATCTAAGCATTTCAAAAGACCCTGTCTACAGGCACTAACGTGTGTTGCAACCAGAGACTGACTACATCTTAGAAATTCTAAATTATGTAATTCTAATGGGTCATGGCACTTTCATGTAAAAATGAGAGATTTTTTTCCCCCCCTTTTAGAGATAAAGTTCTAAAGCATGAGAAGTAACCCCATTAGGAAATATGAAGTGAGCTGTCATATTTCAGGTGGGTTAGACCGAGATGATTACAAGACTGAGTTGATTTTACACAGAGAAGAACCCTATTCCTAAAGGTGTCGGGGGATGAGATGGGGACAGCCATTAATGCTCAGATGCTGGCGTGTTGTCAGTAGACCATTAAATAATATACGACTGGACAAAGACCCGAGGAAAGGGGTTCTATTCCTTATTAGAATGTAAGCTCTATGAAGACAAGGATTTTTGTGTTCTTTGTTCACTATTGTATTCCAGCTCCTAGAACAGTGTCCAGCACCTAGTAAGCCCACAGTAAGTATCTGTTGAATTTATTAACCAGCTGTGAGAGCATGAGAAGGAGCTGCTAGTCCATCTGTAAGACTTGTTTTCTCATCTGTGAAATGAGGGAGTTGGATTAGATGTTTCCTAAGCTCATTCTAGTTTTAAAACTTTATAGTTCTATCAGAAACTACAGATAAAAATGGTCATTTGATTTTTCACTTCCATCACTCGTGTCACTTCTTCACTCAGTGCCTGTGTGATCTATTCCAGTATGACCAGGTGGAGAAAATTACCCGAGGAATACAAGATGACTTTATCTTTATCTGTATCCAAAGACACGTTTTGTTTATTTTTAAAGAGTTATTTGCTCATTTTAATGTCTATTAGAAAAATTAAATTACTTTCTAAACTCCAGTTATGATAATGTTATAGAATTTGCTTTTCAAATAAATTTAGGGTTATAAGCAAGTCAACTTAAATAACATATTTTAAGTAAAATACAATGCAAGTAGTACACAGATATAGCAAAAACCACAAAGGCAGGACAAAAGCAACTTCTAATTTGGGAACCAGATCTCTCCATCAGTACTTATGGCAAATATATTAAAACCTGATTTTGACTAGTGCTCTCATAAGGGACTAAATCACAACTAAAGTGACCATACTATAAATATTTAGCTGAGGATGCTTTAGCACTATATTCCTGTTTATGCTAAAAATAACTGCCTTAATTGTACTTTTAAAAAACATACTTGTTCTGCTTCCAGCCTTAATAGACTAACTACTATTGAATAGCCCATTTATCACAAACAATTAAAAATCTGGATGAAATGTATGAAACCACTGTTTTCAGACAATGGACTACAAGCAGCACAAGACTGTGATCCCTGAGATAAAGGAAGCAAATGAGGTGATGCCTACCATAGCCCTGAATTTTTGCCTGGAGATACTTTCTGGACCACCACTCTGGGAAGGGAAACCCAGTTGGGACATGGGCCTCACTGAGGAGAAAAGACAGAGATCAAGATTGAGAAATCTGAAGTGATTGGAATTTGTAGGGCAGAGTACTGAAAAGGAAGGAGCTACATAGAGAGAGCTCAAGAAATAGGCAGAAAGGTACCCTTGAGTTTTTAGTTCTTAAGCTATATAGGCTAAGTCTCCACAGTCTAAAAACCAACTAGTTAGAAAGAATAGTTATTGTAGAACTATAAACCGAACAATTACCAGACCTCCTAATGGGCTGAGATATATTCAAGTTTCCAGAGTGGAGAAACACTACTTAATCCATGTATCATTCAGTAGACACTCAGAATATCCATGCCTCAGTGGTAATGCATAAGTGTCCCTGTAATAAAAACTACAGTAGTCCCCCTTATCTACAGTCTCACTTTCTGTAATTTCAGTTACCCACTGTCAACTTTGGCCCAAAAATTATTAAGTGAAAAATTCCAGAAATAAATAATTTATGAATTTTAAATTGTGTGCTGCTGTGAATAGTGTGATGAAATCTCACAGCATCCCATTCTGTCCCAACTGGGAGTGAGTTATCTCTCTGTTCGGTGTATCCACACCATATACACCACCAGCTCATTAGTCACCTAGATTATCAGATCAACTATGGTGGTATTACAGCACTTGTTTTCAAGTAACCCTTATTTTATTTAATAACAGCCCAAAGCATAAGAATAGTGATGCTGACAATTTGGATATGTCAAAGAGAAGCTGTAAAGTGCTTCCTTTAAGTGAAAAGATGAAAGTTCTTGACTTAATGAGGAAAGAAAAAAAAATCATATGCTGACATTGCTAAGATCTATGGTAGGAATGAATCTTCTTCTACCCATGACATTGTGAAGAAGGAAAAATAAATTTGTACTAGTTTTGCTGTCATACATCAAACTGCAAAAGTTCCTGCCACAGTTCATGCAAAGTGCTTAGTTAAGATGGAAACGGTATTACATTTGTGGGTGGAAGACATGAACAGAAACATGTTCATGTTGGCAGCAATCAGGTTTGGTACTATCCTTGGTTTCAGACATATACTAGGGATCTTGGAATGTATTCTCCATAGATAAGGAGGAACTACTGTACTCCATAACTGCTCCAATAAAACTTAAAAATAAACACTCAAAAAGACTAAACTAATTCACATGAAATTTAAGTGCACAACACTCTTTAAAGGAGCACACCAAAATCCAGACATTCAATAATATAACACTGACAATGCTTGACATCCATTCAAAAACTACTAGACACACAAAGAATTGAAAACAGAAATGGAAATCTCTTTTTTATAACCAGGAGAAAAATTAGTCAACAGAAAGAGACTCAGAGGTGACAGAGATTATGGAATTAGTAGACAACAACTTAAAACAACTATCATAAGTAGTTCAAGTATTTATATAAAAATATGACTGCAATGAGAGAAATGGAGACTATAAAAGAGAACCCAATAAACTTTTAAAACAGAAAAATATAATATCTGATGTAAAAAAATCCAGTGGATGATTACAATAACCCTTTGATGTTGAAGAAGAAAAGGTTAGTGAGCTTAAACAGAACACAGAGGGGAAAGTGTAGTCTTTTTGACCATTGGGGCTGTAACAATAGATGTGTGCAATGAAAAATATCAACTTTGGTTCCTACCTCTTACCACACAGAAAAATAAACTAGAAACAGGCCACAGAACTAAATACAAAACCTAAAACTATAAAACTTTATAATCTTGGATAGGCAAAGATTTCTCAGGACACAAAAAATACTAACCATAAAAAATTGATAAGTTGGACTTGATCAACAGTAAAAACTTTTGTACTGACAGGACACCATTAAAAAATAAGATGTCAAGTTAAAGATTGAAAGAAACTCTTCACAATAAACATCACAAAATTATATCCAGCATATAAAAAGAATGCTTATAACTCAAAAATAAAAAGACAACCCAATTTTTAAAATAAACAAAATATTTGAACATATACTTTACAAAAGAGGAAATATGAGGGGGGGTCAATAGACACTAAAAAATATTCAACATCATAGTCACCATAGAAATGCAATTTTAAACCACAATAAGATACCACTACATATCCACTAAAATGAAAAAAGGACTGACATTACAAAGGTTTGTAGAGGATACAGAAGTACTAGAAATGTCTCACATTGGTGGTAGGAGTGTAAAATGGTATAAACATCTTAGAATACAATTTTATAGTTTCTTATAAAGTTGAAGATATGCTTCCCATATAATCCATCAATCCGTCTTCTAGGTATGAATCCAGAAAAAATTAAAAAATATATCTTCCACACTGACTGCTTGTCTATTTGTATATGGGTGTCTGTTGAAACACTCAATATGAATGAATCTCAAACATATTTTGCTGCGTGAACACAGCCAAACACAAAAGAGTACATACCACGTGACTCCATTTATTTGAAGATCTAAAATAGATAAATTTGGTCTGTATTGATAGGAAATGTAATGGCTGCTGAGGTTGGGGTGGGAGGTTGCCTGGGCAGGGACAGAAGAGAATAATTTAATGCACTGGAAATTTTCTCTGTGTTGATTTGCATGATAGTTTTACTTGCTAATGCATATATGAAAACTTGTCAAATTGTACACTTAAATATGTTTTGTCACATGTAAATTATACTTCAATAAAGTAAATATGTAGATTTATACACTCCTAGGGAAAAATTGTTATGGGTTTCCACCTGCACATCTTTTATATCATGCATCTTTTTGTTCTTTCTTTTGTTTCAGATTTATTTTATTCTATGACTCTCCTTTCCTACTCCTGGTAAGTTTCAGCCCTGCCACCATCATGCTGCATGACCAACACAGACCAACATAACAAGTGATAGCTGTTGCCATGACTACAGATAACTTCAGTTGTACAAAAATAAATCACACTTTATAGACTCTTCCCAATCAGGTGGCAAACCTGTGAAAGGTTTGTGGTGTACCAATTGAGATCCACAGATCTATACTCTTCTAGCTCATGTTAATGCCATAATGCTTAATCTAATTTTTCCTTATACAGATCTTTAACAGCTCTGCTTCCTTTTTTTTTCCCCCTGAACAAAGACTAAGGATATTTTCTCAAGTCTATACCCCTGAATTTCATGCATGGGTGAAGGGAAGGAAGAAGAAACTTGGAGTCAGATTCAACAACTCTAGCCATGCTTTCATTATTTAAAAGCCTTTTTGGACCAAAGATCATACAGACTGGGGGTTTCATTGCCAAAAACATCAGATTTTTAGCTTCAACTCACGATCCAGAAGCTGAAAATGTGTCAACTTGGTAAAAGTATCCAGGAATAGTTCAGTTCTGTAGTCTTTGTAGAGTGATGGGCAAAATGAACATCGACAGTCAACAGCCAGAAACCAAAGGTACACTGTGAGCTAGCAACAAGGAGTAAGAGAATCTTAACAGATACAATTTATAGCATTACTGTTGATGAAGTTAGTAATCTTTAGCAAGGAGACATAGACTCAATAGCTGCCTGAGTGTTTGCAGCTATTGGGAATTTAGTGGGAATTTGACCCAGGAAGTCAAATTTAAGTGGGAATTGACCAAGAAGTAAGGTGCAAGAGGAGTTGGCAGACTAGTTAAACCAGGAGAAACAGTTTAAGGTTAATTATATAAAGTGTCCAAAATGTGGAATTAAAATGATTTCTTCAATTTCCTACAAAAACTGGACCAATGTTTTTGAAAAACATAGCAAATTTGAAGAATTATATATGGATGAATTCATGGAAAGAACATTTGGGTGTTTAAACTGTCACTTTGAAAGTGCAGAATGAGAAAAGATGTCTTAAAAACTGAACACAAGCCCTTCTTTTTGTCAATGCACCATCTCTTTCTCTGTTTAGATTTTATGGTGTTATTGGTGAGATGCGTATCATACAGCCTACTCAATTGGACAACGTTATGTCGAAATACAGAGTTAATCAACAGACTAGATAAGGGATAAGGCCTCCGGGAAGAAGCACATTAGAGCTCAACTCCAGCACGATGAGTCTTGAACACCCTTGGGGACATATAACTATTAAACAAAACAAGGAGGCCATATTGCTCAGTGAATTCAATGGGCTCTAATGGGAATTTCAGAGTAAATTTATTTTTAAGATGTGTAGGAAGCTTAATCATTCAAAGTGCTTTTTCTATGCCAAAGCAATTCATCCCACCACATCTTTTCATTTAATACCTGATCAGTTTGCTTAAAGGATTAGGAAGTGAAAGGATGCACTCCAAGTAGAGCAATCCTTCTTATCTTTACATTTTGCATTTAAAACTCCTTTCACAGCCTCCTACAAATCTGTATTAGCTCTGCTGTCACAACTTAATAGTCTATCTTGTGGCTTCAGGAAACTTTGGGGTGTTAGGATGCTTATGTTTCACAACATATAAAAAAAACAAGCAAAGGACTCACCAAAAATAGAAGATACCATCGAAGTAGCAAAATGATCAGGTAATTTGGGGCAACATAGATGCTTTATTCTGCAGAAGGAGATATGCTTATATCCTCAAACATTTCATACTGCTACTTCAAATATTTATTTAAAAAGTGATAGTAAATAAATACAACCTTCTACAACTTTTTGCTCTGTCTCCCCTCGCCTACCCTTAACAGGTATATCAACTTGAAGTCAGTGATTAATTTTAGATTCAAGGTCCAAATGCAATGGGAGCTGCCTGTGGGAATGAGTAACAACATTCCATAGAAGGCTTTCTAACTTCTCATTGTCTTATTCAGAAACCACAAATGAAACATTGCATTCAAACTAAATGAAATTAAAAATGACTTTTACGAAAGATGATAAAATTTTTCACAGTGACCTTTTTGACTTGGGAAGATTTGATTGAAGGTCTGAATGCTGTGCACACACACTGGTTCTTTCCATGAGACCAACTCTTGTTAGAGTTAGCTGCCTACATTTGTCGCAGGAATAATAGCAACCACAAGTACAACATTTATTGGCTTTTTTTCTCTGTTTAAATCACTGTGCTTAGGTCTTTTTACCTATAACCCACTGATTCTCTGAATAACCCTATCCATTAGTTATTTTCATTTTCATTTTGCAGTTGAAGAAACTGAAGCACAAATAATTAACTTGTCCAATGTCACAGAGCTTAGGAAAAGTTGAAGCAGGGATTTGACCTTTGCATAAAATCATGCCCATAAATGCAAAAGGATCACAACAGGAGTGGCTCCATAACATACCACCTGGAGGATGTCCTTCAGCTAAAAATACCAGGCAGGTTGAAAAAGCAAAAACCTAATCAACTGATGGTCAGGTAGGTCGATATTTTTCTATGTCCAGCGACAGAACTGAAAAGATCTTTCTTATGGCTAGTCTACATGAATCTCTGTTAAAGAAGGAACAAATGCCAAAAACTAGGGCAGGGTACCATTTGAAAGATAAGAAGGAAATGTTAGAATCACTTTCTGGCGGTACCACTTATTGCTGAAAAGTGTTCTCCACCAGAAAGCAACTTTCAAAAATCACTGTGGCTTACTCAATGGTAAGCTGGCTAAAGAGGATGGATTTTCTCATCTATTATTATGCAGTCGGGGCACAGTGAATGTTTGCTCAGCAGGCACTGGGCTCAGCACTTTACAGGTGGCATGGCAGGTAAAGTCAGAAGTTATGTCCTTTTTACAGATTTGGAACTTAGGCTCAAAACATGTTAAAGGTCACATAGCTACTAGGTGGTAAAGTTAGGATTCAAACCCCTGGGATACCTGACTACAGAGCTCTTGCTCTTTCTACTCTCCAACCCTTGGAATCCCAACACAGAAATCCCAAATATAAATAAGGATAGATAATCATTGTCCAAGATGAGTTTCACTTGTTAGTGTATCTACTGAGATAGGTTTTGGCTTTGAAAATCACTGGTTAATGTTTCACCCTGTTTCAACTTCTCTTTCAGCTCATACAGGAGTTGATTCTCTTAAAATTTTAATGCTTGCAAATAAACCAAATCTAGTGATATCAGATTAGCTATATTTTCCAAACAAACAAGGTGTAGGAGGGGTGGGAAAATAACCTGACCTTGTTCTTGAGAACAGAGATGCTTAAAGGCTTGTGTAAAAAAAAAAAAAAAAAAAAAACCCAGGGGGAAATATTCACTATTTTTCATCAGTTCGGCTCAGCTTCTATTGCCTAATCATTTTCTTATCACCAACGATTACATATTTACACAGGTGCTTCTCTGATTTAATTGTTTGGAAGCAGTCACTGGAAGCAAAGCTATGTGACTCAGCTTTGGCGATGCAGTCCAGCTGGGGTCTGACAGGTAAATAATTACCACTAATCAAAGCCTAAATGAATGCAGGTTCTTCAAAGTCAGATGGGGAGAAGGGGACAGGGGTTATAAATGAACTGTTAGGAATATCAGAAGAAATAAGAGCTGGGCAGCCTGGTCTTAGATGAAAACAACAAAGAGAACAGTTCACATCAGTGAGACCTCAGGTGCCATGTGTATTAAATAGCACAAAGCCCTTTGGCTGGGGCTCCGTTATTCCCCATTCAGGCATAATTAGTCCGGGTATCTTAGCAGCCTCTCTGAGTCTATAAAACTGATTGGGATGATGAGCTATGTCCTTTTCAGTTCTCGCAGGGTATAATTTAATGATTTCATTATGCAAAATTCAGATTTCTTGACATTAAGAAGGGAAAAAAAATGCTTTCCCTTTGCCTCTATATCGGTAAATATTGTTTAAAATAAAAATCAAGCATGAACACATTTGCTCCTTAAGAGCGAATCATATGAGCTGAGTGTGTATTAAGTGAACAGATTTAGATGGGAGGCTATCCACCCTCTAGGGACCAGTGGATTTCAGTAGAAAATTCCACGGAGTTATTATGAAGGATAGCTTCCCCGAGGCTTGAGCCCCTCTGTGATGTATTCAAGAGCTTTGAGGACGTTTGTTTAAAAGTCAGCCTATAGTGGCTGTAGAAAGCCTTTCAGCCTTTTTTTGCAAGTCATTTTTCAGCTTTCTGGTAATGAACAAAACAGGTCTGATAATTTTCAATAATTCTCAGGAAATGGGTGGTTCAGGACTGCAGCTTTCAAGCAGTTGACACAGAAATCTAGTTCAATCAGTGTTGAGAGTGGTGCCTGAAGACGCCTTCTGTGTTTTGGGACCAGCCAAGAGAGCGTATCAGCCACAACAAGGCCGTATTTTGACTGGTTTTCATCAATTTGACTCGGGTGGGATTTTTTTTTTTTCCTTTTCCTTTTTTTTTTTCCTGCTTCTTGTAAAAGCATTTGGCTTCGAAGCAGAAAGAGAGTTTTTTAGTTGTAATTCAGAGTACTCTCTTATTGTCTCATAAAATGTGAGTTGGAGGATTTACCTTATGGTTTGGCTCCTGGCTAGAAGCAAGCAAGGGTCCAACACATCAGGGGAAAGTATTAAATGACCACTTAAGATTCTCTTCTTCATTCTCTTCTTCAGCCTGAAATTATGGTGCATATCTTTGCACTCTGAGCAGAATTCCCACTAGGGCCTCGAATCTGGGGGTCTGGGAGAAACATATGCTCTCTTTGGTGCTTTGGAGTAAGCACCCCAAATATCACAATCCAAAAGAAAAATACCAACATCTTAAGGAAATAGTTCTAACTGCCTGAGGTCTTCCAAGATGCAATACTATGTGCTGACTCAGGGAAACTTAGGGCAACATGCTGAAAACATTTGCAGGCCTGGAAAATAACTGGTTTAATAATTCAAGATGCTTTTAAGTTACCAAAAAAAATACATAAAAAACAAATAAACCTCCCTTTCCCAGAGTGCTGTTATATGGTAAGCCACTCCTGAGACGAAAGAAACAGAGCTTAGAGTCTGATGCAAATTCAGCTTTGTGAAAGTCTTAAACAATTGACAAAGAACTTTGCCACTCCACCCTACACCCTAAATGGACTAGCGGAAATATCTTTTTCATGACTTGAAAATATTTAGATAAAAATGAAATATTTAGTCAATACCCTAGATGTATTTTCATCTGGTTATCATACATCTCAGTGTTTCCAGAGGGATTTTGAAGTGTTCCTAGGAAATACACCAGGGTTTCTCAACTTTGACACTACTAATGCTCTGCACTGAATGATTCTTTGTGGATGGTGTTGTCTTGCATATTGTAGGATGTTTAGCAGCACCCTTGGTTTATACTCACTAGATGCCAGTAGCACTCTCCAAAGTTGTGACAACCAAAAATGTCTCTAGACGTTGCTAAATGCAAAATTGCCACCAGTTAAGACGACACTTCACTTTCACTCCTTCATTCCTAAATACTCACTCTAAGATAGTTGCTATTATGATCCTGTTTCTTCGTGGTTTATAAACAATGTGAATATGGCTTAGAGAGCACTAAGTGAGCTATTCAATGTCATAGTCTAGTTAGTGGCAAAGACAGGACTTCAACGAGGTCTAGAAAGCCTACACTCTTTGTCCTAACATTGTAGACACACAGAATTTGACTTGAACAATACTGTAGGTGCTCTCTCTGTGGTCTGAGAGCTCTAAAAATACAGAAACAAATTCTTTCTTCAAAGAGTCACAAAATGACTCTAGTCGAATTTCCTCTCAGTTCAAAGATGTTCACTGAAAGGCAGGAAGGACCACACAGTTGGCCATACCTGGATGTGGGTAACTGAGCCATCTGTAATTGCTTCCATTTGCTCTTGAATACTTCTGAGTTATTTCAATTACTTGAGTGGATAGCTAAGTCTAAAACGCCTGTCAGATCCGCCATAAAGCAGAACTGTCATAACACTGGTTGACAACATCCACATTATGGCAATAGAACTCGGGAGTTGGGTACAACTAAGGTTTTCTGCTTATTAGCTCTGGGAATTTTGGGGAACTGATTACTTTACTTTAGCTTCTCATTTCTTATCTGCAAAAGGATAAGCACAATTATCTTGCAAGGTGGGTGTAAGGAGAAGATAATACACACAAAGACCATGACATGGAACTTGGTATGTAACAGTGACTAGGTACATGGCCATTATTAGGATTCATTTAATGGCTGAGACACAAAAGGAAATTGTTATTTTCAGAGAGGGCTGGTAGAGGAGAGGGACTTGGTAATATTTATTGAGCTTTTACTATACGCCAAGCACTGGGCCAAATGCTTTACATGAATTATTTAATTTCATTCATGAAGTTCATTCCCTGCTGGCTGTATTAGGCACTCTTCTTTGGTTTATTTGCTCCCTTATCTGTTATCTGTCTCCCTTATGAGAGAGCAAGGAGCATGTCTATTTTATTCATTGTTGTGCCTCAGTGTCTTCTACCTCAATGACTGTTGAATTAATAAATTAATGAGCCCATGAAAATAAAAGAAAGATCCCTCTAGAAATGACCTTTGTCCTCGTCTATCAAGTGCTTTTGATTCATGGCTGCTCTTCTGGGATGAATTCATTTCTCATCTTTCCTACAGCCATCAGCTTGCTCCTCACACCCACTGCCTTGAGCCTGGACTGTCGTAGCTGCATCGGAATTTTCACGTGCTTTCTAGCTGCTTCTCACTCCCAGCCACGCTCCTCGCTGCTGCTTGGAAATTTTCCTCACACACCCTAATCAGCAAGCCTCAGGTGGATCATTGTCATTGACTGGTCCCAGCCAGCATCTTCAACTCAGAGCCAAAGCCTTTCATGACCAACCCCAGCTTGCCCCCACCCACCTTACCTTCTAGCTTATTGAGTGCCTCCTAGGTACCAGTTATTGTGTCCTATGCATGCTTCAACACAAAACACGATTCCTGTCCTTTAGAGCATAAAATATATTTGGGGAGAAAAACACAGAAACAATTGCAACACATCAATCGATTTGAACAGGGTTGTACTTGGTGCCAGGCAGGCACCTGGAAGTGTCTGTAACCCTCACTTGGGAGGTCAGAGAAAGCTTCCCATGGGAGGGAGGATATCACCTGACACCTGAAAGACAAGGGGAGCAATGACAGATGCTTTGGAGAGGGAGAGGCAATCACAGAGAGGGGCTGTAACCAGTTTGAACCCTACTCTGAAGACTATGGGCAATCGCAAAGGAATGTTCAGTGGGTTAGTTGAGATGTTACTATCTGAGATTAAAAGGGGATGGTCCTGCCAAGGACACTTAAATAAAATAAGGTACCCATTCCTTCCTTATAAAACAAACTCACACCCTGGTTCCAGGGCAGAAAAAGGGAATGTCAACTACAGTGTAGCAGATAATTTTGGCCTAGGAGTCCAAAGAGATTTGAAGAGCCAGCATTCTGGTCTTGCCTCAGTTTCCTCATCTGTCCAATGGTAGGGATTAACTGACAATATGACCTCCCAGGCCTCTCCCAGTTCCTTCCTTCTCTGAATCCTGGCCTCTTGCAAGTAGTTGTTTTAAGGCTAAAATTTTGCTGAGAAGAATCATCAGAGGAGCTTGTTAAAATTATGGAATCACTCTCTGAAATGCAGGGATTGTAGGTGGGGGCTTTATTTTTTTAAAAAAAAAAAAAGTACTCCAGGGGAATCTCATGCAGGTGGCCCTCAGACAAAACTTAGAGAAACCCTGGGGTAGAAGAATGAATTCTTTCATTTAAATAAGAAAGAGTTCTGGGAAGGTACATTCCTTTGGGAATTGGCCTGTGTATAGCTAAGCAAAAGGAGCCCCAAAGCAATTAATTCAAATTAAACCTTTAGAATTAGAATAGACCATCTCATGGAATTGATATGGACAGAATAAAAATCCCAATTTACTGCTCTAGTTGTGTGTGCCCCGCCCTGTGCCAGGTACTTGATACTCACTAGCTCCTCTAATTGCCAAAACCAGCCACACAAGGCAGGTGGGAGGTGGGCAGCGTGGCCTGGTTCCTGCATTAGGGGCATAAACATGGAGGAAGGATGCCGATGGCCTTTGTGGTGAGGAGCATGTATCACAAATGACGACAGACTTTGGTGATCTTTTCTAGCTTTCCATCATCGAGTCATGGATGTCTCACCCACGTATTGAACAGACTCGCCCTTTGCTTTTGTGTTGCTTCCCCAACATCCTTTTCTTTTAACCATAACAACTATCTTGTCAAGGTATTACCATAAGATATGATTGAAAATATGCACTCTTTGAGAATGTGCTCAAGGGAATCAATCTCCCACCTCCTCCTTGCCTTCCAGATATGCCATGAAGGAGGCAAAATCAAAGTGAAATGCATCAAAGAATTAATCTATGAAAATCCTTGCAGGAAATAATCCATCAACCTTTGAGATGGGCAGGCTCTTAAAACCAGAGTGCCTCCCTGCATACAAAACCATAACTAATGTTGAATTAGAATAAACTGAACGCCAGGTACTCTCAAACAATGTAAAAAAAAAAAAAAAAAAAAAGGAAGCTGAGGAGAATTTTATTTCAAAAGGCTAAGCATGGGTTCACAATTATCCAAGGTGTTCTGATATTAAGAGCTGTTCCTTATTGTCATCATCAAGGTGTTCTTGGTACTGAGGAAGATGACACAATAGCCTGAAGAAGCTGAGTATACAAAGTTTTTAAGCAACAGTGAACTTTAGTTTAAGTTCACTCTGTATCCTTCTGCTACAAAGATGAGTTTCCAAAGGGAACTTACTCACCAATATCCAGTACCAGTTACTTTCCCAGTGTGACTCCTGTGGACAAGAAAGCTCACGTCTAGGTATGTCAGATGACAAGGTGGCCTGAGTGAGGCAGAATGGACTTTGGAGGCAGACAGGCCTGGATTTGAATGCTTGCTTCACCACTTTCTAGCTGTGTGTCTTCGGCACGTTGCAAAACTTATGGGATCCTGTGCTTCCTCAGCTGTAATGGTAATAATAAACCAGAGTTTCTTATGATGTATCATGAGAAAGAGAGAAAGAAGAGAGAGAGAGAGAGAGAGAATGTGTATAATATGCCTAGGACACAGCTTAGTAAAGCGAAAGCATACCACAGACAGGACCCATAATTTTGGAATGGCATTAGGGAGAATTGGTTTCCTTGAGCTGAATCACAAACACCATGACTCCCAACTCAGGGACCTATTAAAAAATGAGTTTCTGAACCTGCAAAGCTATGCATTGTTCTACAGACTTAGCCCAAAATAGGCTGCCTCTTTCAGCAATTTCCAAGGTAGTACAAAGGCTTCCTTATACAGTTTAGTAGCAGGCATTGTTCTATGCAGAGATTTGCAACATTCTTATTGCCAAAAATTCCATGAAACCATGTTTCAAGGCACTTATATAGCAAATAGGTGATACTTATTAAAATGATTTCCCCACTGTTTATTAATCTAAGGCATAATTTTCCCATAGAGGTTTGGAATTAACATCATTTGTCAAAAAATATCTACGGGGTACAATGTGTTATGTGCTGGGGATACGATGCTGACCAAGACTTGGTCCCTGCTCACACTTTGATGGGGAAGAGAGACAAGTGAAGGGTGTGACAGTGAGAAAGCGCAGTGAAAAGGCAGTGCACAGTGTTAAGGGAGCATGCAGAAGAGGCATTAGCTTGACGTGGAGAGTTAGGAATGGTTTTCTGGAGGAAGTACATTAGTCCTAGGACATGAAGGATGAATGAGAGATAGCCAAGGAAGATGACACAGAATGCTTTGGGCAAAGGAAATAATACGTGTAAGGCTTTGAGATTTGAGAACAAGGCGAATTACATAAAGAACTTTGGTATGGTTGGTAGTGACCTTCCCAACATATTTAGTCCTGCAATGGCTCATGTTGGTCAAGTGTCTGATTTCAATTAGGCTTATTGCAATATGCCCCAGATCATCGTTGCCTTCACAAACACCCAGGGATTTCTAGAATCCTGGCTGAGAAAAGTAAAGGACTTTGGGCCAAACAAATCTGAGCTAAACCCAACTCCACTGTTAAGTATCAACACAATCTTTAGTGGTACACTTATCTTTGAGCCTCAATTTCTACCTCTATGAATGGAAGAATAATACCTACTTTGTTGAGTAGTTGGGACCATGAGGTATATTGATGACTCTCTGGTAAAGGACCTAATGGATGCTCTGACACAGGGTAGGCACTCAAATCACAACCATTAGCCACCCCTGACAGCCAAAATCTGTAAACTTCCAACTGGCAAACTGATGTAGTGCCTGTGGTCAAAATCCAGGCATATCAAATCTACAGTTTTCTATTTTGAAGACCAAAAATCCTCATTAATAGTAATTATACAATGTAGGGCCGGGCACGGTGGCTCACGCCTGTAATCCTAGCACTCTGGGAGGCCGAGGCGGGTGGATCGCTCGAGGTCAGGAGTTGGAGACCAGCCTGAGCAAGAGCGAGACCCTGTCTCTACTAAAAATAGAAAGAAATTATCTGGCCAACTAAAAATATATGTAGAAAAAATTAGCTGGGCATGGTGGCACATGCCTGTAGTCCCAGCTACTCGGGAGGCTAAGGCAGTAGGATCGCTTAAGCCCAGGAGTTTGAGGCTGCTGTGAGCCAGACTGATGCCACAGTACTCACTCTAGCCCGGGCAACAGAGAGAGACTCTGTCTCAAAAAAAAAAAAAAATAATAATTATACAATGTTAATGCTTACTACTATGGAGTACTTACTATGGGCCAGCCACTGTGGAAAACATTTACCTTAAATTCTTATTTAACCCTTACAGCCATCCTATGAGGTCATTTGTATTTCAGGAAACACTCCACCCATTTTCTACAAAAGAAAAGAAAAAGGTTCTTGAGCTTAAATACATTTTGACATTTGGGGTTAAGCAAAGTTAAACAGCTTTCTTTCCTGCAGAACTTCCCAGGGACTTTAGTCTGAAATTACGCATTATCAAATCCAAGAGGGAGGAAAATAGTCTAACGGGTTTTCCAAACGTATTTGACCATGCAATCCCTTTTTGGTTGAATGCATATTAAAATATCATTTAAATGTACTTTGTGAAATGCTAAAATAAGAATTATCAGCTCCATTTCACATCTAAGAAAACTGGACCTCAGAGAAGTTAAATAACTTGCCTGATGTCACACAGCTAATAAGTAGGAGGAGTCATGATTTGAACCCAGGTCTTTCCGACTCCAAAAGCGTACGCTTGGCTGCAGGACAATCATTTTTAACGTAGCCCGAATTCTTAAAAGCATTTAGGCTGCAACAACACAGGCTGCTATACTAAAGCCATAACAATTCTGGGTAGAGTGGCCTCCTTAATAATAACCAAAGGAAACTTAGGGTATCAAGTCAGGAGTCTGAGTTTGAAAGGGTGGCAGTCACCTCCAGTGCTGGAAAAAGGCAAAAAGAGCCACTCTGGGCCCTCAGAATCAATGCTTTCCTGCTGTCCAGTCACTAAGCCCTGGACTGGGAGCTCAGCGCCCATCTACCTCATTGATTCTCACTGCACCCTGGGCCACCTCGCTCAAGTCTCAGAGCCCAGGCCCCACCCAGGATGGCCTCGTTTTTCTACATGCCTCGCAGTATTTTAGTGGTGCTTAGTGACAGCTCACACCTGGTTGTTCCCTTGGCAAAGGCAACCACAGCCCACTGCTGAGCATATTACTAAAGTAAATAACTCATTTAGCCCAAACCTAATAATCCCCCCACAAAACTCAGAGAATATGAAAAAGAATTACCCCATCTCATTCCCTCGGCATTATGGGAACAGGCAAGACTTTCATGTACTTCAGCGGTCCATATGTTTGAAGGTCAAACAACACCTGGGTATTTCTTTGAAATAAACTAATTGAGCCTGGATGATTTAGAGGCTGTCTCGCTGAAAGACTTGCTGGATCACCAATGGTAAGGCAAGACCTGCTTTTGAAAACTCTGAATCCCGCGACCCCAGCTTTATCAAATGCCAATGAATATTTGATGCCGTTCAAAGATTAAGGCCTGGGATCAAACTGAGAAAGGAGAAAGAGAAGGGATTGCTTTCAAACCACTGTGAAAAAGAGCCTAGCCCCAGGTGTTCAGGGTGGTAAAGAAATCAGAGCCAGCCAGAGGGAAATCAGGCAGAGGGTCTAAAAAGGAAGTTTCAAACCCTAAGTGTGCAAGGAAAGCACCTGGGAGACATCAGGGCTTCCCGCCTGGCCTTTCCCCTTTGTTTCCCTTTTAGCTGGTTTTCATGGAAACCCTGTGTGTAGGAACAACACAGAATTAACACATACAAGGACCAGTTTGATCCAGATTGGGAGAAACACATCAACTTCACTATTTGGTTTGCATCACATGCCACCATGTACACCAATCGGTTGGTTTGGTGTGTGCTCAGGTGGCTTTACCTGAGAGCCAAAGGTGGGCCTCGAGGTAGAACAGACTCCTCCCTGCTTAGGGCCGGTCTCCTAGTTGCACAAACATGTAGGACCTTATATTTGTCTGTATCATTTGCTGGAATTATGATGACATATTTCCCCACTGGACTGTTAATGTCTTTTCCTCCACTTGCCTGTCAACTCCGTGAGGATCCACACCCATCGTGGTCACTACTGCATCCTCACAACCTAGCACAATGCATCGAGGTGTTCCCTGATTATATTCTGAATAAATAAATGAATGGCATTAGAAACCAATGACAGGGCTAATATAAATTTTGCAGAGTAAATATAATAGGTGTATAACTAATGTTTAAAAAATGGAGAAAATGCACAGGCATTTTTTTCATCTTATAATTTAAAAATGTACATTCTTGTCAAGAATTACACTGTTTGGTTTCAACCACACTCAACCATTAGGACTGAGGGAGATTATGGAAACCGGAATAATGACAGTAACAATGGAGTCACAATGATAATGAGGACCAGAGCTAAGACTCGTAAAGGACTATGTGCCTGGCCCTGTGCTAGGTTCTGTCCATGTATTACCCCATATAATTGTCTCAAAAGGTCTATGAGGTAGGTATCCACATTTTATGAAATTAGGGGACTGAGCTGGCCTTGAGGACTGCAGTATGTCTGTGCTCTTAAACAGTATAAGGGGACTATGAGAGAAAGTTCACTCATTCATGCATTTATTCATTCATTCAACAAATACCTGAGTATGTGCTCTACCCTAGTACTGGATACTGCAGACAATAACAAGCCAAAACAGATAACTGTCCACATTCTTTTGGAACTTCTAGTCTAGTGGGGGAGACAGATGTTAATCAATAACCATACACAAAAGAAAAAATACAGCTGTTTTAAGTGCTACAAAGAAGCAATATATGCTATTAGGAGGAATTAGTCCTAGGCAGTTTATTGAGCTAAGATCTAAGTTAAAACTAGACATTAGCCAGGGAAGCAGAAGAGGGAGAAGTATTCAGGGAAAGGGAAAAGCTGTGCAAAGGCCCTGTGGTAGAAGGAAACATGTGCTATATGAGGGAATGAAAGAAAGCTATAAGAGGCTGAAATGGAGAAAGCAAAAGGACATATATATCACCAGAAAGGTAGGTAGGCTCTGGAGCAGTGGTTTTCACACTTGAATATACACATCAGAATCACCTGGAGGGAATGTTAAAACATAATCTGCTGGATCTCATCCTCAGAGTTTCAGATTCAGTAGATCTAGGGTAGGACCCAAGATTGTGAATTTCAAAATATACTACTGGGTAATGCTGATGCATCCTGAGCCTACACTTTGAGAACCACTGCCCTAGACTATGTAGACCTGGTGAGCTATGGGGTGCATTTTGGACTCTGTTCCAAGAAGAATGAAAAAAATAGCTGAAGGATTCTAAGCGTGGGGAGACGCAGTCCAATTTATATTTTGAGAATAAAAATCCTAGCTGCAGGGTAGAGGAAAGACTGCAAGGGGGGGCGTGTAGATGCAGACAGGCCAGTCAGAGGTAAGCTGCAGGGTTCAGAAAGAGATGATGGTGCCTTGAACTAAAGTGAAGCCATGGAGATTGAGAGAAGCAGATGGATTCAAAAGAGACTTAGAGGGTGAAATTGAAAGGAGTTGGTGATGAGTAAGGGGGTTAAGGCTGAGAATAGTTCCTTGGCTTCTGCTTGAGCAAGTAGACAGACAGTGGTGGTGTTCCGTGAAGGAGACCCTGGAAGAGGACCAGGAGAGAAGATCACAAGCTCAGTTTTGGACCTGCTGGGTGTGAGGTTCTTTCGAGACATTCAAAAGATGGTAAGTAGACAGTTGATATATGGGTCTGGAGTTAAGTGGTGAGATCAGGACTGGAGATAAAATTGTGAGTCATCTGAGTGTACGTGAGATATGAAGCCATGTGGGTGGATGAGATCACTAGGCAGAAACATTAGAATAGGAAGAGGAGAGGACCTAGGACCATCAACGTTTAGTGGCTGGGTAAGAGAAGATGAACCTACAAAGGAGAAAAACAAGGAGCATTAGGACAAACACCAGAGAGAATTGTGCCCGACACCGAGGGAAGGGAGGAAACAGTAGGTAATAAGTGCTGCTCAGAAGTCAACTCAGGTGAACAGTAAGGAGTGTCTTTTGCATTTAGGAACATGGAGGTGACCCTGATGGGAAGTATTTTGGCAACGAGGGAGAGGAGAATTTGGGAGGGGGCTACAGCTGAAGTTGGTGGAAGGGAGTTCACTCTTTCCTTTTTTCCGTCCCATTTACTCTTCCTATCACTCCAATTTGACTTCTGGCACCATTAAAATTTTATGAAATGTTACATCTGTTTGTTATTTGTTGATTCAACCCACACAGTAGTTGCAAAAATCTACCTGCTCTTAATAAGAAAGATCCCATCTCTTTTTTTGAACCAGAGGAATCTTATTTTTTTTTATTTTTACTTTATTTTTGTATTTCAGCTTATTATGGGGGTACAAAAGTTCAGGTTATGTATATTGCTCATGTCCCCCCATCCCCCCGAGTCAGAGCTTCAAGCATGTCCATTCCCCAGACAGTGCGCATTGCATTCATCATGTAGGTATACACCCATCTCTTCTTTTTCATTAAAGATCTCACGAATATCGGGCCCTAGGTCCTATTCTTATTTCCCGCATTGGCCAGTTACCTTTAGAAAATGGACCATCATGGGACTATTTGCTGACTAGACCAGTGGAAGGTAAAGGCAATGTAAAGTGAAAGATCTCACAAATCCTTTATTTATGTGAGAAGTCTGTCTAAATGTCTATGCAGGGGAAAGATTTTTTTTTTTTCCTGTCCCAAATCACTCTCTGTTCAACAGCAAACTTAGAGTTTGGGATTCAGAGTCTGTTAGATTAGGACACAAACCTTAGCTTTGCAACTTTTCAGCTGTGTGACCTTATGTAAGGTGTTCAACCTCTCTGAGACACACTTTTTATTTATGGCTAAAAAAAGCATAACCATACCTTAAAATATGGTTGTGAAGGATTAAGTGCTCAGCACAGTATCTAACTTGTGTTAAGCATTTACATTATAATAGCCACTTATGGTGGCCAAGCAACCACAATGGAGAAGGATGAAAAACAACTGTACAAGAAAATACTGTTTTCCAGAAGATATCGTTAAATCCTGACTATGTATTTGGATTTTTCTGTACTAGCTCCTTTAAAGAACTTTCAAATCTATTACACTTTTAAATTCATTCACCACTGGTTGTGCCTTCTTCAACCAATATAGTACTCTTCCAAAAAGGAGCTTGTTGAAGTTGCTGTTTTAGAATTAAATGCTTCCAAGTTTGTACTGTTTAGCTTCTGTTTTAATAAAAACAAAAGATGAAGTGGGTTATAAAATAAGGGGGAAATACATGAATTGAACTGGTTAGTTTTATTTAGGGTTGTGAAGATAAAAAAAAAATAAGAAAAAAAAAAATAAAACAAAGCATGGCCTAGCATAATTTCCTAGGAGAAAGAAGCAGAAGAGACAGTGAAAATGTATAGCATTCATTCATTTACTCATTCATTCAACAAATCAGTTCTGAATACTTAGTAAAAGGCCCTGGGCTAGGATCAAAACCAAAAGAAATAGATTTTGTGGCTGATTTTGAACTCTTACCCTGCCAGGTACAGCCTTGACTCATTTAAAGTAGATGAAAAGCCAACAGGTTGGATGCCAAAGAGAATAGAAGAGGTGTGCTTGACGTACGGATTCTCTGCAGTTTGGTACAGGAGAAACATATGATAACTGCACCAAGATTTCCACATCAAGTTTATTATCTGCCTGTGGCCCAATTAATTGCAACAGAAATGTCACTCAGAAAAATTTCTCCATCCAGTAGCATCGCTAATCAACTTATGAAAATAATAGCAATGATCATGTTGATGATGATGATGATGATGATGTGAGTCTTCCCCTAGTATATAAAAGCAACATACATGCATTTACCTATGTTAGTTCTTTTACCCCAGCAAAAACCTCGTGGGAGGGAGACTATTATAATGTCCATTTTATAGACGAGGAACCTGAAGCTAGGATGGGTCAAGGAATTTGTCCAAGGCCACACAGCATAAGTGGCAAAACCAAGATCTAAAAGTATGTGCTCTATGATATAACTCCCATGTTAAAATTAACTTGCTTTTGGCTCCAAAATAAAAAATTCTGGATTTTAGAAATTCTATATCCTTATTTACCCTGCCCACTGACTCTGCAAAGGCTATAATAATCCCTACAAATCAAATGTGCCGCTACCTTTCTCCCTCTAGTACCCTTTTTCTTTTGAGCTGCTTGGCAGAGTAGCAGGGGTAACCAGTTCAATTTTCAGCCTAGAAAACTAGTCTTCCCTACCACCTCTCCAAGCAGGGGAGCCCCATCTAGCTGGCCCTCAAGAGCTTTCTGCAAATTAATCACTCTGAATTCTGAAGCTCAGCAGAACTTTCTCAGTCTAACCCGAGAGCAGTAACTATTTCTGGAACCAAAGAATGCTTCCCCTCACTGCCATGAGGGCCTCTGAGAATAGCCAAAAGGAAATGGCAGGACTGTGATTAACTGTGAGGTCATCTAGCAGTGGTGGCCCAGAGACCTAAGGAAAAAGGATATTCTTTTCTTGGGATAAGATTTTCTAGCCACAAACTTGTTTTATTGCACCCATTGTTTTTTCAAGGACAATGTCCTCTTCCTAAGGAACTTTTTGCCTTTCATGGATCATTTGTAGTTTTCACTGAGGCACAATCTTGGTTAGCTAAACATCAGATTCCTGCGCTATTTGGGAGACTACTTTTTAAATATGAGATCTAATCATTTCATGCTAAGGGCCTGCATGCTTTGTGAAGTTCTAAAGGCCAGTAAAACCACAAAGATTCTACTTTCCTTTCAGCATAGGTTGCCATGTCCTTAAGCCAAGGGCATTGTTGGTTTAAACTTGAATAAAGTTTCTGGAGCATTTATTATTTGCCAGCCTCTGTGCCTAGAGGTCACGTATATGCTATTGCTTTTATAATCTTTACAAGAATTCGTGGACATGAAAATTACTATTATTTCCATTTTAGTGATCAGAACATACTTAAGTAACTTGCTCAAAATATTGACAACTTTTGAAGCTGCTGATGGGCACATAGGGGTTCACTGAACTGTTTTTTCTAATTTTATTTATGTTTAAAATTTTTCATAATATAATGTTGTCATTGCTAATGCTTTTCAGTAACTTCCCCGAAAGCACCTAGCTCATGAGTAGAGCCTGTGGTTTCAACTCCAAATGTATTAGCCCATAGAGTCCAAGTTCTTCAACATGACTGTACCGTTGACTATTGCCCAGCTGATGATTTTAGCCAACATCTCCCTGATGCCAAAACAACTTCCTAGAAAACCAAAACCCAAACCAAAACGAGTCAGTCCATGTGATATTCTCAGCAGCAGGCAACTGTCCTAAAATGATTCTTGGATCGAAATTCCCCAGCGTATCACGTTACAAAAAAGGTGAACATGGCTGAGTGTTTTTTTCAGACCAATCAAAGCCACATCCTCACTAGGAATGAGCTTTATTTATTTATTTATTTTACATACCATTTGTGGTCTAAACAGCCTCTTCTTAACGGCCGTTGCAGGCCCAAGAACAGCAAACATGGCATCTGGCTGCGGTCCCAGCACAAAATGAGCACCACATTTGCTGCTTCCTGGTCACTTATCCCTCAAGATAGAAACCCGTCTCAAATAATGACCGGTGGATCTTTGAGACTGGGTCTACATGATCCTTTTATTAAACGCCTCACAGCAATACACAGCTCAAGTTTCTGTAACCAATCACTATGGACTTTAAGGCTTCATTCCCTTATTTCTTAAAGTGATATATAAAATATTCTTGTTTTCTAAGTGAAAGCAGTACGTTTATTTTCTCCTGGGAGCATCTTACCAATGCCTGTGATACATGTTCCCATCCTTAGATATTGGGAAACCAGGCTTAGCATTGACCCTGACACCAAATCTCTCCTAACAATTATGAACAACTTCTGCCCCAACTATTAGAGACTTTGTCCCCAAGCCTTGGCTTTTTATTATATTTTTGAGGAAACATGAGATTTCTCCCTCTCGCCAAAGTTTGATTTAAGTGGACCTCAGACTTGCCTGAGGGATAGTTTCCGGAGAAGCGTGGAGTTCTGGGAAGCGTCAGCCATCTGTCAGGGCGCAGGCATTGCTTAGTTTGTAAAAAGAAAAAAGAGAAACTTCTCTGTAGAGCTTAAGAACAAAAACGAGAAAAAAAAACGCTGTTGGGTTGTGTTCTTTACTTATCATGAAAATGGCTTATTCTGATAATCCTCAGTGGAGACCCCTCTGATGTGGTGGTTTTTGAACATGAGGAAAACATTTTGATGCATTGAGGATGATGATAAGGAAGCCATATGACAATGATCTTCTTGGCCAAATCTGTTATTCCATAAACATCCATATCAGGTATACATCATTTAAATATTGCAAAAAGTATTTTAAAAGCCTGTCTACCTCTTGCTAAAATAAATGACTAAAAATTGATATATTTGAGCCAATGGATTATCTTGGCATTAGGGAGGAAAGATCTAAAATCGAACAAAGATTCACACAACTCCATGCCCACCCTAGCCCCCATCACCAGTGAATTAAAGCAGACATGTCCTTGTCATTCTCAGGTTTGATGTCTTAATCCAGGAATTTTTATGCTTACCATGCCTACAGCCCTTTTCTATTACAAATATTTGATAACATAACCAATAATTTAAACAATATTAACATGATAAACTCAATATACAATATAGTGGAGAAATAAAGAAAGTTAATTTATAATAACACATATTTTAAAATGTAAATACTCAGGCATGATTACACTAGAGACATGCTGATGTGTGCATTCACGTATATCAAATCATTGTGGATTTTAGAAGAGTTAGTATGTTCACAGAATGTTATCCATTCTTTCACTTTCCATTTGATAATTTGAAATAACAACTAAGTACATTCATACATACATGCATAGACTTAACCATGTGTCTGACAGCTACAAACTCAAACTGATACTCAAACTCAAATTTTTACAAGTGGTGTTGTCACTGGCGTTTGGAGATATGATTTTCTGAAATGGTGAACAATGCTTGGTAAAACTTAAGGTAATCAACTATAACCTACCCTCTGTAGTCGCAGTCCTGGGATATATACTAATAAAGCATTATCTAGATGCTTCATATAGATATCTATATCTGTCTATCATTATGTGTCTAGGTTTTACACAAAATAATTATATGCAGGTTTTCAACCAAATGAATGTCCAGCATTACATCTGAAAGTCATCCAAGAATCAAGAAAATTTCCATCTTTGTGTGTCCATCTCATGCACTGTAGGATGCCTACAATTCCCAGACCTCACCTATTCAATGCCAACAGTATCCACCAATTGTGACAACCTAAATCAGATTTCTGAAAAGCTTCCTGATAGTTGTGGTGCCTTTGAGAACCAATGTCTAACAGAAACATTTAGCCAAAACTCTCCAGTGCTTTCCCACAGAATTTGTGCTGTGGTCCCCCAAGGGATGCTGTATTCTCACTTTCTTCCTAGATACACCCTTCGTCCCTTACCGAGCTCGGACAAGTCGGTCCCTCATCATTGACATGGCCTGCCATTAGCCTGCTAGCAGGACAAGATATCTCCTACTTCAGAATCATTACATTAATTATTTCTAGGGTTCATATCAACAACTAATTATCTGCTAACCCGTGCTTATATTTGAAAGTTTCATATGGATATGGCTTATCCTCCCAGTTCAACTGGAAACTCCTTGAAAGCTGTCTTCTCAGTATTTTCTATTAACATAGTTCTGTAGAGGCACTCGTGGACCAAGGTTGAGTTAAGGAAGCTAAAATCTTGGGGAAACAGATTTCATACGTTTTGTACATATGAAAATGCAAATATGGAGCAATCCAGACTATCACTCAAACTTCCAAGTCGTTATTCCAGCTAAATGTTATTCCCACCATACAAATTCATACCAACACCCATTCACAGGGCCCAGTAGTCTTGCTCACACCCATCTGTACTGTATTTCTATGACACTCAAGAACCAATCCATCCACCTTTTCTAAAGCAGTATTTCTCAAACCATGGTCTGTATCTACTACCTGTGTCAGAATCAACTAAAGATACTTATTAAAAACCAAACAAAAAGCCAATACTGGACGCTGTCCCCTAGAATCCACACTTGGAGAAACATTGCTCTGTATAAGATACATCCACTCAATTAAGCTAATTTCTTTACCAAAAAACCACTCATCTATGTTTCCTGAATGTGATTAGGCCTTTGACATTAAATGGGAAATTCAGTCAACGGGACAGGGCAGCCTCTAAGTCCAACTGTATAATCCTACAGACCACAAATCTCATGACAAGCAGACAGACCACAAGCAGTGTCATTCTTTTGGTAGTTGCCACTTAGTGATGCTGCCTAATTGATGCCAGGGCTTCAGCATCTGGCATTTGCCCATTAGTCTATCAGTATTTGACTTACGTCATGTATCATTTTGTTAGACAAAATCTATATTTCATTCCCTGATACAAATATACAGTATACAAATACAATATACAAATACTATATATATATTTGAAAAAAAAGCAAATTCATGCCTAAAGTTGATCAGGAGACAATTTCATGGGGGTAAAAATCAAGAATGAGAAATTCCCTGAACTGCATTTCTTCTGCTGGATTTTTTATTTTTTTATTTTTTTTATTTCATCTCATCATGGGGGTACATAAGTTCAGGTCATATACATTGTCCATGTCCCGCCCATCCCCCCGAGTCAGAGTCCCAAGCGCGTCCGTTCTCATTCTCCAGACAGGGGGGTCAATGACTATCTATCTTCTTTACTCCTGTCACCTCTCCCCTCTCTTGAGCCTGGCACATATTGGACAATTTATAAGAATGTATCAAACAAATACATCACTTATATAAAGATATATGGACTGGAACACTCAACATGAATGATGGGTGATCATTCATTCATTTGATAAATATTTGTACTTCCTATTGTATGGATTTAGCTCTGCAAGGCTACTGCCACTGTTCACAAGAAGTCTCCTAATAATCTCAACAGCTACATTAATGGAATATTTAAACTGTCAGGTGTGCTGCATGTTTCACAGACATTACTCATTTAATCCTCACAGAAACCTCAAGGAAACAGGCACTACTATTCCCATTTTGCAGACAAGAAAACCAATGCTTGGAGAAGTGAAGTATTTTTCCCCTTATAAGCAGAAGAGGTGGGTACAATAAAAGACAATGATCAGAAAGCTGGAGGTCCCAGGGACATACAGGACGAAGTGTCAAGGGCCCCTGGTAACTGTATAAAGGATGCATTCAGAGGCAGGAGTGATGCTAGAAAGTGGTAGTAGAGGGGTGGGGTGCACTCTTGAAGGGAGAGTGGCATGTGCCCAGTAAGAGGAGGCAGGCTGGGGATGGGCACTGAGGAGTCAGCACTGTACCCCCTACGCACACAGGTGGGGGAGGAAACAGACAGACTCAGGAGTAAATGACTCAGGAGCTTGTGGGAGATCCAGCTGGAAGCAAGCAACACTGGGGAGCCCACACGGCCTCCCGCACTGATGCCTCATGAGTGTCCTGCAAACAGCTTTCATGTTCCTCATGCAAGCCTGTCTCCTTTGTTCTCCAACTCAGCCAACCAAATCCTGTGAGTCATGCCCTGACCCCCTCATGTCTGCTCTTAGCCAGTTCTCTGCAGACGCCCAAAAGGAGGGCAGATGAAAGATGAAATTACCTATCTGGCTTTCACAGCAGGCTGAGCCAATTGTGACAATTGATAGGGAAGCCTCTTTCAGGCCCAGTTTAGAGAGTCATCAAAAAGTGAACTACAAGTAAAGAGAGTGTATGTGACCCAACTCTAGCACCATGGGCAGGAACAGCTGTCACCAAGGCCATGGCTAACAGAGGGGGGCTGGGGAACACAACCCTGTGGTCCTCATCTCTTCCCTGAGTCTGGGGAGCCATCGATGCCATTTCTTCTCCCTGCCTCCTCCCCAGGAAGAAAAGGCCTTCATCCTCCTCTCTCAGACCTGTTTGAGAAACAGTAGGAGACCCTGCACATGTAGCATTGCTGTGTAGGAGTGTGAGCCTCTGTCAGGCTCGATGTGACAAGCTGAATCACTTGCTCACCAAAAGATGACATTTGTCCTCTAGTAAAATTCTCCAAATCATATTCAACATACCATGAAATGTTAAATGCTTGGGGACAAGGCACCAAACCTACATGCCAGGTTCAGTCCATTTTACCTGGAACCATTTTGTATAATCATGACCACAACAACCCTATGAGCAGACAACACGATCATCTCCATTTACAAACGAGAGAACCGAGGCACAGCAAGAATGAGTACATCTGGTTCTGCTGCGCTTGTTTGTTCCAACATGATTGATGCATTAGGGAACAATTTGAGCCTAAAGTGAATTCTGTGATTTTCCTGTTTGCTTAATGCTCCATTCTCAGTGCAAGAAATAGTGGGCAAAACTGCACCCAGCTGAACTGGACTGCATGGGAATCCACAAAACACATATCCTTAAACATCCACCATCTACCTCAGTTCCCTGTGGGTGTCATGAGCTACCTCGTGTACATCTGCTGCTTGAACTTTCAATGCGATTCCAGATAACCTCCTTCCACCACTTCACAATAGCTCACAAACTGCAACCCTTTCCATGCCCACTTTCACAAGCAAATGCCAGCTCTTTTTCAAGGCAGAGTGCCATATTTGTTGTCATACACACACACACACACACACACACACACATACACACACAAACACACGGTCTCACTCTGTTGCCAGGGCTAGAGTGCAGTGGTGTCAAGTGGTCCTCCTGTCCCAGCCTCCCAAAGTGCTAGGATTACAGCCGTGAGACACCATGTCCCACTAAGGTTTTTTGTTATTTATTTATTTATTTATTCATTTATTTATTTTGTAGAGACGAAGTCTTGCTATTGCCCAGGCTGGTCTCGAACTTCTGGGCTCAAGCAATCCTCCTGCCTTGGCCTCCCAAAGTGCTAGGATTACAGGTGTGAGCTACCACGCCCAGCCTATTGTCCTATTTCTATATTTCTTAGCTATTTATCAAGTATAAAGTTGTCTATAATTTATTAGTGCTAAATTGAACTAAATTTGTCCTAAAGCTTCCTCTGTATCTTGAGTCCATATGTCTCGAATAGCAACCTAACTTACAAGTATATTCTTGCAACAAATAGCTAAGTCTTAGCCAATCACAGGCTGCCAACCAATCAGAACATGTTCATATAAGGCAAATGCCTCATCACACCATGCCCAAATAAGGCAGTAAAGGGCAATTGTAACCAATCAAGCTAGTTCTATATGTCACTTCCTTTTTCTTTCTAGAAATACTGTCTGCCCGGGTCGCTGGGTGGAGCTCTCTGAATCTCTCCTGGTTCTGAGGGCTGCCTGATTCATGAATTGTTCTTTGAGCAAATAAACTCTACTAATTGTAATTTGTCTAAAGTCTTTCTCTTAACATTAGGCTTCTATCTTTTTAAAATATCATATCATTGTCAAGTTTTTGTATGTTGTGACACTAGCCCCTTTTTCCTTGTAAGCTCTGTGGTTTGTATTGCCCAATTTAGCATAGTATAGTGATTTCAGGAAAACATATGTGTGTTAAAGCATAACTATTTATAACTTGCCCAAGGTTATGTGGCTAGGTAGTGGCCCAGCAGGGATTCAAACACAATCTGCTCAAGGACCCACCCTAGCTTGTCTACCCCTGTATCTTCCTACTTTTGTATACATGATCTCTTTTAATCTTCATAGCAGCCTTAAGAGGCTCTTGTTATTCCTATTTTCTAGCTGAAGAAATTGAGATTCAGAACTAATATGCCAAGAAAAGCTTAAATGAAGTTAACCATACGTGGCCCTATTGCTAATCACACATGGTAACTCTGAATTTCGCATTCAGGTTTGTTTTTCTCTGAAGCACTTAGGCAGGCCAGGATTCCAGCAGTCTGTGTAAATATTAAGAATTTGTGGTACAGGAGAAGTGCCACAGGTCTGTGTGAGTCTTCATTGACGGTTCCCCAATTCAGTGCTTCTTGACTGGGTAAAGAATAGACCCTCATAATTTAGAGCCATTGTCTGAACTATTTATTCATTCCCTTGTTTTTTTGTTTTGTTGTTTTGTTCATTCTTTCCTTTATTCATCAAGTATTAATTGAACAGGTATGATATTCCTAACATTTAGGTCTTATCTGAAGCATCACTCTAGAGGTGCCTTTCATAATCTATGCCCCAACAAACCACACTGGAGGTTCCTTTATTAATAGCACACTTCGTTTCTCCTTCCCAATACTTAACCACCAGCAATAGTGGCATCATTATTTGCAAAGAGTTCTTTGATCATTTTCCCTCATGTGATGTAAGCTCAATGAGAACAGAACATGTCCATCTTATTTTTTTCATATGTATCCTCAGCATTCAGTGCCATACCTGACACATAGTAGGTGCTCAATAAATACTTGACTGTTTTATTAATATAAATGACCTTGGACTTGGCATTGATATAGAAACAAGCCCGGAGTGCAGAGAACATCTTCAGCTTAAACAGGAACCTCTTCAACAAATAAAGTTTTAAAGGTTATTGAAATTCTTGAGCTGGAAGGATATATCCCTGCAGTGTGTGCACAGAAGGATTGTAAAGAAAAAGTAGCTGACAGATGGAAAACTGATCCACAACAGCTTCTATAAACGGACCATGAAATAATCAGGTTCCTTGGTCTTTTATTTGTTTCTGGATGGAGTCCCAGGCAGGGAAGATAACCTTCGCCTCAGAACAATGTGGCGCATCATCTGTAAATGTAATGAGATGATGAATTATTCCGGCGTCATTATGCCCATGATTTATGGGGAGACATTATCTGCTAAAAGCCCAGGCTGAAAGAATATTGATTTCACTTTTACTGAGACAGCCATTTAAAACTTTTTAAAGACAGCAAATGATTGTTTAAAAGACCAACTTCAAAAAAGCCAGTTTCAAACCATTTGGTGGGGAGGGGCCACAGGAAGCAGAAATGGTGATGCAGCTCCTTTAAGAGCCAGGTGGGCAAAGTGAGGTCCTCTTGCTTTGTATTCTCCTGTAACACCTTGTACTTCTCCATTGCAGCAGTTGGCGGCACCCACAGGATTTTATACCACATTTTTCTTTAGGACCTTTCTAGGTTCAAAGCTGGATTATATTTTGTGTGGGAAAATCATTTTCTGTCCTTTTGCTCAATTGATATAGAAATCCAGAAGCAGCGGGTTGATGCTTTTTTGGTCATGGTAGCAGTGGGGGTAGGGAATTCTCCTTTCTTCTTTAAGTGAAATAACACAACTTCTCCAATCACATACTCTTATGCCGATAAGTAAACCAGGATTTCCCCAGAATAGAGGGAGATCATATATGGCAAATTTTTAAAAAGGAGGAAATGACAATGTGGAATGGGGTGGCAGATTTGGATCTATGCTAGCGAATTGGAAGAAATACTCTCTTTATAGCATCTTATACTCTATAGCTTGGCTTTCTGCCACACAAAAGGATAGATCGAAATTAATATTTGTTGAGTACTTTCAATGTGCCAGGCACTTTATAACCATATTCATTTAATCATCCCAACAAATTTTCAGGATAGCAATTATTGTTTTCATTTACATATAAGGAAACCGAGGACAGTGCCTGAAATCGAACCCAGGACTATCTTAGTTCTAAACCTCTTACTCTTTCCTAAACCTTTCCTGCCTCTCAGTTTGTAAGATCAAGTGTCCTCATCAAGGAAATTTTAGTCTTCAGACCATGTTATTTTAAGTGTGGGGATAGTGACTAACTTTTTTTCTTTTTTTTTGGTCAATTAGGCATAACTTTTATTCCTCCTTTCCTCATAAGGTTGGTCAGTTGATACACACATAATTACCTCTTAGTCACCTCTTGATCCTATATACTGAACAATTAATTTCTTTTTTTCTGAGTCAGGCTTCTCTGCCATTAAATGAACATCTTGAAGCTAAAGAAGATCTTAGAATCTATCTTAGGCACCAGAAATTGGTGATGTATGGGTTCAGTGTAACCCCAGGTGTGTTTTTTGTTGTTGTAGTTGTTTCTCTGGTTGTTTTCTTTTAGCTAGAATATTCTCTTGTGTATATAAATAAACTTATATAATACACTTCTCCCATTTCCAGTATAAAATTAAATGTTTTTAGGTATATTCACAAAGTTGTATAATCACTACAGTCGATTTTAGAACATTCTAATCACCCCCAAAAGAACTTCTGTATCAATGAATAGTCACTCCCCATCTCCCTCAAATGAATCCCCCAGCGCTAGAAAATTACTAGTCTAATTTCTGTCTGTATATATTTGCCTCTTCTAGACATTTAACATAAATGGAATCATGCAATGTGTTGTCATTTTTGATTGGCTTGTTTCATTTGATAGAATGTTTTTAAGGTTTATCTATGTTACAGCATGTTACGATTTCTATTTCTATTTAATGGCTTAATAACATTATATTGTATGGATGTACCACATTATTTTTGCCCATTCATGAGTTGGTAAACATCTGGATTTTTCCCACTTTTGGGCCATTATGAATAATGCTGCTGTGAACATTTGCATACAAGTTTTTGTGTGGACATATGTTTGCATTTCTCTGGCACATGCATCTAGAAGTAGAACTGTTGAATCACATTGTAACTCTAAGTTTAAAGTTTTGAGGAACTTCCAGACTATTTTTCAAAGTGGCTTCAAAAATTTTTAATTCCCACCTATAGTATATGAGGATTCTGATTTCTCCACATTCTCACCAACATTTGTTATTGTTTGTATTTTTATTACAGCCATCTTAATGGATGTTAAGTGGTATTTCATTACAGTTTTCATCTGCATTTTCGTTTTGGCTAAAGATGTTGAACATCCTTGTGTGTGCTTATTGACAATTTGTATTTTTGGAGAAATGTCTGTTCACATCTTTACCATTGTATTATTGGACTGTCATTTTATTGTTGAGTTGTAAGAGTTCTATATAGAATCTAGGTAAAAGTCACTTCTCAGATATATGATTTGCAAATATTTTCTCTCATTTTGTGGATTGCCTATTCACTTTCCTGGTGGTATCTTTTAAACACAAAAGTCTTTAATCATGATGAAGTTCAAGTTAGCTATTTTGTCTTTTGTTGCTTGTGGTTTTGCTGTCATATCTATTAATAAGAACCCATTGCCTAACAAAGTCACAAAGCTTTACTCCCATACTTTATTCTAAGAGTTTTAGAGTTTTAACTCCGACATCTAGATCTATGACCTGTTTTGAGTTAATTTTTGTGTAGGGTGTGAGGAAAAGGCCCAATTTCATTCTTTTGCACATGGATATCATTTACTTCTCCTGGTGCCCTTGTAGAAAATAACTTGACTATAAATGTGAAGGTTTATTTCTAGACCCTTATTTCAATTTCATTGATCTATATGTTTATGCTTATGCCAGTACCACACTGTCTTGATTCCTGGCTTTGTAGTAAGTTCTTAAATTAGTAAGTATGATCTCTTCAACATTTTTCTATCTTTTCAAGCTTGTTTTGGCTGTTCCGAGCCCCTGGAATTTCCATATAAATATTAGGATCATCTTGTCAATGTCTGAAAAAAACAACTAGTTTGGATTTTGAAAAGGATTGCATTGAATCTGTGGATCAGTCTAGGGAGTCTTGACATCTTTACAATATTAAGTCATCCAATCCATGGGATGACTTTCCATTTATTTAGGTCATCATTAATTCCTTTCAACAGAGTACTGGTTTTGTACTTCTTTCTTTGAATTTATTCCTTAGTATTTTACTCTATTTGATGGTATTATACGTGGAATTAATGTGGTAATGTCATTTTCAGTTTGTTTACTGTGTAGAAATACAATTGATTTTTGCATATTGATCTATGTCCTATAAACTTGCTGAACTCGTTTATTAGTTTTAATAGTTTTTTTATTCTTTAGAATTCTCTATATACAAGATCATGTCATTTGCAAATAGATAGTTTTACTTCTTCCTTTTCAAACTAAATGCCTTTTCTTTCTTTTTCTTGCCTAACTTTCTGACTAGAACCTTAAGTCTAATGTTGAGTTAAGTGACATGAGTGGACATTCTTGTGTTATTCTTGATCTTATAGGGAAAGTGTTCAGTCTTACCTTTAAGTATAATGTTAGCTGTGAGTTTTTTGTAAATGTTCTTAGTCAAGTTAAGGAAATTTCTTTCCATTCTTAGTTTATTGTTTTTGTCATGAAGGGGTTTGGGATTTTGTCAAACAGTTTTTCTGTATCTAATGAAATTATTATGTATTTTTTGTTCTTGATTTTATTAATATAGTATATTACATTAGTTGATTTTTGGATATTAAACCAAACTTGCATTCCTGAGTTAAATCCCACATTGCCGTGGTATATACTCCCCTTTATATACGACTAGAGTCAGGCTGTTAGTATTTTGTTGAACATTTTGTATCTATATTCGTAAAAGATATGGGTCTATAGTTTTCTTGTGATGTCTTTGTCAGGTTTTAGTATCAGGGCAATACTGGCCTCATAGATTGTGCCTGGAAATGTTCCTTTCTTGTCTATTTTTTGGAACATTTGGTCAAGAATTGATATTAATTCTTTACATTTTAGTAAAATTCATCAGTGAAGCCATCTGGTCCTGGGCTATTCTTTGTAAAAACTTTCTTACTTATGAATTCAATCTCTTTACTTGTTATAAATCTGATCAGATTTCCTATTTCTTCTTGATTCAGTTTTGGTAGTCTGTATCTTTCTAGGAATTTGTTCATTTCATCTGGGTTATCTAAGTCGTTGGCATACAGTTGTTCACAAATTCTGTAAAGTTAGTAGTAATATCCCCTCTTTCATTGTATCTTCTCCCTTTTTTCTTGGTCAGACTTGCCAACTTTGTTGTTCTTTACTAAGAAGCTTGGGCATGTGCACAGTCATCCCCGGGTGACAGTGTTTTTTAGCGATGCTCTCTTTGTGTCTTTTCCTGCCCTTTCTGTTAAGCTGTCTGCCTCTGTTGGTATCACACCCAGGTGTTTGGCCCCACTGATTGCTGACTTATCACTCTATTGTTTTTGGCAGTGCCCTGGAGCATAAATTGCTCCACAGTCTCTGCAAGAGTAGGTTTTGAGTCCAATCTTGGGAGTGTCTTCTGACCCAAATAAGGCTCTTCTTAGCTGTCTCTCCCCTGGTTCTCTGAAAAGCTAGCTGGCCTATGGTGAGTTTTCATGTTGTTGTCAGCCTCCTTATAACCCAAATCTCCACGTTTTTGAGAGTCACCCTAGGCTTGAACTTTCCCCTCATTCTCTTCCAAATAAAATGAGTTCTTTTGGGGAGAGCTTCAAAACTCTCTGTTTTAATGGCCTGACCATCTTCCTTGGCAAAACATCTGCACCATTTCTCTGCAGGTGGGGTTGGGGACAGTGGCCCACTTCTCTTGAGTGACATCCCTATTTTATGAGCAGGGGACTGGGCAGGGGCATCTGGCCTACTTGACTAGCCCCTGCTGGCATGAAACCACTACCTACAAGTGATCTGGGGCAGTGTGACCTGGGCCCCAGTAGTTTCAGCCTGCTATAGTTGGAGTAGAGCCTCTGCCCTATGATGGGGGGCTGAGTGGTCTCCCCACCCCCGGCCTTTTGGCCACACCTGCCCAGAATTTAACCTGTGTAACAGGGAGCTTAGGGGGATCAGAAATGCTGGAAGCCTGGCCCTCCTGGGGAGATACCATAGCCTTTGACTGGGAGTTTGAAGAAGAGGGCATCCTATATTCTTTGCTGTTTGGGGTGGAGTTTCTGTCACAGTGAACTGTGGATAGGGAGGATGGAAAAATTGGTCATGGTTCAAATGCTACAGTTGCTCACTAATCTTAACAAGATTTAGTAGATTTTTAAAAAAAATGTTTCTTCATCTGCTTTATGCCATTAGGACAATTTCCAGAGACTTTAAATCTTTATTAAACAATTTTTTATCAGTTATGGTTGTTCCACTGGGGAGGTGATGTTCAGAGCTCCTCACACTGTTATTTCGGAAGCATAGTCTAAGTTTAATTTCAAATGCCTCTAGGCACAGCATGTACTATCCAGTTGACCACTTGCCCTAATACTCCCTATTATCTTATGACAGGCTGCTTCTCGTATTCTTTTCTAAAATCCTTTCTAAAATAGCCATGTACCACTCAACTCTATACTCAGACCCTGCTTTATTTCTTTCAAAGTATATACCACTATTTCACATTTTATTATATATTTAAGCTTTGTTTTTTGTCTTCCTTCTCTAGAATGTGAGCTACGTGACAGTAGGAATTTTGTCTGTATTTTTCACCAATATATACCCAGAATCCAAAACAGTACCTGACACTTGTTAGATGCTCAGTAAATATATGTTGAATGCATTTTTTATTTATTTTATTTTCTTAATTTTATTTTAGAAACAGTGTCTCACTCTGTCACTCAGGCTGGAGTGCAGTGGTGTGATCAAAGCTCACCGCAACCTCTAGCTCCTGGGCTCAAGTGATCCTCCTGCCTCAGCCTCCTGAGTAGCTGGAACTGCAGGCATGCACCACCATGCCCAGCTACATTTTTTATTTTTATTTTTTGTAGAGATGGGGTCTTGCTATGTTGCTCAGGCTGGTTTCAAACTCCTGGCCTCAAGGGACCCTCCTACCTTAGACTCCCAAAGTGCTGATATTATAGGCGTGAGGCACCACACCTGGCCTGTTGAATTTATTTTGATTATTGTCTCTGCATCTGTGGCAGACATGATTAGTTGTTCCCCAATATCACGCTCTTCTTCTTTAGGAGTTACTAATGGCATCCTGCAAAAATAATGTAGTCATGGGAGCAAATTTTGACCAATGAGTTAAAATGGAAGTATTGTATGGAACATCTAGTGAGAGTCTACATAGTTTCCTATGACTGCTGTAACAGATTACCACAGACCCCATGGTTTCAAACAACTGACCTTTGTTCTCTTACAGATCTAGAGTTCAGAAGTCTAAAATCAGTTTCCCTGGGTAGAAATCAAAATATCAGCAGGGACATATCCCCTAGAGAGACTCTAGGGGAGAATCCATTTCCTCGTTGCTTCCAGTTTCTAGAGCTGCATTACTTGTCCCCTTTCTCTATTTTCAAAGCCAGCAGTGTAGTAACTTACTTCAATTCTCTTGTTCCCTTCTATCTCTGCTGTAGTAAATTCTCCGTCTGTCTCCCTCTTACAAGGGCATTTGTGGTTACATTATGCTTACCTATGTATTAATAATTAAGGATAATCTCTCCATTTTAAGATTCTGAATTTAATCACTCTGCAAAGTCCCTTTTGCCATAAGGTGACATTCACAGGTATTAAAGATTAGGACATGGATGTCTTGAGGGACCATTAGCCAGCCTCCCACAGCCTCCTGCTGGCCACACTCAGCATGTGATGGCTGGAACTCTAGCAGCCACTTGGACCATGAGGACGAGGGCCACAGCCTAGGCATGGCTTGGGAGAAACTAGGAGAAATACAGAACCCTAATAAGTTTTTGGGCATTACCACAACAACTCTCGGGGGAAGGGCACTGTCATTTTTTTTAAGTACTAAAATGTGGTGGAAGTTAGGTTGTTCCATTCCAAGCCTAGTCCTCAAGAAGCCTTGTACTTCTGCTTTCTCTACTCTGACACTGATATAGGAACACATCTAATATAGTTGTTGAAAGATGAAAGACATGTGATCTAGTCACTGCATTGCCCCAAGGCAAAGCTGGACTACCCCCAGATATGCGAGTGAGGCCACCCTAGAGCAGCCAGCCCCCGCCAATCTGCCAGCTGCTCATAGACACATGATCAAGCCCAGCCAAGATCAGCCAAACCTGGCTCAGATCAGCAGAACTGCCTGGGTGACCCACAGACCCTTAAGGAAGAATAAATGATTATTGTTCTAAGCCTCTGAGTTTTGGGTAG
Source organism: Lemur catta (assembly GCF_020740605.2). Lineage (NCBI taxonomy): Eukaryota > Metazoa > Chordata > Mammalia > Primates > Lemuridae > Lemur > Lemur catta. The sequence goes on along the minus strand of NC_059145.1, from coordinate 26,309,868 downwards.
TTTGTTACACTATAATAGATTATTGATAAAGCTTCCAAAAGAATAGCAAGAAAATGTGTTACAAATATAAAATATAAATAAGGATTATATGCAATTTTGAATTATCTTTTCTTTTTAATTCATCTAAATGTGATATGCATAAACTAGTGGTATGCAAGATAACTTTAAAACAACATGAATAAACCTTTCAAAAAATTTAATAGCTATGTGTTTAGAGTAATGTACATTACCTTTCTATTAACAATAGTCACATGAAGTTTTTGCCCTAAATAAATTTTTTAAAGCAAATAAGTGTCCCACTTGGAAATATTAAGCAAACGGCGGTACAGGTGGTGAGTGGAAATTGGAAAATCTGTGAAGTTGGGAAATGAACGCCTGAGGTTTGGGAAAGGTGGTGGGAATGCAGGTGACCTGAACTTGGCCGTTCTGGTCACCTGCCTTAACCCTGTACCTAGGTGCCTTCCTTAAGCATTTGGCAATTTTTGGAGAATATCAGCCTGAAGGAATTTATGTTCCAAGTCTAGGACAACAAAACTACCATGAGGCATGTTGATGGGAAGAAGAAAACGATTTTGTCAGATAAATTCAGTTTTGCGGGCCCAGCCTGTACGCGTGTGTATGCAGACAAGCATTACTTAGTGTTTGCACAGGGTCTTATCTCAGGATCTCATTACCCTTCACAGACTTAATTAAACCCCACAATACCCCTGATGAAACAGCTATTATTTTAGACGGGTAAATTGAGACAGTCTTCATCAAGGCTCCTCCAACTGATGAGGCAATCTGCCTAAGGACAAACGGGAAATGATTATCCAAGCTGTGAACAGAAGCTGCTAGTCTTTCTCTTTGGTTCCGACTCTAACCACCTTACCGCAGAGCCTGAGGGAGGAGAAAATTACCTGCTTTCAACCGTTCTCAGAGTAGTATGAGATTGTCTCTCTCCCCTCCCTGCTCCGACCTTACTCATATTAAAGGAGGGAAGAACAGCTTGCTTGCCTTTTTTTTCTTTTTTTTCTTTTCTTTTCTTTTTTTTTCATCACAGATAAATAAGCACCTTGTCCTTTCCACGAAGTATATCCCAAACAAAGGCTTTTTCAGAAGTGTTTTGCAATGATCTACCTGTTGCATTGAGGCAGACACCAAGAATCTCTGCTTTTAGGGAGCATTTTAATCTCTTATCTTAGAAAGCTCTGTCAGTGTAAATAGGCTTAATGCTGTGTGTTTTCCTTGCCAGGGGTAATGATCCGTGGCCAGGCATAATCTTTGGCTCATTCAGACTTCCTGGAACCATGGGTTCAAATCCTGCCAGGTCAGCTTGGGCCTTTATCTTTCCAAATTAGATAAATGAAGCAGAAGACAGTTTACCATGTTGGACTTCTTGGCTGAGACTTTGGAAACCAAGGGTCTAATTTAAAAGTCTTAGTTCTTTGAAAAAAGTTGTTGAGTTTACCTTGGCTCACTAGATCAAAGCTAAATCCTGCTAGTTAAGCATCTCTGTAAAAGGGCTAGTAATATTTTCTTTTGGAAGAGTTTGCCAGAGCTTTTTAAAAATAGCTGCTGTACATGAATGTTGTCTAGATGATCAGATTAGTTTTCTTGCATTGTTCACGTTGCACTGAAATGTACACACACGCTCTAATTATTCTCAATGCACATTATTTATTTACTTATACCTTTTGTTAGATGTTCACATGGACCTAGAACCATTGACTCGTGGAGGCTCATGAGAAAAGATCAGTAGGAGCCAGTGGACCTGTTAGGAGGAGGATGCATCAGCTTTGACTGTGTCCATTCACATCACTTTCATTGACTTTGCAGAAGTCTCTCAACGAAGCTGTATCTTAAGCTGAGATTGATAATCACTGCCCACCCTACACAACAACTGTGAACAGACTGTATGCAAAAGGGTTTTGTGAACTATGGAGAGTTATGAAGCTATAAAGTGTTATTTATTTAGGTAATGATTCTTAGGACAGTCATTACTTACATGTTAATGTCTGCTGTCAAAGTCGCTCTGAAAAAAAATCTGTGTACTCCTAAATAATGCAAACTCTTCCCACTGCATTTGATTCAGCATACTCCTTGGTTGCAAGTAACAGAAACTTCATCTTAAATTGTCTTAAAAAGAAAAAGAGAATTGGTTAGCTTGTGGCAGGGCCAAACTCAGTGGTCAAGATGGTGATGCAATTTTTACTAATTTTGCTACGTTGTATTCATAGCATTGTAGTTTTTTTTCTTAAATCCCTTACCTGTTGGATATAACAATTTATTGTATTTACGGGGGAAATTCAATAATGTTTGAGATTTGCTTTAAAATACTCCAGCAAGAAAAAAAAAGAGAGAAGAAACTTTGAGGACAAGAAGGGATATATTGGTAAAATGTTAGTAAGTGCTAAACCTACATGAGGGGCACAAGGCAGAGTAGCTCTCTACTTAGATGTGTATTTGCAAGAATTCATAACAGTAAGTTAAAATACAATAAAATATTCCTAAATGCCATCACCAGGCATCAGTCACCACTGTTCCATCCTCAGCTCTGTCTTCCTCACTGGCTCTGTCCTTGCTAAGGTGAGCTCTCTCCTTGGGTGGTGAACTTGGGATGCTTGGGCTGACATTGTCCTTACAAATAAATATCCTTGGGAAAAGACAATACTGTTTGTTCCATTGGCTCCAGCAAAATTCCCAGAAGGATCTAATTGGGCTGACTTGGGCCATGCCCCATCTTTTAACTAATCACTGTGGCCAAGGGACAGAGGTGTTGTGTTGTGTTGTCCTTGAGAATGTGAGGTTATTTATTATAGCACAGTGGTTCCATTGGGCTGGATGACCAAGTTCAAATTCCACTTCTGTTGCTTACCATCACTCTGATCAGAGAAAGTTCTCTAACTTATCTGGGCCTCTTTCTCATCTGTAAAATGAGGATAATAAAAGTACCTATCACATGATGTCACTGTAAGGATTAAATGAGTTAGTATACATTAAGTGACCAGAACAGTACCTGGAATGTAGTGAGTCCTCAATAACTATTAATTAAACAAACAATAATCTATATCACCTGCCCATCCCTGGTCAAGGTAAAGCCTTTGCTATGGAACCACATGGGATGGGCTTCCATGAGTAAAAGGAAGACTCATATCTAAGAGATGAGGATGGAAGGAAGTTGCTGGTCAGGTAGAAACTCTATGAGCTGTAGACTGCTATTCCCACCATCATGTGCACATGCTTCATTGGTGTAGCAAGTCTTTTTTATTCATAGAGAATTCAAAGATAAACTTAATTCTAATACTGGTCAGTTACCTCAAATTTCAAATTAGAAGGGTACAAACTAATGTCAGTTTCCTCCATGCCATCTAAAACTCTCCTCCCAGGAGCATTCATGTACATGCATTAGTCTTATGTGTTATGAAAGTGGGCTTGTTAGAACTTTAACTTAACATCCTACTGGCTACTCAATCCTCAACAAAGTGAATCTTCAAGTCTTATGAAAGTCCCCTTAATTCAGATATTTCATTAATTCTGATGGTTTCACACCATCTTCTGCTGAGAAACCCATCCTAGGTTGCAAGCAATTGGAGGGAGGATGAAGACAGCCTTATATAATACATCTTTTTGTCTTTAGCATGTCTTACACAAGGTATTAATTTATTCAAGAATTATTAATCAGCTCCATGCCTGGCCCTGGGTGTACAATGGTAAATGAGAGAGAGGCAGCTTACGCATGATACATTTAGTAGACAAAAGGACAATATTTAAAAGTACTAAAAGTATTGTAGGATGACTGTTAGGCTAGAAGAGTTCCAGAGAGATGTGAAGGCATCTGCCTTAGTCTAGGAGTCAGCAGTGACTCTTCCACAGAAAGACGATTTAGTGGAAACTTGAAGGAACAGGCCTGAAGAAATGGTTGCAGAAGACTCACTCCAGGCAGAAGGAATGCACGTGTTTAGGAATACATGAGAAAGAGGCTGGAGATTGGGAAAAACTGGAAACATCTCACAATGTACAATGTGGGAAGGAGAATGGCCAAAAATATTTTATAACGTTCCTCTGAACAAACAAGTAGTTTACCAGGTCAGTTATGGAATAGTACTTGGATAAAGTTCAGGGCATAAGGGGCCCTGTCAGTTTCCACCTAGCCAGGGGCAGTTCAAGAATAACCCAGATGTTCTGGCTATGTGCCTCTCAGATCCCCTACTTCTTGGAGGACAGATGTCATTGGTCATAGCTTCTGAGCTACCTACCAGCACATTTGCACTAAGATCATTCTTCCCATTGGGTCCCAGCCAATGACTGGGACAGTGTGTGTAATTGGGCTGACATTTCCTGGGAGAACAGAGCTCTTCTCATGGGCAGCTTTGGCTGGTGGGGTCCCTTTCAGCCTTGCTGAAGAACACAGCAGTCTCAACTCTTCCCACCCAGCCTTCCTTCCTTCCCTCTCTCTTCTCACAGAGTCAGACCTGCATGCAGTTCCGTGGCTCACACCACCTCCTCTGGGTCCTCCCCATTTTTCTTCACAGGCATTTCCTCCAATAAAATGCTTACACATATAATCCTGTCACAGTGTCTGCCTCTTGGGGGACCCAAACTAACAACTCCAGATAAGCATATATGTATCCTGTCTTGTACAGGGAGATGGCACTCTTCTAAATAAGTTTTCCTGTTTAGCCAATTAGGCATATACATGGCATCCCAGATAATATTTAATGAGGGTTTTTTTTCTTAAGGTGGATGGAATAATCATGGGATTGGTGGTAGAGTGTAATCAAAGAAATCACAAGAGAGAAAGAAATAGGTGAAAGTGGAAGGGAGTAACTGAGAGGGAGGCAGGACAGGGGAGAAGAAGGGGGGAGAAATTAAATAGGAAAGAAGTTTGGTGGAGGAGGGGAAGGAAAAATATAATTCCCTCATTAATTCTGTTGGAATGACAATCTCTTGTCTTCGGAAGGCCCAGCCTTTTCTTTAAGAACAAGCTTCCATCACTGTAATAGCAGGGAACTCACACAATCACTGAAGTCCAGGGCAGAGAGAGCAACTCATTTAGCAAAATGATATATAGAAAACAAGCCCAAGATATCATATAGATTTATAAAGCCAAAGAGTCTAAACTTTGGAATTCAACATATCTGATATTTTGCAGATGCTTCTTTGGACGCTAAGTCTCATGCGAACCTCTTCCTCTACTTTTCCTCACAGAACCCAGATATCCCTCTGCAAAGATTCAGAAGCAGGATGAGAGGAAATTGACAAAGATGACAATCTATGCCCAACATCAGCCCCAAGAAGAGGTTTGACCTTTAGGGAGGTGGGTGTGGAGGTCTTAAATCTGCACTGTCCAACAGGACAGCCTCTAACCACATGTGGCTATTTGCATTTAAATTTAAATTGATTATAATGAAATAAAATTTAAACATCAGTTTCACTGGCAGACTGGCCACATTTCAAGTATGTAATAGCCACATGTAGCTAAGGGCTCCTATATCGGAGAGCACACACAGAAAATATTTTCATCATCACAGCAGGTTCCATGGGACAAAGCTGCGTTCAGTGGACAACATTGCAGAGGGAAAGGATGAGTGAGGGTCCAGGGGAATCTTTCTCTCTGACAAATGAAGGGCTTGTTCTGTGCTTGGTCTCCAGGCCATGAGCAAGACCATGGACAGGCGAAATAGATTAACATAGCCCTTCCCACATATCTAACGTGCCCTGCGTTCTCTGTGGATTGGGTCATATAACTTGAACCTTAAATTCAAATGTATTAAGTATTCTTAGGAATTCCATGTATATGCTAACAAAGAAAAAAATGTTTAACTGTGCCATGGTTCCTTTTAGAACAGGGTTTCTTGACCTCAGCACTATGGACATTTGGGGCCAGATCATTCTTTGCTGTGGGGCTGTCCTGTGCATTGCAGGATGTTTAGCAGCGTCCTTGCCTCCCCCCACTCCACCCCACTGCAACAACTGAAAATGTCTTCAGACATTGCACAGTGTCTGCTAGAGGGGAAAGGAATCACCCCTGGCTGAGAACCACTGATCTAGAATATGATATATGGTGTCTATAATATGTGAATATGATCTTGGGCCTGGTCAGAAAGGTGCCATCTCCTGACCTGAGATGTAACCAAGTAGTGGCCTGCGGCAGACCTAGCAAAATAACACGTTGTTCAGAGGAAGTTCATAAAATAGTTTTGGCCTGGGGATGAGCTAACCTCATAATAGGTACTTGAAGAGAGAAACCACCCCCAAATGCATGATGTGTACCATGACTGGGATTGACGGAACGAGGGTGAAGAAGTCATATAATTTGCTATGTCTACAGATATGTAAGTAACCCAAATGTGTGTTGCTTTTTTAGGTATCAAAGGATAATTCTAGAATAAGATTCATTGTCACAGTCATTTTTAAAAACATCCGCACTGTCAAAAGTCTAAATAACTACATTTTTCAACCTCCTCTAAAAATGGAAGGCACTAAATAATACAACACTGTGTTTTAACCTGAAGATTTTTATGCTCAATTCCAACTCAAAAATATATCTGCTGACATCCATGCTTCATAAATAATTCCTGTGTGATAATTATGTACCTTGAGCAGAATTACGAATGCATTTGTCTCAAACACTTAATATATTCAATAGGAAGTGTCTCGGGAATTTTCAATTCTGTCACTGCCAAGAGAAAGAAGTATTAACCATTCAGAATAAGATACTCACATTTGATTTTGTGCATAAAGAAAATCAAAACTAAGACTTTTAGACTTAAGTAGATTTTTTTTCCCAGAGCCTACAATAGTCACTACTGTAATCGTTTTCCTTCCATAAAAAAATGTAGATTCCTAAAGGATAGGAACTCTATCCCATAGGAACAGCACCTCTGTTAGTGCCCTGCACATATTAGGCACATAATAAAATTTTTGTTCATGAACACACTGGCTCAGAACTAACTCTCTGAATGTATTGCTGTGTGACTTGGACCAGGACATAAGTCTCTCGATTCTCATCCTATTTTGTTTTTTAACATAAGCAATATAGGAAGAATTATGCTTAAGAGGCTGGGCTACTTTGTATTTAAGGGACCAAGTCTGTTTTTAGCCTCTTTGCTCCTTCTGTTGGTTATGTGCTAGGTGACCTTGCTAGATCCCTAATTTTTCCAAGGTTCAATTTTCCCACCAATAAATTGAGACTGATTAATAATGTCACATTATTTTGAGGTCTAAATGAGAAAATCTACACATGGCTTTTAGCACACTGCCTGGCACATAGAAAGTGCTTTCTACATGCTAGCTATTATTTTTTACAACTTAATTCTTCAATAGATCCCAAGAGATTTTTCATTCTTTTTAAAAAATGATAGTCACATTTTTTAAACTGTCATTTTTCTTCCCTTTGAAGTCAATTTTCTCAATGTTAGCTTGAGAATTACCATGAATTGTGGGATCTGAGAAACAATCTTTTCTAAATATTTATATGTTATTTAGAAACAATTACAGTGGTAACAACAGGCTGCTTTCTTAGTAACAGTCTATTTGTTCCCTTTTGAAAAACAAAATAAAAGCAACCCATGACAAATATGTGCTGATTTTTAAGAAGAGGTGGTGTGTAAGTGGTACAGGCTTAGTAAGTACAGGAACTTAATAATCTCTTTTAGGTCTTGAATTTATATTGCATTGAATTTATAGATCAATTTCAGGGGGATTGATATAAGTATGATACTAAGTCTTGTCATTTAAAATGTGATTTCTCATTTACTTAGGATTTTTTTTATATCTTTTAATAATTTTAGAATTATTTTCTTCTTAAAGATCTTTCACATTTTTTCTTAGATTTGCTTCTAGGGACTATACAGTTATTATGCACAATATTATTATTGTTAAGGGTTCTAATTGGTTAAAGCAAGAATAGTATTGCTCTTGTATAAAACTTACTGAACTCTCTAATTACTGGTAAATAGTTTGCAGATTCTCTGGGATTTCCAAAGTTGATAATCATATATACAAATAAATAATTTTGTATCTCATCTTATTTTTTATATATTTTCTTTTTATCTTATTTAGTTGACAGCAATCTGTTTAATACTAAATGCAAATAATGTCCAAGGGCAGTATGTATATTTTTCCTGATTTTAAAAGGAATGCTTCTAATGTTTAACCATTAACTATTATGTTTCCTGTAGATTTCTCATTTACTAAAAATGTTTATTTTTTCTAGTACAAGTGAGCTCCGTCACACCATTCTATGCCTTCTTTATTAAAAATTTTAAAAATAATAATAAAGCTTAGATATCTGAGGACTTGCACGCAAACTTTTAAGCAATGAACAGGGTTTTAGTTTAATAGTAGAAAAAAGGAAAAAAATGATAGAGAGAAAGCTGAAGAGTTAGAAATGGCTGCCTTAAATGACAAGAGAATATTTTGTTTCTGTTGCTTTTTTAAAAGATTAGCCTGGACCAGGGGTGGAGAATCTGCAACCTTAAGGGCACATGTGGCCTTCTAGGTCTTTAAGTGAGGCCTTTTGACTGAATCCAAATTTTACAGAACAAATCCCCTCATTTTTATTGATACTTTTTTGGTCTTTTGTGTTTATATTTTTAAAATGAACTTATTTAAAATATTAAAGAATAAAATAAGTTTCATCAAAATAATCCTCCCAGATTGACTGGCACAGGTAGAACATTAGTAAGCCATAAGAGCTAAATTGACAGCTGCTACACTTATGATTTAGTTCTAACTTCCTCGGCCTGACTGGCACCCCCACTGCACAAGGCTGGTTGGCAAGAGTTTATGGGGGTCAAGTACACCAGTCTGTTATCAGTTTTTGACAGCGGTGCACCGTGTTTCTGTTTGAAGTGGAATGTGTGAATAGTTGCACAGCTTGACAGTATTTTTTAATTCTGTCTGCTTAATAGCCCATCATGTCAAAGAAGACCAAGAGAACACTGAAGAAGGAAAACAGATTTTATAATGAGGATTGGGAATTGCAATATTATCTTGTTTCTGCTAAAGATAAGACAATTTGCTTGCTTTGTGATACTGCAATATCGACATTAAAGAAATTCAATGCTCATCAGCATTATAACACTCATAAGAACCACATATGTTTTAAATTAGAGGGAGAGGTGCAAAAGGTTGTATTGCAGAAATTAAAAGATGAAAAGCAAAAGCAAAGACAACGCTTTCAAGCAGCAATAAGACCTGGAAATAATGCCACTGAAGCAACTTATAAAGTAGCTTATATACTCAGGAAAAAAAGGGAAGCCATTCAGTGATGCAGAAATTGTGAAAGAACGCATTGTTGAAGTTGTAGGGTGCTTAGACCCTGATAACATTTCAAAGTACAAACAACTGCCTCTTTCAAGGTGAACCATATTGACCAACAGCATGAGTCGACCTTCAACTTAATAGAATAACTTCATGCAATACTTCTAAAGGAAAATATTGAATATATATTATTCAATCACTTTGGATAAATCAACTGATACTACTGACTTGATGCAAGTTTTATACATCATTCAGGTCATAACAGAAGATTTTCTTTGCTACTAAGAGTTACTCACTTTGGGCACTCTTGCAAACAGAACATGGGAAATAGGTATCTTCAACAACTTTCAAGATAAATGTCATGAAGTTGGACTGAATTTGGTAAATTCAATGAGTGTAGGTACAAGTGGTGCACCTTCCATGACAGGAAAACGTGAAGGGTTTATTGTGCAGATAAAAAAAGTATTAACAAGTCCAGATGCTCTCATTTATTTCCATTGTATCTTGCATCAGCAAAATTTCTGTGCTAAAGCTACTATTTTAAGTGACACTTTGCAGCAAGTTTATAACTATATTAGTGCAAATGCCACATCGCATCATGAGTTTCAGAACATGTTAAAGTTGAATGATGAGGTACAGTACAGGATTTGCCATATCATTCTAAAGTGTGTTGGCTATCACAGGGACAGGTGTTTTGCCTCAATGAGAACAGATGAATTTCATGAAGAACAGAATCAACAATGTGGATTATTGAAAGAAGATTTCTATAGGAATGCATTTCTATGTGATATCATGTCAAATCAAAACAACTTAAATATTTCCTTGCAAGGTAAAACTAAGTCTATATATGATAGGTGGCAAAAAAAACCCAAGCATTTTGTAAAAAGCTATCTTTTTCAAAACACTTCTTCAAAAGGAATTTTGGATGAACATTTTCCCCAATTACCAAAGGTCACTGATGAGCAGGATGATATATGTGAATCATCTGAAAAACACACAACAGTTATAGACCTATTAGTTGGAGAATACAATGAAAGTTTCACTGACTTTGAGAATCATGACATCACACTCAAATTAGCATTTCAGCCTCACCTAGTTGATATCACCAAGGCACCTAAAGAACTACAGATGGAATTGATCAAGCTCTCAGTAGATGATATTTTAAAGTCATTGTTTGATGCTAATAAAGATTTAATTGAAATATGGGAAAATGCAGTAGAATACTCATGCCTTCAGCAGCATACCCCAAAAATGTTTTCTTGCTTTTCAATCATTTATTGCTCTGAATCCACATTCTCCTACCTAACCCAAATCAAGATGTCCTTAAGGTCACAAATGACTGATACCCATCTAGAAGATCAACTGAAACTGCAGACCTCTATGTTGCAACCAAATATCAAATGCTTTCCAACAAAAAGCAGACAAAACAAAGTCATTAAAAGGTTAGTTTACTTTAAAATTAACAAAGTTTTCATTTTTTGAAATTATTAAGTACACAGCAGTTAGATTTTTATAAAATAATATACATTTTTAAGTATATCTAATTGAAGTTTCTTGAATGCGTCCTTATGTGATTGCAGGTAAGTTAATGTGGCCTTCCAACATGAAAAGTTTCCCCACCCCTGGCCTGGACTAATTGCTTCTCCTGCAATCATTCCGGGGTGCTGGGGAATGATCCCATGTTATACTGTTTTGAGACTTTCAGTATTGTGAGGCCACAAAGTATCCTAAAACATGGCAACATAAAATGAATTTTTGGCTTGGATTGGCTGCTTTCCTTGCTTTCTGTTTCTACTTAAAGCATGGCATTATCCACTAGAAATCAGTAAATAATTCTGCTTTTCAAAAAAAAAGTATGATATTTAATAAGTGATTCTCTGTGACTTCTCTTCACAACTGGCCATAACTGCCTTACTGTTTCCTAAGTATGGGCCATGCCCACGTCTGCTCTCATCGGTCCTGTCTACCAGGCCCCAGAGTGCTGCAGCCTGACCTACCTGTTATAATTTTAGTTCCTTTCTCTCATTCAGCCTCAAATGGACCCTTAGGGCTTCCTAGATAGTCCTTGCTTTACCACTTTATTATTTCCTATCAAATGTTCAGCCTTGCCATTCCAGGCATTCTTCTCTTCTGGAACCCCCAACATCCCCTTTGAGCCTTAGTGTCTGATGTCATGAAGATGGTGGCAAGCAGCCTTGTCCCCAGGTCAACTTGGTCTACTCTTGTTGGAGGAGGGGCATTCCTTCTCCTTGGTGTTAGAATTAAGGGTAAAATGAACCTCTATACTGACCCCTAGGAAGAATGAATTACTCAGAAATCCTTCAAATAGAGAATTGCTTCAAGGAAGACTAGACCTTCTGGGTCCACTTACCAGAAAAGGAAATCCTTCTGTTACCACTTGCCAAGACATTGGCTGGGGTTGAGGGGCAAAGTGAGATATTGATGAGCTGTTCCATTTGCCACTGAGTTGCCTCCTCTTAGTTTACAGCGTATCAGGTAGCATCCTAGAAGGCTCTTCTCTCTTTGAAAAAGAAACTTATGATGTAATGTTTGCTTATGACACATTTTTTTAATATAGAAATGTATGAAAAAGATATTAAAATCAATAATAATAATAGGTAATATTTATAGGTTCATTGAACACCAACTATGTACCAGGTTCTGTGCTAAGCACTTTATAAGCATTATCTTATTCTATCTTCACCACAAGCCAGAAAATATAGTTATTAATATTGGTGTCCATCTCTCCAGTCTTTTTTTTTTTTTTAAATATATTTTGTTAGGACAGCTTTAAATTTACAGAAAGTTGAGAAGATTGAACAGAGATTTCCCATATTATTACCAGGTTCCCCAATTATTATTACCATCTTACCCTAGTATGAAATATTTGTTACAATTAATGAATCAATATTGATACGTTGTTAAGTATGACCCGTAGATTAGTTAGACTTCCTTGGTTTTCACCAATGTCCTTTTTCTGTTCCGGTATACTATCTGGGATCCTACATTATATTTCATCATCCTGTCTCTTTAGCCTCCTCTTAGCCATGAGTTTCTCAGACTTGCCTTGTTTTTAGTAACCTTCACAGTTAGAGGAGTGGTGGTCAGAGGTAGTGTAGGATGCCCCATGAATGGAGTTTGCTGAGGTTTTTCTCATAAGACTGGGGTAAGAATTCTTTTTTTTAATTACAATCAATTGGAGTTGAATTGTATGAATTCCTTTTCTGCCAATGAGACAGTCATACAGTCTTTCTCTTTAATTTGCTTTCGAAGTTGAAGTACATTCCCAGATTCCAAATGTGACATTGTCTAGAGTCCTGAGATAAACCAACTTCATCACAATGTATTTTTTAAACCAGGCCTATAATTTTCCTTTCTGCTCTCATCCTCATCCAAGTTTGTTATTGTCTTCAGTCATGTTTCCTGGGAAGCAAACTCTGGGGGAGAGATTTATGTGTAGGAAGTTTGGGGCGGGGGATGTTCTCAGGATCAATCCCCTAAGGGCACGGGCAGGGGGCACACAGGCATAGCCTAGGCCTCACATTGATCCAAGGGGGGTGGGCCCTTGTGCCATTGTGTCTACCAATCATTGGCAGTGGGCTCTCCTCAGAAAAGAACACAATCTTGGGCAAGGCAGGCAAAAGGCATTCCTGGAAAGAGACGTGGCCATGAGTGGCCAGCAGCCACCACTCCCAGCAGCTAGGGAAATGCTGGCCTTGTCCCTGCAGGGGGATCTAGGCAGTTTGCCACAGCATCCACTACCGGAATCCAGGACATAGTTTCCTCAAAACAGGAACTGGGGAGATTTTCCTTCTATAGAGTCTTAAACAATGCATAGAAGGTAGAAGTGATCTGTTCTGTTGATCATGTGATAAAATTCAGCTTAAAAAACAATCTGGGCCCTGAGTTGTGGGGATGGAGGGGCTAGAGATAGGTAGAGGTGAGGATGGGTAGGTGTTTGACTCCTAAATCAGGTAATTTGATGTCTTCTTAAGTCCTTTTCCTTCACTCATGTCATGTTGGAAACTTATATTTTTTTTCCAGAAAAAAAAAAAGTGCCAATTTTACATAAGTTTTCAGATTTATTTGCATCAAATTATACATAATTACCCTTCCGATATTTTAAGACAACTATTCTGTATTTAATTATGTCCTCTTTTTCATTCCCAAGTTTTTTTTAATCTTGTGCCTTCTTTCTTTGTTTTTAAGTCTTGCCAAATGCTGGTCCTCCTTTTCCACTTAATTCATCTTTTCGAAGAAGTGACCTTCGTTTTTGTTGATCATCTTTATTGTTTGTTTTCTGTTTCATTAATATTTGCCCTTATCTTTATTAGTTTCTTCTTTCTACTTTCTTTGGGTATACTCTGTTGGGCTCATTACTTTTCTATTGTTTTTCCTTTTGAATATATACATTTATGGTCAGAGTTCCCCTCTGAGTACTGATCTAGCTGTATTATACATGTTTTGATTAAATATAATTGAGATTGTTAATTGTCCTCCTGATCTTCTACCCTTCATAAAATGTACTCAAAATTTTAGGTGAACAGATGTCTTTCCAACTAAAGATAATATTTCTCAGCCTTCCTTGCAGTTAGGGTGGCTGTAGGGTGAGAATACACATAGGGTCCAGGTCCACCAAGGTGTTCGTTCTAGGACTTTCTGAGGACTAGGTCTAATTTGCAAGCAGTAATGTGTTACAGAAACTCCAGGGTGGTCAACCATACAGTCTGCCTAGTCAGCTTTGGGACCTTCCTTTCTTGGCCTGACAGTTTGTCGGGACAATGGATGTGGGGAATTCATTATTGAAAACAGAAAGGAAGAATGGATATTGGGAAACCAGTAACATAGCTGCCGTAACTCTATACCAACACACAGGGATGCAGCCAAGCGATTTCAGTTTGGGTAGTGGACATGTGAACAGAAGTCCTATGTGCACCTTTTAGTTCATGTCTTTAAAGGATATAAGCTGTCCCTCTCCTTCCCTTGTTCTCACTCCATCCTGGCTGAAGGTCAACATGATGGCAGGAGCCGGAATTTATATCAGATCACAAGATGGAAGGAGCATGTCAAAGATGGTAGAACAACAAGCTAAGAGTCTCTTAGAAAGACGTGACGTAGTTAGAGTCCTCCTGAAGAGCCTCCCTAGATGTTCCCAGCCTGAGAAAGTGGTGTCAAACATGGCCAAGGTTCACCGTAGGGGCTGGTCATCACGGAATAAGGTAGCGGTGGTAGGCAAAGCAAACTCGAGACTTCCCTGCAAAGTTTTGTTTTATTTTTATTTCATTTTCATAAAATAATGTATTTATGTATGGCTTGCAAAATAAATATTGATTTAAAGAAACTAAAAGACATCAAAAAAGAAATGAAAGAAAGATTTAAAAAGAAGCAGCTACTCCAAAGTCTGCCTGACAAACTTTGGTTGCACAAGAGAAAAACACAGTATGCTGGATTGTGGCATGGTGTTACAGGAGGAGGACTGAGGGTATCCACAATGTTTCAGAGTGTTTAAGAACTCTGATATACCTGAATAGATCCTGCCTCATCTCTTTCTAGCTTTGAAATCCTTAGGGAAGCCTCTATTTTCCCTAACCCATAAGGCTTTTCTGAAGCTTTAATGATATTGTGACTATGAAGTGCTTTATTTAGCCTGGCACATAGTGAGTACTCAATTAGTGACAGCTGATTATTATTTCCAGTACTTTCTGCACTTTCCCAGCTCTGCAACCTTCTCTTTATCATTTCCTCAAGCTCCTTAGCTTTTTCTTTTCTTTTTCTTTCCCTCTCTCAACATAAAAAGGATTGACCCATACTTGCTACTGAATTTTAACACTGTCAGAAGGTTTATTAAGTTCAAGAATTCAGCTTCTATAAAAATAAATCAGTACCCTGTTTTATGGAAGCTTAAGGCTCAAATTCTATAAAACAGGTTTACATTTAATGACAAGTACCTATGCCATGAACATGTCATTGTTAATATGTGTTTCTATGGCGAACTGCACTAAACAATAAGGTATTCAGACAAATACCCTGATGTCATGGAAGAGGGGGAAAAAAGCCTTCTTTACTTTTTAATTCTTAACTCCAAATGCCCTTTGCCTCTCCTGGCTCACTATTAGATCAGAGTAGTTATTATTACTGAAACATAAGGTTAACATTTCCATCATCACCGGGTTAGAATTTGCATACTCCTGCATAATTCTTGTGCACAGCTGCTTATAGGCTTCATCTTTCATCTTGGTGTGTACAAGTCATCTGGAATTTCTTAAAACTGAACTATTCATAATAACAGTCTTGAAAGAACTTCAGGGGGAATGTTGAGTTCAACATTTTAGCAAGCATCTTTCACATAAATAGAAAGCTTCAGAGCCTCGTGAAGACATGAATGGTTCTGACTGAACAGTCTAATATTGACCACATGGGCTAAATGATTGCAGAACAAATTTTTTATTGCATTATAAATCTGCCAGAAACAACAACAAAAAAGGTCATCAATCTCTCCCTTACTTACTTTTTGGAGGTTTTTTAAAAATGACTCTCTTTACCTTCTCTGTTCCCCAAACAAAACTAGGGTATTCAACGTTGTCACAACTTCTATTTGTCGATGATGTTTCTTTGAGAAGCTGTTGAAACTTGTAGGCTAGATGGGAGGAAATCACATAAGAACTGAAGCCATCTTTAAAACTCAAGACTGGCTGAAGTAACTAAGTAACTTCCACTTTATAGCGGAATCAAAAGGAATCAGCCAACAGCCATTGTGTGAAATGAAGGAAAAGCAGCATAACAGAGTAGCTCAAAAGGAAGAAGACACAGATTCTAACCCTGACTGTGCTTATAACTTGATGTATTTCCTTTAGCAAATCACTCAACTTTTCAGTAGATAGTCCTCTGGGTTACAAGTGTCAGAATCCAGTCCAATTGGCAAAAGGACAAGTGAAAGCAGTGGTAGGGCAGAGCCACTTACTGGCTCACATAAAAAGTCCAGGGTTATATTTGGTCCAGCTGAGGCTGGATCTAGGCACTTCAATGATGTCACCAAGAAACATGTTTCTCCCCATCCCTCAGCAGGTTGGCTCCACTCTCAGGCAGGCTTTCTACATCCCATGAAAAGAAAGTCATCAGCACTTCCAGTTTATTACTATCAGTTCAGCTATCCCAGTGGAAAGAGAGCTTCCCCCTCCCAATAGTTCCCATGAAAGACCATGGTCTTTGGAGAACCCCTTCTGACCTCAGACTCCACCTTGAACCAATGGAAGATATAAATTGGCCAGGTTTAGGCTACATGCACCACATATTACATGGGCTGCAATTTGAGGGGGCGTTTGCCCAAAGGACAACCAGAGTACCATTATCAGAAAAAGTGGGAAATGGATGTTAAATGGTGGGCAGACAAAACCAATAAACTTCCACTCCAACCTCTCTCGAAGCTCAAAGCAGTCAACAAAATGCAGAATTTGGAGTTGATGATGGGGATATTTTTACTCTAAGATTCAAACTACAATACCTTTAAGAAACTTCTGAGGAAGAAAACTGAAACCCAATATCCCTTCTCTTCCTCCATCTTTAGTAATGGAACCCTAATTCTGTAGGGCACAGCTGCCCAGCAAAAGACTATTATGCACAAGCTCCTATGTAGCTAAGTATGGCCATAACTGATGCAGTAGGCTGACTTATGGCCTCTGAAGATATCCCGGTCTCAATCCCTGGATACTAAGAATGTTACTGTACATAGTAACAGGGTCTTTGCAGGCCTCATGAAGTTAAGGATTTTGAGATGGGGAGATTATCCTGGATTATCTGGGGAGCCCCTAACTGCAACCACAAATGCCCTTATAAGAAAAAGGCAGAGGGAGATCACATACAGAAGAGGAAGAGGCTACGTGACCACAGAGGCAGAGATTAGAGTGATGCCATCACAGCTGAGAAATGCCAGCGGCCACCAGAAGCTGAAGAGGCAAAAAGAGGATTTTCCCCCGGAGTCTCCTGAGGGAGCACAGCCCTGCTGACACCTTGATTTCACTGGTGAAACTGAAAGAGAACTGTGAGAGAACAGATTTATATTGTTTTAAGTCACTGAGTTTGTGATAGTTTGTTACAGCAGCCATAGGAAACTATTAATAATACAGCTGAGTTCTGGCAAATAAAATATGAGCAGAAATAAGGTGGCTAACTTCCAGCTCATGCCCCTCAAGGGAAAGGTGATATCCTCTCTCTTTTGTTCAGTTGGCTGAAATGAAGACATGGTGGAGAGAGATCTTGGGCCCCCACCCATTATGTGAATAAATGCAACAATCTTTGGATGGCAGAGCAACAAAATAGAAGGAGCCTGGGTCCTGAATATCCAGTTTGAGCTTCCAATTTGAGACATAAATAAAATTCTACCTTGTTTAAGTCACTGAATTTGAAGTCTCTTATTACAGTTCATCTACATCTAACAAAAATTACCATTTTTGCCTGCCATGAGACTGTACCTCAAAGACTGCCAATTACAGGGAATGTCATTAACCAACAGTCAGTGGCTACAATCTGAAATTCACTATCATGTCTGTACCCAGCCCATGCTTCCCACAAGCTGTTCCCCCCAAAAAGGCTGGGCATGGTTGAGAAACTAAAGCAGTCCCATTCTTGGAAGACAAGGGATTCTTCTAACAGCCAACCTTGGCTCAAGGATTCCCCAGTGGCCTTGCCAAACCTCCCTTAGACAGCATAGCAGTCTAAGAGGCTTTTGTCAACCTTCCTTCCCACTCCCTCACATGGGATAAACCTGTCTAACCCTCTGATGGCTCTCCCATCCTTATTGCTCCTGCCCCATTCTCTCTCACAGATGCTTCCTCTAATTAGATCCTTGCTCATTTAATCTCATTTTGTCATCTGCTTCTCAGACTCACATACCACCTTTTCTCAAAAACTCAAAGACAATGAAATCTTCTGGCAAAGTACGAAAAAATAACAGGAATCTTTTCAAGCAGTCCAAGTAATTTGGTGTAAACATATTTTGTAAATACCCAAGGTGCCTCTCCATGAAACCAAAGCAGAAGACTTGGCCATCTTAAACAACTTTATTTTCCCCAAACAACCTCTTGATTACTTCTAAATTCTCCTCTACTACTTGGAAATAAATTAGGAGGGCAATAAAGTTTTCTGTCTAGATTTTGCAAACTGTATGTTATTGGCTATTCTGAACAAGAGGATGAAAAGTAAAATTCCATCAATTATCCAGTTGTTTTACCTAAATACCAAACATGTAGTTGGCAAATGCTAACCAGGTAAAGGATTCGGGATGGTCAAATTTTTTCATTAATTCTTGGGTTGATTTAACTTAGTGTAGATGCAGTGCATTAGCTCTGAGTCTCTGCATGTTTGCTTGTCTTTGACTTAGTGGGTGCTAATCCCTCATCCTGGTTGTACAGATGTCCACACAGCATGAAGGCTTGGTTAACTCCCCTGATTAGAAGTTCCCGCTCTATTCTGCTATGGTCTATTGTTGGCACCTTTCATTATAATTTATTTGTTTCTGCTTAGTGTGTTTGTCTCCTGGATTGTCATGCTTTTTATGCATTTGAGTAGTCCTATAACTATTACCCATACCATGTCTGTCTTCATCGCACATTCGCTGAACTGAATCAAACATGAAAGATTGAGAAGTGGCTGTTTTCATATTGCTGGACACTAACAGTTCTTGAATAGATTCTGTCACAGGAGTTGGGAACTTCCCTCTAGGAGAGGTTATTGGAATGAGAAAACATGACATTGAGAGGATCTCAGGAAAGGAAATGTCTGCTCTTGACAAAAGCTTTGAACACAAGATGTGGCAGATAAAATAGAGACTGATGAGTTCTAATCTTTTCATATGAGGTTTATTTACAACCATGCCAACTGAAGGAAGACTCTAAGAAGCATCTTTTGTTCATTGTTGGGTGTAAAGGGTATGTGTGTATGTGTGTGTGTGTGTGTGTATGTGTGTGTGTATGTTTTGTGGGGGAAAACTGCTTTTTTGCTTTGTGCACTGCTTTTTTTGGGCCTGTTTTCAGAAAACAAAGCTTTTCTACCACACCTCTGAAAATAGCTTTGTATCTTCTTTATAATGACAATGGAGAACTGTTACTAACATGACTCCCAAATAAACACATTTGTTTAGGTCTCAAAGTTGTTTTTTTTAAATATTAAATGAAAACACTTTATCTAATCATGGTAATAAGAAAATACTATGAGAAAAATAATGAATTCTTGGAATGTTGGCATATTAGTCATATTAAACTGGGAGGTAGAAATTAACTGTGCAATTTAGGATTAGCCACCTAAACTCTTTGAGGCCTGGCAACCCTATCTATACAATGAAAGAGTTGAAGCACATCTGGGATTTAAAAAAAAAAAAAAAAAAAGACTGGTGGTTTATGGGCCAAGTGCAGCCTTAAGTTGTATTTTCTTTGGCAAGTTAGTATTTTTTTAATTTAATTAGTTGCCTACATATAAAATCAGGTGTTTTGCCAAAAAATTAAATTAAATTAAATTTCTGGATTCTTTTGAGAAATCAGAAGATATGACCAACCTCATCCTGTATTCCCATCAGGCAAACACTGGGTGAAGTCAATGCACCCCGGGGATACCTGGCCCACTTCATTGATTTATGTTATCTGCCTGAATGCCCTTGACAATCATTTCAGCATATGACTCCTACACTCCATGACCTGAAATATAATTGAGAGTCTAGGAACTTTTATGTATAGTCAATTGATTTTCAACAAGGGCATCCAAAAAACTCAATAGTAAAAAAAATAATCTTTTCAACAAATGGTGCTGGGTCAATTTGATATCCTGATATTCACATGCAACAGAATGAAGTAGGATCCCTTCCTTACACCATACACAAAAGTTAACTCAAAATGGATCACAGATTTAAATATAAGAGATGAAACTATAAAACTAGTAGAGGACAACATAGGAGAATCTTTACAATCTTAGGTTAGGCAAAGTTGTCTTAGATCTGACACCAAAAGTACAAGTAATGAAAGAAAAATAGATAAATGGGACTTCATCAAAATTAAAAACTTTTGTGCTTCAAAGAGTAACATCAAGAAAGTGAAAAGACAACCCACAGAATGATAGGAAAGGTTTGCAAATCAGATATCTGATAAGGGACTTGTATCTAGAGTATATATTAAAAAACTCTTACAATGTAATAATAAAATGACAATAAGCACCCCAACAATAAAATAATCCAGTTAAAAAATGAGTAAGGGTTCTGAACAGACATTTCTCCAAAGAGGATATACAAATGGCCAAAAAGTACATGAAAATAATACACTGTTGGCGGGGATGTAAGATTTTGTACTCACTTTGGAAAATTGTTTGCAGTTTATCTACAGGTTAAACTGAGTTATCATGTGGCCTAAAAGTTTCACTCCTAGATATATACCCAAGAGAAATCAAAATATAGCCCCACATAAGAACTTGTACCTAAATGTTCATAGCAGCATTATTCATAGTAGCCCATAACTAGAAATGACCAAATATTCATCAGTTGATTAATGGATAAACAAATTGTGGTATATCCACACAATGGAGTATTATTTGGCAATAAAAAGGATTGAAATGCTGACACATGGTACAAAATGGATGAACCCTTAAAATATTATGCTAGTGAAAGACACACACACACACACACACACACACACCCCAAAAAAGAAAGAAAAAGCTATGTTAGCTTTCAAATTAAAAAAAAGGCAGACACAAAAGGCCATGTACAGTAGGATTCAGATTCTATGAAATGTCCAGAATAGGCAAATACATTGAACAGAAGGTAGACTGATGGTTGCCAGGGATTGAGTGTAGGGAGAATGGAGAGTAACTGCTCTGGGGTACTGGATTTCTTTTGAGGGTGAAGATAATATTGTGAAATTAGATAGGATGATGGTTGTACAACTTTGGGAACATGCTAAAAAACACTGAACTGTACAACTTTAAAGGGCGGATTTCATAGTATATGAGTTATATCTCAACTTTTAAAAGTCTGTGAGCCTCCAGTAGGATCTAAGTCTTCATCTCCATTATCTCTATTAACTTACCAATATGCTCCAATCATTTTTCCTAGTCAGAAGTTAACCAAGTTAACCAGTATGAGCTTTCCACTTCACCTAAGCATGTAACACAGTGAATTAAGGCTAATGTTGTAATAAATTTTACTTATGAAAGAATAAGACTTGAGCCTCTTTTTCTCTTTTTTCAAAACAAAAAAAAGGGGGGGGAACTTTGGGGGAAATTTTCTTACAAAAGATATATTTTGCTCATTTTTGAAGGTTGAAGTTTATTGTATTTTTTTTTTCTCATATAAACATCTCAACTCTACATAACCACGTGAAATATCTCTCCTCTTGTTTGCAGGCTACTTCTGGGCAAGGAAGACAAATCCTAATCAATAATAAATCGATTCCTTTCCATGTTCACATCATTCTGTATAACTGCCCTTAAGACTGAGCTCAGGATCTCTTGAATTTCAGATCAAGCCAGGGTATCTGGCAGACTGGCAGCACCCACAGAGGCTCGTTTCAAGTCACTTTCCTCCCACTGCAGCACTTGAACGTTAGATGAAAATGCCCAGCTGTCTTGGAATGTGACTATAAAAAATGAATCTCCAAGGGGAGGTATGTAGGCAAGTGAATTATACCATCTCCTTACAATTGCTCTCGTACACCTTAGCATGACCGGAGAAGAGATATACATTGCCAAAAGAACACACCAAAAAAGCCCCCCCAAAAACATTATTTTCATATCTTTAACACAGTTGAAGTTTTAGAAATATCTTCTGCTTGTATTGAGCAAGCACAGAAAATAGTAAATTATTGAACAATAACCAACCAATTGAGGCAAAATGCTGATATTCCAGCATTAAAGACAGAGACCTATTTGCCCTGTGAAAGGGGTTCCAATGGAAGTGATCATGAATGCAGATATGTGTGAATATATAATGAGAAATGGGGAAAAGTTATTTTTTATGTTGGCTATGGTTTGAATTGGTTAAATTGAGAAGAGTGCAGTTTCTTTTCTTTGGCAGAAAAATTCTCCTTTGTTGAGAAAAAGACATTAATGAGTTTCCCTGTAGTATATATATTTTTCTCTTTTCTGTATGTTATGATGTTTTGACATGTTAAAAAACATTTCTAGCTGGAGAGAGACTGCCTCTCCCAGAGGCTAGCCAATTCTTAAAGATAGCAAGGGTTCAGCCAAGCATGCCTTTGATATGCAAATGAACCAATCCAGAGCCCTCCCTCCTCCTTGGCCAGTACACCCCAGGAGATGATATTCCTCTGCCTTAATCTTCAGAGAACTAGGGACCACTCCTAGAGTTTACAGCCGATCCCAAATTACCAAACTAGCCAGTCCTAAACTGTTCACCCTGTCCTGCCTTGCCTTTCCCATGAAAATCCCGATAAAGACTGTAGCCTAACCCCCACCCCCACTCCTGTTTTCTCCCTCCTGACCACCCTGGTGTCTTTCCCATGTGGCCCTGCCCCATGTGCCGCCTGTCTCTAGGACCTGTGAGTACAAAACACTCTGTTTTCCTGGTCCTCTCTTGTGTCTTTGCTTGTGGCCTTATGTGACTAAACATCACAGAAAGGAATTCAAAACACACCTCAACCCCCCAGACTAGATAAGAACCTCAACCCCCCAGACTAGATAAGAAAGATCTAGAAAAAGAAGAATAAAGTTGATCTACATAATTAAATAAAAATAATTCCTTAAAAGATAATTTCCTTCTTGCCCGGGCAAGAAGACCCTCCCACCCTGCTCTGCTCTGTGCTTAATCTGACCACTATGGACTGCGCTAAACAGACTCCTGAGCCCAGTGGCTTCCAGCTGGATTATGCCAACAGGAGATAAATGCTGAAGATTGGAGGGTGAGGTCAGGGTGTTTATTCCACAGGTTCTCCACATGCTACACCACGGGCTGGCAGCCCTCGCATTTGTGGAAGTAAGTCATCCTTCTCTTACAGGGGCCCTCTCTCCCTTAGCATTCCTGTAACATCTCTCTCTTGTTCTTGGGCCCAACAGTGGTAATTTGCTGTTGCCAGCCACAGAGTGCTTCAACATAAAGTCAGTTCTGCTATAATGTGACAAATGTGTTCCTGAAAATTGCCATGCTATGTAAAATTGTGCAAGAAAAATCCATAGGACTTAGGGAAAAATGGGGTTAGGCGTACACACACAAAAACTGCGTGGTCCCAACACCGCTTTCTCTTTTGTACATTTTTGGAACGGGAATGTCTATCCTATGCCTGTCCCAACATTTCGTTTTGAAAGCACGTAATGTGTTTGGTTTTACAGGTTCACAGCTGGAGAACAATTCTGCCTCAGGGTGAATTATATCTCTAGTCTCAGCCATATATGGTTTAGATATTTAGATGAAACTTTGGATTTTAGACTTTAGAGTTGATGCTGGAGTTAAGACTTTTGAGGCTGTTGACATGGAATTAATGCATTTTGCATGTTAGAAGGGCATGGATGTGGAGGCTTGGGGTAGAATGCAATGGACTGAATGTTTTGTCCCTCCCAAAATTCATAGGTTAAAATCCTAGCCCCCAATGTGATGATATTTTGGACATGGGGCTTTTGGGAGGTAATTAGTTCATGAGGGTAGAATCTTCATTACGGGAATTAGTGTCCTTATAAAAGAGGCCCCAGAGAACTCCCTTGCCATTTTGCCAGTGAGGGTACAACAAGAAATTGGCAGTGTGCAGCCCAGAAGAGGGCTCTCACCAGAACTCAACTATGCGGGCACCCTGTTCCAGCCTCCAGAACGATAAGAAATAAATTTCTGTTGTTTACAAGCCACCCAGCCTATCATACTTTGTTATAGCAGCCCAAACTAAGACAAAGTAGTTGCCAAAGAACTTTGAAACATACTGATGTCTCTTAAAAAAATTCTAGTTGCTTCATGTCCTGTACTATCTTGCAGTCCCCACAGCAGCCTGCCTTACCTCCCAGCCCTGGGTACACACCACCCCTGTGTGCTAGTGGGCTTTGGGGAACGAAAATGGAGGAAAATGACACATGGAAGCAAAGATGGGCAGAAAGGGTGGGGATCACAGTTGCTGGCAAAAGACAATTGAGACACAAACCTCTTTCCCCAGAATCAACCAAAGAAAGGGACCTCTGAAGGGAACCAGGCAGTTCACACCTGCTGATATGTGACCAGAGGCTACGTTCTCCTTGGTGGATTGCACTTCACACACAGGAAAAGTGAATATGGCTTTTACTTCCACATTTCCCACCAAGAAAAGCTCCCCAACTATATTTTCCATTCTAAAAGCACTTGTTCTGCAAGTAACAACACTTGAGGAGTGAAAATATTCAATCATTTCTCCCTTCAACAAGCCTTTTTCTTTTTTACGTGAGTCAGAACATAAATGGAGCCTCGTCTTTGCCCAACATTACATTAGCCATGGAAATACCCCCATGTGGAGGGATTATTAATCCTCAAAGAAGCCATGGCAGAATTTGATGAAAGCTGAAATGTATTTTCACAGATGGTTGTGCTCTGATGTATTTGATTTGAAAAATATTAAGCAAAGCAATATTCCATTTCTGTTTTATCTATTCCCTGAAAGCAATTATAACATGAAAAGGTAGGCAGGCAGGACACAGTTAACAAACAAAGACTAAAGAGTTGTCATCGGGTTCGAAATGTTCTAGAAAACAAATGAGAGCCGCTCGCCAATGTGACTGTAAACTATAGCAATGAAAAATCTATATTGCAAACACATACATACTTATATCCCACATCACAGTTTGATGAAGCAGGAGATAAATGGGCCAACATTGATTGTTTTTACAGGAATATGACAATCCCCCAAAGAAGAGAAACAGAATGTCTCTCCCTTCACATAAAAAGCAAATTACAGACGAAAAAAATTCGCTACTTTCCAACCAAGATTCAATTAAAAAAATGTATCTGGCTTTGACAGGGCAAATTCCAGGCATAGTGTATTTTCATAGAAGTTGGTCCTAAAGGAAAGATTTGAATGCTGCAAAAACCTATGGAACTTTTCACAGCTTGTCATAATTTTTTTCTATAATACTAAGTAAGGATTTCCTCTTCCTTACCTCATATTTTCCCCCCAACTGATCCTGCAAGGTGGTGTGATGTTTGTGACAGTATATTTCCTTTCTGAAAATCACATTGTCTAATAGCTGCGCTGCAGACATTGAATAATAATTAGCACTGCCTTACAGCAATGCCATAATGGAGAGTGTTTTCCTGAGGATTGTGTATGTGTGAATACAATGCACATGGCAGGACAAAACTATGAAAATATAGACCAGAGGCAGCTCGTCCTGTCCCATGCAATGCTGCAAGGACACCACAAATGGCATTATTTAATTAGAAGACAATTCTGACTTGGGGACATGCATGTCTATCTTCAGAAACATTAAGCAGGGGCTATTGTCTTTGTGCCGTTCAAAGGTTCAAGCCAACACAAAGAACTTCTGAAAGTCGCATGATTTTTGAGCCAAAACTTGTGTGCACATTCCTCTCCTCCCTGTCACCTTGCATCCACTCTGTACAGAGCATCATTAGGGTTTCTAGACACCCTGCTCTGGATCTTGTTATAATGCTCAGAACGGCTGTCAGCGGATAGGAAAAGAGCTCCAATAGTCAGGCCGGAGCTGTGCGAATAAATACACCCATTTGGGTGTTATCAAGCAGTTCCATTTGCTTATCATGCCATTCTTCAGCTGACATTGTGACCCTTGGAAAACCAAAGAAGGCATTTCTCTAGTTCTTTACCCTCGACCTCTGGGCAGCACAGCCTTTATTCTCTGTCCCCTCTTGCCCTTTGGAGATAATTGCCTACACTTTGGTGCCTATATTACATATGTTTCAACCTGTTCTCCAAACGTTAACTGTTTGGGATTAAAATAGTTTCTAAGAAGTATTTTCAGCCTTTACTTGAACTCCTGCCAAATCTATGGCTCTCCCCAGAAAGGAAAATGCTGAGCATTAAAAACAAAATGAGGATTAGTCAGAAAGAGATAATAAATAGCACATTACTGCATGTGGCAGAAGGGGAAAAAAAACAACTTGTTTGTATTTTAATGGTTTAACCATGACAACGGTTTGAGGTCTTAGTAAAGGTAAGAGGAATATAGGTCTGTGTCAAAAAGCGAGAAAAGAGAGAGGCTTTACCATGGAAACCATATCAGACCATTGATCCTGTTTATGCAGCCAGATTAAAAGAGTCTACTTAAAAATTCTCACAAGGCATTATTTGCAATGCAAATATTAATAGCAGTAAGAAACGATGTAATAAATCGTGGTGAGGATAATAACAAAACTAGAAGTTGGACTAAGGTCTGTAGGACTGTAGTTTTCTTATTTTATGCTAATAAAGGGGCATGGCGAACTCCATTGTACCTTCGTCAGAGTCTCTGCAGGTTTGGTTGGAGAGTGGCCTGGCTACCACATGAGAAGGAGAGAACTGCAGTGGTAAAATCATAACAAACGCCATCACCACAACTTACGTATTCTTAAAAGAAGAAAAAGAAAAACCCAACCCTCTCAGGTTGATGTACTATTATCATCCACATGTTAGAAATGAGAAAATCAAGGCCCAAAGAGAGGTTAAGCAACATGCCAAAGGTTGTACAGTTGATAAATGGCACTGCAAAGATGTAAACTCAGGCAGTGCAGCTCATGCGAATCCCTGCTTAACCCCACACTCTCCTGCCGACATAATGGCTGGGAGAGTCGCAGCGTCTATGTGCCGTGTGTCACTGTAGAAGCAAGCATTTAGCCAATTGCTTGCATATTTATTCATGCATTCAACAAATACATATTGAGCACCTACTATGTGCCGGGCATTAATGCTAGAGGCTGGGGCTTCCATGCTAAACAAGCAGGTGAGCTCCCTGCTCCTTTGGAATTTACAGGCTAGTTGGGGAGATTGGTGGAAAAAAAATCAAACTACCTACCGAGCTATGGAGGGAAATACTCTCAAGTATTCTGGAAGGTTAACCTGCTTCGAATTGCTTATTAAAATACAAACTGCTGGACCCACAGTTTCTGATTCAGTAGGTCTGTGTTTAATCCCAAGAATTTGCATTTCTATTAATACCAAGTTCCCAGATGACACTGCTGGGCCAGGGACGATCCTTTGAGCACTGCTGCTCTCACAGTCATTTGGTTGGGGGAGAAATACTTCTTTACGTAGTATTGCACGTATCTTGGAGGTAATCCTGTGTTTAAGAAGAATAGTCACTGACATCTACCAGTGATTTGAGGCCTGCCAGCAAGTCTCTCACCCCGCCTTAAAATATCAACATGCTCCCTAGGACGGGTAACATTCAGCCACCAGCAGCCATGCACACATGGCATCTGATAGCATGGGACATAGGACAGGCAAGTCTTGATAACATAGTGCTGGAGGGAAAAGTAAGATGTGAGGCCAGGGTGTGAAATCTTGAGTACGTTATTGAGGAATTGGAAGGAAATAGTCAAGATATTGACACCCTAAGGGCTGGAGATGTTAATGGGAAGAAGAGAACAACTACAGGGAAATTTTTTACTCATCAATCCAAGAAACACATCCAATCCTTACAGATAATGATACCTTACCATTTAATTGACATGATGATTAAAATTTCCTCCAATTTCCTGGCTCTGAGTCTGGTTCTAACACACATTTTAAAAAAAAAAAAAAGAAGGAAAAAAAAAAAAGCCTGAGAAATCCTTGTCTGTGAAAACGGGTTTTCCAGATGCATGGCCTTGTCTACTGGAAATATACATAGCAAGAATGAAAGGCAGTACTGGGAAAGAGCCAATTTCTTTGAAATCTATATGTGGATATCCGTGGGAACAATAATATACATACATATATATACACACACACGTGATATTTTTTCAGAAGGGAATTGCAGGCTGAATGCTACACCAGAGGTCCCCAACCTTTCTGGCACCAGGGATCGGTTTCACGGAAGACAATTTTTCCATGGATTGGGGGTCGGGGTGGGGGGTGGAGGTAGATATGGAGCTCAGGTGGTGATGTGAGCAATGCGGACTGGTTGTATAGATGAAGCTCCCCTCTCCCTCGCTGGCCTGCCTCTCACCTTCTACTGCATGGCCCCTGGTTCCTAAGTTTCCTTCCTTCATGGAAGACAATTTTTCCATGGTCCTGGGGGTGGCTGGGCTGTGGAGCTCTGCCACCTGGTCTCTACCAGGCCATAGACTGCTATCAGTCAGTCCATGGCCCAAGGGTTGGGGACCGCAGTGCTACAGGACAAGAAGCCTTGCAATTCTGGGTTATAAAACCATGTGATGCAGAAAGGAGCAATGTAAGTGTTGGCAATTGGCTGGCCTTCCTTCTAGATTGAGTAGAGTGAATTTCTAACATCAAGATGCCATTTTGTTGTGCTCTGCAAATAGCCTTACACCGAAGCCAAGGAAGAGCATAACGAGTTGGATAAATAAATATACAACCTTAAAGACAAATGCAAGTGATTTGGAAAGTCATTTAGGAGTTGATTTCATCTATAGTATCAGCTATCTAGATTACCTATTCCTTCTCCTGGCCCAGATAACTAAAAGCTTAACTAGTTTTTTCAGTGACCAAGTTTCTAAGCTGATGGCCCACAGGTCAAATATGACATATAGATGTGATTTGTTTGACTTGCATATTTTTCTGCTTACCTTTAAATATTGAACCTGAGTGACTTAAATGGAGTGCTTGATCTCCTGTGTTGCAACCTTGCCCACTGGTCTCCAACACCTTTTGATTTGACTGGGTGAAACCTTTAAGTTACTGGCTAATCCCCTGGAAAGACTAGAGTTTTTGACCTTTGCTATATAGTTTATAAAATTTCCATTCAACTTCAGCATTAGCATTACATTCCTATTAATTCTAACTACCTCATATTCTTTTTCTCATTTCACCAGTGAAAGACCAGGTTTTTCCATAAGAATTTTAATTGTTCCTGGGTGAGTGATATAATACTATACGAAACTTAGGGCGGAAATAAATATCGCAGTGAAAGTACAGAATTGCTTTGCTGCCTGGCTCACAGTGTGGTCCATATGGTTGACCTGTTTTGGTAGGCTTGAACAAATGAAACTGGTCGCAACTGGGAAGTGTCTGGATTTTTAGGAATACAAGCATGTCACCACCAGACACGAATTAGCTCAGAGAATACATTAAGTTGGAGGAGGTACAGAGAGAGCTTTTTCTTTTTTTAACATTAAGAAGTCTTGGAGAATGTGAAATGCCCCAAGGCATGTTCGTTTTTATTCTGCAATGAATAGGAAATCTACTGCAGTAAAAGCAGAATTAATGATTCAAAACCAGCTGGAGATATTGAAACTTACCTAACTCTTAAAAATGGTGAAAGGGCAAGGCAGGTTGAACGCCAGCACCTGAAGGGAAGTGAAATGTTGATGTTAAAAATCCGTGGCCAGTCATTTGTGGGACATTCACACACAGCTACACAAAGCCCCCAAGTGATAAATCTCACTAATTAGGAATAACGGGGTGATGGTCACTTGGAATCACTGAAAAACCTGAAGTGTGGACACTTTCTAAGGTGATATTGCGGTTTTGCTTTCAAGGGCAGAGAATAACAGCAAATGACTGAAAGTTCCTGCTGCCAAGAGATGAAAAGTAATTTGTATTTAGCACCTTCATTGTAGGCCAGGAACTAGTGCTCAGGTTGTACCAATCACTTTAAAAAAGTTTGATTTTAAAAAGTTATACGTATCTCCTGCTGTCTTATCTATGCTGTTCATTTGACCATTTTCTTCAAAGATGATAGAAAAGTTTACTTTAGCCCAAGTTCTTTCCTGAGTGGCAAATTCAGATTGGTAGTGTATGACGTATTGAAGTTGTCCCACTGATCTGAGAAATTCTTACTGTTACAGTCGGGGCAAGGCTGAAAATTGAAATGTATGTATGTATATGTGCACATGTGGGTGCATGTGTACATGTGTAAGGCCTATCTTTGCCATCTTCTATATTGCTATATGTTCTTTGATTGAATTCTAGGAGGAAAGTCTGCAAACTTAAGCTTCAGATGGTTCATTTTGTGGTTTTTCTTTTGAGTGTATTGAGAAGTTAGGGGCATAATGACCAGAGGTTTTCTTCACTAGTAAATTTGCTGGTAGCTTTTGACCAAATAGAAAATTCATCTGGCATCTCTGTTTTACCGTCATGTATATCTTCAAACCTATTCTGAATGGAAAAGCAGTATTCATATCCAAACCTATTTCAATATCAGCTCTTAACCAAAAGAGATCTTAATAGAATTTCTAAGTCCAAAGCACTTGTTTATTTCCATATCCAGTGACTTTCAGGAGAGAAGTGCCTAAGAAAAAGCATACGAATTCAAGATGTTTGCAAATGTCGTTATACATTTGGGGGTGAGTGCACACGTGGCTTGCTCAGAGATGCTGGAGAAGACTTCCTGCGAAGTCTCTAATCTTCCTATGAAAACTCTCTACGGAGGAAGGAAAAGAACTTGCATCATGTATATTCTCAGCACTGGGCCCTGAACGATAAGCCTTATGTTTGAAATATGCACAATGTCATCTTCTCACTGAGCCTTCACCAGCCACCCTATTTAAAATTATGTCATGCTCCCTCCTATTTAATTTCTCTCCTTAACATTTAGCACTTTCCACTATAATATAAAATTTACCTCTTTCCACTAAAATACAAGCTTCATGAGGGTAGGAGTTCTGCCTGTTTCTCATTTATTTATCTCCAGTGCAAGAATTCTGCCTGGCAGACAGTAGATACTCAATAAATCACTGTTGAATGGGTGAGTGAATGACTGAGTATAAACATCTATGGGTATAATCTCATTATTTTGTGTTCCAGTGGACACAGCAGGAAGACCTGGTCTGGAACCCCAGCTCTGCCTGTTAGGAGCTAGGAGACCTTAGACAAGGGACAATCTCTCTCAGCCTCAGCTTCCTCATCCCTGAAACGCAAATGATAGTTCCTTCCCCATAAGGTGGTTGTAATGCCAGGACATTCTTTGGCACAGTTCTAGCACACTGTGTAGGTGGTTCAAAAATGTTGACTATCATTATTGCTTTTGTCTTTATTCCAAAACCATAAACTGATATGGAAGAATACTGACATGACAGAATTCTGCACCTACGTATTTCTTCACCCATCTTTTCTAAGAGTTCTGACACAGGACCTCAGGAAGATATTTATTGGTGAAGAATCTGCCTTACTCTTGCTCATGTTTTGCATGCAAAACCCTTACTTGGGGTTGAGGAGTGGGAAGGGCCTCCTAGACATGACCCCGTGAAGGGCCGTGTGTGGCAGCTGGCCTGCCTGCCTCCAAGTTGCATGCTTAGTAAATCAATAGGGCATTTGGGTCTCAGGCTGTCCACTCTGTTACCTTCCTGAAGCCCTAAACACACGAAAAGCAATCATTTTGCTTCTAGCTTTGAGAAGGAGAAAGTGAAAAGAGGCCTGGCTGAGGCAAAGCTCATATTTCAAGGCATTTCAGGGACCAAGACGGATGATGTGCAGATAACAGAGGGAATGGATATAAGATGTGATCTGAGGTGGATACACAGCTAGGCCAACACAGAGCCCCCAGCAACCCCCACACACCGACTTCAGGATCGAGAGGAAATGGCGCCATAACATTCAAAAACCAGGGACACTGACTTACAGAATAAAGAAAGGTTTGAGAGCACTCAGTATTCTGGGCTCTCTGCAAATAATGGTAATATCTTAGCATTATGCTGCACTGGGATTTTGTGAGCATAGGTGCTTCCAGATGATGTCTATTTTCCTACTTCTTGTTTTGTGTTTCCTAGTTTTGCTTGCTTTCTTAGAATTAACAGTACAGGATACTTTTTGAAAGTTCTTATTCTATGGGTGAATGCTTGTTTGGTTCTTACAATAAGCCGCTGAAAGAAAGCGTTTACTCATGTGCCCATTTCACAGACGGGGGCTTAAAGAAGTAAAGTCACTCTCCCAAGGTCATGAAACTAGCAAGTAGTGCAGTCAGAACTGCCTTCTAGACCTGTCTAAATCCCGCTCCCACGTACTCATACACTGCTCTATATCCTAACACCATAAACTAAATTAGGTTCCCTGTGATGCTCTCATAGATCTTACTTTTTCTTCATAGCACTGAGCTTAAGTTTTAAAAATACATATGTATGTAATTACTTGCCTAATACCTGGCTCAGTAATAAACAATTTTTTATATCACTGTATTTGTACCACGGAACACAGACCTAATTCACAAGAGAGGCTCCGAAAATATTAATATCTGTCAAATATGTGAATAAATACAAAGTGGACAATAAATTGAAATTTCAGATTAAGATTGAAATTCATTTAGTTTCTTTATTTCAAAATATTAAGGGGGTACAAATGTTTTTGTTACACAGGGATCTTTTATTTTTTTATTTTTTTATTTTTTTTGAGACAGAGTCTCACTTTGTTGCCCAGGCTAGAGTGAGTGCCGTGGCATCAGCCTAGCTCACAGCAACCTCAGACTCCTGGGCTTAAGCGATCCTACTGCCTCAGCCTCCCGAGTAGCTGGGACTACAGGCATGAGCCACCATGCCCGGCTAATTTTTTTGTATATATATTTTTAGTTGGCCAGATAATTTCTTTCTATTTTTGGTAGAGACGGGGTCTCACTCTTGCTCAGGCTGGTCTCGAACTCCTGACCTCGAGCGATCCACCCGCCTCGGCCTCCCAGAGCTAGGATTACAGGCGTGAGCCACCGCGCCCGGCCCACAGGGATCTTTTAAAATGCTTATGTCACGGCTTTTAATGTGCCCATCACCAAATAGTGTCCATTGTACCCGATGGGTAGGTTTTTACCCCTCGCTTCCTTCCCCCTCCCCCTTTTTGATTTCCTATGACTTTTACATCTCATTTAATTCTTTTAAATGAATAAAAAACACTCAAAGCTCTTTTATTCAGTGACTTCTCCCCTTTTAAGGATAAAATCAATGTGTCAAAGTTTCTAACAATTCTTGGCATAATTATTCCACAAAAATATGGGGAAATTCAAACAATTGTGCAATGTATCCATTTATTATTTTCTTCTACCACTAAACCAGTATGTGTCTCTCTTGTACACTTTTACCTCCTTTTGCTTCTAGTTCTTAGTAGGTGCTTGACAAGTATTTATGCAACAAATCAATGAAAAATACTGCTGATCAGCTGTTGCTGATATTTTAATAAAAGTAAAAATGCTGGCATCTTTATAATCGCACATAAATCTTTCCTGATAGATGGGAACTCAGAGATTTCCA
The DNA here is from genome assembly GCF_020740605.2 of Lemur catta. NCBI lineage: Eukaryota > Metazoa > Chordata > Mammalia > Primates > Lemuridae > Lemur > Lemur catta. Next base: position 26,276,336 of record NC_059145.1, on the reverse strand, counting down.
GAGTGAGTTACTTTGTGACTTTATCACATTCAAGACACACCAGAACAACGTAAATCTGATTCAAAGAAGAAACTCGGTGGTCATGAACCAAGGCTGACGAGAAAAAGCCCTGCTGTTTTAGTTTGGTTTTCCCAAACAAAGTCGGGAGGTAAACCACAGCTTCTGACCACGTATTTAAACATTTGGAAAACTGGTTGAAACAGCTTACATGTAAACAGCAAGAAATTAATGCTAAGCTTTTCGAAACTGACTGTAATGAGTTCTGTGAAATTTCACCACATAAAACGTTAAAATGATCCTTCCCAGAAATAAATAAGAGGAAAGTAAGAATTTATCATAGTCTTCCTTTCTCCTTTTCTCAGCCAAAAACAAAACAGACAACACAAACAGAAAGCAAAAGGAAAAAGAATCTTGAAAGGAAAGAAGTGGCGATAAAGTCTATAAGGATGGAGAAACGAGCTATGAAGTGGGAAGAAAAGTATCCCGGTGAAATGAAAGGGAAATGCTGAATGAAAGATGGGAATATAGTATCAGACGGAATCAAGAAATGGCAAGAGGCTGGATACAGCAGTAGAAGAATTAGGCTCCACCGTGGTGAGTCAAATGCTGCTCTAATCCAATTCTAATTACACACTAGCCTCTTCTCTGCTATTTGTTTAATTTTATTCTCCTCTGCAAATACAGAAACAGCTGTTTCCTTTTTGACACAATTATCTTTGTCCAGAAGCTTTCGAAATGTCCCTTTGAAAGGTTTGCAGAACTTACAAGAAGCCCAAGCATATTAAGTGACAGATATTTTGGATTTTAGACAAGGAAAGCATTGAATCTAAAAGCCAGAGGACCCAGAATGATGGAAGAAAATACTCTGAATTGCAAAGTCAGGATAAATAGCAGCACTTATTTGACCCTGGAAGTCAACAACTCAACAATTAACTTGATTCTATTATAAGTGAAAAATTGACCCAGAGTGTCAAACCATTGGCTGGCCAGCAACGAGTCAGGTTGTCTTTACTGAACTTAGTTTGAACTAAGATATTCAGAATCGATAGTCAATTGTTGATGGGCACCGGAACATATAGTCAAGTAGATTTTGGACTAGTGGTCCTATTGGGCCATATCATTCGAGACAGAAAGAGAAAACCGAGGAAGTCAATCAAGAGAGAAAAGTCTGAAAGAAAACAAAAAGGCGAAAGACTATGAAAGAGACAAAAAGAATGAAAGCGAGGCCCCAGAGAGGTGGAAATGTTTTCCATTACTCCCATCTTTCCAGCTCTAGTCTCCACGAAGACTCAGTATCCAAACGTAGTATCCAATAAACAAACACTGGCCAATATTATTGGGCACATACCCAAGGCATCGTGCACACACTGTTTCATTTCATCCTCAAACAACCCTATAAATAAGAACTACTATTATTTCCATTTTACGGGTGACAAAACTGAGGCTTGGAGAGCTTAAGTAATTTGCCCTCACAAGTCTCATGGTTAGTGACTGGTAGCGATAGGATTCAAACTCAGTTCTGCCTTATTCCAAAGTTCATATTCTTACATACAGCTCTACACTGCATGTTGTATTCTTAAATTACCTTCCTCTTTCCTTGAGTAAGTTTCAGAGTTTCTTTTTATAAAAATCAGCCATCCCTAATTAAGACAGAAATGAAAAAGTTCAAGACGTTAGGTGAGGAGGGTGCCCCTCGCTACTGAGGTTGTGATGTAGTGGCAGTTCTGTGACTTAATATTCCATTCCCTTTGGGTCTAAGGATTCAACCTGAGATATTTTTGTTTCCACTTTCCTTTCCTCCTTTCTGGATTTTCACATTCAGCAAGTTGATTCATATAAAACACACTTCTTGTTAAACTGAGTGTTCTGTTGTTCTCCCCAGTGTTCTGGCACTTTTACAAAGATGTCATTTAATATAATTTTTTAAACTGGGTAAGAGAAAGACAGAGAGAAGAGTGTACTTTCAGTAATAAAACAAATGAAGCTGGGGAAGTTGGATGCTTATGTTTACTACCAAGTGTCAAAAGACATTTAAATTTGCCAAATTCCTTGCATGTGTCTCTTTAAGCTGTCCAGATGCATTAGATGAACACAGCGTGGTGATGGTCATACCCTGCTCTATGCTTCCCTCCTGCACTTTGAATTGCCTGAATATAAATGAAGGCCAGGACGTTCATTTAAATACTGGGTCTAGTTTTTGAACAAGCTGTCTAAAGACATATTCCTTTTGCACACACTGCATTTTCCACCTCTTTTCTTTGGCTATTTTGGTTTTATGTTGTAAAGAAGTAAAGAGATATGTGAAGGGATTTTTCAGAATATTGGATTTGGGCCTGGGGTAGCCATCGGCTAGCTATGTGACCTTGAGCCAGGCTTTCACCTGATGACATTGACAAACATTATTATTTACATCAGGGTAAACGAGGTAATAATAAGATTGTAACTGGAATAGAGATATAAAAGGATTATCAGGAGAGTCTTTCAACGTTTGTGAAATTTATTGGATGATTACAAACTGTTTCAAAGACAGCCACTTTAAATTCCATCTTAGTTGAAGAAAGAGATGCAGGCATTTTTTTGTGTGCCCACTGTGTGTCTGGCACAAACTTTCTCATGAAATGATCTCCATGATGGTACAACAGGGCTTTAAGTTTGGATCTTTTGAGTCACCTAATGGCAGAAGGTGCTGGACATCAAGATCTGAAGTGAATTTCAAGGAAAGGTGTTACCTGTGCTCCCTGCCTCGGAATCTTCCGCCTCAGGCCCCTGTGATTGAGAGAAGGTGATTGTACCTCTTTAACCGGGTAGAAATTATAGGTTCATTGTTTCAATCTCACACTCTTTATTTTGTTTCTAACATCAGAACGGAGTCTTTTATCACCTATATATAGATACATACCCATTTTATATGAAAAAAAATTTTTTACAAGATTAATTTCTAAACGAATGAGACTTTCAGCAGAGGATGTGTAGATATTGAGTCTTCCCCTTCCTCCTGGCGGGTGAACAGGCTATTTCTAGGGAGAGGCGCCAAGCTTGAGAATATTCATCATAATTTGTGATCATGAGCTTCTCATGAGCAGACACAAAGTTGCAAAGCCAAGTCATGATGTTTCAAAAACAAAGTGGACAATTTTCTGGAATCAGAGCAGTGTGAGTGCATAGACATAAGGAACAAATGCCAGAAGTGGCATCCAAAGTGGTCACTGAGAGCATCCCCATGGTAAGACCACCACGCGAGTAGTGAGAATCAAAGCATAGTGTCAGAGTGGGCAGAAAAACCCAGAGATGAATGAAGGTTATTATGGCGAGCAAAGGGGTAGCTACGGTATCTGCAAGAGCTGATGCAGTTCTGGTGACATTTGTAGCCGTCTGGCCCTAAAAGGTGCTGACACAGGGAAGTGGAGGAAGCTGAGGGCATTATACGGTGCTGGGGTCCGGGAGTTGGTAATAAATGGAAGAATGAGACAGGAGGCAGGGTAGTAACCAAAGACGAAAGGCACCATAGAATTTATTGTCCTAACAAGGCACGGACAATATCAGAAGTGAGAGGGAGTGCTGTTAATAATTATACGAAGCATAAACCAAACTGTCTTGGGCAACTTGGGACATACGGGCTTTCTATCAAAACCAAATAATGCTTTGGCTGAATGTTGGCCCTCGTCAAGCCATTGAGCCTTAGAGTTCAGGCTTTGGAGTCATCTGCCCTGGTTCAAACACTAACACTGCTGCTTACTGACTCTGTGACATTGAGTGGATTATTTAACCTCCCTGGACTGAGTTTTCCTCACATATCCATTTTAGCAGAAGAACACTGAGGCCCTAGATAGGTTTAGTAAGTCACCCTAGGCCATTGAGTTAACAATCAAACATAATCTGGTCTTAAACTCAGGCTCCAAAGCCCCACCATACTAAAGGAATATGAAATTAGTTGCAGCCTTTGGGTTCTCAGATTATTCACCATGAGCACTGGCCAGACCTATGTAAGTTTTAACTATTTTCCTCCTGGACCAGTATTTTTGGTCTCACCAAACCTCTCTCTCCCCCAACTTTGTAATGCCCTCAAGCAATATACCAAATGCCTAGTTTAATCTCTCTGTGGAAGGTTTTACTTAAAATCTGCAGTTCCTTCTATCAATAATTCCCCTGCCTTACAGAATGTTCTCTCCCTGGCCACAAAAAGAAGGTAGTACCGGTTTGATTGTAATCAGTTCTCCTTAGAATCCCAGCTTAAGGGGATACAGATAAAAACAAGAAAAGGAATCAGCTGAAAAGATGAAGTTCTTGGCTCCAAATTAAAAACAATTCTGAACACTCCGTATCTGAAAAACGTGCTAATGATTTCTGGGAGGAACTTGGAAAAGAGCGTGGCTTTTACAGTAATCTGTCAACGGCCTCTTAACATAGGCGGTTTAAGGACACACACTGTTCTTGTTATAGAGGACATATTCTTGGGGGTACATCCGAAGCAATTTAGGATTACTTCAAAATCAGTTGCAAGTTTCACCTCTGTTTGAAATCCAGTACTTATGTGTATTTTAGGAGACATTTAAAATGATCTTAAATGAAATAGTATGTGTAAAAGCCAGTGAAAAGTTAAAAGCAGATTATAAATACAAGGTATTGTTATTATTGGAAAAACATTAGTTATGCAATTCGTGTCAGTCTCTTAGCCAGTATTCTCCTGGAGAAATGGCTTATGCCTTTAAAGCTATTCCAGTAAATCTGACTTTAGATGAAAGACAGGCAGACATTATTTCCATATCTCTTGTTTTTCATTCTTCAAGTGTTGACAATTTCAAATCCATGAGTGACTCCATAAGGTGCTCAAAGTAGTCTGGTCTTCTCACCCCAGAACACCAATTATCTAGAACACAACTGACCAGGACAAGAAATGCAGAACATAATTCTTTATTATAATATTACATGTATAACCTTTTCAGCTCAGACCCTACTAATTTGGACATTTCAATTATTCAGCTGCTTCTGTGCTGAATTTTTTCTTTCTGCCCTCTCTGATAAAACCAGTTGCTAGGCAAATGGAAGTATAAATATACTAAGAGTTCAGGGGAGAAAGTTAAAAAATATGTTTTACGTTCTAAATGCCTCCCACATAAAAGAACAAGAAATGTGATGATTAAATATAGGTAATCATGTATTACCTACAATTTTATACCTCTTTAAAAGGATTTTTTAGTGGTTGCCCTAGGGGTTACATCTTTAATTAACCAATCTACTTTCAAGTAATATTATACTGCTTCACATGACATGCAAGATGGCATCTGAATTGCTTTCCTTATTTAATAGGTGGAAATGAAAATTCAATTAGAGATATAATTCTCTACATTTTAGTCTATTCTCACTAATTCAGACTGACTACTGAATTTCTCTTCCTTTACTCTTAATTCGCTCTTAGATTCTGGGGTACTGGAAATGTTCTATATCTTGATTTGATTAATAGTTACATGGGTGGATTCATTGTGTGTTTTATTCGAATGTGTGTTATACTTTGATTTTTTAAATGTGATGCAGTTTAAACCTACATCATTGTTCTCCCAGAAGGAGATCTTTCTGTCATGGCTTTGAGTGTATTACAGAAAATATGAATGGCGCATATTTTGAAGGTCGTCTACATGCCTTGTGTTAGCATTCAAAGCCTCAAGAGGCTGAGTCTCTACTGATCAGTTATCATCACTCTAATTCTAGAATGCCTTTTCATGCCAACCATCTTTCAGATACTATCTGTTGCCTAAAAAAGCCAGAGTCACATCAAGGAAGGTGTCTCACATCCAATGAAATGTTAATTTACAATCCACATGCAACTGGTGGATGATGGTAGATTTTTTTTGTATTCCAGTCAGGTATCTAGAAAGACATATTATTAATGATGAGAAATTATAGCAAACTGGGACTCATTCACATTCATTGATTCATGAAGCATTTGTGAATGATTATTCATGCAATCATTTATTGTGTACCCATTTGTACCCGACTCTGTTCAGAAATACACACAGTCATTGTTTTTAGGAGCTTGGTGTGTTTGGGGACACAAAGGCAATTACAATGCAGCACAGTAAGTGTACCATACAGGGTGCTGCAGTGTGCCATCACAGGGCACAGCTGGGCTCTCTCCCCCATTGGAGAGGAGCAAGGAGCAATGGATGTGGAGGTCTTCTTGGCAGATATAAAACATAACCATTGGAAATCACTGATCCAGTGCCAGAATTCTTAATTCCCATCCACTCCTTCTAAACATATTCCTCCCTTAATGGATGTACCTTAGAAATGTATGCTCTTTCAGTAGCTACGTAAAAAAATCTAGGAGTCCTGCAAAGGGACACAAAGAATGTTTAGGATTAGTAAAAAAAAAAAAATTATTTCTGTATCATGGCAGTGGTTTCATACGGGTATATATATCTTTCTATACTCATCTAGCTGAACACTTAAAGGATGAAGTTTAATAAATAAGGTTGATTAAAAATCTAGGAGTTATCTTTTTTCTTAATTATTAGAAATTTAATATTTATCCAAGAAGACAATCCTTGATTAATCCTTTTTCCCTTATCCAAAAGTCATTGCAATCCATTCGACGTCTAAAAATCATCCTAATCTATGTACTGCTATCCATTTCCATTGCCACCACTTTTGTCCCAACCATCACCACATGTGACCTGGATAAGTATGATAGCCTCCTGTCTGGTCTTCTACCTCCAATCTCTAGTCCATTCTCCACATCGATTTATAATGCAAATATGGTCATCTAATCCCCTTGCATAAAACTCTCCAAGGACTTCCAGTCACACTTAGAATGAGACCCAAATTCCTTACCAGGCCTTCAAGATGCTATATCAACAATTTTAAAACTTGTTGGTCTCAGAACCCTCTTACACTCTCAAAAATTAGTGAGGAAGTCAAAGAGCTTGATTATATCTATCGATATTTACCAGATTAGAAATTAAAGCTGAGATTTTTTATGCCTCTTTTAAAATAATTTTTAATGGTTGCTCTAGAGTTTACAATACATATATATATCTTTAATTATTAATAATTAGTCTACCTTCCAATGGTATTATACTGTTTCACATGGCATTCAAGGAATTTACAATATTTTTTCAGTTCTCTCCCCTCTTTTTACTAATGTTTTATACATTTTACTTATGTTATAAATACACAATACATTACTGTATGCTTTAGACAGTATGTTTTCTTTCAGAGCACTTGAAAATGAGAAACAAAGAATTTTATATTTACCTTCATTAATTCCATTTCCAGTGCTCTTCATTTCTTCATATAGATCCAAGTTTTTATGTGGTATTACATTCTTCATCCTGAAGAACTTCCTCTAACAGTTTTTGGAAAATTGGTCTGCTGGTAATAAATTCTTTGCTTTCATTTGTCTCAAAAAGTCTTTATTTCTCTTTCATTTTTGGAAGATATTTTTGCTGGGCATAGAATTTTGAAAAGACAGTTTCTTTTTAAATGTTTTTCATTGATACATTATAAATGTACAAATTTTCAGGGTACATGTGATAATTTTGGACAGTTTGTTTCTTTCATCACTTTAAAGATGGCACTCCATTGTCTTCTGCCTTGTGGAGTTCTGTTGAGAAGTCTCTTGTAATTTTTATCTTTGTTCCTCTTTATGTTTCTATTTGCTTTTACTGCCTTCAAGATTTTCTCTTTATCTTTGGTTTCCAGAAGTTTGAATATGATGTGTTTAGGGTTTGATTTGGTTTGTTTTGTTTTGTTTATGTCAGCATATTATGGGGGTACAAATGTTTAGGTTATGTATATTGCCCTTGCCCCCCACCCCCGAGTCAGAGCTTCAAGCGTGTCCATCCCCCAGACAGTGCGCATCGCACTCATTATGTATGTATATACCCATCACCTTCTCCCCCCTCCCATCTGCCCGACACCCGATGAATGTTATTCCTATATGTGCACTTAGGTGTTGATCAGTTAAAATTGGTTTTGTTTTTAAAATATTTCTTAGTGTTCTCTAAGCTTTCTAGATCTGTACTTTGGCATCCATCGTTTATTTTAGAAAATTCTTAGCCATATATTCCAAATATTGCTTCTTCCATGTTCTTTTTCTCTTCTCTTTCTAGGATTCCAATCATATGGTACATTAGACCATTTGATATTGTTCCACAACTCTTGGATGCTCAGTTCTATTTTTTCTTTTTTATTCTTTTCTTCATGTGTGTTTCAGATTGGGTAATTTCTATTGGCCAATTTTTAATTTCACTGATTCTTTCCTCAGATATATTAAGTTTCCAGATGAGCTTGTCAAAGGCATTTTTGATCTGTTTTTCATTTTTAGCATTTCCCTTTGTTTCTTATAACATACATCTCTCTGCTAAAGTTCATTATATGATATTGCGTGCTATCCACTTTTCTACTAGAACCTTTAATATATTAACCATATTTATTTTAAATTCCGTGTGTGATAGCTCCAGTCGAAGGATGTGGGTGAGGCTTCACGCCTTTCCCACAGTGGTTCTTTTTCCCTCCTCCATGCCTGCACCACGAGGGAGATTTCCTCTGGACTCTCACCTGTCTCTAATCTTTTTCATGAGTACCCAGTGAGATCCATGAAAAAGAGCCTGTGAGTGGTTATCAAGTAGCCTTGTGTTTGCAACTCCCAGGGGTTCTATACTCTCATCTTAGCCACCTTCTGCTTTGGGTCATTCATTAAAAATTTTTAGCTGAAATTTTTCTTAGAACTTGTATGGAGCATGTACCATCTTTCCTTGCAGTCACCTGTCTTTGCTTATATTTCAAATTAGTCGGTTGCTCTGAGACCTCAGCAATCTGAGGGATTCAGGAAAGTTGTGTGTAGGCCTCTGGAAAACTCCACCGTGAGCTCATGTGAAAAAGGAAAATAATATTTTGTATTATTATGAAAATCATTTTAACTTTGTGTATTCTCTGGAAGGTTTTGGTGACTTCCAGCAGAGTCTTTGAGTGCCATTGTCCCACATGATCCAAGCTCCACTCACCTTTCTAACTTCACCACAAAACACCAGCCCACCTTCCTCACTGTACTCAACCATACCAGTCTTTTAGTTCTGCCCACACACCAAGCTCTCTGATGACCTAGATTTTTGGCTCTATTTCCTCCACGTAGAATGCGGTTTCCTGAGTCTTCAAATGACTCGCCCCTTGTTATCCTCCAAACTTCAGCTTGAAAGTACCTCCTCCGAGAAGTCTTCCATGATCACCTTGGCCTAAAGAACCTATACACAGACACCCACTCTACCATGTTTTCTATCACATCGCACCATTTATTTTCTTTTATCAAAAAATTTTGGGTTTTCAATATATTTATTTATTTTCTATCTTCCTCCAGCTTTTCTGTTTGTTTCCTACAATATCTAGAATACCTAGAACGGTATCTGCTGTATAGTAGAAGCTCTTCAAAATGTGTATGAATAAGATGTCTTAGACTATTTTAGTGACAAAATTGTATCAATTACTATCAAGCTAATTGTGGCTTTTAAAATTACTTAAAAAAAAAAAAAAGACTCCCAAGAGGTGTTTCATTGGCCAGGCAGAGTTAGTACCTAGGTTCAAATGCACTTTGGACTGAACAGGTTTTTAATTAAGGCCCAGTTGAACTCACATCAGAGACAGGCTCAGCCACAAGACACAAGAAAACATGGCTGAGAATCTGAAATATGATTTCAACACATGATAAAGCCAGGTTGTTTCAACAGCATGGGAGGCATAATTCCCTGCACAGCCAACACTGGCTTTCCCTATCACACTACCTGGCAAAGCATTGTTTTCTTTTCAATAATCTTTGGCTTACCATCCTCGGGCAACGTGAGAAACTAAAAGAGAAACATCGGGCCAGGAGGCTGTCGGAAATCCCCTGGTTTTCAGGTCTGCTCTGCTTGGATCCCCAAAATGATATTCCCACAAATAAAGATGTCAGGAGTTAATGCAGACTCCAGAACTAGGCAGACACCTATGATTAGATTCCTGATAAATCTCATGGGGCATTTTTCCCCTTATGGAAGACTATAGAAAATGATAAAAGAAGAACCATAGTTCTTTATTAATTTTGGAATTTTAGCAACAAGTTAAATGCTGGTAATTTGGGGTTTATTCTTCACAAATTGAGTGGACGTTTTAGAAATAAACTCTTACTCAATGCTCTTAATATAATTGATGACTTTTTCCTCAGCTGATTTTAAATGTATGTTACCAACTCATTGAATCTTTTCTCAAATGCTTTAATAAGGGCACATACAGAAAAAAGAAAAAGGGCAGTGATCCATGCCAGTCTTCAGTGATCCGAAAGTCCCTAATTCAGTCCTGCAGAAAGGGCAAAATATGGTGGAGAATGGGGAATAAGGGGCCAAAATCTAAGTCATGTTCATATGTGTGTGTGTATTCACTAATTCAATATTAATTATTGAGCCTCTACCATATGACAGGTAGTATGCTAGGAGAACGATGGTGAGCAAGACAGACACAGTTTCTTCCTTGATAGGTTTCAGAGTCTAAAAACAAAATGAAGATACATTTAGATATGCAATAACCAGCCAGGGCACGGTGGTCATGCTTGTAATCCCAGCACTTTGGGAGGCAAGGCAAGAGGATTGCTTGAGACCAGAAGTTCAAGCCCAGCCTGGGTAACATAACAAGACACTCCCTCTCTACACACAAATTTAAAAAATTGCCGAGTGTGGTGGTGCACTCCTGTAGCCGCAGATATGTGGAAGGCTGAGGCAGGAGGATCCCTTAAGACCAGGAGTTCGAGGCTGCAGTGGGCAATGATCTCATCACTCTTCTCCAGCCTGGGCAACAGAGGGAGACTCCAACTTGAAAAGAAAACAAAAGAAGGGAAGGGAAGGGAGGGGAGGGGAGGGGAAGGGAAGTGACCCTTTCATACAAGGTGTTAGTTGGAGAACCCAACACAACAGAGAGCAGAGTCAGCCACAGGATTATAGAGGAGGCTTATAAATAAATGTTTGCAAGTACGGCAGAAATGGGTTTGAGCCTTGCTCTCACAATGACATACCACTCGGTAGAAAAATTTACACACAGCAAAAGGAACATCTACTTCCCACGCAGTTCTCATTGTCAGAGACTAACAATGTTTACTGAAAGATCTTGGAAAATGTGAACAAACATACAAACTAGTTTTAGATTCATTTGCAACGCTAGTCTGGTTTGCTTACTGGATAAACCATGCTTGGATTCAACTTTCTCTTTGGATTCGAGCCTTTCTTTTAGAGCCCCCTGCTCAAAATGTCCTGCTTTCTCTTATACACCAATCTCACTCATCTTATTGGAACTGTTCAAATACTTAGAGAATTCATATTTCGACATCTCTTGACAACTCAATTGTAAGCTCCCAAGTAGAAATTCTATTGCCCAATTTTTATAGTAATAACTGTTATAGTAACAGGAATCTTCCGCTTCCCTGGTACTTACAATGTGCCAGGCACATTGTGTTTAATATGAATTAACTTCTATAATTTTTACAGCAACCCTAAGTGGCAGGCACCATCAATATCTGTATTTTACAGGAGAAACTGAATCAGAGAATAGTTCAGTGAGTTGTCCAAAGTCACATAGTTATCATTCAACCTGAGCCAGGTAAGCTCTAGAACGCAAACTCTTGACCACTGTCATGAGACTTCCAACCTGCAGAACTGTAAGATAATAAATTCATGCTCTTTTAAGTTACTGGGTTTGTCATCATTTGTAATAATAGCAATAGAAAATGAATTCAACTGTGCTACTCCCACATTCATTGTTCAAGAATAATTCTTTGCATCTTATAAGCTTTTAAAAGTAAAAATGTGACTGAATATATATATTTTAATTTATTACAACTATCAGAAGGACCTAAGGATGCAAAGAAACAACAAAATAGAGTTATAAGGAAAAATTACATAATCATGAATTTCAAAGAAGTGGCAAGAGACCAGGAACCTTGATTCCGGACCAGATTGTGCACAGAAATGGCTGTGTGACTTGAGCAAGTCTTTTAATTTCTCTGTTGAAGTTAAGGGAGTTGAATCAGGTCATCTTGGACTTCTTCCTGGTATAATATATTTTTCTTTCTTTCCATTTATTTGGATCAAATAATAATGTGTCCCAATATTTCCTCTGAGAGAGCCCAAAATATATCATCATGAGCAGTGCTGATTATCAGATGCATGATGAAATGCACAAGGAAATGCTCTGAGCTGACTTGAAGAAGAACCATCTAATATAACACTGAGGTTTCCTCCTTCCACTTTAACTGATCCTTTTTAGTGCTTTGCCATTCATCACAAAAACCGATCACACAAACCACAAGGGCGTCGATCATTTTTCTTAAGTCTATGCATTTGTATAACCTCATTGTCTCTATAAAGTGCACAAAATAAGAACTTCTGACATCTTTTTCTCTGCTGCAAAATAATAGACATCTGTATAATACCAATGATATTGATCTGCTGATGACCAGCTCAGTGGTTTATAGTTTACAATAGAATATGCCTTTATGTATTGTTTTCCTAACAATACTGTTACTATAAAATATAAGAGAGTGGGCTGGGAGAAGGGAGGAGATAGGGAAGAGATAAGAGAGAGGAAGCAGAGGCCACAGTTGAGGGAGCAGCAAGATGCTTGATGCTATTTGGCCTTTTGTCCACAATTGATAAAACCATTTAAATTGTTGTGGGTTGTGCAGCTCCAGCTAGAATTCAGTGGAGATGACTTAAAAAAAATATGAAAATTAGGTGTAGAGGACTGAGCAAAACAATCATTATATGCAGAAGATTAGAGGCCCCAGGACCAGCCTTTGTTGCAAATCTTTGGGCAGATGACATAATTTGGGCACAGTATACATCTCTCCCAGCCAAGCAAGTTAACCCATGGGAACAGAATATCCAAAGAGAAGCCCTGGGAGCTATATGAAATTCTTTCCCATCAAACAATGGGAATACATCCATGTTAATCTGGGAAAAGCACAGCCAAGGCATTTTCCTTTCCTTGAGTACCTTAACATAATGAAAGGATAATGATACAAGAGGGGGCAAAGAGCAGGAGAAAACTATATTATAGAGAAGGAAATATTGTTGGATGACTAGACAGAAAAGAAGCATAAGTAATAGAGATTTCCTGAGATGCAACTCTCGGGGAGCAAAGGAAGCAAAGTATAGGCTGAGAAGAAAAAGAAAAGAAAGACCAAAAGAAAAAGGAAAGGGGGAAAAGAAAGTGAAAAAGAAGCTTCTGGAGAGAAAGAAGAATGGAAATAGAAAAAGGCAAATGAGAGGAGAAGAAAGGAAACACAAAAGGAGGATGACGTGGAAGCCTGTGTTCTGCCCGCCTTTCGTTGGTGCAGGTGCGCATGTGGAGGTCTGTCTCTGCAGGTCTGCTCCATCATTGCCTCCACGCTCTCTTCTTTCTTGTTCTTTGCCACACCAGAATGGGGAAAGAAAAGAATTGCCAGGGATGCTTCCAGGCTCCCTTTTCTGCCACAAGGAGAGGGATGCACAACTTGATTTTCTATCCCACTAAGACAGCATAAAATGGGGTCCCCCAAAAGGAAATCAGGGTACTGTTAGGAAAGGAACATGATTTGGACAACCAGAATACAACCGATATTCCCACAGGAATGATTCTCTGAGCTAGTCTTGTCCTGCATTGAGCTCTGACCACTCACAACTTAATGAAGGGGCGCTGAGAAGCAGAGATGCTAAAAAAAGAAAAAAATATATATGCAAAGTTTCATAAAAGGTGACAAAAAGTTTTCCCTAACCTCAGATCAGAAGTATAAATAAAAGCTCACTGTAGCTTTCCTGTCCTGTGAGCCTGTTCCAACAATAAAATCTCTAGATTAATTGAACTCTGACCTCTTAACAGTTCCATTGAAAACATAGAAAACATTGTTTTATCATCCTTTGAAAATTAAAATGAGCTGTACCTTCAGTCATTTTTGTAGCATTTATATTTGTTTTCTTCATGTTTTATGCTGCCTCCCCACTTTAAGAATTATTAATAGGCATCCTAAGTTTTATCTTCTAAAAACAAATTGATGCTTTTCTATGCCATTTCCTAAAAGACAAGAGGCTAGTTTTTTTTTTTTTTTCTGTTGGCTCATTATCCATTGCATTCTTAATTTTTTTTAATCTTGAGAAAATTTCTGTTCAACATTTTTTTCTTCATGAAAATGCTATTCAGCTCTCTCAGAACCTGTCGTGTTATGCTGTTTTACATCTAAAATTATACATAATTATTGTAAATGCATTTACAAATGAGTAAACGGCAAATACTTGCAGATGCACACTTGCAGACATTATATATTCAATATTTACCTTATACATAAATTTTGTCAGACTCTGTGTTGAGTAGGTTGTTACTAACAAGTCAAAATATGGCTCTAAGACTATGGTTTTACAACTTCAGCAGCATTATTATGTACTGACAAGGACTGATGTCTAGAAATGTTAAGTGAAAAAATAAGCTGCAGATTATTATATGTACCATGATCCTACTGAATTTTTTAAAAAACACATAGCTATAGATGTATGTATCGGGTTATAATTGGTTTTGCTGTGGTAACTAATCCTGAAATCTTGGTAATTAAACATGATAAAGATACATTTTGCTCCTGATACATATATAGCACAGATATGCAGGGTGAGAGAGGAACTCTAATCCACACAGTCACTCGGGTACCCAGGCTTTCATCATTTTGTTTCTGCACCACTTAAAACATAGAGCCTCCTCAGTCTTTGCAACAAAGGAAGAAAGTTCACGGAGAACTCATTTTATTTATTATATGCATCAGCCCAGGAATGACACATGTCACTTCTGTTTACAGCATGCGGACCTAAGCTAGTCTCAGGGCCCACCTGAGCTGCAAGCAAACAGGGATTCAGAAGAGCACATGGGTATCCAGCTAGCAGTAAATGTTTCTGATACAACATATATAGATGCAAAATGCAAATAAAAAGCTCCAGAAGGAAAAAAAATATTTCATAGGTACCCTTGAGGAAGGAAGTGAGATTAGGGAAAGAATGAAGAAAAATTCCACTTTTTATATCATATTCTCCCGAATTTTTTGCATTTTAAAAATAAAAATCAGGTCTCACATTTGCTAATAAAAAATATGTTTTAAAAACTGTTCATTATGAGCTATTCTGAGAGAATCCAGTTGAAATAAAACTGGTAAATAAGTGGTTAAAAGGCAATACAAAATAGTTTCCATCGATGGCTCAGCATCAAGCTTGGGCATAGCTTTCAGGGATCAGCCCGGGCTCTCCATGATTTAGTAGCTGTTGTTTGATCAATGGCTGGAGTGATAGAGTGGAGAGCCTGTTGATTAAGTTCACGGATAAAGCTATGTTAACTAAAACTTTGGGAGCCGTGATTAAGATCCAAACCGGCCTGTCAGACATGAGCTATGGCCAAGTGTGGGGTGTGAGTGTACTTGGGAGTGAAGAATGAATCTCTGAAGACTACAAGGGTCAGACAAAAGTACTCCGGTGCCTCTGGATCCTGTGTAAATCACATGCCAGATGGAGGCTGGAATAAATGGGGTTGCTGCAAGAAATGTAGCACTGCTCAGGCATCTCAAGTGTTAAGAGAAGACAGGAATGGAAGGAAAGGAAGATATATTCAGAGTTCGAGACTGTCAAGCCAAAAAAAAAATTCACAGAATAGGATGGACGGTGTATCCGGCTGTGTGCTACAGGAGCAAATAAAGCAGACATTGTCACCATCTTTACGGAGTTTATGGTGTAGCTGCTCTCTTTATATCTGGGACTTATCTTCCTTGGTCTCTGGCTTGACCTTTCTTCTAAGTGCTTGCTCATCGAAGTGTGGTCCAGGCACCAGCAGCAACCAGCTCTCCTGGGAGCTTATTAGAAATGCAGACCTACTGAATCAGAATCTGCTTTTTAACAAGGTCTCCCAGGCGGTTCTTATGCACGTTCAAATATGGAAAGCACAGATCTAGGTTATATCTGCCTCCCCCAACCCACCCACCCTATTAAGGAGAAATCTTCCTTACTTTACAATCCCCTCGCCTTTGATTTTTGTCTAAATATGGATGGGCAAGAAGAGGCTAAAGCAGACATGCATAATGGAGAGGTGAATAGAGAGGGGAAATGCAAAGGTAAAAATCCAGGCAGGGGGAGTTTGTGGGTGAAGTTCAGGGAAAAAGTAGAGACAGGAAGGAGAGAGAGATGGAGTGCATTTGCAAATAAATGTAGAAAGAGATGGGGGATACTTTGAAGAAGTATTGCTATACAATGTCTCCATCAGCCATTCTTTGAGAGACTTCATAAAAGATTTAAATTTTTTTTTAACTATCTTTGGGTATCACAACTGATTTTTTTTTAATGTGAAACTAGATGAAATAAGGCTACTATGAACCCTGGCTTTATATTAGTTATGTATTTACAGGCTTTCCTTGTCCTTTTTTAGGTAGAAGGGTGGGGAAGGCAATAAAAATTTAAGATAAATCCTCCTATAATCTAGGAATATGCAGTTCCCATTCTATACGATTCCAAAAAAGAAAGATTTTTGTTCACTATTTCACAATGTTTCTGTTGACTTTCACAGATCTCTGCACTGAATTATTTAATGATGTGAAATTAGAGCTAGATCCCCACGTAGTTGTAATTTAGCAGTTACGCTAAAGAAGGATGGATCAGACAGATCTTGAAGCTGATTTTATTAATAGTTCTGTATCTCTATGATTAGGGTGAATGAAAAGAAAATGAAAATGATCTCCAATTTGTAGAACTCGGTGGCAGTAAGATTATTTCACCCTTGGCTTTTAGCTACATGAATTGCTTCAGCATCAACAGCCATTATTCTTTCTATGTACGTAACAAAGAACATCGATTTTGGAGCCTAAACAAGTTAAGGTGATAGTGGAAAAGGGAATTCATAGACCACGTGGTAGAATATAATAACCCCAGCACTTGTGACTGCTCCATATAATCTATACATATAAAAAAAATCACAAAACAAAAAAATACATCCTGAAAATTCTTGAGTGGTTACGAAAGATGAAGTGGTGGTTCTCCTTAACTCTCCTAACATTTATTTCAAAAATAGTTTTCAGATAAGGGGAGAAAAATCAGAAAGAAACTCTTCCTGGCTCTTTGGCTCTTTGTGGTGTTTGATTTGAACTCAAGGGTTGAGGATCCTTATGACAACAAAAATAAAGAATTTTGTTTTAATTTAAGCATAGCCTTTGAGGCTACATTGCCTGCATGTGGTGACACGCAATCCTACTTGACTTAGATATATTACCATGTTTTCAACTTCAGAACAATTTCAAAGACTTTCAAGGAACTAGGTGCCCTTTCTCTCCAAGGTGGTATCTAATTAGCCCACACAGCACAGATGCACACACAGAGGATGGTAAAAAAAAAAAAAAAAAAAAAGGGTAAACTTCACCAAAATATGGTACCTGTACTCAATTTTTATAGGATTTATCTCTAATTGCAGGTGTGGATATCACATCTGAATGGGCTTTCTAGAGAATTTATCAAGGCTGCAAGATTTCAAGTGTTTTGCAGACTATAATAGAAACATGGTGAAGGTAAGACATTGTGTTGGGTTGATTACTGCCCTCAAAGCTCACTATGTAAACTTCCAAAACACAGGCACCACATCTTTTAGTGGACTTGTAAGCCCTCAGGCCATGCTGCAGTGTCAGTGTGCTTTTCTGGGTTGAGGTGTCAGTATATGAACTCTAATTACAGCTAATACACTAATCCTAGGTACTGATCTCCAATCTCTCAGCTGCCAAATCCATTGCAGAAATTGGCTGAAACTCAAGGACAGGGAGTTTTAAGGGAAAGTAAAGTGCTGAGAGGTGCAAGATGCTGTCTATCTCCTGCGTAAATGGTTTCTCATGGCTCTTGGGATTAAGGTCGAGATCCGTGGGATGAATTACACAGTCCTGCACAGCCTGGCAGCTCCCTAGCTCCCTTGCTCCTGCAAAACATTTCCCCCATGGCTTGCTGTTCCTCAGCCATACTGGCTGTCTCCCTCATCACAGGGCCTTTGCCCAGACCCCTGCCCCTTGCCCCTGCCTTTCTACCTCTCTCCTCCCTTCATCCATCAACTCACAGCATAAATGTCGAGGCCTCCAGAGAAGCCCACCTTCAATATTCAAACTCGACGTTTTGTTCCCTCTGTTATGTGATCCCATAGGACTCTCAACTTTTCCACGAGAACATATACCACAATTGCAATTTTATTGTTACATATGCAATTTTTTTGTTGCCTCTTATCCTAGGTTTTAAGCTCCATATTTCTAATACTATCTGCTGGGCACATAGAGACTCCATAAATATTTGTTAACTGAATGAACAAACAAAACGAAGAAGAGATAGAGGTCAGATAGTCCCATAAGCCACCTTAATACTTCACCTGTGTATCTGTCAGAGTCCCTTTTACCAATATTAAAATTTCTCTTTTCTGAATTGGTCTCCCCCATTTAATTATAAGACCTTCAGGTAAAAGAGGGTCTTTCGCCAGGGCCTGGAACATAAAAAGTGGCTCAAAGATAAACTGCTTGGAAAAGAGCAAGAGGAAGACATGGAGACAGAAGATGAATGACAGGAAGGAAGGAGAAAAGGTAGTGATATGGTAGAGAGAGAAAAAGAAAACAATCGGGGTAGAGTTAGTGAGTCCCTTAAACAAGTCAGATGAAATACAAGAGAAAATTCCTGATTAAAACCTTCCCTTTGGAAAAAGAAAAGGCTTATGCAACCTTTTTGGAGGGTATGCCAAACAAATGTGGTATGCTGACAGCATATTATAAATAATACTGATTAAAAAATTATTTTTATAAAGACAGAACATTAAAATTCCTGCTGGCAAGACTTGAACTATTAATAATTTTGATTTCAGGTTAATTCTTTTTGGAGGGAAGAATAGAGGACTTCAGAGGGCATTTAAAATCATAAGAAGCTGATGTATTACCACTGGTATTAACAATCATTGGGAAAATTCATGATGTCACTTGCTTTGAACAATATGAGGACCAGCTGTAAGTGGTACAGAATGAAGACAAATGACTGTTCACATGCAAAACTCAGACTTGTTGAAGAGAACTTCTTAGGCAGCACCAGATTGTTAGGCTAAATTATTAGCTCATTTTAATTGAAAGTGTGAAAAGACATTGCACTTTGCAAGATGGCACTCAGACAGCCATCTGATTCTTAGCTGAAAGAACTTCACCCATAGCAGCACCATAGTGCCAGAGCTTTCAACTGTATGTTACAGATATGTTACTGTCGATAGTCTGTATTTTTATAATATGTGGTCAAAGTGCATTTGGTTATACAGTATGCAATAAATGGTCCATATTAGAAAGTCTTTAATCATCTTGTACTTTTCACACTTTTCACTTGTATTTCAGTTATTCAAGAAAATTTATTTGTTCACCTACCCTTCTAAAAGGAAACAAGTATTACTAACGTGTCTTAACTCCTTGGGCTTTTTGTTTTTTTAATTATTCCTAAGCCATATGCTTTTGTTGACAATCTTATGCTTTGGAGAGCAAAAATGGAAACCTGGTGAAATTTTTTCTTAGGAAGTGCTCCATTCACTTGTACATCAAGACAGTGCTCATTCACTATCTTGGTTTTAAAGAGTCTCTTAAGTCAAGCCCAATAAGTTTCTGACAGTTAGATTTTTTTTTTTTTGCCAAAAACAGGAAAAAGCTAAACTTTTCGTGTAGCATCAGATGAAGCCAACGAGCTGGATTTGGAAATGGGTCTGAAAGAGGACACATTTACATCCTGGATTGTAAGAAATGATGTCTCACACACAAGCTGATAATTAGGAATCAACCAAGAGTCCTCTCTTTCCCTCACCTTACCCGGATCTGGGCTAACACATGATCCCATTAATTTTACTTCCAAAATACATTTTGCATCTGCCCATTTCCTACCACCCGAGCTCCTACAGTGGTCTCTTACGTGGCCTGCCCTTTCACACCTTGGTTTCTTCAGTGCACTGTCCATATGGCAACCCAAGTGACCTTGTAAAAACACAAATCTGATGAGTTCAGAATATCATATAAGATGATGACTATAGTTGATAATAATGTATTGCGTACTTGAAAATTGTGAAGAGTAGATCTTAACTGTTCTCACAACAAAAAATAAGTATGTGAGGTGACGGATATGTTAATTAGCTTGATTTAACCATTTTACAATGTACACATGTAACCAAACAACACCTTGTACACTATCAATATATGCAATTTTTATTTGTCAACAATACGTTAGTTTTTTAAAAATAAAAGAGAGGCACTCAAAAAAAAAAAAACCAAACCAAACCGAAACAAAAACCCACAAATGTGATCCTATCGCCCTTCTGCATAAACCCTTCAGTGATTTCCCTTGCACTCAGGATAAAGCAAAAGTCTTTGCCATTATCTAGAATGCCTTGCCATTCTATCCGAACTCATCTTGTATTAATCTCCATTGGTCACCTTTATTTTTATCTTAAAAGTTAAGGTTCTGTAACACCAGGGCACATTTTCACCCTGGTGCCCCAGTCATCCTGGGTCATTCACCGTATAAGCTGGGCACCATTAGGGAATTCTATAGCAGGAAAATATGCACTGAGGCGTCCTCACATTATGTCATTGGTTGCCACATCATGCAGGGTATGTGTGCCTTTTTAAATCAAATTATAATTCTATTATCTAATGACAACTAAATTAACTCTACCCAAATGAACAATGGACTCTATAAGCTAATGCTTACCAGGAAACTCCAGTTCGAAGATAATACAAAAAAGGAAATACAAGTAACCACAAGAAAAAGGTGGAACAGATACTTCTTATACTCTATCCAAGTCGATACTTTGATGTTAAAAACAATGATGACTGAATGGATTTTCCAGGACAACACAAAGGAAGAAAAAGTCATTATCAAGAAAAGCATTTGCCCTTATTTTTATGTTTACTATCGTTAATGATGACCCTTACCCTCCATGTGTTTTGAACTTTGAGATACTGGTGATAATGTGAAAATATAATTAACAAGAACATTTTAAAATTAAGCATACAGATTATTAACCTACTTAAGAATATAAGATTCACTTTACTGTTAAGAATTACTTTATAATATTTTTAATCTTATCTTTTAAAATACTTTTTAATGTAGTAATATATGCACATAATTTATAAATACATAAATATGCACATATTTGTATTCCATCTTCAACATTTTTCTCTTGGTAGTGGGTAGGGATAGTTAAAAAGTTTAGAGACAACTGGACTAATGTGTGTCAGAGTCATGTCTGGAACTGTTAAAAGCAGAGATGTCTGAGATTCACATCTGGTCTCCTGGAACAGTCTCCAAGGGTGGGATTCAGGAATCTGCATTTTTAAACAGATCCATGAGAGATTTTGAAGTGTATCTAGGATTAATTCAATGCATATTGAATAAATTCTTCTGTGTGCCAGGCACTGTTGGTTGCTGAGAAGGCAGCAGTGAACAATTTAGGCAAGGCCACTTCTCTCGTGGTGCTTATATTTTAATGGAAGAGAAGTAAAAGTAAATAAATAAGAGCAATCCCACTACTGGATATCTACTCAAAGGAAAATAATTCATTTTGTCAAAACGGCACCTGTGCTTGAATATTCATTGCAGCATAATTCACAATTGCAAAGATGTGGCATCAACCCAAGTGCCCATCAATTCATGAGAGGCTAAAGAAAAAATGGTATTTTATATATATATGTATACACACACACACCATGGAGTACTACTGAGACATAAAAAGGAATGAAATAATGTCTTTTGCAGCAACTTGGATGGAACTGGAGACCATTATCTTAAGTGAAGTATCTCAAGAATAGAAAAACAAACACATGTTCTCACTAATAAGTGGGAGCTAAACCATAGGTACACATGGGAACAAAGAGATGTAAAGAATATTGGAAACCAAGCACACGGGAGGGTGGGAAGGGAATGAGGGATAAAATCTTACCTGTCGGGTACAATGAATACTATCCTGGTGACAGGCACACTAAAAGCCCTGACTTCAGCATTATATAATGTATCCATGTAACAAAACATTTGTACCTCACTAATAATTTGAAATAAATTTTAAAAAATTAACAAGAAGCTACTTGACTGGTAAGGGCTAGAAAGTAAACAAAATGGTGTGTTACAATAGAAAGTAAATAAAATGTTGTGTCACTTGGGTGTCAGGAAGCTCTCACGTGGAGATGACATTTAAGCTAAAAGTTGAATGACAAGAAGGAGCCAGTCGTGCAAAAATGTGGGACCAAAGGATTGTAGGCAGAGGGAACATCAGTGCAATGTCCCCAGGCAGGAACAAATTTGGAAAATTTAAGGAGAAGGAAAAGATCGCACAGCAGCATTGGGGACAGTGATAAGACATAAGGTTGGGAGGTGAGGCCCCACTCCTCTCAGCTTTAGAAGGCAGAGGAAGAAGTGTGGATGCTATTTTAAATGAGATTAGGAGCCATAAGAGAGTCTTAGGTAAGGTACGGTCTGATCCGATTTATATTTTTAATGCGTTCACTCTGGCTCTGTGTGGAGAACGGAATATAAGGGACCCGAAGGACAGCACATGAGACCCACTCTGATAGTCATGACTTTCAAACCCAATGCCAAGCTCAGAACTAAAGAGAGAGTAATATTTGGTTGTTGAGTGAACAAATCAACAATGAAGGATTAATAAACAGTTGAACCAAGGAATGAGTCAAAACCAGCAGTGAATTATAGCCCCTAGAATCTCACCCCGTATCCATTTGTGACCCTTCCCGTCAGAAGTCAGGACCACTGACCACTCCCGTTCTGGGTGCCAGCCAGACCTATGCTCATATTTCAGACAGAGTGCATTTTATGATTAATCTTAATCCTCCTGCCTTCCGTAGAAGTAAATCACCTAAATGTTTTACTCGGGGGAGGAGAGAAGAGATGGTAAATGATCTCTCCAAACATACCCTGTAAGCTTCTTTTGATGAAAGCAAACTTTTAAACCCACACATTCGAGTGGGAAGTAAATGGTGGTAAACAAACACCCTACTTCTGCCTGTGAGATCTTGGAGGTGACCCTGTGTCTGTCATCACAGAACGAAGGTAACAAAGGTTATAACCACAGGCAATATCTCTACCCTCATCCTTGCCTCTACTTCTAACAGGAGCAAGAAGCTGCCCAGGTCGAACTATAAGACTGCTGTGGTCTCTTCCACTTGAGTTCATAAGCACCTTCTTTTCCTTCTGGGAGCCTTGCTTTTTCACTCTCAACACGGATGTCTCTCTCTGATTTGCAAATCTCCTTCCAGAGTCTGACTACAGGGAAAGTTTTTTTGATCTATAGCCCAGTCAAAGGTAGGCTCTGTATTTCCAGCATCCAGTGCAGGCTGCCTCCCTGTTGACATTAATCTTCTGTCTTTGCCAGGTCTAGACAATGCAGGTTGGAGAGTGTTAATCTAAAGATTCACCAGACACCAAGCCATAAATCTGCCCAGGTGTAGATAGACTTGTGGCATTTTCTATTTGCTCTTAAGACGACTCTAGGCTCCGTGTGATCCTCCATTGCCTTTGCCCTGAAAGATTGAATTACCCACAACATCGAAATTTACTTCCTTCAAAGCATCTCACACCCAGCAAAGCTAAGGAAGAGAACAAAGCACCATCCATTTGCTTCAGGAATTGAGTCAGAAAATCCAAGGGGAGACACTGTAGAGAAATGATGTTTAGGTTTTTTTGAGATGTTGTTTCCCAATCAAGAAAAGCAAGGGAGATGTGTCTCATTTTATTATATAATCATGTTTCCTAATGAGCACAACTGAGATTCTTCTAATTGCAGTATTCATGGGTGGTTTGTTTAGTCTCTTTTAATCTAGGTTAGGGTGAAAGTTCTCAATTAAAACTCAAACTATAGGGTGTTTATAAGAGAATACTACCAGTGAGCTGGATATTTGCTGTACATATTTCACAAAATCCAAATATTAACTAGAAAACCTGAAAAGTTTCCTGTATACAAAATGATAGATTAGTCAATTGTGCCTGCAAAATCAAAGGCATCATTATATCTTGTCTGCATTCAGAACTGATAAATGATTCAAAGAGTAATTTTGAATTTTTGTTTTGACTTTTGTTTCCCCTGAGATTAACTGGACTGTCAGCATATGTGGCTATAAACTTAAAGATCATTCTCTTGCTCTCTCTGTCTCAGAAACCTTAGTCATAACAAACACATTACATCTCTTAACCCTTTACTTGTTCTGGCTTAAGGGAACACATATTTCTGGATGCTCATTCCATGGATAAGCTGACTAGTTGAGATACCTTCCAGTTTGAGAGCTTCATAATTAGTACATAATTCCTTGTTTTAGTTAAAAGTATTCTTTCTTGCATATCTCCAGATTGAGCTTGGGCTCCTTTGTACTCCTGGGATCATTCATATGCTGACATCACTTAAAATGGACACGCCAATGTGTGCAAAAAAAATAAGTTTCATTTCATGTGTCAAGATTGAGTTCATAGTGGCTTCTTGGAGCTCTGTGTTTGGAAGGATTCTGAGGCTACATCCTTCCTTAACAGGAAAGAGTGCCAAAATCATCAGGTCTGACTTCTATGGAAATGGGAATTTGAATAGTGACACAAGTTACCTTTTTACAATCTGTCCCCTCATGTGTTTTCCTTTTTTTTTTTTTTTTTTTGAGGCAGAGTCTCGCTCTGTTGCCCGGGCTAGAGTGCCATGGCATCAGCCTAGCTCACAGCAACCTCAAACTCCTCGGCTCAAGCAATCCTCCTGCCTCAGCCTCCTGAGTAGCTGGGACTACAGGCATGCAACACCATGCCCGGCTAATTTTTTCTATATATATTTTCAGCTGTCCCTCATGTGTTTTCTATTCACAGACTTTACCTTGAGCTCTTACTTTGCCCCATCACCTGCTAGACTCTCTTAACCTAATGTTTTGCTCCCACTGCTTCACCTCACCTCTACATGAGGGAGTAAACCCTGGAGTGCCTCCTCAACCTCCACTGACCTGTCATATGGCTCATTCCTTGTGTTCCAGTTTCCAAGCTGAGTATTTTGTTTTAGAGTAAGACTAAGTGAGAATATCATAATTCATAATGCTTTTAAGATAATATATTTACGTTTTAACTCAAGTTGCAGATTTTAAAAGGCATTATGAATAAACTTCTGCACACACATATGCCCACACAGACTTTGGGTGGCTTGTCACAGCATTTCAAAATGCTGCCTCTTATTATGTCAGGACAGGAATTGTATTCTAACTTTCTTTGCCCCAAGATTAAGATCCTATATAAAAGTGAGCTATCAACCCATGCACAGAACGGGCCAGCATCTTGTAAGCACACAGGAAAGACTTGAGTTGCATTTTTTACTGTAGTACAATTTGCCTATTAAAACTAACTCAACATTCCCCATTAATTACTCACACAGATTTCAGCTCTTTTAAACATTGGTAACCAAGAAACACAGCTTAAGAAATAAACCACCTATACAAAAATAACCTGGGAGGAAGGCAAAATGGTCACATGTGGCAAATACCTATTTGTAGTCAGGACTATAAATCATGAAACAAATTAATTATCCAGAAACATACAAAATTGTCCTCCAAGTTGTTCTCCTAATGTATCAGCTCTCTACTGACTCATTACTAAGTTATTTGCCAGTGAATGAATTTTATTTTCTTCAAATGCTTTTTGAGCTGGGAGGAGTTGGCAATGACAAAATGCTTTCTGAAAAGAGAGAGGTTATATCCACTCAATCCTGAATCAAAGAATTCTGTTGAGGCACAAGGAAGTTTTCTCTTTGTGTAAACCAGTGGTTATCATCCATTTATTTTGTCACATCCTCTTTACTATTCTGAAATGAAATTCACAGATACTATAACCTACAAATATGCAATTTGAATAAATAATAACTATGCCCTAATATAAAAGAAGGAAAAAAAGACAAAGTCGTTTATCATAGTACACTATTCATTTCACTATTTGCATGTTTGGGGCTCTAAACTAGAAATCATAATAAAGCAGTCAGATAATTTCCTCTGTACATAGGAGCACAAAAGACACAAATACTCCCAATCCTGGGAGCAACCAAAATTGCATTCACCTATTTTCAACACAACCCCTAGAGAGAGGTGCTTTCATTTAGAGCCACCATTTCCACAGCACTAAATGGCTGGCTTGATAGCTTTTTATACATATATTGTTTTCAGCCTTGATTCATTGTTGAACTGGCCAGCAGTCTCATGGTTGTTGATGAGACCTTGAGATCACAAACCCTGTATTTTTTCATCTCTGTTCCTAAGTACGATTCTCCAAAAGTCCAATTCTAATGAACTAAGCTTAGAAACAAACCTGCCCAGTCCTATAGCCTGCCTCATGATGGTACCTGTAGACAAAAATGGCAAAAATCTAAGGAAAAGAGAAAAACAGCCTATTCCATAGGCAATCTGAAGTTTGTCTTTTAGGCAGAAGTTGTAAGGTTTTCTCTGCTCCCCTTGAGATGGAACCCTGAAACCCCAAAAGACATCTTCCTTGTGATTGCGTCAGGAGAGCAACTTGCCAGTGTCCAAAAAATGGTCAGTATCATTCTTGAGTTTCCAGGCTGGATTCTACCTGTCACCAGCAAGAAAAATATTTGAACATCCCCATATGAGGCCTATGGGATGTGGATGGGAGGGGGTGGAATGCTCTCACCTGTTCTAAAAGGGATGAGTACATTCTGTTCATTGGACTTTACTAGGCTTAAGATTTCCAAGAAAAAGAAGCGTTAAGTTTTTCCCTCTGGCTTGTCCTTCTTAAATTACCCTGGAACAAAAATCAGTTTGAATTTCTCTTGTGGTGAATCACAGAGATGAAACAAAAAAAGTCAAAGCACTTCAAAATGTCAACAGTCTGTTTCCTCCTCAGCTGTAGACCTGTGATGAGATATCATAATTGCTAACAGTATCATTGATGTTTTGCATTCCTATGGCATTTCAGAAGTGTCATTGTACATTCTATACACACTATCTTCCTTGATCCTTTACAGCAAGGGGAAAAAAAATGTCAGTGTTATTAACATCATTTTAAAGATGATGACTCAGAGGCTGAGAGAAAAAATAATTTGTTTAAAGCCCCATGGCTACCATGTGGCAGTTCAAAGAGAAGGATCCATGTACTGGGGCTAAGAATACTTTGTTCTTTTTATTCCACTCCTGATTTGCAAGAAGATATCGTTTGGCCCCTCAGATAATTTGCCTCCTGAAGATAACAGATAATTGTCATGATTGCCCCCCCCCCCGAAGCAGGTAGTAGCCAAAAAAATAGCATAACCCAAGTTCTAAACTTTCAGTATTGGAAGAACAGGACAAGGACACACATGGGTAATGTGGGGACCCAAGTTTCACACGAAGCTGATTTCAGGAGAAGCATATGGTGTCTAAGAGAAATCACTGCATTAGAGAAATCGCTGTCTCTGACTTTTAGACTCCACCACCCTCAGTGGAGGAGCTTTTGCTTCAGGGTGGTTCTCCTCACGGTCATGTGATGGCTACCACACAGTTTCAGTCTTTGTGCATGGCAGGAAAGAAACTGTCTCTTCCTGAGCTTAAGAGTGAAATAGAACATTCTTCTGGAAAAATTCTTTCTGAGAAG
This sequence comes from Lemur catta, assembly GCF_020740605.2. Lineage (NCBI taxonomy): Eukaryota > Metazoa > Chordata > Mammalia > Primates > Lemuridae > Lemur > Lemur catta. Next base: position 26,248,683 of record NC_059145.1, on the reverse strand, counting down.
TTCCCCAGCCAACCTCATTATTTTCGCTGGTCAGAACTAGGTCTCATGACCACCCCTAAAATAATGCATTAGCACAGGGAATCGCTCAATTGCTCAAACAGAGATTGACCCTTTGGCTGCAGAGGGTCTTCTTTCCTGAAGGGAGATATCTGGGGGGTGGGGGGTTGGAGTTCTGTTGTAAAGGAAAATGGTGCACACCTCTCTCTCTCTCTCTCAATCTCTCTCTCTCTCTCTCTCTCTGTTTCTGAGGAAGAATGCAAACAATGTTGTCTGTTATACAGACATCTAAAAGCTACCAAAAATTTTCCATTTTTTAAGTTTCCTTCTTTTGAGGCTCCTTCAAGCACTTCTTTTACACCTCGTATCTTCCAAATAGTTTCCTGAGCTGCATTCTATCACAGCTCTGTCATTTGTAGAGAACTTTGCCTAATTGCCTCTTCTCCAAGGCTACCAAGCCATGGGATTGGGCAAGTTTCTAAGCTCAGTTCATTAAAATTGGATTTTTAGAGAATTGTACTTAAAAAGAGAGGTGAAAAATCTTAGGGTTTGTGGCCTCATGGTTTCATCAATAGCTACGACACTACTAGCCAGTCCAATAAGGAATCAAGCCAGGAAACAACAATATCAACATCTAGTGTGCTTAGAAGAGTTCATTCAGTTGCTAGTCATTATTAATAATAATAAATTTTAAAGTTGCCTTTCACTGAGTATTTATTAGGTGCCAGGTGCTGTGCTAAGTGTCTCACATGCATGGACTTACTTAACTGTCACATTTCCCTCAGAAGAGGGAACTATTTTTCTTATTCTTCTTTGACAGATGAAGAAACTGAACTCAGAGAGGTTAAGGGACTTGCTCAAGGTCAAACAGCAAAAAGTGGCAGAGCAGGTCCTCAAACCCATGCTCTTCTGACTCTGCAATCCACACCCTTCACCGCTATTTTATATCTTCTCTCAGATTAGAAGCTGTAGTGAATTGCATCAACTTGATGCAATAATTGACCCCGCTTTCATGTTCATGATTACTCATAGCCCAGGCCTTCCTCGTGGCTCAGTGAGTGTAAACATTATGACATTCTATCCTCACAGGGTTCCTGAGAACTGAGGGTGGGCTGGGATCATTAGTACCACAGCTAAAGGTCACCAGGTGAGGGAACAAGAGGAAGAGCTTAGAACTAAAACAAGAGTTTTCTGATCCCTAGCCAGTGCTCTCACCTGTAGGTCATGAAGTGCCTTACTTCAGACACAAACCATTCTTCCATTTAGTTCCAGGGTTCTTAGCATTATTGTTGCAGAACCTTCTCCTGGTGCCCTAGTAAATATTAGGCAATGATGTGACCCTTGGTAGAAAGAAACAAACCCAATAGGGAGAAGTGTGGTGTTTTTTCCCTGGCAACAAGACAAGTCAGAGGCAGTAGATAGGTACCACAGACGTAACAGGTATCCAAATGCTCTTTCTGCACCCTAGTTAAAAGCCTCTCAAAACTCATTCTGGCTCAGAATAGAGAGTAGTAAAGGAGCTGGCTTCACTTTGTCCACAAGACAAGATTGCTGGTGCCACATCTGTTTCCCACTCATCCAAAACAGCATCTATTGCCTGTCAGTCCCACTGACTCAGACAAAGTGTTGCTGGGGAAAAGAGAAAACAAAGTCAGGAGAGATGAACCATATATACCAACTGTTCTAAACGTGGCCTCTAGTCCAATAACAAAGTCTTAATTTCAGAGTGCTAAGGAAAGAGTGTCCTCACTGGTGGGTGAAGTACAACTTCTCTGCAGGAAAGGGACCCACGCAAATTATTACTTTCCCTTCCCAAGTATCCATTAGACACTTTCCAAAAGGTTAATCAGCTTTAACACGGGGTAATGCCACTGTGCTAGTCTAAAATCTATGATTTGCAAATGGAGGTTGGCAGGATGAACCACAAAGTCTGTCATCAAACAAAACACAGATGCATTTACCTCTGTTCATGGGTTCAGATTCAGGGTAGCCTGCCCCTATGGCTGGGGGTAGAGGAAGACTTTGGTAACTGTTATGAGTGTGGGGGTGCAAGCTTAATAAGCTGATGTCCCTTGGATATCTCCCTGAGATTCCTCTTCTGCTATTTGTACGTTAGAGGATGTTTTGTGCAGTTAAATCAGGGTATGTAGGGATGCATCTTAGCGAACCGCACCACCATAAACCAGATCTTTACTTTCTGTTCCTTTGCCCCGTCTAGGATTGAGCCTTTCCTGAGGGATCCACCCCCATGACCCCAACACCTCCAACATTGGGGATCACATTTCAACATGAGATTCAGAGGGGGTAAACACCCAAACTATATCAGCAGAGAATAAAGGCCAAAAGAAATCTGTCAAATGCAAATGAGTGGATGAATAATAATCCTTGGCTTACACCCTAAAAGCTCTCTCACTGGTTGTAAAGTGAAGACCTGAATCTTTAACATGGCCCACAAAGTCCTGCATGATCTGAATCTCATCCACCTCTCCAGCCTTGTTCCATTCTCCTTCTCTTCCCTCCCTCTTTTGACTCCAGCTATATTGACTTCCATCAGTTTCCAGAACACGCTGGGCTCTCCCCAGGTTATCTCCAAGCCAATACACACGCTATTTATTCTGCCTGAAACTTGTTCTCTCCCACTCTTTTTATCTAGGTATTTCCTACTCTTACCTTGTTTCTTTTCTATCCAATTCCTAGAAAAGTACCCAGGACATAGGAGATGCTCAGTAACTACTTCTTAACTGACTGGACTTAAACATGTACTCCCTTGGGGAGGGTTCCCTCACTCTCCAGACAGAGTTGGATTCTATATTATATATTCCCATAGCATCCTGGACTTTTCCCTTGTGACACTCTATACTCTTAGGTTATTTATTGATTATTTAGAAATATTTGTTGGAAGTCTGTAAAAAGATTATGTTAAGTCTCATTCTCTGCTCCCAGAGCCTAGCAAAGTATATGGCACATAGTGGGTGCTTCATAAATATCTGTTGACTACGAATGAACGCCCACTTTGTGTAAGCTGCTATATGCAGCTTTAGGTGAGTCAATTCAAACAACCATTCTTTGTTGTTATAGAGGTAATGTTCTAAGAAAGACACATAGGCATGAACACACATTCAGGAAAAGTCCCCGCAATAACATTTGATTGAATTAAACAGGCATTTAATGAGCGCTAGCTTTGTGCCAAACAAGTAAAAGTATTGACCCTCAGGGAGTTCACAGTGTAATGAGGAGTATAAATTGCTAACCATCCTGCAATAACTGTTTTCTACTTTTCTCTGTAATAGAATCTCTACCACCAACTCAAGTGTTAGCAGGGAATACAGTTGCCTTGCTAAAGTCTACTTTTTCCAGCCTCCCTTTAATCAGGTATGGACATATGACCAAATCTAGCCCATGGGATGTGAGCAACAGTGACGCATGCAACTTCTAGATTTGATCTTATAAGACAAGCTGCTTACCCTCCACTCTTACCCTGGCCTCCCTTCCCTGTGGCCGAAACAGTAACTCTAGCCACTTCCTTGGTCCCAAAGAAAGAATCCCCACACTGAGGATGACACAGCCACTCTGGACTTTTCATCGGTAAATTGTTCTGTGAGAGAGAAATAAAACTTCCATCTTATTTAAGCCACTATATTTTGAGATCTCTGTAATTATAATGTAACATATCCAAATAGAAGGGTAAACAAATACAATATGGTGTGCTAAATAAAATAACAACAGAAGTATAGAGGTAGAGCCTAATCTTACCAAGACATGGGATCTAAAGATAAAAATTTGGCATGATCCAAATTAAGTCACCCAGAAATCACAGTAATGGTCAATGTTTCTTGTGGCCTTTACACGATTCTTCAATGTATTCCTCCAGAATATTGAGGAAGTCTTACTTATCTCCCAAGCAAGGTATCTGATGTCTCTGGTCATGTTGGCAAAACCCCTGAAATTGTTCACTCAGTCTTCATGTTTTGCCTTCCTTCCCTGCTAAATTTCACCCACTGCCCTGTTTATGAGTACAGCCTCAGGGGTCTCACCAAATATGTATACTTGAAGTCATTTAAGTCAGATGGACATATCATGGTCCTCCATGGGGGTGGCCTGGAGGACCGAGTGCTTAACTGTGTCTGGGGAGTAGAGCATGGAAAGCTTCAAAGAAGAGCTTTGTAGGATTTCACATGAAAGAAAAAAAATGAGTCTGTTCATATCCATAACATGACATGAGATTCAAGAGGTTTAGCCTACTGGATTTACTAAGGCTCTCATCTGATCCTATCTTGGATGACGTATATCCCATTACTCATGGGATCCTCTTCAGAGGTTATGACTAATCTCAGCCACCAAGGTCATGGGTGCACTCGCATTGAATGGGCCCAGGTATCTGATACGTGTCACATGCTGTGACGCAGGTGTTGTGAAAAGCACTGGACAAAAAATATTGCACACTGTCTACAATAGCCACTTATAAGAACCTTGGTAAATTCCTGATTTGTTAGACTAATAAGACTTTTTCAAATAAAAAATTCACTTCTATAAGAATAATTTTTTAAAACCCTCATAGAAACTGAATTACAATTTAGATAATTATGAGGGAATGAGCTGTTTGGAAAAGCTTAGCACGTCCTTGCCTTTGAAGGAAAAAAAAATCACTTAACTGGTAGATGTTTTAATTTTCCACTTTAGCACATCCACTTGCTTATAATGAGGGTTACTGCCAGTGAGTTCATGCCCTGCTCCAAATCTGCACTGGTACACATTTCATCTCGAAATAGAACCCCAGAGTCTATCACTCATTATACTTTTCTCCTGATGGCTCAGGAAGTTGTGAGGATTAAGTAAGTCGATATTATGAACTACCTACCTCAACAACCCAATTAGGAAGGATCATTTATCCTCCCTGTAGTAGACTGCCTGCAAAAATGGCCTCCCACTATTTCACCCATCCCTGACACATGTGCCATTTCTCCTACCAAGAAGTGGAGTCTTCCTCTGGCCCTTATACCTAAGCTAGTCTCATGACTCCCTTTGACCAATAAAATGCAGCAGAAGTGATATTATATGACAGGCCTACACCTTAAGAGACTTGGCAAGTTCTGCTTTTGCCTTCTTGAGATCCAGCCTTCATGTCAAGAACCCTGGGCTAGATTGTTGAGTGATGAAAGATCACATGGAAAGTGAGAAAGAAGTGTTCAGTGAGTCTTTTCCTATTCCATCTACCCCAGCTGTGTCCCCAGGTGTGTGAGTAAAGCCATTATGCATCCTCTAGTGTCAGTCAAGCTCTATCCACCCTTCTTCCCTGACCCTAGCCCACATGCCCAGCCAGCAACACATGCAGCAGAGATGATCTACCCGTGCCAAGCCCTGGCCAACTTGCAGAATTGTGTGCAACTAAATGGTTGTGATTGTTTTAGGCCACTAAGTCATGGGTGGTTTGTTATAGTCATAGGTAACTACAACAGATGAGGAAATTGAATTGCAAATGGCCAGCAAAGCTCGTCGAGTAGCCAAGCTAGGATTTGAACCCAGGCAACCCAGCATCAGAAACCGCACCTTTAACCACTATTCTAGGTTGACTGCTTAGGTATAAACAAAACACAAAGCAGAATGAGAAGGCAGATCAAAACCACAGTCTAAGAGGTGGGTACAAATAAAGGAAGGCAAAAGGATAATAAACAAAACAAAAAAAGATCAGGGCAGGCATCTAAGGTAATGGAGTCAAAAAAAGTATATAGGAACCAACATGGTTTTCAAAGTGTATTTTTGCCCTTTAACTGCCCTTTAACTGGTACATGTTTACCTGACCTTCATGCACATAGTCTATCTTTTAGGAGTCCCTTAGGAGAGGCAGCAGTTCAGAACTTCAACTCTGCATTAAGGCATCTCAAATCTTAACCCCTTTTATGCTAGCTTTGTGCTTTTTTCACATCAGGCTTAACTCTGAGCCTCAGTTCATCCATCTGTAAAATGGGTGCAATAATTTGATCTAACTCATAAATTGTTATAAGGGTTAACTCAAATAATATTCTCATGGTTTAATCTCCATTAATGGAAGTTATTTTGTTGGAAACCTAGTCTGGCCCAGAGCCCCTCCCTCCTCACATTTTCAGTATCCTACTTTGATTTGGCTTTGCATCTTCTACATTCTATCTCTAAATCCATGTGCATGTCAGCCACCAGATGTCTATCCTCCCCCACCGCTGTAGGCTAATCCCTCCTTGTGCACACACTGCTGAACTGCCATCCCTGCTTGCCCTACAGGTCCAGGAAACTCTGTTTTAAGCCCCTAACTGATTGCCACATCTGAAACCCTCCCTTCAAACCCAGGAATCTCATTTTGCATCTCCTGCCATGTTAAACAGTAAATAAATTACCTCCTGATCAAGGAAGGCAAAAAGCACTTTCAAAAAGGCCCTTCCTTTTTCTTTCTTCTCTTAGCATCAATCTTTGTTGCTAGCCAGGTCATTTTTTTTAATGACATCTAAGCTCACTGCTCCCGTGGGCATCTGATACAGTCTGCTCTCTCCTAGCCTGCTATACCCCAGTCCTCCCTCTCTTTTCCCATTATCTCAAATTCCCAGACCACTAGGGTGATATCAACAAGCCAACAACTCACTTGGCTGCCAGACCCCTTCCAAGCGCTCATTAATTCAGCTGGGTCGAGCACAACATGCCTCACTACCAGACGCAATTCCTTTCCCTCGCTTTTCATTTTCCAGGCAAGGTGCCTGCATCTTGGAGTGGCCATGATGGATTAGTTTCTACCTTAATTTATTCCAGCATGCATAAAGAAAGCTTGAGGATTCCAATTTCCTTGATTAATGTCCCATTCCATTCCACAAGAGTCTTCATTTCTTGCTCCTAATCACTCTCAGAAAGATTCGCCCATGACGTGCAATATTGGTAGCTACCACATTCCACCCAGGGTCACTATTCTTACCCAGAGTTTCCTCGGACTCAACTTAGAGCTAAATCCACTGAGCTGGGGGCATCTTGAAAACCATCCTTCACCTAAGTTCCACCATCAATTTTGCATCCTTGCCTCCTTCTTGGGATATCTTGAGCAACCTGACTTTTAGAAGAAACATGGAACACACTGTAAGTGAATCTGGCCCAATCCAATGACAATGCCTCACATTTACAGCAGAGAGAAGCCCCCTACAGCATAAAGAATCAGTGGCTTCTACCAAAAATAATGGTAGCACTTCCAGAGGGTTTCCATAGAGATGGAAAGAACATTTTTACTCAGGAAAGGAAAGGGGAAAAAAGTCCAATGACATTTGCTCACTGTCTGGAAATGTGAAAAATAACAGATGAAAAGACAAATCAAAGGTCTTCTCACAAATCTCTTCTCCTTAAATAGATGAGAGAGAGAGAGAGAGGTCCAGATAGAGCTAACCCAACCCTGCCAGCTATTAGAGCATAACAAGGAGATGAGATGAAAGCATCAGAAAAAAATATAAAGATGATATTTTTGTTTCAAAGCCACTTTTTCATATTTTTATCACAAAGTATACAAAAATTATAGAGTAGGTCTGGGGGCTGGGAGGAAAAGGCTTTCTTTGTTCACTAAACACCAGAAAGAATCAGTGAAAAATGTGGGCTTCTTTCTTTCTTTGGGATCTGGTGCCTGGAAAGTGGAAGGAGAAAAGGGGGACAGCCATGCAGGGACAGAAACCTGGTGATAAACGGGGTGCACTTCTGGTCTAGTTGAAGATGACTTTTCCATCAGCAAGTTAATGCTCAAGACACTTCCCTCACAGGAATTCTCATGTCTGCCTCTATTTCTTTCTGATGGCCTGGCCCCATGCAATTGCCCCCTTCACACATGACATTTGATGCCTTGGGAACATGATTCATATTAATGCCTTATTTCCAGTTCCCCACATCTTCCATTCTGACTACTTTCTCTACGCCTTGAAATCCTACTTGTCCTGTACAGCCAGTCCAAATACATTCGGCGTCTCCATGAAGACTCTTCTGGGGTACATCTAGCTGCAATTTACTGCTCCTTCATTGGAACCCCATCATCACAGCTATCACTTGTTGAATTGGATTTTTTTCCTTTTATTCTTTTGGATTTTTTTCCTTGTATTCTATTATTCAGCAGATTTAGAGTGTATTTATTATGTACTAATACGTACCTGTTGGTTTGTGGAGGGGGAGGTGGGGGTGAAGTGAAACTTCTGCTCTCAAGGAAACATCTATCAGAATGTCATCATCATCATCACCATCCGCAGTTATTTAATGGTTACAGTTGCTCCACAGCTGACACATTTACTGCCCACTCAGAAACCACAGGCTCTCCCAAGTGTCCCTGTCCTCTTGCGGTTAGGTGGGGCTATGTGACTAGCTCTGACCAATGGGCTGTGGGTGGGACTTATGTCCCTTTCAACCTGAAGCACTTAAAAGCGCCTTCCCTGAGCTCTCCTTTTCCCAAAAGCCGTGCACTGAAGCGGCAACATCACTGTTTGAGGTGGCCTAGATCGCTGCTGAGTCAGTGAATGGATAGTGATTGCCCTGGGGGTCACCTGACTCAGCAGATTCTGTGTCCCTGAGAAATAAACCTTTGTTCTGTTGAGAACCTACATTTTAGGAGGATTTGTTAGTGCCGCATGGCCTATTAAAACCAACACACACCTAAGTGACAGGTGCTCTTATCACCCCCATTTCTAAACGAGAAAACTGACACATGGTAAGTGAAGCCATTTGCACAAGGAGTCCCTCATTTTCATGACCAGACCAAAATGAGACCGAAATAGCAAATTAGAAAAATTTCAAAGCTAACTAGTGCTATAGCTTCAACGTCCCATCCAAAATTCATGTTGAAATTTAGTTGCCATCGTGATGGTATTAAGAGGTGACTGGTCATGAGGGCTCTGCCCTCAAGAACGGATGAATGCTGTTCTCAGAGTGGGTCAGTTATCTCAGGAGTGCGCTCCTGATAAAGGGAGGAGTTCAGCCTGATTTCCTCTGTCTGTCTGGCTTGGCCGTCCGCCTTCCACCATGGCATAGCCCTCGCCAAATGCTGGTGCCATCCTCTTGGAATTCCCGGCATCCAGAACTGTGAGCTACATAAACTGCTATTATTTATAAATTACTCAGTCTGTGGTTGTGGTGTTCTGCGATAGCAGCAGAAAATGAACGAGGACAACCAGTGGACAAATTGATTAGTAAGAGAAAATAATCATTCTCACTAATATGGAGGCTGACTTTACTATTAATATTAATCTAAGAGTAGCTTACTGATGCATCCATTCATTCTTTTAACTTACATTTATTGAATGTTCATCATATGCTGAGCACCAATAGCCACAGTAGGTTTAGCAATGAAAACACAGGCACGATCTCTCCTCTCGAGGAATTTATAGTCTAGCGGAGGAAAGATGAGGTCATCAGTTAATGATATAACTAGTTGTATAATTGAATACAGTGACCAATTCTCTGGAAGAAAAAGAACATCGTTTTATGGGAGCATGTCACTGTAGAAGCTTACACAGACGGGACTGGGAGAGAGGCCCTGAAGCAGGTGGAACTTGAGCTGAGATCTAGAAGAAAAGTCAGAGTTTAACACGAAGTCGGGTGGGGAATTGGAAGAGAGGAGAGCATTCTGCACCAAATAAACAGCATAGGTAAAGATTCATCGCTAGGAAAGGGTAGTTCGAGGAACGGAGAGAAGGTCAATGTATCAGAGATTAAAATATTCATGAAAAGATTATTGAAAGATGAGGTTCAAAAGGTTAAGTAGAGACCAAAGAATGGAGGGAATTTTAGGCCAGGTTGGGGTAGTCTATACTTAGTCAACATTCTGCTTAGCTTGGGACACACAGCTTAAGCAGAGGCTCCTAAACGTTCTCTTCTACCCTTCTCTCCATATAAGAACACTTGGTTTTCAGCTATGCGCAAGGTAACCTAGAATAAAATCTACATTCCCTCAGTCCTCTTTACAACTATTTATGACCTTGGTACTAAGTGGGCTATGAAATATAAGTAGAAATGGTGTGTGCAGCTTTTAGGAAGTTTGATAAAGGAAAGGGGAATGCCTTTTGCCATTCCCTTCTCTTTACAGCTGGGTAGAAGATAGATGTGATGGCTGGAGGTGAGCAGCCATGTTGGGCCATGGGCCGTGCATGGGAAAGGAAAATACATGTGATGGAGAAATAGGATGGAAGAAATCTTATTGTCAGATGCCACAGACCACCATTTCCAATGCAGGAGTCCCAATGCTGCATCTCATCAGTAAGAGAACACTAAAAAAATCCATCATGCCATCCCTGGATGAACTGACTCTAGCTTTTTAAATGTAAAAAAGAAATTCACTTCTACCTTCTTTAAGCCACTGCTATTTGGAGATTCTTTGGTTATTCCCATTCAAATGTAACCTAATCTAGTGTTGAATAATAAATAAACACCTATTAAACTCCTCTATAAAATTACTGCACATTTTTAGGAAATTGGCATAATTGTAAATTATGGGAGGGAGATAAATTTTCCCTCAAGAATTCTAAGCAAGGAGCAAGGTTGGCATAATATATACCTCAAGCAAAATATTTAAAAGTAAAAGCCATGTTTGCAGAAGAAGAACTGTATTACAAGGTAAGAGACGTCCATTTAAAAGAGAATCACTTAAGAAAGACATTCTTCAAATCACTGCACACTACTAAGCAAGTCAGTTTCTTTAAAAACCAACTTATAAAAAGGGTGGAAGCAAATAATCATCTTCCAACAAGCTTAGCAGGTCTGCTCAGAACATGATAGCTGATGGCTACAACAGTGGCATCTTCTTTTGTTTCAGTCTTTCAAATACCTGAGAAATTTGGTAAAAATCGGGTTTCTGTCTCTGGGTATAATTTGGGACATGGCTAATCTGGAGACAAGCATGGGTGTAGTTCAAATCTCTTTTTTATTTGCCCTCTTATGTCCTGTATTTTCCTACCAATAAGCCTCACACAGGGTAAAGAACTGTGCAAGACTTGGGTCAAGGAGCCCAGGAATCCTAAGAAGGCTGAGGCACAGAAAGCAACCAGAAGGACACACACCACCACTCGCTGCAAGAACACCGAGCAAAGATATTCAGAAGAATTACCAGCAGATTCTCTTGGTATCAGCATCAGGGAGCATTTGAGGTTTCAGCCTCTAGATACTGGGAAGATGAGCAACTTTGGCAAACACATAATTCCCTAACTTTTGAGGAGGTACAGATGTTAAGCTGCTCATCTCAGCATGAGCAAAGGTTGAACTTTTCTTCCATGCTTCTGAAGCTATATCTGAGTCTGAGAAAGGTGGAAATGAGTGTGGACTAAACAAACAAGCAAAATTTTTTTTAAAGCCTCACTGGTCTTTGGCTTAACTCTGCATCGATCAAGAGAAAGTAAGGAAGGGCAGACAGGAGCTCAGGGAACACAGGATCTAACTCAGCTCTGACCGTGGAGGAAATGATTGAGACTCCACGAGAAGTGAGTCCGCCTTGTTCACACAGCTGGTGAGTGCACAGCTGGGCCCAGAAAGGCACACTCTGTGGCCCAGCCTTCTTTCCACAGCATCATGCCACACAGTGGTGTCACTGCCCCTGCTGCTTCCCTCCCTTCTACCAGAAGCACCATCATAAAATACCAGGGTGTCCTTGGGAGTCCAAAAAACCATGGTGGGTACAAAGTCATGCTGGCTTCTGCCACCACCTTCCCCTGCCTTCTCTTGAACTTGTGAGAAGGGCTGTGCCCTGCCACCTACCATGGGACAAGAGATCTGGGATAAAGGGCCATACTCGTTAACTAGCAGGTTTAGCCTGGGGAAGAGGTGGCTTTGTGCTGGCCACAGCCTCCATCTGTCCTTCACTTAGCAAGGCCTGCCAGTAAAAAGAGGAGAGGAGAGAAGGGGGACACCAGACCACTGCTCTTATTATCTCTACCCATGTCACAGATGGAAAAACCAAGGAATAGAGGGACTACAATGCTCTCAGGATTCAAATCCAGGCCTCTTGAGTCCCAGTCTCGTAGGGACTCTTTCCATTATACTACTCTGCTTCCAGAAAATATCCATGTAAAATTACCTAGGAATGCAGAAAAGTCCCCATTCCTAATAAAATAAAACAGGTTCCTATTATGGGTTGATTTGTAGTCCCCTAGAAATGACTTGTTGAAGTCCTAACCCTCATGAATGGGATTGGTGCCCCTATAAAAGAGGGACAAGGGGGTTTGTTTGTCCCCTCCACAGTGTGGAGATGCACCAACAAGGAAGATGGGGATGCACCATCTTGGAAGAAAAGTGCAGGCCTTCACCAGATACCGAATCTGCCAGCACCTTGATCTTGGACTTCCCAGCCTCTACAACAGTGAGAAATAAGTTTCTATTGTTTATAAATGGCCCAGTTGTGGTATTTTATTATAGCAGCCCAAACTGACTGAGACACTGGTAGAGAGATTAAAGCATCCATGTGGGGCCTTCTGACTGAGACACTGGTAGAGAGATTAAAGCATCCATGTGGGGCCTTCTGGCCTCAAGCTGTAACTCCAACTCCCTGTGTGACCTTGGGCAAGCTACTTCCTTTCCCTTCCTCTCCATTTTAACAACAATGAAGTGATGGCTCCCTCATAGTTTGAGGTGAAGATTAAATGACATAATGCATGTTAAAGCACACATCACAGACAGCACATAGCATATAATTAGGACTCAAAAATGTTATTATAACCATTATTATTAAGTTTGCAAGGCAAACTTAAACACAAGAAGAGAAAGAACAAGGGAAAAATTCATAAACTTAATAGAAATCTCAATAATCAACCTTTTCCTGTTTGTGAATATTATACCTTGCCAGTCAGGTAGCTACTAGACACATGTGACTTTATATTTACATTAATGAAATGGAACGAAAACCTGCCCCACTTTAATAGCTATGTGTGGCTGGTGGCTACCTCTTGGACGGTGCAGAATAGAACATTTCCAGGACTGCAGAAAGTGCTATTGGACAGCAGTGTCGCCACCCTTCCTGCTTTAATACCCTAGGTGAGACTTTGCAGACACAGGAGCCAAGATGCCAAGGGGGTGTTATTTTCCTTTCCACTTATAAAGGATTTCCAATGCTGCATCAGTAAAAGGACATTTTTAAAAATCGCTTTATCAGCAGTAAACATAAAAGTCAGTTCTTATCACAACTTCAAATAGAATGTGTAGGTACTAAGAATTTTTCATCTATAGTCGGAGATGCTAGAAGCCATGAATTGGAGTGTGTATTAATCATGTCAATACCAGGGTATGAATAACTTCTTTAGCAGTATCCACAAAAAAAAAAAAAAAAAAAAATGGAAAAGACTTTGAATGTTAGAAACAAGAATTGGCACAAACACATCTAAACCAAGCCCCAAATTCACTCCAAATAAAGAGAGGCCATTCTGGTGTCACATGTTGACCACACAAATACATTTTTAAGTTTCAGCACCTGGGGAAAAAACAACATGAAGACTGTAGCCAAAGCAGGGAAAATACTTATCATTAATAAGTGATAGAACAGAAATCAGAATGACAGTATAATTTACAAGTTTCCAGTTAGATGCCACTTAAAATGTTTTGTTCACTGTAAGTGGCCTATCAAGAAGATATTATGCAATGAACAGCTCAAGAGACAGCCCATAATGTCTCTAATGTTGGTACAATTTCTAGAAGGGGAAAGAAAATAATCAGCAAGTCACTTCTGCTTCAATCAAGAGGGGGAAATCATTGTTTAAAAAAAAAAGAAAAGAAAAATAGAGAAATAAAGTTCAGTTTCCTACTAATCAGAGTAAAATTCAGAAGGACTATTGAACTTTTAGAAGACAGCCCAAAACTTCAAAGAAACCGTTTAACAGGAAGCATACGTGGGCCATGGGGTGATGACACTGCTAAGCAGAGGTGTGGATAAAATGGCGTGAAGGTCCCCTCAAGCCTTTTACAGCAGGAGAAAGGCCTGAGCAATGAACGGGAGTGATGATAAGGCATGGAAGGCATTGGAAGTAAACACCAAGAAGTCAGCGTGGGAGCCCAGTGGCCCCTTCTTGTCCAGCCACATCGTATCTTACAGGCATGGCCCACCACAAAATGGGTTCCTAAGAGCAAACAGAGAGACCAGCTGGGGGTGTCTGTCACAGTCATCCTATCAAGATTTCCCCCAGCTCAGGAAATGATCACATCCCTGCAGTCATTTGCACATCAACTTTTATGGACTCCCTAAGCTATCTTCTTTCTGTCTCACAGAGGTCAGTAAGGGAGCAACAAACTTCTTTCTGGCACTGCCCTCTATCAAGACCTCTCTCTAAAAAGGAAAAGGACAAAAACGAACAAAGGGGTAGTGAAAGGCAGCCTTTCTCAAGGAGAAGGAGCCCTCTCAACACAAACCCACCAGTGCCTTTTGGAAAGCTCAAAGAGAAATTTCAGCGATTTCCACCTGGCAGAGACCCACCTAAGCCTCCACATTCCTTTCCTGTTGCACCTGCCTGCCACCTGGAGAGATGTGCTCATCTGTCTTCCAGAGAGGGTTTCTGCACATGGCAAGGTGGCCTCAAGTCAAAGGCATGAAGCTGGTCAGGAGACACACAGTACAATTCCTTGAAATGTTTATGAAATCAGATCCTGAACTGGTCCTGCCACTGTTATATTGCACAACAGCTGTTACACCCCTGCTATTTGCATTGTTGAGAAACGCGAGCTGTAGACTGCATGATTTGTTTCTGGACACCCTGTTCTCTACATAGAAAGAATTTGTTTCTCTACCTAAGCAAGAGGTTCCAGCCTGTTCAACCAGCTAGACAATGTATGCTTTAAGATGGTATATGTATGTTGCAAGATAATGACTAAATTCAACAATGAAGGTTAAAGTTAATAAAAGGCTGTGGTATTAGAAAATGACTCCAAACATATTAAAACTTCTTAGTATAAATTCTAAGAATACTAAATAGCCCAATAACCAATCAGAGCAACAGAGGTTGCTGTTTTTAACAGCATATTGGTAATAAGATCAGAAGTAGGTAAAAGTCTAACTTAGAGTTTTAAATCAGCCTGAGTCCCTGTCTCAAAACTTCAGAAGCCACCTCGGCAGGGTCTCAACTCCCCAATTCTATCCCTTCTCTTTTGCCAAGGTCTACACAGCCTCATGGCTTCCTGATTCCTCCAGAAGATGTTCAAATGAGAAGATCTAGGTATTATGTTTTACTACTCTCTGTACTCATCTGCCTACATGTTATACAAAGCAGTGCATATAAACTTTGTTCAGCTGTTATCCACATGAAGGCTACCACCATGGATCGACCCAAGGAAAAGCACAATGCACTAGGAATGCTAACAAAATAATCCAAATAACAAAAATTATTGTGTGCTTACTAGGTACCTGGCACTATTCAAAAGCAACTTATATATAACTCAATTAATCTTTGTGCCAACCCTACAGCATAGGTGCTATTAATACCTCCATTTGACACATAAAGAAACTAAGGAATGGAGAGATTGAGTAACTTGCCTAAGTTTACATATCCGGGCACAAAGTTTCCAGAGACTATGTTGTTTGACCTGTAACTCTGATACTTGCAAAGAAACATAAATGTAACTGAAACCTTTTCTATTCTCACAATAAAACACAACCAAATGCAAAGAGAGTGAGAGTAGCATTAGAGTGAGAACTTTTAATTCACTCAAAGATATATTTTAAAAGGAAGTCATCTTTAGACATTGGTGTAGAGAGGATATTAGTGTCAAATGACTTGGCGCACCACTTATATCTACATATCCTAGTTCTGAGGTCAAGTTCAGAGGAAGTTATAGAACAGAAATCACCATTGAAAGCCTGTGGACAGGCTTTAAACACATGTTCTATTCAGCCCATATTGTATTCTCAAGTTTTTAAAAAGTTTGCTGCTAAAATATAAAGTTGAAAATTTTTACGTAAATACCTGGATTTCAGACTTTTTAAAAAGGTTTATCAACACTGGACACATCCTCCCTCATGTAACATTTGGTGAGCACTAAAATGTAATTTGGCCTTTAAATGGGGCATGTGCTCTAACTGGCCATACCCACCATCATTCCCTATTGTCTTCTCTCATTTATATTTCCTGCTCAGACTCCCCAAAGCATTTGAGCATGTGGGTCCTGCTTTAGAGGAAAGAAATTCTAGAGAAAGGATTCTGAGAAGCAAAATAAAGGGATTCTGGTTCTAGCTATGGGATTGGTAGTACTACCTCACTCCCCATATACTAATTCTTTAAGTGTTAGGTCAGCTAGATACTGCCTAAGGTTGTCGAAATTTTAAAACTTAGAGGATTGAAGCAACAGATGGAATGTCACACCATTGAGGAATGAGCTTGTCTTTATTTCAGAGGCCATGTAGGACAGGCTCTCCCTGTACACTGTAGGACCAAGAGAAGAACTGGCTTGGACTGGTTAGGTGGGATATGCACCTACCACCGGGATGTGAGAGACAGTTCCCAATGTTGCTTCTTAGTGGTGTATTTACGGTGCGCCTCAGATAAGAGACAGTAACTCCTCGCTCTACGATGTTCTAAGCTTCTCAATTTCATCTTGTTGTTCATAGGTGAATAAATTTTTTGCTTTTTATTTATTCATGCATACACACACAAATGTATTAATTCATTCAATAAACGTAGATGGAACTCTAGGCAATGTGCCAGGCACCACGATATTATTAATATATAAATGTGCAGGGTGAAATAGTGGGTAAGTGAGGACCTAACGCATACTTTCCCAGATGGCCGCCATTGTGGGCCGGTGCCATCTAATCTGCTGGGGACCTGGAGAGAATAAGAGCACAGAAAAGGCAAATGTGCCAATCTATCTGCTGGACTGGGATACACTGTGCCTCTGCTGTCCTTGAACTCCAGGCTCCCTGGCCTTTGGACTCTTAAGGCTTACACCAGTAGCCCCCTGGGTTCTCAGGCCTTTGGCCTTGGACCGAGCCATGCTACCATCATCCCAGGGTTTCCAGCTTGCAGACCAGTCGTGGAACTTTGCAGCCTCCAAAATTATATGAAATAATTCCCCTAAAAAATAACCTCTCATCAAGATATATCCTATTGGTTCTGTCTCTCTGGAGAACCCTGACTAATACAGAGACACATGTGTCCCACGCTCAGCCCCGCTCCACACATAAGAGGCACTCATCTCCATCCTGCTTCAAGGGGTCCCTTTGAATCTATAGCAGCTCGGGGAGAACCTGAGAAGGTACATGTGGGTCCACAGATGCAGGTAGAAAAAGGCCAGTAGCTTGGGCCAGGTGTCATTCCTGCTAGATAGTCATTGCTAAGAGCACTTAAAGAACCCTTGTGTGAAGATTGGATTGTCAATTGGCCGCAGCTCTTGACGGAGGTCATGTTTATTTTCTAATTCTGTGGGAGTGTGTTGATATATGCTCTGCTCCAGTGCTGCTTCTCAGGGCTACTCCACCAAGCACCTTCTAAGCAGAGTCGAGGCACCATCAATCCCCCTCTTCCGAGAGCCGCAGGCTTCAGGCTCCTTTTTTGTGCTTTTTTTCGCCACTGACTACCACTCAACTACCCACCCCACCCCAATCCTATATTCTTTGTTCAGCCCTCTAGAAAATCTTCATTGCCTCATTTAAAATACAATCCAAATTTGGCAAGGAAAAATGTGGTGGCCATTTCCTTTAGAACAAGGAAAGCTCAGTCTTTAAAATAGAATTCTTTTTTGTTTTACGTCCTAGAAGTGAGAGGAAATATTTGCTTAGCATCCGTCAGGAAGGTGCCTCATTCCCAGATGAACTAAGTCACCTCTTCCAAAGCAGCAGCAACAGCAAAAGACTTTTCATGTCAAAATAGGTTACATCTTTACCCATGATAGCAGTTGTACTACATATGCAACTTTACCCTCTGGCTAAGCTAATTGAATTAGGAGAAAAATATCACTTTTTAAAAAATTCTTTATGTTGCTGGAACCCAATGAAAACTTCACTATGGATCAACAAAAACTTCCTCATAGACTGGCCCTAGTTCACAGGCCAGGGAACAATCATAGGGGTGCCAGGGTCTGAATGTGTTTACCCAAATGTATATGTTAAAATACAATCATCAGTGTGATACTAGGAAGTGGGGCCTTTGGGAGGTGATCAGGCTCTGCCCTCACAAACGGGATCTGTGCCCTTATAAAAGAAGCTCCAGAGAGCTCCCTTGCCCCTTCCTGTATGTGAGGACGCAGCAAGAAAGTACCATCTAGGAACTAGAAAGTAGGGCCTCACCAGACACTGAATCTGTAGGTGCCCTGATCTTGGACACAGCCTTCAGACTGTGAGAAATAAATTTCTGTTGTTTATAAGCCATCCAGTTTATGGTATTTTGTTATAGCAACCAGAATGAACTAAGACAAGGGGTAAAGTAATACTTTGAACTCAGAAACATCTGAATCCCAGTTCAGATGCCAATTTAGATGCTTAACAGTTAGGTGTCCTTGGGTAAGTTACTTAACTTCTAGAAGGCTCCAATTTCTAACCTAGAGAATGGGAATGACAAAGACCCCCTGTTCTGCATGGTCCTAGCTGATACACCAGAGCTGACGTATGGCCAAGCACCCAGCACAGTGCCTGGCACAGAGCAGGGGCACCTAAATAATATTAATGGTTTGGCATAGAAGGGACAACAATTAAAAGGACAGATGGCTCTCATATACTGTTGTTATTTTTTTTTTATTTTTTTTTTAATTTCAGCATATTACGGGGGTGCAAATGTTCAGGTTAGGTATATTGCCCTGGGCCCACCAAAGTCAGAGCTTCAAGTGTGTCCATCCCCCAGATGGTGCGTACCGCATCCATTAAGTGTGTATATACCCACACCCTCCCCCTCTCCCATCCTCCCAACACCCGATGAATATTATTATTATATGTGCATTTAGGTGTTGATCAGTTAATACCAATTTCATGGTGAGTACATGTGATGCTTGTTTTTCCATTCTTGGAATACTTCAATTAATAGAATGGGTTCCAGCTCTATCCAGGATAATACAAGATGTGCTATATTGCCATTATTTTTTGTGGCTGAGTAGAACTCCATGGTGTACATATACCACATTTTATTAATCCACTCATGTATTGATGGGCACTTGGGTTGTTTCCACATCTTTGTGACTGTGAATTGTGCTGCCATAAACATTCAAGTGCAGATGTCTCCTTTATAGAATTTCTTTTGTTCTTTTGGGTAGATGCCCAGTAATGGGATTGCTGGATCAAATGGTAGTTCTACTTGTAGCTCTTTGAGGTATCTCCATATTGCTTTCCACAGAGGTTTTACTAGTTCGCAGTCCCACCAGCAGTGTATGAGTGTTCCTATCTCTCTGCATCCATGCCAACATTTATTGTTTTGGGACTTTTTTATAAAGGCCATTCTCACTGGGGATAAGTGATATCTCATTGTGGTTTTGATTTGCATTTCCCTGATGATTAGAGATGTTGAGCATTTTTTCACATGTTTGTTAGCCATTAGTCTATCTTCTTTTGAAAAGTTTCTGTTCATATCCTTTGCCCACTTATTGATAGGGTTGTTTGATTTTTTTCTTGCTGATTTTCCTGAGTCCTATATAGATTCTAGTTATCAGCCCTTTATCAGATGTGTAACATGCAAATATTTTCTCCCATTCTGGAGGTTGTCTGTTTGCTCTCATGATAGTTTCCTTGGTTGTGCAGAAGCATTTATTTATTTTTGTTGTTGCTGTGATTTCCTTTGGGGTCTTCTTCATAAATTCTTTCCCTAGGCAAATGTCTTTAAGAGTTTTCCCAACATTTTCTTCTAGAATTCTTATAGTTTCATGCCTTATGTTTAAGTCTGTTATCCACCATGAATTGATTTTTGTGAGAAGTGAGAGGTGAGGATCCTGCTTCAGTCTTCTACATGTGGCTATCCAGTTTTCCCAGCACCATTTATTGAATAAGTATTCTTCTCCCCAGTGTATGTTTTTGTCTGCTTTGTCAAAGATTAGATGGGTATATGAAGATGGTTTTATATCTGGGTTTTTTATATCTGGTTTTATCAGTTCTGTTCCCATTGGTCTATGTCTCTGTTCTTGTGCCAGTACCATGCTATCTTAGTTACTATAGCTTTGTAGTATAGCTGAAAGTCTGGTAAGTTGATGCCTCCCAATATGTTCTTTTTGCTTAAGATTGCTTTTACTATATGGGGTCTTCTATGGTGCCGTACGAAGTGTAGAATTATTTTTTCTAGATCTGTAAAAAATGATGTTGCTATTTTAATAGCGATTGCATTGAATCTGTAGATCACTTTGGTTAGTATAGAAATTTTAACACTGTTGATTCTGCGGACTCATGAGCATGGTATGGTTTTCCACCTGTTTACATCCTCTGCTATTTCCTTCCTCAGTGTTTCATCATTCTCGCTATAGAAGTCTTTTACCTCCTTAGTTAACTATATTCCTAGGTACTTACTTTTGTTTGTTGCTATTGTGAAGGGCATTAAGTCTTTGATTCGGTTCTCAGTTTGACTGTTGTTGACATATAGGAATGCTACTGATTTCTGTACATTGATTTTGTAACCTGAGACTTTGCTGAATTTGTTTATCAATTTCAGGAGTCTCATTGCAAAATTGTTGAGGTTTTCTAGATGTAATATCATATCATCAGCAAAAAGTGATAGTTTGACCTCTTCTGCCCCCATTTGGATGCCCTTGATTTGCTTCTCTTATCTGATTGCTTTGGCTAGGATTTCCAGCACTGTGTTGAATAGAAGCGGTGATAAAGGGCAACCTTGTTTGGTTCCAGTTCTAAGTGGGAATGCTTTCAATTTTTCCCCATTCAGTATGACGTTAGCTGTGGGTTTGTCATATATGGCTTGTATCATTTTTAGATAAGCCCCATCTATTCTTATTTTGTTAAGCATTCTTCTCATAAAAGGGTGTTGAATTTTGTCAAATGCTTTTTCTGCATCTGCTGAGAGGATCATATGGTCTTTGTTTTTAGTTCTATTTATGTGGTGAATTACATTTATAGATTTGCATATGTTGAACCATCCCTGCATCTCTGGGATAAAGCCCACTTGGTCACGATGTATTGTTTTTTTGATAAGCACCTGAATTCAGTCTGCTAGGATTTTGTTGAGAATTTTTGCATCTATATTCATAAGGGATATTGCTCTGTAGTTTTCTTTTTTTGTTGCATCCTTTCTGGGTTTTGGTATCAGGGTGATGTTGGCTTCATGAAATGTGTTGGGGAAGATTCCTTCTTTCTCAATATTGTGGAATAATTTCTGCAGGATAGGTACCAGTTCGTCTTTGTAGGTCTGGTAAAATTTGGATGTGAAACCATCTGGTCTGGGACTTTTCTTTTTAGGAAGGTTTTTATTGCTGTTTCAATTTCAGTACTTGATATTGGTCTGTTCAGAAATTCTATTTCTTCCTGGTCAGATGGGTCCCAAACCACTTCTGATAATGCAAATCCTAAGCCTGACACTGGCATTTATTCTTCGTCTTTACTACAGGTAAAGACTATAGGAAGAGAGAGTGTTTGGATGTATTATATACTATTAGATTTATTATATTCACCTTTAGGACAAATAAAAGTTCCAAACATTATTATCAGCCAAACATAGTATGAATCTTTTTAACACCAAATCTTAAGGATTTTTTCTAAAGACCACAGTGGAAAATGTTGTGTGTCTATATCATTATAAAAGAATTAATGATAAAAGTTTTAAAGGAATAGTGTATGTTCAGAGCACAGAAAAATACTTAGTATCTGCCTTTGCCTTCCCTGGCCCAAAGGCATGGGGAATAAAGTCAAATGCATATTTCAGAGCTGTAGACATTTCATGTTTTCTACTCCTTGGGTTTCCAAAATAGCTCTCAAGTTTCTTCAAAGGTTTATTTCACAAACAGAGCTAAACTGTAATGAGAAAAGGCTGAAAGAAAAGCTGTAACCCAGGGACATCAGGTGGCGTTTGAGAAGCACTTTAACAAGGCCGAAGTCAACATCTGTTAGCACCTTTCATAAAGCCCCCTGGAAAACGCACTGAGTCCATTTAACTCTTGGCATCTGACAAGAAGGGATTCTCCAGGTCCCACAACGGTTAGATGCCCTAAACATAAGCCATGGAGTGGCTCTGATGGGGTAAAAATAAAACAAAATGAGCCAAAGTAAAACTGCCTTCTCCTCTCTTTGCTTGTCTTGCCCTGAAGGGAAAGATGACTTAATCTACGCTGGCTGAATCACAAGTGAACCATGGGTAAGGGCCCCAGGTCAGACCAGGACAAGAGAATGACATCTGTTAATGCTTGGGGACGGGATAATTCTCCGGGCACTTTTAGAAACAATGCCAACTTTGAAATCTGCTGGTCACTTTATCCCTTAGGATGTAAACATTATCCTTCAAACTTTAATAATAGAAAGCAAACCCCATGCCACACTTAACATGGCAACATATCTATCCTATGCCTCTGTTATGGAGAGTCCATTTTTTGAAAGTAGTAACTTTCCCTACCAAGGCAGTAAAATACAACAGACCGGAAAGTACATGTGGTAAATTAATTCAGGTATTGGATGGCCTCAGGCTTAGCATTATATCTTCCCCAACCTGGTCAGTTTGGCAGAATCTTTATTCTCACTTGGTTTACTCCTTTTATAAAGAGAAATCCAAGTAATCCCAAAATATATAAAGTTTTCTTTTACCTATAATAAAATATATATCTCTGAGTATCTCTGTAGGGAAAATAAACTGAGAGAATATTGTAGAATACTGTGGTTTGTACATTTACCCCCAAGTCCTCTAGTTTTGTTCTTTCACCTCCATTTTTTTTCCTTTTTATTTAATTTTTTTTTCTTTTCTTTGTTTAACTGACATAATTGTACATAATATTTATGGGGTACATAGTGCTGTTTCGATACATATAACGTATAGTGATCAAATCAGGATAATTAGCATACCCATCCTTGCTAACATTTATCATTTCTTTGGGTTGGAAACATTCCATATCCTTCTTCTAGCTGTTTGAAGCTATATATTATTAACTATAGTCACCCTATAGTGCTATAGAACACTAGAACTTATTCTTCCCATCTAGTTATAATTTTGTATCCTTTAACAAATCTCTCCTTATCCCTCTTTTCCCCTACCCTTCCCAGCTTCTAGTATCCTCTGTTCTACTGTTTACTTTTACAAGATCAACTTTTTTTAACTTAGGCATAGGAGTGTCAGCTCACATTTTTTGATTGCCTGATATATATGCCAGACATTAAGAGTTCAAAGATGAGCAAAAGTTCACAGGCAGGTGAGTTAGGGAGATAAACACATCAAGAAATGATTACAATCCATGTAACTATTGAAAACAGGGGATCAGAGAAGAAAGGGACGCTAACTTAGCCAGGCAAAGGAGGGGCATTATTAGGTAAGGTTCACCGGGTAGGTAACCTTTGAGCTTTGCTAGTTAAGTAAGAATTCACCAGGTGGAAAGTGGTGTTGGGTGGAGGGAATGGAACAAAGAGTGGGGAGTACATTCTCGCCCAAAGAAGACAAGTGGCCTTTATCTCAAATCCCAACTCTAACTGATTTTGAGTTTCATCTCAAAATGTGGCAGTGACAAAGATGATGATGCTATGTGGCCGACATCATTGAAGTCCCATCCCATAATCCACCCCATAATCCACTCAGTCCACCCCTGAGCTCACTTACGGCCTCAGTGCCAGCTCTGTTGCATACTGGCAGCTTTCCATTTCTGCCACCTGCAGCTTTCTGCGTCTCCTGCTGAGGATTTTCTCCGATTCCTTGGGAACCCAAGGGCAAGGCAACTTGGAAGTACTGAGGGCTTAATGCCTCCACAGGAAACCTTTAACCAGTGAGAAATGGGAGTCAGTGGGAAAATATGCAAGCTTCCGCTTCCCTCAGCGAGACAATTCTCAGGTGCATCCTAAACAATCATCCAAGGCTCTGCAGTGGGATGGAGCCCAGTTGCCTATAGCAGCAACTCACTCATTAACATATAGCTCATGACTTCCCTCTCTTCCCTGACTCACATTCCTCATGCATTTAAGCTTCCTGGGCTCGCCTATCAAACATTACACATTAGATGTCTATTGCTGTGTAACAACTTATCCCCAAATTTAGCAGCTTAAAACAACAATAAGCATTTATTATCTCTTGAAGTTTCTATAGGTCAGGAAACTGAAGCTTAGCTGGGTGGTTCTGGCTTGGGGCCTCTCATGAGGTTGCAGTCAGTGGAAGGCATGATTCCCCAATTTGGTCTGAAGGATCCACTGCCAAGGTGGTTCACTCAAATGACTGGCAAGTTGGTACCAGCTGTCAGCAGGGAGCCTCTCCATGGGGTTGCTTGAGGTCTTCCAGACAGGGCAGCTAGCTTCCCCCAGAGGAAGTGATCCAAGAGAACAAGGCAGTAGTCACAACGTCTTTTATGAATTAGCCTTGGAAGTCACACACTGTCGTTTCTGCAGTACTCCAGTGATCAAACAGGCCTCATGCAGGGTGGGATAGAACCATGCAAGAACATGAATATGAAGGGAGGCTAGGATCACTGGGGAACCTCTCAGAGGCTGGCAATCATACTTTATCTTAGGGTTTAGCAGGAAAGCTTGTCCTGTTTCATTAGTGACGTCCACCTTGAATGGGACATGAGCATGCTGTCAACTATACATACATGCTGGGGACCTATTACCCTGAAATTTCTGGATTTAATCCCCCAAACTTTCAAAGATTAAGTAGATTCTGATCAAGATCTGAAAACTCATTTCCATTTTGGATGTAATTCTTCCAAAACTAAGCCAATCCCAATTTCCTATTAATTTATTCTTCCTTTTGGGACTCACGTCACTGAGCAGAACAATACCTTTCCACCTTATTTGGAAACATTCTCAGATCCTACAGTTGTTTGTGATAATGCCAGACTGCTTCAGTCCCTAAATATAAATACAAAATTCTAAAGACATGGTTTCTTCTAATTTGTAATTTATATTCACTTTAGCAAAAACCAGTCAGTAGGAAATGGCAACAGAAATTCTAAATTATCCTTCAAGATTACCATACTCATTTCCACATGGGAATTCCACAGTATAAATCAGATCTAAACAAACAAGTTCTGCTCCCAAATTCCCTAAGATGTATAAATGATATCAGATAATTCAGTTTGCAGGTGAGAGTTCAAAGCCTTCCTCTTTGTCCTCTTGTGACAAACCTAAGATAAATATGTCCAAAGTTGAATAATTTTCAAATGGCCAAAAGAGGTTCACCAGGGGGAAGAGTTACACCTGATCTGTTTCAACCTCTCCCTGAAATAACTTGTCAATCCATAAAATGAACAATATTCTTAGTTTCCTTCCACAGAACATTCAAATTGCAATCCAATTTCACCACTGCGTTTCCTCAGGTGTACCACCTTGGTTTGATTCAAGGTCATATACGCGTGCAAAACTTAAGTTAGTAAACACAGAGCAAAATATAAATATCTATGCATAGGAACACGTTAAAAACTAAAAGCTTGAAACTGAAACTGTTGAAATTTCCTATGTACCCTGTTCTTTTCAATGATGCGCCTGATTATTTTCTAACAGCAATTAAAATCATCACAGCAGGTTACTATCTTTTCATAATATATTCTTGAGTCCAAGGGGATAGGCATAAAATGTTGGCATTAGAATGTTGGAATAAAATGTGAGCATTAAATAAACAAAGGTGTTTACCTGAAATGGAACAGATCAGGCCTAGAAAAGCTACAACAGAACACTCTGGTTCGAAGCCATCTCTTTTGCCAAAAGGCTTAACTCTTGTTGATTGTCATCTTTTATTATGACACTAGCTAGAAGAGTCTGATTTTTTTTTTCAAGTAGACATCAATCTCCTTCTAACCATTCTCCACCTTAAGAAAAAAAAAATTGCTCAAACTCTGAGAGGTAGAGGCTTTATTTAGTATGCCAGGGAGACAGATTTAATTAATTTAATCATGGTGAAATCTCACAATGTAAAATAATTACCAAACTATTATCTGTTGAAGGTAATCAGTAGGGAGAGCCAAGCTGGACAGTTAAGAATCTAAGAAAAGCCTTTTTATTGTTGTTGATCAAGAACAGAATCATCATGCCCGAATTATTCTGCCTTAACTTCCCTTTCTCTTTGTCTTGGCCAACCCGAGCTCAGTGCAAAATGACCAAAGCATTTTGGCTATATTTGTGGGTGAATCCCATCTCCATATGGTGTCTGTGAAGAAATATGTTTTGTTTATCCGGTTTATAACAATGATATGTGATGATCATATTTTGTTTAATATATGTTTGCTGTGTTGCAAAATAGTTTGGCTCTTTTAAAAATAAAAGTTAGAAAGTACTGAGTTCTGCTGAGTCATTCATCCACAAAAGCCCTGAGAACCTTAATTGAGAACACCTGGGGGAATGCCTTCATCTTTTTTTCATTTAGTAACAGTTTCAGTGAGATATAATTCACATACCATAAAATCTACTCTTTTAAAGTATACAAGTCAGCGGGCTCTTTTGGTTTTGGTTTTGGTTTTTTTGAGAGAGGGTCTCCCTCTGTTATCTGGGTTGGAGTACAGTGGCATCATCCTAGCTCACTGCAGCCTCAAACTCCTGGGTTCAAGCGATCTTCCTGCCTCAGCCTCCCAAGTAGCTGGGACTACTGGTGTGCACCACCAAGCCTGGCTAATTTTTTTATTTTTTGTAGAGACAGGGTCTTGCTCTTGCTCAGGCTGGTCTTGATCTCCTGACCTCTAGTGATCCTCCCACCTCAGCCTCCCACAAGTCAGTGTTTTTAACATATTCCCAAAGTTGTGCAGCAACCACCACTATCTAATTCCAGGATATTTTCATCCTCTGCAAAAGAATCCCCACCCCTATTAGCAGTCATTCCCCACCTCCTCCTCCACCCAGCCCCTGGTAACAACTGTCTCAACAACCTTCTGTCTCTATAAATTTGCATATTTTGGACAATTCATATAAATGGAATGCTATAGTATGTAGCCTTTTGTGAAGGATTTCTTTCACTGAACACAATATTTAAAGGCTCATCTATGTTGTAGCATACAGCAGTATTTGCTCCTTTTATGGCTGAATAATACTCTGTTGTATCCACATACCATATTTGTTGATCCATGCATCAGTTGATGGACATTTGTGTTTTTGCCACCTTTTGGCTGTTATTAATAATGCTATGAACATTCATGTGAAAGTTCTTGTGGGGACAGATGTTTTTAATTTTCTAGGGCAAATACCTAATGTTGGGATTTCTGGGCCATATGGTACCTCTGTCTTGAATTTTTGAGGAACTACCAAACTGTCTTCACAGTGGTTGCACCATTTTGCATTCCCACTAACAATGTATGAGGGTTCCAATTTCTCCACTTCCTCACCACCAGTTATTGTTTGCCTTTTTGATATAACCATCCTAATGCATATTGAAGCTGGCTTGGACCACCACCACGACAGTGGGGAGGGTTCTTGACCTCCTCACAGAAAGGAATTCAAGTACAGGGTCACAACTGCAAGAAAGGACAGACACAAAGCGTAGGCAGAAGCAGAAAATTTTATTAAAAGCAGAGTACACTCTTAAGAAAATGCAACAGAGTGGGCTGATCCAAGGGGGAACAGTGCCACCCCAGGGTTAGGGTCTGTCCTTTTATGCTAATCGCTATGCTAAGCTAGGAGTGGAATATTCATGACTTTTCTGGGAAAGGGGTAAAAGTTCCTAGAACCAGGAACCCTCCCCTTCCTTGACTTTATAGGGTCTCTCCCAGAATTGTCATGGCCGTGGTGGGTGTGTTTCATGCTAATGAACAGAGTTCATTTAGGGACACTGTCACCTCAACTGTGCACATGCTCCAATTAAAGGAATTCCCCTTTTTACCTCAGATAAAGATGTCATGGCTAAAGTAAAATAACTACAGGGGCCTTATTGTTTATATTTATCTTAGCTAAGCATATTCACATTCTTGTAGCTTTCTTACTCTGTTGACCTCCTCCTTCTGACCCTTTCCCTAACTGCCTGCAGGGTATCTGACTTCTGTCTCAATGTGAAATACCTTATGTGGTTTTGACTTACATTTCCCTAATGACTAATGATGTTGAGCATCTCTCCCTATGCTTATTGGCCATTTAGACATCTTTTTTGGAGAAATATCTATTCAATCCTTTGTCTATTTTTAATTAGGTTTTCTTTTTATTGTTGAGCTGTGAAAAGTTCTTTAAATATTCTATATATTAGACCCTTATCAAGTATATGATTTGAAAATATATTCTCCCATTACCTGAGTTGTCTTTTTACCTTATGGATGGTGTCCTTTGATTGGCAAAGGTATTTAATTTAATCCAATTTGTCTATATATTTTTTTGTTGCTCATGCTTTTGGCATAATTTCTAAGAAACCATACCTAACTCAATGTCTCCCAAAATTTTAGTTCTTGCATTTAGGTCTATAATCCATTGTGAATTAACTTGTGTGTATGGTGTGTGAGGTAGACAGTACAACTTCATTCTATTTCATGTGGGTAGCCAGTTGTCCCAGCATTGTTTATTAGAAAGACTATGCTTTCCTTATGAAATTGCCTTGGCACCCTTGTCAAAAATCAATTAAGCACAAATGTCAGGCTTTTTTCCTAGACCTTCAATTCCATTTCATTGATCTATTTGTCTATCCTTATGCCAGTACTATAAATTTATAGTAACATTTGAATTCTTGATTACTTTATCACTATAAATTTATAGTAAGATTTGAAATCAGAAGTGTGACTTATCCAACTTTGTTCTTCTTTCTCAAGATCGTTTTGACTATTCTGGGTCTCTTGCATTTCCATATGAATTTCAGGGTTAGCTTTTCCATTTCTGTGAAGAAAAGAATCTTGGATTTGAAATTTATTGTGTTGAACATGTAGGTCAATTGGGGAAATATTGCCATCTTAACAATATTAATTTTTCCAACCCATAGTCGTGGAATGTCTTTCCACTTATTTAGGTATTCCTTAACTTCAATCAGTGATGTTTTTTAGTATTCAGTGACAAGTCTCACACTTCTTTCATTAAATTTATTCCTAAGTATTGTATTCCTTTTCATGCTATTGTAGATAGAATCGCTTTGTTAATTTCATTTTCAATTTGTTCATTGGTAATGTATAGAAATACAATTAGGTTTGAATGATTTTTTTGTGTATTCAGTAAGATTTTCTATATAGAATTTCTCTGGTTTTCTAGAGTCCTAGGAATATATCAAAGCCTTTCAAAGTCCCCTGCAGATGTCTCATTCTTCAGTTTTTTTCTTCTAAGTATTTTGGTCAACCTCTTGTTAGCCCCAATGGTACCTCAGATAGCTGTAATATTAAGCAATTGCCACTAACTATGTCCAACAAATACCTTGGGGACCACATATTCATATACAGAGTATGTTCTGAATCAAGTCAAAAAAAAAAAAAAAACAAGCCCTGAGAATGGAGCTTTTCAGCAAGCTTTCACATTGGCCAAATAGTGAAAATTCTCTGAGAACTGGGCTTTAGGGAAACTCCAAACCTACTTTTTCCCCTCCAGCAGCTGGTAGGCTACTGGTTTTCACAGCTCTTATAGTTACTAGGGTGTTAGTTTTCAAGGCTACCAGAGCTGGGGAAGAGGATGGAATTATGGAAAATCTTAAAATGCTATAAATCTCACTGTTCTTACTAAGTTTCAGCCATTTTTCTTGAATAAACGCTCCCCAGATTGTTGCCAGCATTTAATTAATTTCCAGAGTCCCCCAACAGTTGATTTTGACAGTAATTTATTTTTGGCCAGTGTTCTCATTTCTTTTATGAAAAATTGAATTTTCAGAGATCCTTAACTCCACCACTCCCCAAGTTGGCCCAATGCCTTTTTAAAAGTTTTTTTGAGACTCCTACTGCAGATTCTGAGAAGAGAGATCAAAGATAAGACTCGAGCCAGAAGAAAATGCACTTAATAGGAAGTGGGAAAGTGAAGTAGTTGTCAATTCTAAAAAATAAAGAAAAATTAATGTGCCAATTTATCTAAAGTACTTGAAATCTTTTTTAAAGTGACACAGCTCATTCTTTATACTTATAAATTTGTTTTCCTTTTGCTTACTATTAATTCAGAACCAAATAGTATTGGAAATAATATTTTCAGTATACTAATCATGCAATTCGTTTATGATATTT